>NC_142496.1:12009227-12719227 GCF_965113065.1 Corylus avellana
CGAAGTGAAATTTTTTCGCTCGAAATTTTACGAGCTTGTGCGGAACTTCTAGGCAATCATATCGGCAGGTGACATGAAGTGATTCCAGTTCGTTTGCCCCCCCATTTTCTTTAACGAACGATAACTTTTTGTGAAAATAACAAGTGCCCCGATCCCGGCCGAAACGACTCGAATTACACGTCGAGACCCGCCGACATGATCGCCACAATGCAAAGAGCACCCTCGTAAATTTTCGGGACGTTTCATTTTTTCACAACCAGGACCGAAACCCTAGGCCGAACAAAATGGTCGGATGCGAAGTGAAATTTTTTCGCTCGAAATTTTACGAGCTTGTGCAGAACTTCTAGGCAATCATATCGGCAGGTGACACGAAGTGATTCGAGTTCGTTTGCCCCCCCATTTTCTTTAACGAACGATAACTTTTTGTGAAAATAACAAGTGCCCCGAACCCGGCCGAAACGACTCGAATTACACTTCGAGACCGCCGACATGATCGCCACGATGCACAGAGCACCCTCGTAAATTTTCGGGACGTTTCATTTTTTCACAACCAGGACCGAAACCCTAGGCCGAACAAAATGGTCGGATGCGAAGTGAAACTTTTTCGCTCGAAATTTTACGAGCTTGTGCAGAACTTCTAGGCAATCATATCGGCAGGTGACACGAAGTGATTCGAGTTCGTTTGCCCCCCCATTTTCTTTAACGAACGATAACTTTTTGTGAAAATAACAAGTGCCCCGATCCCGGCCGAAACGACTCGAATTAGACTTCGAGACCCGCCGACATGATCGCCACGATGCACAGAGCACCCTCGTAAATTTTCGGGACGTTTCATTTTTTCACAACCAGGACCGAAACCCTAGGCCGAACAAAATGGTCGGATGCGAAGTGAAATTTTTTCGCTCGAAATTTTACGAGCTTGTGCAGAACTTCTAGGCAATCATATCGGCAGGTGACACGAAGTGATTCGAGTTCGTTTGCCCCCCCCCATTTTCTTTAACGAACGATAACTTTTTGTGAAAATAACATGTTCCACGATCCGGGCCGAAACGACTCGAATTACACTTCGAGACCCGCCGACATGATCGCCACAATGCACAGAGCACCCTCGTAAATTTACTGGCAAATCGGACGACGTTGTATTTTTTCACAACCAGGACCGAAACCCTAGGCCGAACAAAATGGTCGGATGCGAAGTGAAATTTTTTCGCTCGAAATTTTACGAGCATGTGCGGAACTTCTAGGCAATCATATCGGCAGGTGACATGAAGTGATTCCAGTTCGTTTTCCCCCCCATTTTCTTTAACGAACGATAACTTTTTGTGAAAATAACAAGTGCCCCGATCCCGGCCGAAACGACTCGAATTACACGTCGAGACCCGCCGACATGATCGCCACAATGCAAAGAGCACCCTCGTAAATTTTCGGGACGTTTCATTTTTTCACAACCAGGACCGAAACCCTAGGCCGAACAAAATGGTCGGATGCGAAGTGAAATTTTTTCGCTCGAAATTTTACGAGCTTGTGCAGAACTTCTAGGCAATCATATCGGCAGGTGACATGAAGTGATTCCAGTTCGTTTTCCCCCCCATTTTCTTTAACGAACGATAACTTTTTGTGAAAATAACAAGTGCCCCGATCCCGGCCGAAACGACTCGAATTACACGTCGAGACCCGCCGACATGATCGCCACAATGCAAAGAGCACCCTCGTAAATTTTCGGGACGTTTCATTTTTTCACAACCAGGACCGAAACCCTAGGCCGAACAAAATGGTCGGATGCGAAGTGAAATTTTTTCGCTCGAAATTTTACGAGCATGTGCGGAACTTCTAGGCAATCATATCGGCAGGTGACATGAAGTGATTCCAGTTCGTTTTCCCCCCCATTTTCTTTAACGAACGATAACTTTTTGTGAAAATAACAAGTGCCCCGATCCCGGCCGAAACGACTCGAATTACACGTCGAGACCCGCCGACATGATCGCCACAATGCAAAGAGCACCCTCGTAAATTTTCGGGACGTTTCATTTTTTCACAACCAGGACCGAAACCCTAGGCCGAACAAAATGGTCGGATGCGAAGTGAAATTTTTTCGCTCGAAATTTTACGAGCTTGTGCAGAACTTCTAGGCAATCATATCGGCAGGTGACACGAAGTGATTCGAGTTCGTTTGCCCCCCCATTTTCTCTAAGGAACGATAACTTTTTGTGAAAATAACAAGTGCCCCGATCCGGGCCGAAACGACTCGAATTACACTTCGAGACCCGCCGACATGATCGCCACGATGCACAGAGCACCCTCGTAAATTTTCGGGACGTTTCATTTTTTCACAACCAGGACCGAAACCCTAGGCCGAACAAAATGGTCGGATGCGAAGTGAAATTTTTTCGCTCGAAATTTTACGAGCTTGTGCAGAACTTCTAGGCAATCATATCGGCAGGTGACACGAAGTGATTCGAGTTCGTTTGCCCCCCCATTTTCTTTAACGAACGATAACTTTTTGTGAAAATAACAAGTGCCCCGAACCCGGCCGAAACGACTCGAATTACACTTCGAGACCGCCGACATGATCGCCACGATGCACAGAGCACCCTCGTAAATTTTCGGGACGTTTCATTTTTTCACAACCAGGACCGAAACCCTAGGCCGAACAAAATGGTCGGATGCGAAGTGAAATTTTTTCGCTCGAAATTTTACGAGCTTGTGCAGAACTTCTAGGCAATCATATCGGCAGGTGACACGAAGTGATTCGAGTTCGTTTGCCCCCCCATTTTCTTTAACGAACGATAACTTTTTGTGAAAATAACAAGTGCCCCGAACCCGGCCGAAACGACTCGAATTACACTTCGAGACCGCCGACATGATCGCCACGATGCACAGAGCACCCTCGTAAATTTTCGGGACGTTTCATTTTTTCACAACCAGGACCGAAACCCTAGGCCGAACAAAATGGTCGGATGCGAAGTGAAATTTTTTCGCCCGAAATTTTACGAGCTTGTGCAGAACTTCTAGGCAATCATATCGGCAGGTGACACGAAGTGATTCGAGTTCGTTTGCCCCCCCATTTTCTTTAACGAACGATAACTTTTTGTCAAAATAACAAGTGCCCCGATCCCGGCCGAAACGACTCGAATTACACTTCGAGACCCGCCGACATGATCGCCACGATGCACAGAGCACCCTCGTAAATTTTCGGGACGTTTCATTTTTTCACAACCAGGACCGAAACCCTAGGCCGAACAAAATGGTCGGATGCGAAGTGAAATTTTTTCGCTCGAAATTTTACGAGCTTGTGCAGAACTTCTAGGCAATTATATCGGCAGGTGACACGAAGTGATTCGAGTTCGTTTGCCCCCCCATTTTCTTTAACGAACGATAACTTTTTGTGAAAATAACAAGTGCCCCAAACCCGGCCGAAACGACTCGAATTACACTTCGAGACCCGCCGACATGATCGCCACGATGCACAGAGCACCCTCGTAAATTTACTGGCAAATCGGACGACGTTGTATTTTTTCACAACCAGGACCGAAACCCTAGGCCGAACAAAATGGTCGGATGCGAAGTGAAATTTTTTCGCTCGAAATTTTACGAGCATGTGCGGAACTTCTAGGCAATCATATCGGCAGGTGACATGAAGTGATTCCAGTTCGTTTGCCCCCCCATTTTCTTTAACGAACGATAACTTTTTGTGAAAATAACAAGTGCCCCGATCCCGGCCGAAACGACTCGAATTACACGTCGAGACCCGCCGACATGATCGCCACAATGCAAAGAGCACCCTCGTAAATTTTCGGGACGTTTCATTTTTTCACAACCAGGACCGAAACCCTAGGCCGAACAAAATGGTCGGATGCGAAGTGAAATTTTTTCGCTCGAAATTTTACGAGCTTGTGCAGAACTTCTAGGCAATCATATCGGCAGGTGACACGAAGTGATTCGAGTTCGTTTGCCCCCCCATTTTCTTTAACGAACGATAACTTTTTGTGAAAATAACAAGTGCCCCGAACCCGGCCGAAACGACTCGAATTACACTTCGAGACCGCCGACATGATCGCCACGATGCACAGAGCACCCTCGTAAATTTTCGGGACGTTTCATTTTTTCACAACCAGGACCGAAACCCTAGGCCGAACAAAATGGTCGGATGCGAAGTGAAATTTTTTCGCTCGAAATTTTACGAGCTTGTGCAGAACTTCTAGGCAATCATATCGGCAGGTGACACGAAGTGATTCGAGTTCGTTTGCCCCCCCATTTTCTTTAACGAACGATAACTTTTTGTGAAAATAACAAGTGCCCCGAACCCGGCCCAAACGACTCGAATTACACTTCGAGACCCGCCGACATGATCGCCACGATGCACAGAGCAGCCTCGTAAATTTTCAGGACGTTTCATTTTTTCACAACCAGGACCGAAACCCTAGGCCGAACAAAATGGTCGGATGCGAAGTGAAATTTTTTCGCTCAAAATTTTACGAGCTTGTGCAGAACTTCTAGGCAATCATATCGGCAGGTGACACGAAGTGATTCGAGTTCGATTGCCCCCTCATTTTCTTTAACGAACGATAACTTTTTGTGAAAATAACAAATGCCCCGATCCCGGCCGAAACGACTCGAATTACACTTCGAGACCCGCCGACATGATCGCCACGATGCACAGAGCACCCTCGTAAATTTTCGGGACGTTTCATTTTTTAACAACCAGGACCGGAACCCTAGGCCGAACAAAATGGTCGGATGCGAAGTGAAATTTTTTCGCTCGAAATTTTACGAGCTTGTGCAGAACTTCTATGAAATCATATTGGCAGGTGACACGAAGTGATTGGAGTTCGTTTGCCCCCCCATTTTCTTTAACGAACGATAACTTTTTGTGAAAATAACAAGTGCCCCGAACCCGGCCGAAACGACTCGAATTACACTTCGAGACCCGCCGACATGATCGCCACGATGCACAGAGCACCCTCGTAAATTTTCGGGACGTTTCATTTTTTCACAACCAGGACCGAAACCCTAGGCCGAACAAAATGGTCGGATGCGAAGTGAAATTTTTTCGCTCGAAATTTTACGAGCTTGTGCAGAACTTCTAGGCAATCATATCGGCAGGTGACACGAAGTGATTCGAGTTCGTTTGCCCCCCACCATTTTCTTTAACGAACGATAACTTTTTGTGAAAATAACAAGTTCCACGATCCGGGCCGAAACGACTCGAATTACACTTCGAGACCCGCCGACACGATCGCCACGATGCACAGAGCACCCTCGTAAATTTACTGGCAAATCGGACGACGTTGTATTTTTTCACAACCAGGACCGAAACCCTAGGCCGAACAAAATGGTCGGATGCGAAGTGAAATTTTTTCGCTCGAAATTTTACGAGCTTGTGCAGAACTTCTAGGCAATCATATCGGCAGGTGACACGAAGTGATTCGAGTTCGTTTGCCCTCCCATTTTCTTTAACGAACGATAACTTTTTGTGAAAATAACAAGTGCCCCGAACCCGGCCGAAACGACTCGAATTACACTTCAAGACCGCCGACATGATCGCCACGATGCACAGAGCACCCTCGTAAATTTTCGGGACGTTTCATTTTTTCACAATCAGGACCGAAACCGTAGGCCGAACAAAATGGTCGGATGCGAAGTGAAATTTTTTCGCTCGAAATTTTACGAGCTTGTGCAGAACTTCTAGGAAATCATATCGGCAGGTGACACGAAGTGATTCGAGTTCGTTTGCCCCCCAATTTTCTTTAACGAACGATAACTTTTTGTGAAAATAACAAGTGCCCCGAACCCGGCCCAAACGACTCGAATTACACTTCGAGACCCGCCGACATGATCGCCACGATGCACAGAGCAGCCTCGTAAATTTTCAGGACGTTTCATTTTTTCACAACCAGGACCGAAACCCTAGGCCGAACAAAATGGTCGGATGCGAAGTGAAATTTTTTCGCTCGAAATTTTACGAGCATGTGCGGAACTTCTAGGCAATCATATCGGCAGGTGACATGAAGTGATTCCAGTTCGTTTGCCCCCCCATTTTCTTTAACGAACGATAACTTTTTGTGAAAATAACAAGTGCCCCGATCCCGGCCGAAACGACTCGAATTACACTTCGAGACCCGCCGACATGATCGCCACAATGCAAAGAGCACCCTCGTAAATTTTCGGGACGTTTCATTTTTTCACAACCAGGACCGAAACCCTAGGCCGAACAAAATGGTCGGATGCGAAGTGAAATTTTTTCGCTCGAAATTTTACGAGCTTGTGCAGAACTTCTAGGCAATCATATCGGCAGGTGACACGAAGTGATTCGAGTTCGTTTGCCCCCCCATTTTCTTTAACGAACGATAACTTTTTGTGAAAATAACAAGTGCCCCGAACCCGGCCGAAACGACTCGAATTACACTTCGAGACCGCCGACATGATCGCCACGATGCACAGAGCACCCTCGTAAATTTTCGGGACGTTTCATTTTTTCACAACCAGGACCGAAACCCTAGGCCGAACAAAATGGTCGGATGCGAAGTGAAATTTTTTCGCTCGAAATTTTACGAGCTTGTGCAGAACTTCTAGGCAATCATATCGGCAGGTGACACGAAGTGATTCGAGTTCGTTTGCCCCCCCATTTTCTTTAACGAACGATAACTTTTTGTGAAAATAACAAGTGCCCCGAACCCGGCCCAAACGACTCGAATTACACTTCGAGACCCGCCGACATGATCGCCACGATGCACAGAGCAGCCTCGTAAATTTTCAGGACGTTTCATTTTTTCACAACCAGGACCGAAACCCTAGGCCGAACAAAATGGTCGGATGCGAAGTGAAATTTTTTCGCTCAAAATTTTACGAGCTTGTGCAGAACTTCTAGGCAATCATATCGGCAGGTGACACGAAGTGATTCGAGTTCGATTGCCCCCTCATTTTCTTTAACGAACGATAACTTTTTGTGAAAATAACAAATGCCCCGATCCCGGCCGAAACGACTCGAATTACACTTCGAGACCCGCCGACATGATCGCCACGATGCACAGAGCACCCTCGTAAATTTTCGGGACGTTTCATTTTTTAACAACCAGGACCGGAACCCTAGGCCGAACAAAATGGTCGGATGCGAAGTGAAATTTTTTCGCTCGAAATTTTACGAGCTTGTGCAGAACTTCTATGAAATCATATTGGCAGGTGACACGAAGTGATTGGAGTTCGTTTGCCCCCCCATTTTCTTTAACGAACGATAACTTTTTGTGAAAATAACAAGTGCCCCGAACCCGGCCGAAACGACTCGAATTACACTTCGAGACCCGCCGACATGATCGCCACGATGCACAGAGCACCCTCGTAAATTTTCGGGACGTTTCATTTTTTCACAACCAGGACCGAAACCCTAGGCCGAACAAAATGGTCGGATGCGAAGTGAAATTTTTTCGCTCGAAATTTTACGAGCTTGTGCAGAACTTCTAGGCAATCATATCGGCAGGTGACACGAAGTGATTCGAGTTCGTTTGCCCCCCACCATTTTCTTTAACGAACGATAACTTTTTGTGAAAATAACAAGTTCCACGATCCGGGCCGAAACGACTCGAATTACACTTCGAGACCCGCCGACACGATCGCCACGATGCACAGAGCACCCTCGTAAATTTACTGGCTAATCGGACGACGTTGTATTTTTTCACAACCAGGACCGAAACCCTAGGCCGAACAAAATGGTCGGATGCGAAGTGAAATTTTTTCGCTCGAAATTTTACGAGCTTGTGCAGAACTTCTAGGCAATCATATCGGCAGGTGACACGAAGTGATTCGAGTTCGTTTGCCCTCCCATTTTCTTTAACGAACGATAACTTTTTGTGAAAATAACAAGTGCCCCGAACCCGGCCGAAACGACTCGAATTACACTTCAAGACCGCCGACATGATCGCCACGATGCACAGAGCACCCTCGTAAATTTTCGGGACGTTTCATTTTTTCACAATCAGGACCGAAACCGTAGGCCGAACAAAATGGTCGGATGCGAAGTGAAATTTTTTCGCTCGAAATTTTACGAGCTTGTGCAGAACTTCTAGGAAATCATATCGGCAGGTGACACGAAGTGATTCGAGTTCGTTTGCCCCCTCATTTTCTTTAACGAACGATAACTTTTTGTGAAAATAACAAATGCCCCGATCCCGGCCGAAACGACTCGAATTACACTTCGAGACCCGCCGACATGATCGCCACGATGCACAGAGCACCCTCGTAAATTTTCGGGACGTTTCATTTTTTAACAACCAGGACCGGAACCCTAGGCCGAACAAAATGGTCGGATGCGAAGTGAAATTTTTTCGCTCGAAATTTTACGAGCTTGTGCAGAACTTCTATGAAATCATATTGGCAGGTGACACGAAGTGATTGGAGTTCGTTTGCCCCCCCATTTTCTTTAACGAACGATAACTTTTTGTGAAAATAACAAGTGCCCCGAACCCGGCCGAAACGACTCGAATTACACTTCGAGACCCGCCGACATGATCGCCACGATGCACAGAGCACCCTCGTAAATTTTCGGGACGTTTCATTTTTTCACAACCAGGACCGAAACCCTAGGCCGAACAAAATGGTCGGATGCGAAGTGAAATTTTTTCGCTCGAAATTTTACGAGCTTGTGCAGAACTTCTAGGCAATCATATCGGCAGGTGACACGAAGTGATTCGAGTTCGTTTGCCCCCCACCATTTTCTTTAACGAACGATAACTTTTTGTGAAAATAACAAGTTCCACGATCCGGGCCGAAACGACTCGAATTACACTTCGAGACCCGCCGACACGATCGCCACGATGCACAGAGCACCCTCGTAAATTTACTGGCAAATCGGACGACGTTGTATTTTTTCACAACCAGGACCGAAACCCTAGGCCGAACAAAATGGTCGGATGCGAAGTGAAATTTTTTCGCTCGAAATTTTACGAGCTTGTGCAGAACTTCTAGGCAATCATATCGGCAGGTGACACGAAGTGATTCGAGTTCGTTTGCCCTCCCATTTTCTTTAACGAACGATAACTTTTTGTGAAAATAACAAGTGCCCCGAACCCGGCCGAAACGACTCGAATTACACTTCAAGACCGCCGACATGATCGCCACGATGCACAGAGCACCCTCGTAAATTTTCGGGACGTATCATTTTTTCACAATCAGGACCGAAACCGTAGGCCGAACAAAATGGTCGGATGCGAAGTGAAATTTTTTCGCTCGAAATTTTACGAGCTTGTGCAGAACTTCTAGGAAATCATATCGGCAGGTGACACGAAGTGATTCGAGTTCGTTTGCCCCCCAATTTTCTTTAACGAACGATAACTTTTTGTGAAAATAACAAGTGCCCCGAACCCGGCCCAAACGACTCGAATTACACTTCGAGACCCGCCGACAAGATCGCCACGATGCACAGAGCAGCCTCGTAAATTTTCAGGACGTTTCATTTTTTCACAACCAGGACCGAAACCCTAGGCCGAACAAAATGGTCGGATGCGAAGTGAAATTTTTTCGCTCGAAATTTTACGAGCTTGTGCAGAACTTCTAGGCAATCATATCGGCAGGTGACACGAAGTGATTCGAGTTCGTTTGCCCCCCCATTTTCTTTAACGAACGATAACTTTTTGTGAAAATAACAAGTGCCCCGATCCGGGCCGAAACGACTCGAATTACACTTCGAGACCCGCCGACATGATCGCCACGATGCACAGAGCACCCTCGTAAATTTTCGGGACGTTTCATTTTTTCACAACCAGGACCGAAACCCTAGGCCGAACAAAATGGTCGGATGCGAAGTGAAATTTTTTCGCTCGAAATTTTACGAGCTTGTGCAGAACTTTTAGGCAATCATATCGGCAGGTGACACGAAGTGATTCGAGTTCGTTTGCCCCCCCATTTTCTTTAACGAACGATAACTTTTTGTGAAAATAACAAGTGCCCCGATCCCGGCCGAAACGACTCGAATTACACTTCGAGACCCGCCGACATGATCGCCACGATGCACAGAGCACCCTCGTAAATTTTCGGGGAAATCGGACGACGTTGTATTTTTTCACAACCAGGACCGAAACCCTAGGCCGAACAAAATGGTCGGATGCGAAGTGAAATTTTTTCGCTCGAAATTTTACGAGCTTGTGCAGAACTTCTAGGAAATCATATTGGCAGGTGACACGAAGTGATTCGAGTTCGTTTGCCCCCCAATTTTCTTTAACGAACGATAACTTTTTGTGAAAATAACAAGTGCCCCGAACCCGGCCCAAACGACTCGAATTACACTTCGAGACCCGCCGACATGATCGCCACGATGCACAGAGCAGCCTCGTAAATTTTCGGGACGTTTCATTTTTTCACAACCAGGACCGAAACCTTAGGCCGAACAAAATGGTCGGATGCGAAGTGAAACTTTTTCGCTCGAAATTTTACGAGCTTGTGCAGAACTTCTAGGCAATCATATCGGCAGGTGACACGAAGTGATTCGAGTTCGTTTGCCCCCCCATTTTCTTTAACGAACGATAACTTTTTGTGAAAATAACAAGTGCCCCGATCCCGGCCGAAACGACTCGAATTACACTTCGAGACCCGCCGACATGATCGCCACGATGCACAGAGCACCCTCGTAAATTTTCGGGGAAATCGGACGACGTTGTATTTTTTCACAACCAGGACCGAAACCCTAGGCCGAACAAAATGGTCGGATGCGAAGTGAAATTTTTTCGCTCGAAATTTTACGAGCTTGTGCAGAACTTCTAGGAAATCATATTGGCAGGTGACACGAAGTGATTCGAGTTCGTTTGCCCCCCAATTTTCTTTAACGAACGATAACTTTTTGTGAAAATAACAAGTGCCCCGAACCCGGCCGAAACGACTCGAATTACACTTCGAGACCCGCCGACATGATCGCCACGATGCACAGAGCACCCTCGTAAATTTACTGGCAAATCGGACGACGTTGTATTTTTTCACAACCAGGACCGAAACCCTAGGCCGAACAAAATGGTCGGATGCGAAGTGAAATTTTTTCGCTCGAAATTTTACGAGCATGTGCGGAACTTCTAGGCAATCATATCGGCAGGTGACATGAAGTGATTCCAGTTCGTTTGCCCCCCCATTTTCTTTAACGAACGATAACTTTTTGTGAAAATAACAAGTGCCCCGATCCCGGCCGAAACGACTCGAATTACACTTCGAGACCCGCCGACATGATCGCCACGATGCACAGAGCACCCTCGTAAATTTACTGGCAAATCGGACGACGTTGTATTTTTTCACAACCAGGACCGAAACCCTAGGCCGAACAAAATGGTCGGATGCGAAGTGAAATTTTTTCGCTCGAAATTTTACGAGCATGTGCGGAACTTCTAGGCAATCATATCGGCAAGTGACATGAAGTGATTCCAGTTCGTTTGCCCCCCCATTTTCTTTAACGAACGATAACTTTTTGTGAAAATAACAAGTGCCCCGATCCCGGCCGAAACGACTCGAATTACACGTCGAGACCCGCCGACATGATCGCCACAATGCAAAGAGCACCCTCGTAAATTTTCGGGACGTTTCATTTTTTCACAACCAGGACCGAAACCCTAGGCCGAACAAAATGGTCGGATGCGAAGTGAAATTTTTTCGCTCGAAATTTTACGAGCTTGTGCAGAACTTCTAGGCAATCATATCGGCAGGTGACACGAAGTGATTCGAGTTCGTTTGCCCCCCCATTTTCTTTAACGAACGATAACTTTTTGTGAAAATAACAAGTGCCCCGAACCCGGCCGAAACGACTCGAATTACACTTCGAGACCGCCGACATGATCGCCACGATGCACAGAGCACCCTCGTAAATTTTCGGGACGTTTCATTTTTTCACAACCAGGACCGAAACCCTAGGCCGAACAAAATGGTCGGATGCGAAGTGAAATTTTTTCGCTCGAAATTTTACGAGCTTGTGCAGAACTTCTAGGCAATCATATCGGCAGGTGACACGAAGTGATTCGAGTTCGTTTGCCCCCCCATTTTCTTTAACGAACGATAACTTTTTGTGAAAATAACAAGTGCCCCGAACCCGGCCCAAACGACTCGAATTACACTTCGAGACCCGCCGACATGATCGCCACGATGCACAGAGCAGCCTCGTAAATTTTCGGGACGTTTCATTTTTTCACAACCAGGACCGAAACCCTAGGCCGAACAAAATGGTCGGATGCGAAGTGAAACTTTTTCGCTCGAAATTTTACGAGCTTGTGCAGAACTTCTAGGCAATCATATCGGCAGGTGACACGAAGTGATTCGAGTTCGTTTGCCCCCCCATTTTCTTTAACGAACGATAACTTTTTGTGAAAATAACAAGTGCCCCGATCCCGGCCGAAACGACTCGAATTACACTTCGAGACCCGCCGACATGATCGCCACGATGCACAGAGCACCCTCGTAAATTTTCGGGACGTTTCATTTTTTCACAACCAGGACCGAAACCCTAGGCCGAACAAAATGGTCGGATGCGAAGTGAAATTTTTTCGCTCGAAATTTTACGAGCTTGTGCAGAACTTCTAGGCAATCATATCGGCAGGTGACACGAAGTGATTCGAGTTCGTTTGCCCCCCCCCCCATTTTCTTTAACGAACGATAACTTTTTGTGAAAATAACAAGTTCCACGATCCGGGCCGAAACGACTCGAATTACACTTCGAGACCCGCCGACATGATCGCCACAATGCACAGAGCACCCTCGTAAATTTACTGGCAAATCGGACGACGTTGTATTTTTTCACAACCAGGACCGAAACCCTAGGCCGAACAAAATGGTCGGATGCGAAGTGAAATTTTTTCGCTCGAAATTTTACGAGCATGTGCGGAACTTCTAGGCAATCATATCGGCAGGTGACATGAAGTGATTCCAGTTCGTTTGCCCCCCCATTTTCTTTAACGAACGATAACTTTTTGTGAAAATAACAAGTGCCCCGATCCCGGCCGAAACGACTCGAATTACACGTCGAGACCCGCCGACATGATCGCCACAATGCAAAGAGCACCCTCGTAAATTTTCGGGACGTTTCATTTTTTCACAACCAGGACCGAAACCCTAGGCCGAACAAAATGGTCGGATGCGAAGTGAAATTTTTTCGCTCGAAATTTTACGAGCTTGTGCAGAACTTCTAGGCAATCATATCGGCAGGTGACACGAAGTGATTCGAGTTCGTTTGCCCCCCCATTTTCTTTAACGAACGATAACTTTTTGTGAAAATAACAAGTGCCCCGAACCCGGCCGAAACGACTCGAATTACACTTCGAGACCGCCGACATGATCGCCACGATGCACAGAGCACCCTCGTAAATTTTCGGGACGTTTCATTTTTTCACAACCAGGACCGAAACCCTAGGCCGAACAAAATGGTCGGATGCGAAGTGAAATTTTTTCGCTCGAAATTTTACGAGCTTGTGCAGAACTTCTAGGCAATCATATCGGCAGGTGACACGAAGTGATTCGAGTTCGTTTGCCCCCCCATTTTCTTTAACGAACGATAACTTTTTGTGAAAATAACAAGTGCCCCGAACCCGGCCCAAACGACTCGAATTACACTTCGAGACCCGCCGACATGATCGCCACGATGCACAGAGCAGCCTCGTAAATTTTCGGGACGTTTCATTTTTTCACAACCAGGACCGAAACCCTAGGCCGAACAAAATGGTCGGATGCGAAGTGAAACTTTTTCGCTCGAAATTTTACGAGCTTGTGCAGAACTTCTAGGCAATCATATCGGCAGGTGACACGAAGTGATTCGAGTTCGTTTGCCCCCCCATTTTCTTTGACGAACGATAACTTTTTGTGAAAATAACAAGTGCCCCGATCCCGGCCGAAACGACTCGAATTACACTTCGAGACCCGCCGACATGATCGCCACGATGCACAGAGCACCCTCGTAAATTTTCGGGACGTTTCATTTTTTCACAACCAGGACCGAAACCCTAGGCCGAACAAAATGGTCGGATGCGAAGTGAAATTTTTTCGCTCGAAATTTTACGAGCTTGTGCAGAACTTCTAGGCAATCATATCGGCAGGTGACACGAAGTGATTCGAGTTCGTTTGCCCCCCCCCCATTTTCTTTAACGAACGATAACTTTTTGTGAAAATAACAAGTTCCACGATCCGGGCCGAAACGACTCGAATTACACTTCGAGACCCGCCGACATGATCGCCACAATGCACAGAGCACCCTCGTAAATTTACTGGCAAATCGGACGACGTTGTATTTTTTCACAACCAGGACCGAAACCCTAGGCCGAACAAAATGGTCGGATGCGAAGTGAAATTTTTTCGCTCGAAATTTTACGAGCATGTGCGGAACTTCTAGGCAATCATATCGGCAGGTGACATGAAGTGATTCCAGTTCGTTTGCCCCCCCATTTTCTTTAACGAACGATAACTTTTTGTGAAAATAACAAGTGCCCCGATCCCGGCCGAAACGACTCGAATTACACGTCGAGACCCGCCGACATGATCGCCACAATGCAAAGAGCACCCTCGTAAATTTTCGGGACGTTTCATTTTTTCACAACCAGGACCGAAACCCTAGGCCGAACAAAATGGTCGGATGCGAAGTGAAATTTTTTCGCTCGAAATTTTACGAGCTTGTGCAGAACTTCTAGGCAATCATATCGGCAGGTGACACGAAGTGATTCGAGTTCGTTTGCCCCCCCATTTTCTCTAAGGAACGATAACTTTTTGTGAAAATAACAAGTGCCCCGATCCGGGCCGAAACGACTCGAATTACACTTCGAGACCCGCCGACATGATCGCCACGATGCACAGAGCACCCT
This sequence comes from Corylus avellana, assembly GCF_965113065.1. Lineage (NCBI taxonomy): Eukaryota > Viridiplantae > Streptophyta > Magnoliopsida > Fagales > Betulaceae > Corylus > Corylus avellana. Next base: position 12,024,032 of record NC_142496.1, read on the forward strand.
CGTAAATTTTCGGGACGTTTCATTTTTTCACAACCAGGACCGAAACCCTAGGCCGAACAAAATGGTCGGATGCGAAGTGAAATTTTTTCGCTCGAAATTTTACGAGCTTGTGCAGAACTTCTAGGCAATCATATCGGCAGGTGACACGAAGTGATTCGAGTTCGTTTGCCCCCCCATTTTCTTTAACGAACGATAACTTTTTGTGAAAATAACAAGTGCCCCGAACCCGGCCCAAACGACTCGAATTACACTTCGAGACCCGCCGACATGATCGCCACGATGCACAGAGCAGCCTCGTAAATTTTCGGGACGTTTCATTTTTTCACAACCAGGACCGAAACCCTAGGCCGAACAAAATGGTCGGATGCGAAGTGAAACTTTTTCGCTCGAAATTTTACGAGCTTGTGCAGAACTTCTAGGCAATCATATCGGCAGGTGACACGAAGTGATTCGAGTTCGTTTGCCCCCCCATTTTCTTTAACGAACGATAACTTTTTGTGAAAATAACAAGTGCCCCGATCCCGGCCGAAACGACTCGAATTACACTTCGAGACCCGCCGACATGATCGCCACGATGCACAGAGCACCCTCGTAAATTTTCGGGACGTTTCATTTTTTCACAACCAGGACCGAAACCCTAGGCCGAACAAAATGGTCGGATGCGAAGTGAAATTTTTTCGCTCGAAATTTTACGAGCTTGTGCAGAACTTCTAGGCAATCATATCGGCAGGTGACACGAAGTGATTCGAGTTCGTTTGCCCCCCCCCCATTTTCTTTAACGAACGATAACTTTTTGTGAAAATAACAAGTTCCACGATCCGGGCCGAAACGACTCGAATTACACTTCGAGACCCGCCGACATGATCGCCACAATGCACAGAGCACCCTCGTAAATTTACTGGCAAATCGGACGACGTTGTATTTTTTCACAACCAGGACCGAAACCCTAGGCCGAACAAAATGGTCGGATGCGAAGTGAAATTTTTTCGCTCGAAATTTTACGAGCATGTGCGGAACTTCTAGGCAATCATATCGGCAGGTGACATGAAGTGATTCCAGTTCGTTTGCCCCCCCATTTTCTTTAACGAACGATAACTTTTTGTGAAAATAACAAGTGCCCCGATCCCGGCCGAAACGACTCGAATTACACGTCGAGACCCGCCGACATGATCGCCACAATGCAAAGAGCACCCTCGTAAATTTTCGGGACGTTTCATTTTTTCACAACCAGGACCGAAACCCTAGGCCGAACAAAATGGTCGGATGCGAAGTGAAATTTTTTCGCTCGAAATTTTACGAGCTTGTGCAGAACTTCTAGGCAATCATATCGGCAGGTGACACGAAGTGATTCGAGTTCGTTTGCCCCCCCATTTTCTCTAAGGAACGATAACTTTTTGTGAAAATAACAAGTGCCCCGATCCGGGCCGAAACGACTCGAATTACACTTCGAGACCCGCCGACATGATCGCCACGATGCACAGAGCACCCTCGTAAATTTTCGGGACGTTTCATTTTTTCACAACCAGGACCGAAACCCTAGGCCGAACAAAATGGTCGGATGCGAAGTGAAATTTTTTCGCTCGAAATTTTACGAGCTTGTGCAGAACTTCTAGGCAATCATATCGGCAGGTGACACGAAGTGATTCGAGTTCGTTTGCCCCCCCATTTTCTTTAACGAACGATAACTTTTTGTGAAAATAACAAGTGCCCCGAACCCGGCCGAAACGACTCGAATTACACTTCGAGACCGCCGACATGATCGCCACGATGCACAGAGCACCCTCGTAAATTTTCGGGACGTTTCATTTTTTCACAACCAGGACCGAAACCCTAGGCCGAACAAAATGGTCGGATGCGAAGTGAAATTTTTTCGCTCGAAATTTTACGAGCTTGTGCAGAACTTCTAGGCAATCATATCGGCAGGTGACACGAAGTGATTCGAGTTCGTTTGCCCCCCCCCCCATTTTCTTTAACGAACGATAACTTTTTGTGAAAATAACAAGTTCCACGATCCGGGCCGAAACGACTCGAATTACACTTCGAGACCCGCCGACATGATCGCCACAATGCACAGAGCACCCTCGTAAATTTACTGGCAAATCGGACGACGTTGTATTTTTTCACAACCAGGACCGAAACCCTAGGCCGAACAAAATGGTCGGATGCGAAGTGAAATTTTTTCGCTCGAAATTTTACGAGCATGTGCGGAACTTCTAGGCAATCATATCGGCAGGTGACATGAAGTGATTCCAGTTCGTTTGCCCCCCCATTTTCTTTAACGAACGATAACTTTTTGTGAAAATAACAAGTGCCCCGATCCCGGCCGAAACGACTCGAATTACACGTCGAGACCCGCCGACATGATCGCCACAATGCAAAGAGCACCCTCGTAAATTTTCGGGACGTTTCATTTTTTCACAACCAGGACCGAAACCCTAGGCCGAACAAAATGGTCGGATGCGAAGTGAAATTTTTTCGCTCGAAATTTTACGAGCTTGTGCAGAACTTCTAGGCAATCATATCGGCAGGTGACACGAAGTGATTCGAGTTCGTTTGCCCCCCCATTTTCTTTAACGAACGATAACTTTTTGTGAAAATAACAAGTGCCCCGAACCCGGCCGAAACGACTCGAATTACACTTCGAGACCGCCGACATGATCGCCACGATGCACAGAGCACCCTCGTAAATTTTCGGGACGTTTCATTTTTTCACAACCAGGACCGAAACCCTAGGCCGAACAAAATGGTCGGATGCGAAGTGAAATTTTTTCGCTCGAAATTTTACGAGCTTGTGCAGAACTTCTAGGCAATCATATCGGCAGGTGACACGAAGTGATTCGAGTTCGTTTGCCCCCCCATTTTCTTTAACGAACGATAACTTTTTGTGAAAATAACAAGTGCCCCGAACCCGGCCCAAACGACTCGAATTACACTTCGAGACCCGCCGACATGATCGCCACGATGCACAGAGCAGCCTCGTAAATTTTCGGGACGTTTCATTTTTTCACAACCAGGACCGAAACCCTAGGCCGAACAAAATGGTCGGATGCGAAGTGAAACTTTTTCGCTCGAAATTTTACGAGCTTGTGCAGAACTTCTAGGCAATCATATCGGCAGGTGACACGAAGTGATTCGAGTTCGTTTGCCCCCCCATTTTCTTTAACGAACGATAACTTTTTGTGAAAATAACAAGTGCCCCGATCCCGGCCGAAACGACTCGAATTACACTTCGAGACCCGCCGACATGATCGCCACGATGCACAGAGCACCCTCGTAAATTTTCGGGACGTTTCATTTTTTCACAACCAGGACCGAAACCCTAGGCCGAACAAAATGGTCGGATGCGAAGTGAAATTTTTTCGCTCGAAATTTTACGAGCTTGTGCAGAACTTCTAGGCAATCATATCGGCAGGTGACACGAAGTGATTCGAGTTCGTTTGCCCCCCCCCCATTTTCTTTAACGAACGATAACTTTTTGTGAAAATAACAAGTTCCACGATCCGGGCCGAAACGACTCGAATTACACTTCGAGACCCGCCGACATGATCGCCACAATGCACAGAGCACCCTCGTAAATTTACTGGCAAATCGGACGACGTTGTATTTTTTCACAACCAGGACCGAAACCCTAGGCCGAACAAAATGGTCGGATGCGAAGTGAAATTTTTTCGCTCGAAATTTTACGAGCATGTGCGGAACTTCTAGGCAATCATATCGGCAGGTGACATGAAGTGATTCCAGTTCGTTTGCCCCCCCATTTTCTTTAACGAACGATAACTTTTTGTGAAAATAACAAGTGCCCCGATCCCGGCCGAAACGACTCGAATTACACGTCGAGACCCGCCGACATGATCGCCACAATGCAAAGAGCACCCTCGTAAATTTTCGGGACGTTTCATTTTTTCACAACCAGGACCGAAACCCTAGGCCGAACAAAATGGTCGGATGCGAAGTGAAATTTTTTCGCTCGAAATTTTACGAGCTTGTGCAGAACTTCTAGGCAATCATATCGGCAGGTGACACGAAGTGATTCGAGTTCGTTTGCCCCCCCATTTTCTCTAAGGAACGATAACTTTTTGTGAAAATAACAAGTGCCCCGATCCGGGCCGAAACGACTCGAATTACACTTCGAGACCCGCCGACATGATCGCCACGATGCACAGAGCACCCTCGTAAATTTTCGGGACGTTTCATTTTTTCACAACCAGGACCGAAACCCTAGGCCGAACAAAATGGTCGGATGCGAAGTGAAATTTTTTCGCTCGAAATTTTACGAGCTTGTGCAGAACTTCTAGGCAATCATATCGGCAGGTGACACGAAGTGATTCGAGTTCGTTTGCCCCCCCATTTTCTTTAACGAACGATAACTTTTTGTGAAAATAACAAGTGCCCCGAACCCGGCCGAAACGACTCGAATTACACTTCGAGACCGCCGACATGATCGCCACGATGCACAGAGCACCCTCGTAAATTTTCGGGACGTTTCATTTTTTCACAACCAGGACCGAAACCCTAGGCCGAACAAAATGGTCGGATGCGAAGTGAAATTTTTTCGCTCGAAATTTTACGAGCTTGTGCAGAACTTCTAGGCAATCATATCGGCAGGTGACACGAAGTGATTCGAGTTCGTTTGCCCCCCCATTTTCTTTAACGAACGATAACTTTTTGTGAAAATAACAAGTGCCCCGATCCCGGCCGAAACGACTCGAATTACACTTCGAGACCGCCGACATGATCGCCACGATGCACAGAGCACCCTCGTAAATTTTCGGGACGTTTCATTTTTTCACAACCAGGACCGAAACCCTAGGCCGAACAAAATGGTCGGATGCGAAGTGAAACTTTTTCGCTCGAAATTTTACGAGCTTGTGCAGAACTTCTAGGCAATCATATCGGCAGGTGACACGAAGTGATTCGAGTTCGTTTGCCCCCCCATTTTCTTTAACGAACGATAACTTTTTGTGAAAATAACAAGTGCCCCGATCCCAGCCGAAACGACTCGAATTACACTTCGAGACCCGCCGACATGATCGCCACGATGCACAGAGCACCCTCGTAAATTTTCGGGACGTTTCATTTTTTCACAACCAGGACCGAAACCCTAGGCCGAACAAAATGGTCGGATGCGAAGTGAAATTTTTTCGCTCGAAATTTTACGAGCTTGTGCAGAACTTCTAGGCAATCATATCGGCAGGTGACACGAAGTGATTCGAGTTCGTTTGCCCCCCCCCATTTTCTTTAACGAACGATAACTTTTTGTGAAAATAACAAGTTCCACGATCCGGGCCGAAACGACTCGAATTACACTTCGAGACCCGCCGACATGATCGCCACAATGCAAAGAGCACCCTCGTAAATTTTCGGGACGTTTCATTTTTTCACAACCAGGACCGAAACCCTAGGCCGAACAAAATGGTCGGATGCGAAGTGAAATTTTTTCGCTCGAAATTTTACGAGCTTGTGCAGAACTTCTAGGCAATCATATCGGCAGGTGACACGAAGTGATTCGAGTTCGTTTGCCCCCCACCAATTTCTTTAACGAACGATAACTTTTTGTGAAAATAACAAGTTCCACGATCCGGGCCGAAACGACTCGAATTACACTTCGAGACCCGCCGACACGATCGCCACGATGCACAGAGCACCCTCGTAAATTTACTGGCAAATCGGACGACGTTGTATTTTTTCACAACCAGGACCGAAACCCTAGGCCGAACAAAATGGTCGGATGCGAAGTGAAATTTTTTCGCTCGAAATTTTACGAGCATGTGCGGAACTTCTAGGCAATCATATCGGCAGGTGACATGAAGTGATTCCAGTTCGTTTGCCCCCCCATTTTCTTTAACGAACGATAACTTTTTGTGAAAATAACAAGTGCCCCGATCCCGGCCGAAACGACTCGAATTACACGTCGAGACCCGCCGACATGATCGCCACAATGCAAAGAGCACCCTCGTAAATTTTCGGGACGTTTCATTTTTTCACAACCAGGACCGAAACCCTAGGCCGAACAAAATGGTCGGATGCGAAGTGAAATTTTTTCGCTCGAAATTTTACGAGCTTGTGCAGAACTTCTAGGCAATCATATCGGCAGGTGACACGAAGTGATTCGAGTTCGTTTGCCCCCCCATTTTCTTTAACGAACGATAACTTTTTGTGAAAATAACAAGTGCCCCGAACCCGGCCGAAACGACTCGAATTACACTTCGAGACCGCCGACATGATCGCCACGATGCACAGAGCACCCTCGTAAATTTTCGGGACGTTTCATTTTTTCACAACCAGGACCGAAACCCTAGGCCGAACAAAATGGTCGGATGCGAAGTGAAATTTTTTCGCTCGAAATTTTACGAGCTTGTGCAGAACTTCTAGGCAATCATATCGGCAGGTGACACGAAGTGATTCGAGTTCGTTTGCCCCCCCATTTTCTTTAACGAACGATAACTTTTTGTGAAAATAACAAGTGCCCCGATCCCGGCCGAAACGACTCGAATTACACTTCGAGACCCGCCGACATGATCGCCACGATGCACAGAGCACCGTCGTAAATTTTCGGGACGTTTCATTTTTTCACAACCAGGACCGAAACCCTAGGCCGAACAAAATGGTCGGATGCGAAGTGAAATTTTTTCGCTCGAAATTTTACGAGCTTGTGCAGAACTTCTAGGCAATCATATCGGCAGGTGACACGAAGTGATTCGAGTTCGTTTGCCCCCCCCCATTTTCTTTAACGAACGATAACTTTTTGTGAAAATAACAAGTTCCACGATCCGGGCCGAAACGACTCGAATTACACTTCGAGACCCGCCGACATGATCGCCACAATGCACAGAGCACCCTCGTAAATTTACTGGCAAATCGGACGACGTTGTATTTTTTCACAACCAGGACCGAAATCCTAGGCCGAACAAAATGGTCGGATGCGAAGTGAAATTTTTTCGCTCGAAATTTTACGAGCATGTGAGGAACTTCTAGGCAATCATATCGGCAGGTGACATGAAGTGATTCCAGTTCGTTTGCCCCCCCATTTTCTTTAACGAACGATAACTTTTTGTGAAAATAACAAGTGCCCCGATCCCGGCCGAAACGACTCGAATTACACGTCGAGACCCGCCGACATGATCGCCACAATGCAAAGAGCACCCTCGTAAATTTTCGGGACGTTTCATTTTTTCACAACCAGGACCGAAACCCTAGGCCGAACAAAATGGTCGGATGCGAAGTGAAATTTTTTCGCTCGAAATTTTACGAGCTTGTGCAGAACTTCTAGGCAATCATATCGGCAGGTGACACGAAGTGATTCGAGTTCGTTTGCCCCCCCATTTTCTCTAAGGAACGATAACTTTTTGTGAAAATAACAAGTGCCCCGATCCGGGCCGAAACGACTCGAATTACACTTCGAGACCCGCCGACATGATCGCCACGATGCACAGAGCACCCTCGTAAATTTTCGGGACGTTTCATTTTTTCACAACCAGGACCGAAACCCTAGGCCGAACAAAATGGTCGGATGCGAAGTGAAATTTTTTCGCTCGAAATTTTACGAGCTTGTGCAGAACTTCTAGGCAATCATATCGGCAGGTGACACGAAGTGATTCGAGTTCGTTTGCCCCCCCATTTTCTTTAACGAACGATAACTTTTTGTGAAAATAACAAGTGCCCCGAACCCGGCCGAAACGACTCGAATTACACTTCGAGACCGCCGACATGATCGCCACGATGCACAGAGCACCCTCGTAAATTTTCGGGACGTTTCATTTTTTCACAACCAGGACCGAAACCCTAGGCCGAACAAAATGGTCGGATGCGAAGTGAAATTTTTTCGCTCGAAATTTTACGAGCTTGTGCAGAACTTCTAGGCAATCATATCGGCAGGTGACACGAAGTGATTCGAGTTCGTTTGCCCCCCCATTTTCTTTAACGAACGATAACTTTTTGTGAAAATAACAAGTGCCCCGAACCCGGCCGAAACGACTCGAATTACACTTCGAGACCGCCGACATGATCGCCACGATGCACAGAGCACCCTCGTAAATTTTCGGGACGTTTCATTTTTTCACAACCAGGACCGAAACCCTAGGCCGAACAAAATGGTCGGATGCGAAGTGAAATTTTTTCGCTCGAAATTTTACGAGCTTGTGCAGAACTTCTAGGCAATCATATCGGCAGGTGACACGAAGTGATTCGAGTTCGTTTGCCCCCCCATTTTCTTTAACGAACGATAACTTTTTGTGAAAATAACAAGTGCCCCGATCCCGGCCGAAACGACTCGAATTACACTTCGAGACCCGCCGACATGATCGCCACGATGCACAGAGCACCCTCGTAAATTTTCGGGACGTTTCATTTTTTCACAACCAGGACCGAAACCCTAGGCCGAACAAAATGGTCGGATGCGAAGTGAAATTTTTTCGCTCGAAATTTTACGAGCTTGTGCAGAACTTCTAGGCAATCATATCGGCAGGTGACACGAAGTGATTCGAGTTCGTTTGCCCCCCCATTTTCTTTAACGAACGATAACTTTTTGTGAAAATAACAAGTGCCCCAAACCCGGCCGAAACGACTCGAATTACACTTCGAGACCCGCCGACATGATCGCCACGATGCACAGAGCACCCTCGTAAATTTACTGGCAAATCGGACGACGTTGTATTTTTTCACAACCAGGACCGAAACCCTAGGCCGAACAAAATGGTCGGATGCGAAGTGAAATTTTTTCGCTCGAAATTTTACGAGCATGTGCGGAACTTCTAGGCAATCATATCGGCAGGTGACATGAAGTGATTCCAGTTCGTTTGCCCCCCCATTTTCTTTAACGAACGATAACTTTTTGTGAAAATAACAAGTGCCCCGATCCCGGCCGAAACGACTCGAATTACACGTCGAGACCCGCCGACATGATCGCCACAATGCAAAGAGCACCCTCGTAAATTTTCGGGACGTTTCATTTTTTCACAACCAGGACCGAAACCCTAGGCCGAACAAAATGGTCGGATGCGAAGTGAAATTTTTTCGCTCGAAATTTTACGAGCTTGTGCAGAACTTCTAGGCAATCATATCGGCAGGTGACACGAAGTGATTCGAGTTCGTTTGCCCCCCCATTTTCTTTAACGAACGATAACTTTTTGTGAAAATAACAAGTGCCCCGAACCCGGCCGAAACGACTCGAATTACACTTCGAGACCGCCGACATGATCGCCACGATGCACAGAGCACCCTCGTAAATTTTCGGGACGTTTCATTTTTTCACAACCAGGACCGAAACCCTAGGCCGAACAAAATGGTCGGATGCGAAGTGAAATTTTTTCGCTCGAAATTTTACGAGCTAGTGCAGAACTTCTAGGCAATCATATCGGCAGGTGACACGAAGTGATTCGAGTTCGTTTGCCCCCCCATTTTCTTTAACGAACGATAACTTTTTGTGAAAATAACAAGTGCCCCGAACCCGGCCCAAACGACTCGAATTACACTTCGAGACCCGCCGACATGATCGCCACGATGCACAGAGCAGCCTCGTAAATTTTCAGGACGTTTCATTTTTTCACAACCAGGACCGAAACCCTAGGCCGAACAAAATGGTCGGATGCGAAGTGAAATTTTTTCGCTCAAAATTTTACGAGCTTGTGCAGAACTTCTAGGCAATCATATCGGCAGGTGACACGAAGTGATTCGAGTTCGATTGCCCCCTCATTTTCTTTAACGAACGATAACTTTTTGTGAAAATAACAAATGCCCCGATCCCGGCCGAAACGACTCGAATTACACTTCGAGACCCGCCGACATGATCGCCACGATGCACAGAGCACCCTCGTAAATTTTCGGGACGTTTCATTTTTTAACAACCAGGACCGGAACCCTAGGCCGAACAAAATGGTCGGATGCGAAGTGAAATTTTTTCGCTCGAAATTTTACGAGCTTGTGCAGAACTTCTATGAAATCATATTGGCAGGTGACACGAAGTGATTGGAGTTCGTTTGCCCCCCCATTTTCTTTAACGAACGATAACTTTTTGTGAAAATAACAAGTGCCCCGAACCCGGCCGAAACGACTCGAATTACACTTCGAGACCCGCCGACATGATCGCCACGATGCACAGAGCACCCTCGTAAATTTTCGGGACGTTTCATTTTTTCACAACCAGGACCGAAACCCTAGGCCGAACAAAATGGTCGGATGCGAAGTGAAATTTTTTCGCTCGAAATTTTACGAGCTTGTGCAGAACTTCTAGGCAATCATATCGGCAGGTGACACGAAGTGATTCGAGTTCGTTTGCCCCCCACCATTTTCTTTAACGAACGATAACTTTTTGTGAAAATAACAAGTTCCACGATCCGGGCCGAAACGACTCGAATTACACTTCGAGACCCGCCGACACGATCGCCACGATGCACAGAGCACCCTCGTAAATTTACTGGCAAATCGGACGACGTTGTATTTTTTCACAACCAGGACCGAAACCCTAGGCCGAACAAAATGGTCGGATGCGAAGTGAAATTTTTTCGCTCGAAATTTTACGAGCATGTGCGGAACTTCTAGGCAATCATATCGGCAGGTGACATGAAGTGATTCCAGTTCGTTTGCCCCCCCATTTTCTTTAACGAACGATAACTTTTTGTGAAAATAACAAGTGCCCGGATCCCGGCCGAAACGACTCGAATTACACGTCGAGACCCGCCGACATGATCGCCACAATGCAAAGAGCACCCTCGTAAATTTTCGGGACGTTTCATTTTTTCACAACCAGGACCGAAACCCTAGGCCGAACAAAATGGTCGGATGCGAAGTGAAATTTTTTCGCTCGAAATTTTACGAGCTTGTGCAGAACTTCTAGGCAATCATATCGGCAGGTGACACGAAGTGATTCGAGTTCGTTTGCCCCCCCATTTTCTTTAACGAACGATAACTTTTTGTGAAAATAACAAGTGCCCCGAACCCGGCCGAAACGACTCGAATTACACTTCGAGACCGCCGACATGATCGCCACGATGCACAGAGCACCCTCGTAAATTTTCGGGACGTTTCATTTTTTCACAACCAGGACCGAAACCCTAGGCCGAACAAAATGGTCGGATGCGAAGTGAAATTTTTTCGCTCGAAATTTTACGAGCTTGTGCAGAACTTCTAGGCAATCATATCGGCAGGTGACACGAAGTGATTCGAGTTCGTTTGCCCCCCCATTTTCTTTAACGAACGATAACTTTTTGTGAAAATAACAAGTGCCCCGATCCCGGCCGAAACGACTCGAATTACACGTCGAGACCCGCCGACATGATCGCCACGATGCACAGAGCACCCTCGTAAATTTTCGGGACGTTTCATTTTTTCACAACCAGGACCGAAACCCTAGGCCGAACAAAATGGTCGGATGCGAAGTGAAATTTTTTCGCTCGAAATTTTACGAGCTTGTGCAGAACTTCTAGGCAATCATATCGGCAGGTGACACGAAGTGATTCGAGTTCGTTTGCCCCCCCATTTTCTTTAACGAACGATAACTTTTTGTGAAAATAACAAGTGCCCCGAACCCGGCCGAAACGACTCGAATTACACTTCGAGACCGCCGACATGATCGCCACGATGCACAGAGCACCCTCGTAAATTTTCGGGACGTTTCATTTTTTCACAACCAGGACCGAAACCCTAGGCCGAACAAAATGGTCGGATGCGAAGTGAAATTTTTTCGCTCGAAATTTTACGAGCTTGTGCAGAACTTCTAGGCAATCATATCGGCAGGTGACACGAAGTGATTCGAGTTCGTTTGCCCCCCCATTTTCTTTAACGAACGATAACTTTTTGTGAAAATAACAAGTGCCCCGAACCCGGCCCAAACGACTCGAATTACACTTCGAGACCCGCCGACATGATCGCCACGATGCACAGAGCAGCCTCGTAAATTTTCAGGACGTTTCATTTTTTCACAACCAGGACCGAAACCCTAGGCCGAACAAAATGGTCGGATGCGAAGTGAAATTTTTTCGCTCGAAATTTTACGAGCTTGTGCAGAACTTCTAGGCAATCATATCGGCAGGTGACACGAAGTGATTCGAGTTCGTTTGCCCCCCCATTTTCTCTAAGGAACGATAACTTTTTGTGAAAATAACAAGTGCCCCGAACCCGGCCGAAACGACTCGAATTACACTTCGAGACCCGCCGACATGATCGCCACGATGCACAGAGCACCGTCGTAAATTTTCGGGACGTTTCATTTTTTAACAACCAGGACCGGAACCCTAGGCCGAACAAAATGGTCGGATGCGAAGTGAAATTTTTTCGCTCGAAATTTTACGAGCTTGTGCAGAACTTCTATGAAATCATATTGGCAGGTGACACGAAGTGATTGGAGTTCGTTTGCCCCCCCATTTTCTTTAACGAACGATAACTTTTTGTGAAAATAACAAGTGCCCCGAACCCGGCCGAAACGACTCGAATTACACTTCGAGACCCGCCGACATGATCGCCACGATGCACAGAGCACCCTCGTAAATTTTCGGGACGTTTCATTTTTTCACAACCAGGACCGAAACCCTAGGCCGAACAAAATGGTCGGATGCGAAGTGAAATTTTTTCGCTCGAAATTTTACGAGCTTGTGCAGAACTTCTAGGCAATCATATCGGCAGGTGACACGAAGTGATTCGAGTTCGTTTGCCCCCCACCATTTTCTTTAACGAACGATAACTTTTTGTGAAAATAACAAGTTCCACGATCCGGGCCGAAACGACTCGAATTACACTTCGAGACCCGCCGACACGATCGCCACGATGCACAGAGCACCCTCGTAAATTTACTGGCAAATCGGACGACGTTGTATTTTTTCACAACCAGGACCGAAACCCTAGGCCGAACAAAATGGTCGTATGCGAAGTGAAATTTTTTCGCTCGAAATTTTACGAGCATGTGCGGAACTTCTAGGCAATCATATCGGCAGGTGACATGAAGTGATTCCAGTTCGTTTGCCCCCCCATTTTCTTTAACGAACGATAACTTTTTGTGAAAATAACAAGTGCCCGGATCCCGGCCGAAACGACTCGAATTACACGTCGAGACCCGCCGACATGATCGCCACAATGCAAAGAGCACCCTCGTAAATTTTCGGGACGTTTCATTTTTTCACAACCAGGACCGAAACCCTAGGCCGAACAAAATGGTCGGATGCGAAGTGAAATTTTTTCGCTCGAAATTTTACGAGCTTGTGCAGAACTTCTAGGCAATCATATCGGCAGGTGACACGAAGTGATTCGAGTTCGTTTGCCCCCCCATTTTCTTTAACGAACGATAACTTTTTGTGAAAATAACAAGTGCCCCGAACCCGGCCGAAACGACTCGAATTACACTTCGAGACCGCCGACATGATCGCCACGATGCACAGAGCACCCTCGTAAATTTTCGGGACGTTTCATTTTTTCACAACCAGGACCGAAACCCTAGGCCGAACAAAATGGTCGGATGCGAAGTGAAATTTTTTCGCTCGAAATTTTACGAGCTTGTGCAGAACTTCTAGGCAATCATATCGGCAGGTGACACGAAGTGATTCGAGTTCGTTTGCCCCCCCATTTTCTTTAACGAACGATAACTTTTTGTGAAAATAACAAGTGCCCCGATCCCGGCCGAAACGACTCGAATTACACGTCGAGACCCGCCGACATGATCGCCACGATGCACAGAGCACCCTCGTAAATTTTCGGGACGTTTCATTTTTTCACAACCAGGACCGAAACCCTAGGCCGAACAAAATGGTCGGATGCGAAGTGAAATTTTTTCGCTCGAAATTTTACGAGCTTGTGCAGAACTTCTAGGCAATCATATCGGCAGGTGACACGAAGTGATTCGAGTTCGTTTGCCCCCCCATTTTCTTTAACGAACGATAACTTTTTGTGAAAATAACAAGTGCCCCGAACCCGGCCGAAACGACTCGAATTACACTTCGAGACCGCCGACATGATCGCCACGATGCACAGAGCACCCTCGTAAATTTTCGGGACGTTTCATTTTTTCACAACCAGGACCGAAACCCTAGGCCGAACAAAATGGTCGGATGCGAAGTGAAATTTTTTCGCTCGAAATTTTACGAGCTTGTGCAGAACTTCTAGGCAATCATATCGGCAGGTGACACGAAGTGATTCGAGTTCGTTTGCCCCCCCATTTTCTTTAACGAACGATAACTTTTTGTGAAAATAACAAGTGCCCCGAACCCGGCCCAAACGACTCGAATTACACTTCGAGACCCGCCGACATGATCGCCACGATGCACAGAGCAGCCTCGTAAATTTTCAGGACGTTTCATTTTTTCACAACCAGGACCGAAACCCTAGGCCGAACAAAATGGTCGGATGCGAAGTGAAATTTTTTCGCTCGAAATTTTACGAGCTTGTGCAGAACTTCTAGGCAATCATATCGGCAGGTGACACGAAGTGATTCGAGTTCGTTTGCCCCCCCATTTTCTCTAAGGAACGATAACTTTTTGTGAAAATAACAAGTGCCCCGAACCCGGCCGAAACGACTCGAATTACACTTCGAGACCCGCCGACATGATCGCCACGATGCACAGAGCACCGTCGTAAATTTTCGGGACGTTTCATTTTTTAACAACCAGGACCGGAACCCTAGGCCGAACAAAATGGTCGGATGCGAAGTGAAATTTTTTCGCTCGAAATTTTACGAGCTTGTGCAGAACTTCTATGAAATCATATTGGCAGGTGACACGAAGTGATTGGAGTTCGTTTGCCCCCCCATTTTCTTTAACGAACGATAACTTTTTGTGAAAATAACAAGTGCCCCGAACCCGGCCGAAACGACTCGAATTACACTTCGAGACCCGCCGACATGATCGCCACGATGCACAGAGCACCCTCGTAAATTTTCGGGACGTTTCATTTTTTCACAACCAGGACCGAAACCCTAGGCCGAACAAAATGGTCGGATGCGAAGTGAAATTTTTTCGCTCGAAATTTTACGAGCTTGTGCAGAACTTCTAGGCAATCATATCGGCAGGTGACACGAAGTGATTCGAGTTCGTTTGCCCCCCACCATTTTCTTTAACGAACGATAACTTTTTGTGAAAATAACAAGTTCCACGATCCGGGCCGAAACGACTCGAATTACACTTCGAGACCCGCCGACACGATCGCCACGATGCACAGAGCACCCTCGTAAATTTACTGGCAAATCGGACGACGTTGTATTTTTTCACAACCAGGACCGAAACCCTAGGCCGAACAAAATGGTCGGATGCGAAGTGAAATTTTTTCGCTCGAAATTTTACGAGCATGTGCGGAACTTCTAGGCAATCATATCGGCAGGTGACATGAAGTGATTCCAGTTCGTTTGCCCCCCCATTTTCTTTAACGAACGATAACTTTTTGTGAAAATAACAAGTGCCCGGATCCCGGCCGAAACGACTCGAATTACACGTCGAGACCCGCCGACATGATCGCCACAATGCAAAGAGCACCCTCGTAAATTTTCGGGACGTTTCATTTTTTCACAACCAGGACCGAAACCCTAGGCCGAACAAAATGGTCGGATGCGAAGTGAAATTTTTTCGCTCGAAATTTTACGAGCTTGTGCAGAACTTCTAGGCAATCATATCGGCAGGTGACACGAAGTGATTCGAGTTCGTTTGCCCCCCCATTTTCTTTAACGAACGATAACTTTTTGTGAAAATAACAAGTGCCCCGAACCCGGCCGAAACGACTCGAATTACACTTCGAGACCGCCGACATGATCGCCACGATGCACAGAGCACCCTCGTAAATTTTCGGGACGTTTCATTTTTTCACAACCAGGACCGAAACCCTAGGCCGAACAAAATGGTCGGATGCGAAGTGAAATTTTTTCGCTCGAAATTTTACGAGCTTGTGCAGAACTTCTAGGCAATCATATCGGCAGGTGACACGAAGTGATTCGAGTTCGTTTGCCCCCCCATTTTCTTTAACGAACGATAACTTTTTGTGAAAATAACAAGTGCCCCGATCCCGGCCGAAACGACTCGAATTACACGTCGAGACCCGCCGACATGATCGCCACGATGCACAGAGCACCCTCGTAAATTTTCGGGACGTTTCATTTTTTCACAACCAGGACCGAAACCCTAGGCCGAACAAAATGGTCGGATGCGAAGTGAAATTTTTTCGCTCGAAATTTTACGAGCTTGTGCAGAACTTCTAGGCAATCATATCGGCAGGTGACACGAAGTGATTCGAGTTCGTTTGCCCCCCCATTTTCTTTAACGAACGATAACTTTTTGTGAAAATAACAAGTGCCCCGAACCCGGCCGAAACGACTCGAATTACACTTCGAGACCGCCGACATGATCGCCACGATGCACAGAGCACCCTCGTAAATTTTCGGGACGTTTCATTTTTTCACAACCAGGACCGAAACCCTAGGCCGAACAAAATGGTCGGATGCGAAGTGAAATTTTTTCGCTCGAAATTTTACGAGCTTGTGCAGAACTTCTAGGCAATCATATCGGCAGGTGACACGAAGTGATTCGAGTTCGTTTGCCCCCCCATTTTCTTTAACGAACGATAACTTTTTGTGAAAATAACAAGTGCCCCGAACCCGGCCCAAACGACTCGAATTACACTTCGAGACCCGCCGACATGATCGCCACGATGCACAGAGCAGCCTCGTAAATTTTCAGGACGTTTCATTTTTTCACAACCAGGACCGAAACCCTAGGCCGAACAAAATGGTCGGATGCGAAGTGAAATTTTTTCGCTCGAAATTTTACGAGCTTGTGCAGAACTTCTAGGCAATCATATCGGCAGGTGACACGAAGTGATTCGAGTTCGTTTGCCCCCCCATTTTCTCTAAGGAACGATAACTTTTTGTGAAAATAACAAGTGCCCCGAACCCGGCCGAAACGACTCGAATTACACTTCGAGACCCGCCGACATGATCGCCACGATGCACAGAGCACCGTCGTAAATTTTCGGGACGTTTCATTTTTTAACAACCAGGACCGGAACCCTAGGCCGAACAAAATGGTCGGATGCGAAGTGAAATTTTTTCGCTCGAAATTTTACGAGCTTGTGCAGAACTTCTATGAAATCATATTGGCAGGTGACACGAAGTGATTGGAGTTCGTTTGCCCCCCCATTTTCTTTAACGAACGATAACTTTTTGTGAAAATAACAAGTGCCCCGAACCCGGCCGAAACGACTCGAATTACACTTCGAGACCCGCCGACATGATCGCCACGATGCACAGAGCACCCTCGTAAATTTTCGGGACGTTTCATTTTTTCACAACCAGGACCGAAACCCTAGGCCGAACAAAATGGTCGGATGCGAAGTGAAATTTTTTCGCTCGAAATTTTACGAGCTTGTGCAGAACTTCTAGGCAATCATATCGGCAGGTGACACGAAGTGATTCGAGTTCGTTTGCCCCCCACCATTTTCTTTAACGAACGATAACTTTTTGTGAAAATAACAAGTTCCACGATCCGGGCCGAAACGACTCGAATTACACTTCGAGACCCGCCGACACGATCGCCACGATGCACAGAGCACCCTCGTAAATTTACTGGCAAATCGGACGACGTTGTATTTTTTCACAACCAGGACCGAAACCCTAGGCCGAACAAAATGGTCGGATGCGAAGTGAAATTTTTTCGCTCGAAATTTTACGAGCATGTGCGGAACTTCTAGGCAATCATATCGGCAGGTGACATGAAGTGATTCCAGTTCGTTTGCCCCCCCATTTTCTTTAACGAACGATAACTTTTTGTGAAAATAACAAGTGCCCCGATCCCGGCCGAAACGACTCGAATTACACGTCGAGACCCGCCGACATGATCGCCACAATGCAAAGAGCACCCTCGTAAATTTTCGGGACGTTTCATTTTTTCACAACCAGGACCGAAACCCTAGGCCGAACAAAATGGTCGGATGCGAAGTGAAATTTTTTCGCTCGAAATTTTACGAGCTTGTGCAGAACTTCTAGGCAATCATATCGGCAGGTGACACGAAGTGATTCGAGTTCGTTTGCCCCCCCATTTTCTTTAACGAACGATAACTTTTTGTGAAAATAACAAGTGCCCCGAACCCGGCCGAAACGACTCGAATTACACTTCGAGACCGCCGACATGATCGCCACGATGCACAGAGCACCCTCGTAAATTTTCGGGACGTTTCATTTTTTCACAACCAGGACCGAAACCCTAGGCCGAACAAAATGGTCGGATGCGAAGTGAAATTTTTTCGCTCGAAATTTTACGAGCTTGTGCAGAACTTCTAGGCAATCATATCGGCAGGTGACACGAAGTGATTCGAGTTCGTTTGCCCCCCCATTTTCTTTAACGAACGATAACTTTTTGTGAAAATAACAAGTGCCCCGAACCCGGCCGAAACGACTCGAATTACAATTCGAGACCGCCGACATGATCGCCACGATGCACAGAGCACCCTCGTAAATTTTCGGGACGTTTCATTTTTTCACAACCAGGACCGAAACCCTAGGCCGAACAAAATGGTCGGATGCGAAGTGAAATTTTTTCGCTCGAAATTTTACGAGCTTGTGCAGAACTTCTAGGAAATCATATTGGCAGGTGACACGAAGTGATTCCAGTTCGTTTGCCCCCCCATTTTCTTTAACGAAAGATAACTTTTTGTGAAAATAACAAGTGCCCCGATTCCGGCCGAAACGACTCGAATTACACGTCGAGACCCGCCGACATGATCGCCACAATGCAAAGAGCACCCTCGTAAATTTTCGGGACGTTTCATTTTTTCACAACCAGGACCGAAACCGTAGGCCGAACAAAATGGTCGGATGCGAAGTGAAATTTTTTCGCTCGAAATTTTACGAGCTTGTGCAGAACTTCTAGGAAATCATATCGGCAGGTGACACGAAGTGATTCGAGTTCGTTTGCCCCCCAATTTTCTTTAACGAACGATAACTTTTTGTGAAAATAACAAGTGCCCCGAACCCGGCCCAAACGACTCGAATTACACTTCGAGACCCGCCGACATGATCGCCACGATGCACAGAGCAGCCTCGTAAATTTTCAGGACGTTTCATTTTTTCACAACCAGGACCGAAACCCTAGGCCGAACAAAATGGTCGGATGCGAAGTGAAATTTTTTCGCTCGAAATTTTACGAGCTTGTGCAGAACTTCTAGGCAATCATATCGGCAGGTGACACGAAGTGATTCGAGTTCGTTTGCCCCCCCATTTTCTCTAAGGAACGATAACTTTTTGTGAAAATAACAAGTGCCCCGAACCCGGCCGAAACGACTCGAATTACACTTCGAGACCCGCCGACATGATCGCCACGATGCACAGAGCACCCTCGTAAATTTTCGGGACGTTTCATTTTTTCACAATCAGGACCGAAACCGTAGGCCGAACAAAATGGTCGGATGCGAAGTGAAATTTTTTCGCTCGAAATTTTACGAGCTTGTGCAGAACTTCTAGGAAATCATATCGGCAGGTGACACGAAGTGATTCGAGTTCGTTTGCCCCCCAATTTTCTTTAACGAACGATAACTTTTTGTGAAAATAACAAGTGCCCCGAACCCGGCCCAAACGACTCGAATTACACTTCGAGACCCGCCGACATGATCGCCACGATGCACAGAGCAGCCTCGTAAATTTTCAGGACGTTTCATTTTTTCACAACCAGGACCGAAACCCTAGGCCGAACAAAATGGTCGGATGCGAAGTGAAATTTTTTCGCTCGAAATTTTACGAGCTTGTGCAGAACTTCTAGGCAATCATATCGGCAGGTGACACGAAGTGATTCGAGTTCGTTTGCCCCCCCATTTTCTTTAACGAACGATAACTTTTTGTGAAAATAACAAGTGCCCCGAACCCGGCCCAAACGACTCGAATTACACTTCGAGACCCGCCGACATGATCGCCACGATGCACAGAGCAGCCTCGTAAATTTTCAGGACGTTTCATTTTTTCACAACCAGGACCGAAACCCTAGGCCGAACAAAATGGTCGGATGCGAAGTGAAATTTTTTCGCTCGAAATTTTACGAGCTTGTGCAGAACTTCTAGGCAATCATATCGGCAGGTGACACGAAGTGATTCGAGTTCGTTTGCCCCCCCATTTTCTCTAAGGAACGATAACTTTTTGTGAAAATAACAAGTGCCCCGATCCAGGCCGAAACGACTCGAATTACACTTCGAGACCCGCCGAAATGATCGCCACTATGCACAGAGCACCCTCGTAAATTTTCGGGACGTTTCATTTTTTCACAACCAGGACCGAAACCCTAGGCCGAACAAAATGGTCGGATGCGAAGGGAAATTTTTTCTCTCGAAATTTTACGAGCTTGTGCAGAACTTCTAGGCAATCATATCGGCAGGTGACACGAAGTGATTCGAGTTCGTTTGCCCCCCCATTTTCTTTAACGAACGATAACTTTTTGTGAAAATAACAAGTGCCCCGATCCCGGCCGAAACGACTCGAATTACACTTCGAGACCCGTTGACATGATCGCCACGATGCACAGAGCACCCTCGTAAATTTTCGGAACGTTTCATTTTTTCACAACTAGGACCGAAACCCTAGGGCGAACAAAATGGTCGTATGCGAAGTGAAATTTTTTCGCTCGAAATTTTACGAGCATGTGCGGAACTTTTAGGCAATCATATCGGCAGGTGACACGAAGTGATTCAAGTTCGTTTGCCCCCCCATTTTCTTGAACGAACGATAACTTTTTGTGAAAATAACAAGTGCCCCGAACCCGGCCGAAACGACTCGAATTACACTTCGAGACCCGCCGACATGATCGCCACGATGCACAGAGCACCCTCGTAAATTTTCGGGACGTTTCATTTTTTCACAACCAGGACCGAAACCCTAGGCCGAACAAAATGGTCGGATGCGAAGTGAAATTTTTTCGTTCGAAATTTTACGAGCTTGTGCAGAACTTCTAGGCAATCATATCGGCAGGTGACACGAAGTGATTCGAGTTCGTTTGCCCCCCCCCCATTTTCTTTAACGAACGATAACTTTTTGTGAAAATAACAAGTGCCCCGATCCTGGCCGAAACGACTCGAATTACACTTCAAGACCCGTCGACATGATCGCCACGATGCACAGAGCACCCTCGTAAATTTTCGGGACGTTTCATTTTTTCACAACTAGGACCGAAACCCTAGGCCGAACAAAATGGTCGTATGCGAAGTGAAATTTTTTCGCTCGAAATTTTACGAGCATGTGCGGAACTTTAAGGCAATCATATCGGCAGGTGACACGAAGTGATTCCAGTTCGTTTGCCCCCCCATTTTCTTGAACGAACGATAACTTTTTGTGAAAATAACAAGTGCCACGAACCCGGCCGAAACGACTCGAATTACACTTCGAGACCCGCCGACATGATCGCCACGATGCACAGAGCACCCTCGTAAATTTTCGGGACGTTTCATTTTTTCACAACCAGGACCGAAACCCTAGGCCGAACAAAATGGTCGGATGCGAAGTGAAATTTTTTCGTTCGAAATTTTACGAGCTTGTGAAGAACTTCTAGGCAATCATATCGGCAGGTGACACGAAGTGATTCGAGTTCGTTTGCCCCCCCCCCCCCCCCATTTTCTTTAACGAACGATAACTTTTTGTGAAAATAACAAGTGCCCCGATCCTGGCCGAAACGACTCGAATTACACTTCGAGACCCGTCGACATGATCGCCACGATGCACAGAGCACCCTCGTAAATTTTCGGGACGTTTCATTTTTTCACAACTAGGACCGAAACCCTAGGCCGAACAAAATGGTCGTATGCGAAGTGAAATTTTTTCGCTCGAAATTTTACGAGCATGTGCGGAACTTTAAGGCAATCATATCGGCAGGTGACACGAAGTGATTCAAGTTCGTTTGCCCCCCCATTTTCTTTAACGAACGATAACTTTTTGTGAAAATAACAAGTGCCCCGAACCCGGCCGAAACGACTCGAATTACACTTCGAGACCCGTCGACATGATCGCCACGATGCACAGAGCACCCTCGTAAATTTTCGGGACGTTTCATTTTTTCACAACCAGGACCGAAACCCTAGGCCGAACAAAATGGTCGGATGCGAAGTGAAATTTTTTCGCTCGAAATTTTACAGTCTTGTGCAGAACTTATAGGCAATCATATCGGCAGGTGACACGAAGTGATTCGAGTTCGTTTGCCCCCCATTTTCTTTAACGAACGATAACTTTTTGTGAAAATAACAAGTGCCCCGATCCAGGCCGAAGCGACTCGAATTACACTTCGAGACCCGCCGACATGATCGCCACGATGCACAGAGCACCCTCGTAAATTTTCGGGACGTTTCATTTTTTCACAACCAGGACCGAAACCATAGGCCGAACAAAATGGTCGGATGCGAAGTGAAATTTTTTCGCTCGAAATTTTACGAGCTTGTGCAGAACTTCTAGGCAATCATATCGGCAGGTGACACGAAGTGATTCGAGTTTGTCTGCCCCCCCATTTTCTTTAACGAACGATAACTTTTTGTGAAAATAACAAGTGCCCCCACCCCGGCCGAAACGACTCGAATTACACTTCGAGACCCGCCGACATGATCGCCACGATGCACAGAGCACCCTTGTAAATTTTCGGGACGTTTCATTTTTTCACAACCAGGACCGAAACCCTAGGCCGAACAAAATGGTCGGATGCGAAGGGAAATTTTTTCGCTCGAAATTTTACGAGCTTGTGCAGAACTTCTAGGCAATCATATCGGCAGGTGACACGAAGTGATTCGAGTTCGTTTGCCCCCCCATTTTCTTTAACGAACGATAACTTTTTGTGAAAATAACAAGTGCCCCGATCCCGGCCAAAACGACTCGAATTACACTTCGAGACCCGCCGACATGATCGCCACGATGCACAGAGCACCCTCGTAAATTTTCGGAACGTTTCATTTTTTCACAACCAGGACCGAAACCCTAGGCCGAACAAAATGGTCGGATGCGAAGGGAAATTTTTTCGCTCGAAATTTTACGAGCTTGTGCAGAACTTCTAGGCAATCATATCGGCAGGTGACACGAAGTGATTCGAGTTTGTTTGCTCCCCCATTTTCTTTAACGAACGATAACTTTTTGTGAAAATAACAAGTGCCCCGATCCCGGCCGAAAGGACTCGAATTACACTTCGAGACCCGCCGACATGATCGCCACGATGCACAGAGCACCCTCGTAAATTTTCAGAACGTTTCATTTTTTCACAACCAGGACCGAAACCCTAGGCCGAACAAAATGGTCGGATGCGAAGGGAAATTTTTTCGCTCGAAATTTTACGAGCTTGTGCAAAACTTCTAGGCAATCATATCGGCAGGTGACACGAAGTGATTCGAGTTCGTTTGCCCCCCCATTTTCTTTAACGAACGATAACTTTTTGTGAAAATAACAAGTGCCCCAATCCCGGCCAAAACGACTCGAATTACACTTCGAGACCCGCCGACATGATCGCCACGATGCACAGAGCACCCTCGTAAATTTTCGGAACGTTTCATTTTTTCACAACCAGGACCGAAACCCTAGGCCGAACAAAATGGTCGGATGCGAAGGGAAATTTTTTCGCTCGAAATTTTACGAGCTTGTGCAGAACTTCTAGGCAATCATATCGGCAGGTGACACGAAGTGATTCGAGTTTGTCTGCCCCCCCATTTTCTTTAACGAACGATAACTTTTTGTGAAAATAACAAGTGCCCCGATCCCGGCCAAAACGACTCGAATTACACTTCGAGACCCGCCGACATGATCGCCACGATGCACAGAGCACCCTCGTAAATTTTCGGGACGTTTCATTTTTTCACAACCAGGACCGAAACCATAGGCCGAACAAAATGGTCGGATGCGAAGTGAAATTTTTTCGTTCGAAATTTTACGGTCTTGTGCAGAACTTATAGGCAATCATATCGGCAGGTGACACGAAGTGATTCGAGTTCGTTTGCCCCCCCATTTTCTTTAACGAACGATAACTTTTTGTGAAAATAACAAGTGCCCCGATCCAGGCCGAAGCGACTCGAATTACACTTCGAGACCCGCCGACATGATCGCCACGATGCACAGAGCACCCTCGTAAATTTTCGGGACGTTTCATTTTTTCACAACCAGGACCGAAACCATAGGCCGAACAAAATGGTCGGATGCGAAGTGAAATTTTTTCGCTCGAAATTTTACGAGCTTGTGCAGAACTTCTAGGCAATCATATCGGCAGGTGACACGAAGTGATTCGAGTTTGTTTGCCCCCCCATTTTCTTTAACGAACGATAACTTTTTGTGAAAATAACAAGTGCCCCGATCCCGGCCGAAACGACTCGTATTACACTTCGAGACCCGCCGACATCACCGCCACGATGCACACAGCACCCTCGTAAATTTTCGGGCAAATCGGACGACGTTGTATTTTTTCACAACCAGGACCGAAACCCTAGGCCGAACAAAATGGTCGGATGCGAAGGGAAATTTTTTCGCTCGAAATTTTACGAGCTTGTGCAGAACTTCTAGGCAATCATATCGGCAGGTGACACGAAGTGATTTGAGTTCGTTTGCCCCCCCATTTTCTTTAACGAACGATAACTTTTTGTGAAAATAACAAGTGCCCCGATCCCGGCCAAAACGACTCGAATTACACTTCGAGACCCGCCGACATGATCGCCACGATGCACAGAGCACCCTCGTAAATTTTCGGAACGTTTCATTTTTTCACAACCAGGACCGAAACCCTAGGCCGAACAAAATGGTCGGATGCGAAGGGAAATTTTTTCGCTCGAAATTTTACGAGCTTGTGCAGAACTTCTAGGCAATCATATCGGCAGGTGACACGAAGTGATTCGAGTTTGTTTGCTCCCCCATTTTCTTTAACGAACGATAACTTTTTGTGAAAATAACAAGTGCCCCGATCCCGGCCGAAACGACTCGAATTACACTTCGAGACCCGCCGACATGATCGCCACGATGCACAGAGCACCCTCGTAAATTTTCAGAACGTTTCATTTTTTCACAACCAGGACCGAAACCCTAGGCCGAACAAAATGGTCGGATGCGAAGGGAAATTTTTTCGCTCGAAATTTTATGAGCTTGTGCAAAACTTCTAGGCAATCATATCGGCAGGTGACACGAAGTGATTCGAGTTCGTTTGCCCCCCCCATTTTCTTTAACGAACGATAACTTTTTGTGAAAATAACAAGTGCCCCGATCCCGGCCAAAACGACTCGAATTACACTTCGAGACCCGCCGACATGATCGCCACGATGCACAGAGCACCCTCGTAAATTTTCGGAACGTTTCATTTTTTCACAACCAGGACCGAAACCCTAGGCCGAACAAAATGGTCGGATGCGAAGGGAAATTTTTTCGCTCGAAATTTTACGAGCTTGTGCAGAACTTCTAGGCAATCATATCGGCAGGTGACACGAAGTGATTCGAGTTTGTCTGCCCCCCCATTTTCTTTAACGAACGACAACTTTTTGTGAAAATAACAAGTGCCCCCACCCCGGCCGAAACGACTCGAATTACACTTCGAGACCCGCCGACATGATCGCCACGATGCACAGAGCACCCTCGTAAATTTTCGGGACGTTTCATTTTTTCACAACTAGGACCGAAACCCTAGGCCGAACAAAATGGTCGTATGCGAAGTGAAATTTTTTCGCTCGAAATTTTACGAGCATGTGCGGAACTTTAAGGCAATCATATCGGCAGGTGACACGAAGTGATTCAAGTTCGTTTGCTCCCCCATTTTCTTTAACGAACGATAACTTTTTGTGAAAATAACAAGTGCCCCGAACCCGGCCGAAACGACTCGAATTACACTTCGAGACCCGCCGACATGATCGCCACGATGCACAGAGCACCCTCGTAAATTTTCAGAACGTTTCATTTTTTCACAACCAGGACCGAAACCCTAGGCCGAACAAAATGGTCGGATGCGAAGGGAAATTTTTTCGCTCGAAATTTTACGAGCTTGTGCAGAACTTCTAGGCAATCATATCGGCAGGTGACACGAAGTGATTCGAGTTTGTTTGCTCCCCCATTTTCTTTAACGAACGATAACTTTTTGTGAAAATAACAAGTGCCCCGATCCCGGCCGAAACGACTCGAATTACACTTCGAGACCCGCCGACATGATCGCCACGATGCACAGAGCACCCTCGTAAATTTTCAGAACGTTTCATTTTTTCACAACCAGGATCGAAACCCTAGGCCGAACAAAATGGTCGGATGCGAAGGGAAATTTTTTCGCTCGAAATTTTACGAGCTTGTGCAGAACTTCTAGGCAATCATATCGGCAGGTGACACGAAGTGATTCGAGTTCGTTTGCCCCCCCATTTTCTTTAACGAACGATAACTTTTTGGGAAAATAACAAGTGCCCCGATCCCGGCCAAAACGACTCGAATTACACTTCGAGACCCGCCGACATGATCGCCACGATGCACAGAGCACCCTCGTAAATTTTCGGAACGTTTCATTTTTTCACAACCAGGACCGAAACCCTAGGCCGAACAAAATGGTCGGATGCGAAGGGAAATTTTTTCGCTCGAAATTTTACGAGCTTGTGCAGAACTTCTAGGCAATCATATCGGCAGGTGACACGAAGTGATTCGAGTTTGTCTGCCCCCCCATTTTCTTTAACGAACGATAACTTTTTCTGAAAATAACAAGTGCCCCCACCCCGGCCGAAACGACTCGAATTACACTTCGAGACCCGCCGACATGATCGCCACGATGCACAGAGCACCCTCGTAAATTTTCGGAACGTTTCATTTTTTCACAACCAGGACCGAAACCCTAGGCCGAACAAAATGGTCGGATGCGAAGGGAAATTTTTTCGCTCGAAATTTTACGAGCTTGTGCAGAACTTCTAGGCAATCATATCGGCAGGTGACACGAAGTGATTCGAGTTTGTCTGCCCCCCCATTTTCTTTAACGAACGATAACTTTTTGTGAAAATAACAAGTGCCCCCACCCCGGCCGAAACGACTCGAATTACACTTCGAGACCCGCCGACATGATCGCCACGATGCACAGAGCACCCTTGTAAATTTTCGGGACGTTTCATTTTTTCACAACCAGGACCGAAACCCTAGGCCGAACAAAATGGTCGGATGCGAAGGGAAATTTTTTCGCTCGAAATTTTACGAGCTTGTGCAGAACTTCTAGGCAATCATATCGGCAGGTGACACGAAGTGATTCGAGTTTGTCTGCCCCCCCATTTTCTTTAACGAACGATAACTTTTTGTGAAAATAACAAGTGCCCCCACCCCGGCCGAAACGACTCGAATTACACTTCGAGACCCGCCGACATGATCGCCACGATGCACAGAGCACCCTCGTAAATTTTCGGAACGTTTCATTTTTTCACAACCAGGACCGAAACCCTAGGCCGAACAAAATGGTCGGATGCGAAGGGAAATTTTTTCGCTCGAAATTTTACGAGCTTGTGCAGAACTTCTAGGCAATCATATCGGCAGGTGACACGAAGTGATTCGAGTTTGTCTGCCCCCCCATTTTCTTTAACGAACGATAACTTTTTGTGAAAATAACAAGTGCCCCCACCCCGGCCGAAACGACTCGAATTACACTTCGAGACCCGCCGACATGATCGCCACGATGCACAGAGCACCCTCGTAAATTTTCGGGACGTTTCATTTTTTCACAACCAGGACCGAAACCCTAGGCCGAACAAAATGGTCGGATGCGAAGGGAAATTTTTTCGCTCGAAATTTTACGAGCTTGTGCAGAACTTCTAGGCAATCATATCGGCAGGTGACACGAAGTGATTCGAGTTTGTTTGCCCCCCCATTTTCTTTAACGAACGATAACTTTTTGTGAAAATAACAAGTGCCCCGATCCCGGCCGAAACGACTCGTATTACACTTCGAGACCCGCCGACATGACCGCCACGATGCACACAGCACCCTCGTAAATTTTCGGGCAAATCGGACGACGTTGTATTTTTTCACAGCCAGGACCGAAACCCTAGGCCGAACAAAATGGTCGGATGCGAAGGGAAATTTTTTCGCTCGAAATTTTACGAGCTTGTGCAGAACTTCTAGGCAATCATATCGGCAGGTGACACGAAGTGATTCGAGTTCGTTTGCCCCCCCATTTTCTTTAACGAACGATAACTTTTTGTGAAAATAACAAGTGCCCCGATCCCGGCCAAAACGACTCGAATTACACTTCGAGACCCGCCGACATGATCGCCACGATGCACAGAGCACCCTCGTAAATTTTCGGAACGTTTCATTTTTTCACAACCAGGACCGAAACCCTAGGCCGAACAAAATGGTCGGATGCGAAGGGAAATTTTTTCGCTCGAAATTTTACGAGCTTGTGCAGAACTTCTAGGCAATCATATCGGCAGGTGACACGAAGTGATTCGAGTTTGTTTGCTCCCCCATTTTCTTTAACGAACGATAACTTTTTGTGAAAATAACACGTGCCCCCACCCCGGCCGAAACGACTCGAATTACACTTCGAGACCCGCCGACATGATCGCCACGATGCACAGAGCACCCTCGTAAATTTTCGGGACGTTTCATTTTTTCACAACCAGGACCGAAACCCTAGGCCGAACAAAATGGTCGGATGCGAAGGGAAATTTTTTCGCTCGAAATTTTACGAGCTTGTGCAGAACTTCTAGGCAATCATAGCGGCAGGTGACACGAAGTGATTCGAGTTCGTTTGCCCCCCATTTTCTTTAACTAACGATAACTTTTTGTGAAAATAACAAGTGCCCCTATCCCGGCCGAAACGACTCGAATTACACTTCGAGACCCGCCGACATGATCGCCACGATGCACAGAGCACCCTCGTAAATTTTCAGAACGTTTCATTTTTTCACAACCAGGACCGAAACCCTAGGCCGAACAAAATGGTCGGATGCGAAGGGAAATTTTTTCGCTCGAAATTTTACGAGCTTGTGCAGAACTTCTAGGCAATCATATCGGCAGGTGACACGAAGTGATTCGAGTTTGTTTGCTCCCCCATTTTCTTTAACGAACGATAACTTTTTGTGAAAATAACAAGTGCCCCGATCCCGGCCGAAACGACTCGAATTACACTTCGAGACCCGCCGACATGATCGCCACGATGCACAGAGCACCCTCGTAAATTTTCAGAACGTTTCATTTTTTCACAACCAGGACCGAAACCCTAGGCCGAACAAAATGGTCGGATGCGAAGGGAAATTTTTTCGCTCGAAATTTTATGAGCTTGTGCAAAACTTCTAGGCAATCATATCGGCAGGTGACACGAAGTGATTCGAGTTCGTTTGCCCCCCCCATTTTCTTTAACGAACGATAACTTTTTGTGAAAATAACAAGTGCCCCGATCCCGGCCAAAACGACTCGAATTACACTTCGAGACCCGCCGACATGATCGCCACGATGCACAGAGCACCCTCGTAAATTTTCGGAACGTTTCATTTTTTCACAACCAGGACCGAAACCCTAGGCCGAACAAAATGGTCGGATGCGAAGGGAAATTTTTTCGCTCGAAATTTTACGAGCTTGTGCAGAACTTCTAGGCAATCATATCGGCAGGTGACACGAAGTGATTCGAGTTTGTCTGCCCCCCCATTTTCTTTAACGAACGACAACTTTTTGTGAAAATAACAAGTGCCCCCACCCCGGCCGAAACGACTCGAATTACACTTCGAGACCCGCCGACATGATCGCCACGATGCACAGAGCACCCTCGTAAATTTTCGGGACGTTTCATTTTTTCACAACTAGGACCGAAACCCTAGGCCGAACAAAATGGTCGTATGCGAAGTGAAATTTTTTCGCTCGAAATTTTACGAGCATGTGCGGAACTTTAAGGCAATCATATCGGCAGGTGACACGAAGTGATTCAAGTTCGTTTGCTCCCCCATTTTCTTTAACGAACGATAACTTTTTGTGAAAATAACAAGTGCCCCGAACCCGGCCGAAACGACTCGAATTACACTTCGAGACCCGCCGACATGATCGCCACGATGCACAGAGCACCCTCGTAAATTTTCAGAACGTTTCATTTTTTCACAACCAGGACCGAAACCCTAGGCCGAACAAAATGGTCGGATGCGAAGGGAAATTTTTTCGCTCGAAATTTTACGAGCTTGTGCAGAACTTCTAGGCAATCATATCGGCAGGTGAC
The DNA here is from genome assembly GCF_965113065.1 of Corylus avellana. NCBI lineage: Eukaryota > Viridiplantae > Streptophyta > Magnoliopsida > Fagales > Betulaceae > Corylus > Corylus avellana. The sequence continues at coordinate 12,054,124 of NC_142496.1, forward strand.
ACGAAGTGATTCGAGTTTGTTTGCTCCCCCATTTTCTTTAACGAACGATAACTTTTTGTGAAAATAACAAGTGCCCCGATGCCGGCCGAAACGACTCGAATTACACTTCGAGACCCGCCGACATGATCGCCACGATGCACAGAGCACCCTCGTAAATTTTCAGAACGTTTCATTTTTTCACAACCAGGATCGAAACCCTAGGCCGAACAAAATGGTCGGATGCGAAGGGAAATTTTTTCGCTCGAAATTTTACGAGCTTGTGCAGAACTTCTAGGCAATCATATCGGCAGGTGACACGAAGTGATTCGAGTTCGTTTGCCCCCCCATTTTCTTTAACGAACGATAACTTTTTGGGAAAATAACAAGTGCCCCGATCCCGGCCAAAACGACTCGAATTACACTTCGAGACCCGCCGACATGATCGCCACGATGCACAGAGCACCCTCGTAAATTTTCGGAACGTTTCATTTTTTCACAACCAGGACCGAAACCCTAGGCCGAACAAAATGGTCGGATGCGAAGGGAAATTTTTTCGCTCGAAATTTTACGAGCTTGTGCAGAACTTCTAGGCAATCATATCGGCAGGTGACACGAAGTGATTCGAGTTTGTCTGCCCCCCCATTTTCTTTAACGAACGATAACTTTTTCTGAAAATAACAAGTGCCCCCACCCCGGCCGAAACGACTCGAATTACACTTCGAGACCCGCCGACATGATCGCCACGATGCACAGAGCACCCTCGTAAATTTTCGGAACGTTTCATTTTTTCACAACCAGGACCGAAACCCTAGGCCGAACAAAATGGTCGGATGCGAAGGGAAATTTTTTCGCTCGAAATTTTACGAGCTTGTGCAGAACTTCTAGGCAATCATATCGGCAGGTGACACGAAGTGATTCGAGTTTGTCTGCCCCCCCATTTTCTTTAACGAACGATAACTTTTTGTGAAAATAACAAGTGCCCCCACCCCGGCCGAAACGACTCGAATTACACTTCGAGACCCGCCGACATGATCGCCACGATGCACAGAGCACCCTTGTAAATTTTCGGGACGTTTCATTTTTTCACAACCAGGACCGAAACCCTAGGCCGAACAAAATGGTCGGATGCGAAGGGAAATTTTTTCGCTCGAAATTTTACGAGCTTGTGCAGAACTTCTAGGCAATCATATCGGCAGGTGACACGAAGTGATTCGAGTTTGTCTGCCCCCCCATTTTCTTTAACGAACGATAACTTTTTGTGAAAATAACAAGTGCCCCCACCCCGGCCGAAACGACTCGAATTACACTTCGAGACCCGCCGACATGATCGCCACGATGCACAGAGCACCCTCGTAAATTTTCGGAACGTTTCATTTTTTCACAACCAGGACCGAAACCCTAGGCCGAACAAAATGGTCGGATGCGAAGGGAAATTTTTTCGCTCGAAATTTTACGAGCTTGTGCAGAACTTCTAGGCAATCATATCGGCAGGTGACACGAAGTGATTCGAGTTTGTCTGCCCCCCCATTTTCTTTAACGAACGATAACTTTTTGTGAAAATAACAAGTGCCCCCACCCCGGCCGAAACGACTCGAATTACACTTCGAGACCCGCCGACATGATCGCCACGATGCACAGAGCACCCTCGTAAATTTTCGGGACGTTTCATTTTTTCACAACCAGGACCGAAACCCTAGGCCGAACAAAATGGTCGGATGCGAAGGGAAATTTTTTCGCTCGAAATTTTACGAGCTTGTGCAGAACTTCTAGGCAATCATATCGGCAGGTGACACGAAGTGATTCGAGTTTGTTTGCCCCCCCATTTTCTTTAACGAACGATAACTTTTTGTGAAAATAACAAGTGCCCCGATCCCGGCCGAAACGACTCGTATTACACTTCGAGACCCGCCGACATGACCGCCACGATGCACACAGCACCCTCGTAAATTTTCGGGCAAATCGGACGACGTTGTATTTTTTCACAGCCAGGACCGAAACCCTAGGCCGAACAAAATGGTCGGATGCGAAGGGAAATTTTTTCGCTCGAAATTTTACGAGCTTGTGCAGAACTTCTAGGCAATCATATCGGCAGGTGACACGAAGTGATTCGAGTTCGTTTGCCCCCCCATTTTCTTTAACGAACGATAACTTTTTGTGAAAATAACAAGTGCCCCGATCCCGGCCAAAACGACTCGAATTACACTTCGAGACCCGCCGACATGATCGCCACGATGCACAGAGCACCCTCGTAAATTTTCGGAACGTTTCATTTTTTCACAACCAGGACCGAAACCCTAGGCCGAACAAAATGGTCGGATGCGAAGGGAAATTTTTTCGCTCGAAATTTTACGAGCTTGTGCAGAACTTCTAGGCAATCATATCGGCAGGTGACACGAAGTGATTCGAGTTTGTTTGCTCCCCCATTTTCTTTAACGAACGATAACTTTTTGTGAAAATAACACGTGCCCCCACCCCGGCCGAAACGACTCGAATTACACTTCGAGACCCGCCGACATGATCGCCACGATGCACAGAGCACCCTCGTAAATTTTCGGGACGTTTCATTTTTTCACAACCAGGACCGAAACCCTAGGCCGAACAAAATGGTCGGATGCGAAGGGAAATTTTTTCGCTCGAAATTTTACGAGCTTGTGCAGAACTTCTAGGCAATCATAGCGGCAGGTGACACGAAGTGATTCGAGTTCGTTTGCCCCCCATTTTCTTTAACTAACGATAACTTTTTGTGAAAATAACAAGTGCCCCTATCCCGGCCGAAACGACTCGAATTACACTTCGAGACCCGCCGACATGATCGCCACGATGCACAGAGCACCCTCGTAAATTTTCAGAACGTTTCATTTTTTCACAACCAGGACCGAAACCCTAGGCCGAACAAAATGGTCGGATGCGAAGGGAAATTTTTTCGCTCGAAATTTTACGAGCTTGTGCATAACTTCTAGGCAATCATATCGGCAGGTGACACGAAGTGATTCGAGTTCGTTTGCCCCCCCATTTTCTTTAACGAACGATAACTTTTTGTGAAAATAACAAGTGCCCCGATCCCGGCCGAAACGACTCGAATTACACTTCGAGACCCGCCGACATGATCGCCACGATGCACAGAGCACCCTCGTAAATTTTCAGAACGTTTCATTTTTTCACAACCAGGACCGAAACCCTAGGCCGAACAAAATGGTCGGATGCGAAGGGAAATTTTTTCGCTCGAAATTTTACGAGCTTGTGCAGAACTTCTAGGCAATCATAGCGGCAGGTGACACGAAGTGATTCGAGTTCGTTTGCCCCCCATTTTCTTTAACTAACGATAACTTTTTGTGAAAATAACAAGTGCCCCGATCCAGGCCGAAACGACTCGAATTACACTTCGAGACCCGCCGAAATGATCGCCACTATGCACAGAGCACCCTCGTAAATTTTCGGGACGTTTCATTTTTTCACAACCAGGACCGAAACCCTAGGCCGAACAAAATGGTCGGATGCGAAGGGAAATTTTTTCTCTCGAAATTTTACGAGCTTGTGCAGAACTTCTAGGCAATCATATCGGCAGGTGACACGAAGTGATTCGAGTTCGTTTGCCCCCCCATTTTCTTTAACGAACGATAACTTTTTGTGAAAATAACAAGTGCCCCGATCCCGGCCGAAACGACTCGAATTACACTTCGAGACCCGTTGACATGATCGCCACGATGCACAGAGCACCCTCGTAAATTTTTGGAACGTTTCATTTTTTCACAACTAGGACCGAAACCCTAGGGCGAACAAAATGGTCGTATGCGAAGTGAAATTTTTTCGCTCGAAATTTTACGAGCATGTGCGGAACTTTTAGGCAATCATATCGGCAGGTGACACGAAGTGATTCAAGTTCGTTTGCCCCCCCATTTTCTTGAACGAACGATAACTTTTTGTGAAAATAACAAGTGCCCCGAACCCGGCCGAAACGACTCGAATTACACTTCGAGACCCGCCGACATGATCGCCACGATGCACAGAGCACCCTCGTAAATTTTCGGGACGTTTCATTTTTTCACAACCAGGACCGAAACCCTAGGCCGAACAAAATGGTCGGATGCGAAGTGAAATTTTTTCGTTCGAAATTTTACGAGCTTGTGCAGAACTTCTAGGCAATCATATCGGCAGGTGACACGAAGTGATTCGAGTTCGTTTGCCCCCCCCCCATTTTCTTTAACGAACGATAACTTTTTGTGAAAATAACAAGTGCCCCGATCCTGGCCGAAACGACTCGAATTACACTTCAAGACCCGTCGACATGATCGCCACGATGCACAGAGCACCCTCGTAAATTTTCGGGACGTTTCATTTTTTCACAACTAGGACCGAAACCCTAGGCCGAACAAAATGGTCGTATGCGAAGTGAAATTTTTTCGCTCGAAATTTTACGAGCATGTGCGGAACTTTAAGGCAATCATATCGGCAGGTGACACGAAGTGATTCCAGTTCGTTTGCCCCCCCATTTTCTTGAACGAACGATAACTTTTTGTGAAAATAACAAGTGCCCCGAACCCGGCCGAAACGACTCGAATTACACTTCGAGACCCGCCGACATGATCGCCACGATGCACAGAGCACCCTCGTAAATTTTCGGGACGTTTCATTTTTTCACAACCAGGACCGAAACCCTAGGCCGAACAAAATGGTCGGATGCGAAGTGAAATTTTTTCGTTCGAAATTTTACGAGCTTGTGCAGAACTTCTAGGCAATCATATCGGCAGGTGACACGAAGTGATTCGAGTTCGTTTGCCCCCCCCCCCCCCCCCATTTTCTTTAACGAACGATAACTTTTTGTGAAAATAACAAGTGCCCCGATCCTGGCCGAAACGACTCGAATTACACTTCGAGACCCGTCGACATGATCGCCACGATGCACAGAGCACCCTCGTAAATTTTCGGGACGTTTCATTTTTTCACAACTAGGACCGAAACCCTAGGCCGAACAAAATGGTCGTATGCGAAGTGAAATTTTTTCGCTCGAAATTTTACGAGCATGTGCGGAACTTTAAGGCAATCATATCGGCAGGTGACACGAAGTGATTCAAGTTCGTTTGCCCCCCCATTTTCTTTAACGAACGATAACTTTTTGTGAAAATAACAAGTGCCCCGAACCCGGCCGAAACGACTCGAATTACACTTCGAGACCCGTCGACATGATCGCCACGATGCACAGAGCACCCTCGTAAATTTTCGGGACGTTTCATTTTTTCACAACCAGGACCGAAACCCTAGGCCGAACAAAATGGTCGGATGCGAAGTGAAATTTTTTCGCTCGAAATTTTACAGTCTTGTGCAGAACTTATAGGCAATCATATCGGCAGGTGACACGAAGTGATTCGAGTTCGTTTGCCCCCCATTTTCTTTAACGAACGATAACTTTTTGTGAAAATAACAAGTGCCCCGATCCAGGCCGAAGCGACTCGAATTACACTTCGAGACCCGCCGACATGATCGCCACGATGCACAGAGCACCGTCGTAAATTTTCGGGACGTTTCATTTTTTCACAACCAGGACCGAAACCATAGGCCGAACAAAATGGTCGGATGCGAAGTGAAATTTTTTCGCTCGAAATTTTACGAGCTTGTGCAGAACTTCTAGGCAATCATATCGGCAGGTGACACGAAGTGATTCGAGTTTGTTTGCCCCCCCATTTTCTTTAACGAACGATAACTTTTTGTGAAAATAACAAGTGCCCCGATCCCGGCCGAAACGACTCGTATTACACTTCGAGACCCGCCGACATCACCGCCACGATGCACACAGCACCCTCGTAAATTTTCGGGCAAATCGGACGACGTTGTATTTTTTCACAACCAGGACCGAAACCCTAGGCCGAACAAAATGGTCGGATGCGAAGGGAAATTTTTTCGCTCGAAATTTTACGAGCTTGTGCAGAACTTCTAGGCAATCATATCGGCAGGTGACACGAAGTGATTCGAGTTCGTTTGCCCCCCCATTTTCTTTAACGAACGATAACTTTTTGTGAAAATAACAAGTGCCCCGATCCCGGCCAAAACGGCTCGAATTACACTTCGAGACCCGCCGACATGATCGCCACGATGCACAGAGCACCCTCGTAAATTTTCGGAACGTTTCATTTTTTCACAACCAGGACCGAAACCCTAGGCCGAACAAAATGGTCGGATGCGAAGGGAAATTTTTTCGCTCGAAATTTTACGAGCTTGTGCAGAACTTCTAGGCAATCATATCGGCAGGTGACACGAAGTGATTCGAGTTTGTTTGCTCCCCCATTTTCTTTAACGAACGATAACTTTTTGTGAAAATAACAAGTGCCCCGATCCCGGCCGAAACGACTCGAATTACACTTCGAGACCCGCCGACATGATCGCCACGATGCACAGAGCACCCTCGTAAATTTTCAGAACGTTTCATTTTTTCACAACCAGGACCGAAACCCTAGGCCGAACAAAATGGTCGGATGCGAAGGGAAATTTTTTCGCTCGAAATTTTACGAGCTTGTGCAAAACTTCTAGGCAATCTTATCGGCAGGTGACACGAAGTGATTCGAGTTCGTTTGCCCCCCCATTTTCTTTAACGAACGATAACTTTTTGTGAAAATAACAAGTGCCCCGATCCCGGCCAAAACGACTCGAATTACACTTCGAGACCCGCCGACATGATCGCCACGATGCACAGAGCACCCTCGTAAATTTTCGGAACGTTTCATTTTTTCACAACCAGGACCGAAACCCTAGGCCGAACAAAATGGTCGGATGCGAAGGGAAATTTTTTCGCTCGAAATTTTACGAGCTTGTGCAGAACTTCTAGGCAATCATATCGGCAGGTGACACGAAGTGATTCGAGTTTGTCTGCCCCCCCATTTTCTTTAACGAACGATAACTTTTTGTGAAAATAACAAGTTCCCCGATCCCGGCCAAAACGACTCGAATTACACTTCGAGACCCGCCGACATGATCGCCACGATGCACAGAGCACCCTCGTAAATTTTCGGGACGTTTCATTTTTTCACAACCAGGACCGAAACCATAGGCCGAACAAAATGGTCGGATGCGAAGTGAAATTTTTTCGTTCGAAATTTTACGGTCTTGTGCAGAACTTATAGGCAATCATATCGGCAGGTGACACGAAGTGATTCGAGTTCGTTTTGCCCCCCCATTTTCTTTAACGAACGATAACTTTTTGTGAAAATAACAAGTGCCCCGATCCAGGCCGAAGCGACTCGAATTACACTTCGAGACCCGCCGACATGATCGCCACGATGCACAGAGCACCCTCGTAAATTTTCGGGACGTTTCATTTTTTCACAACCAGGACCGAAACCATAGGCCGAACAAAATGGTCGGATGCGAAGTGAAATTTTTTCGCTCGAAATTTTACGAGCTTGTGCAGAACTTCTAGGCAATCATATCGGCAGGTGACACGAAGTGATTCGAGTTTGTTTGCCCCCCCATTTTCTTTAACGAACGATAACTTTTTGTGAAAATAACAAGTGCCCCGATCCCGGCCGAAACGACTCGTATTACACTTCGAGACCCGCCGACATCACCGCCACGATGCACACAGCACCCTCGTAAATTTTCGGGCAAATCGGACGACGTTGTATTTTTTCACAACCAGGACCGAAACCCTAGGCCGAACAAAATGGTCGGATGCGAAGGGAAATTTTTTCGCTCGAAATTTTACGAGCTTGTGCAGAACTTCTAGGCAATCATATCGGCAGGTGACACGAAGTGATTCGAGTTCGTTTGCCCCCCCATTTTCTTTAACGAACGATAACTTTTTGTGAAAATAACAAGTGCCCCGATCCCGGCCAAAACGACTCGAATTACACTTCGAGACCCGCCGACATGATCGCCACGATGCACAGAGCACCCTCGTAAATTTTCGGAACGTTTCATTTTTTCACAACCAGGACCGAAACCCTAGGCCGAACAAAATGGTCGGATGCGAAGGGAAATTTTTTCGCTCGAAATTTTACGAGCTTGTGCAGAACTTCTAGGCAATCATATCGGCAGGTGACACGAAGTGATTCGAGTTTGTTTGCTCCCCCATTTTCTTTAACGAACGATAACTTTTTGTGAAAATAACAAGTGCCCCCACCCCGGCCGAAACGACTCGAATTACACTTCGAGACCCGCCGATATGATCGCCACGATGCACAGAGCACCCTCGTAAATTTTCGGGACGTTTCATTTTTTCACAACTAGGACCGAAACCCTAGGCCGAACAAAATGGTCGTATGCGAAGTGAAATTTTTTCGCTCGAAATTTTACGAGCATGTGCGGAACTTTAAGGCAATCATATCGGCAGGTGACACGAAGTGATTCAAGTTCGTTTGCTCCCCCATTTTCTTTAACGAACGATAACTTTTTGTGAAAATAACAAGTGCCCCGAACCCGGCCGAAACGACTCGAATTACACTTCGAGACCCGCCGACATGATCGCCACGATGCACAGAGCACCCTCGTAAATTTTCAGAACGTTTCATTTTTTCACAACCAGGACCGAAACCCTAGGCCGAACAAAATGGTCGGATGCGAAGGGAAATTTTTTCGCTCGAAATTTTACGAGCTTGTGCAGAACTTCTAGGCAATCATATCGGCAGGTGACACGAAGTGATTCGAGTTTGTTTGCTCCCCCATTTTCTTTAACGAACGATAACTTTTTGTGAAAATAACAAGTGCCCCGATCCCGGCCGAAACGACTCGAATTACACTTCGAGACCCGCCGACATGATCGCCACGATGCACAGAGCACCCTCGTAAATTTTCAGAACGTTTCATTTTTTCACAACCAGGATCGAAACCCTAGGCCGAACAAAATGGTCGGATGCGAAGGGAAATTTTTTCGCTCGAAATTTTACGAGCTTGTGCAGAACTTCTAGGCAATCATATCGGCAGGTGACACGAAGTGATTCGAGTTCGTTTGCCCCCCCATTTTCTTTAACGAACGATAACTTTTTGGGAAAATAACAAGTGCCCCGATCCCGGCCAAAACGACTCGAATTACACTTCGAGACCCGCCGACATGATCGCCACGATGCACAGAGCACCCTCGTAAATTTTCGGAACGTTTCATTTTTTCACAACCAGGACCGAAACCCTAGGCCGAACAAAATGGTCGGATGCGAAGGGAAATTTTTTCGCTCGAAATTTTACGAGCTTGTGCAGAACTTCTAGGCAATCATATCGGCAGGTGACACGAAGTGATTCGAGTTTGTCTGCCCCCCCATTTTCTTTAACGAACGATAACTTTTTGTGAAAATAACAAGTGCCCCCACCCCGGCCGAAACGACTCGAATTACACTTCGAGACCCGCCGACATGATCGCCACGATGCACAGAGCACCCTCGTAAATTTTCGGAACGTTTCATTTTTTCACAACCAGGACCGAAACCCTAGGCCGAACAAAATGGTCGGATGCGAAGGGAAATTTTTTCGCTCGAAATTTTACGAGCTTGTGCAGAACTTCTAGGCAATCATATCGGCAGGTGACGCGAAGTGATTCGAGTTTGTCTGCCCCCCCATTTTCTTTAACGAACGATAACTTTTTGTGAAAATAACAAGTGCCCCCACCCCGGCCGAAACGACTCGAATTACACTTCGAGACCCGCCGACATGATCGCCACGATGCACAGAGCACCCTTGTAAATTTTCGGGACGTTTCATTTTTTCACAACCAGGACCGAAACCCTAGGCCGAACAAAATGGTCGGATGCGAAGGGAAATTTTTTCGCTCGAAATTTTACGAGCTTGTGCAGAACTTCTAGGCAATCATATCGGCAGGTGACACGAAGTGATTCGAGTTTGTCTGCCCCCCCATTTTCTTTAACGAACGATAACTTTTTGTGAAAATAACAAGTGCCCCCACCCCGGCCGAAACGACTCGAATTACACTTCGAGACCCGCCGACATGATCGCCACGATGCACAGAGCACCCTCGTAAATTTTCGGAACGTTTCATTTTTTCACAACCAGGATCGAAACCCTAGGCCGAACAAAATGGTCGGATGCGAAGGGAAATTTTTTCGCTCGAAATTTTACGAGCTTGTGCAGAACTTCTAGGCAATCATATCGGCAGGTGACACGAAGTGATTCGAGTTTGTCTGCCCCCCCATTTTCTTTAACGAACGATAACTTTTTGTGAAAATAACAAGTGCCCCCACCCCGGCCGAAACGACTCGAATTACACTTCGAGACCCGCCGACATGATCGCCACGATGCACAGAGCACCCTCGTAAATTTTCGGGACGTTTCATTTTTTCACAACCAGGACCGAAACCCTAGGCCGAACAAAATGGTCGGATGCGAAGGGAAATTTTTTCGCTCGAAATTTTACGAGCTTGTGCAGAACTTCTAGGCAATCATATCGGCAGGTGACACGAAGTGATTCGAGTTTGTTTGCCCCCCCATTTTCTTTAACGAGCGATAACTTTTTGTGAAAATAACAAGTGCCCCGATCCCGGCCGAAACGACTCGTATTACACTTCGAGACCCGCCGACATGACCGCCACGATGCACACAGCACCCTCGTAAATTTTCGGGCAAATCGGACGACGTTGTATTTTTTCACAGCCAGGACCGAAACCCTAGGCCGAACAAAATGGTCGGATGCGAAGGGAAATTTTTTCGCTCGAAATTTTACGAGCTTGTGCAGAACTTCTAGGCAATCATATCGGCAGGTGACACGAAGTGATTCGAGTTCGTTTGCCCCCCCATTTTTTTTAACGAACGATAACTTTTTGTGAAAATAACAAGTGCCCCGATCCCGGCCAAAACGACTCGAATTACACTTCGAGACCCGCCGACATGATCGCCACGATGCACAGAGCACCCTCGTAAATTTTCGGAACGTTTCATTTTTTCACAACCAGGACCGAAACCCTAGGCCGAACAAAATGGTCGGATGCGAAGGGAAATTTTTTCGCTCGAAATTTTACGAGCTTGTGCAGAACTTCTAGGCAATCATATCGGCAGGTGACACGAAGTGATTCGAGTTTGTTTGCTCCCCCATTTTCTTTAACGAACGATAACTTTTTGTGAAAATAACACGTGCCCCCACCCCGGCCGAAACGACTCGAATTACACTTCGAGACCCGCCGACATGATCGCCACGATGCACAGAGCACCCTCGTAAATTTTCGGGACGTTTCATTTTTTCACAACCAGGACCGAAACCCTAGGCCGAACAAAATGGTCGGATGCGAAGGGAAATTTTTTCGCTCGAAATTTTACGAGCTTGTGCAGAACTTCTAGGCAATCATAGCGGCAGGTGACACGAAGTGATTCGAGTTCGTTTGCCCCCCATTTTCTTTAACTAACGATAACTTTTTGTGAAAATAACAAGTGCCCCTATCCCGGCCGAAACGACTCGAATTACACTTCGAGACCCGCCGACATGATCGCCACGATGCACAGAGCACCCTCGTAAATTTTCAGAACGTTTCATTTTTTCACAACCAGGACCGAAACCCTAGGCCGAACAAAATGGTCGGATGCGAAGGGAAATTTTTTCGCTCGAAATTTTACGAGCTTGTGCATAACTTCTAGGCAATCATATCGGCAGGTGACACGAAGTGATTCGAGTTCGTTTGCCCCCCCATTTTCTTTAACGAACGATAACTTTTTGTGAAAATAACAAGTGCCCCGATCCCGGCTAAAACGACTCGAATTACACTTCGAGACCCGCCGACATGATCGCCACGATGCACAGAGCACCCTCGTAAATTTTCGGAACGTTTCATTTTTTCACAACCAGGACCGAAACCGTAGGCCGAACAAAATGGTCGGATGCGAAGGGAAATTTTTTCGCTCGAAATTTTACGAGCTTGTGCAGAACTTCTAGGCAATCATATCGGCAGGTGACACGAAGTGATTCGAGTTTGTCTGCCCCCCCATTTTCTTTAACGAACGATAACTTTTTGTGAAAATAACAAGTGCCCCCACCCCGGCCGAAACGACTCGAATTACACTTCGAGACCCGCCGACATGATCGCCACGATGCACAGAGCACCCTCGTAAATTTTCGGGACGTTTCATTTTTTCACAACCAGGACCGAAACCCTAGGCCGAACAAAATGGTCGGATGCGAAGGGAAATTTTTTCGCTCGAAATTTTACGAGCTTGTGCAGAACTTCTAGGCAATCATATCGGCAGGTGACACGAAGTGATTCGAGTTTGTCTGCCCCCCAATTTTCTTTAACGAACGATAACTTTTTGTGAAAATAACAAGTGCCCCGATCCCGGCCGAAATGACTCGAATTACACTTCGAGACCCGCCGACATGATCGCCACGATGCACAGAGCACCCTCGTAAATTTTCGGAACGTTTCATTTTTTCACAACCAGGACCGAAACCCTAGGCCGAACAAAATGGTCGGATGCGAAGGGAAATTTTTTCGCTCGAAATTTTACGAGCTTGTGCAGAACTTCTAGGCAATCATATCGGCAGGTGACACGAAGTGATTCGAGTTCGTTTGCCCCCCCATTTTCTTTAACGAACGATAACTTTTTGTGAAAATAACAAGTGCCCCGATCCCGGCCGAAACGACTCGTATTACACTTCGAGACCCGCCGACATGACCGCCACGATGCACACAGCACCCTCGTAAATTTTCGGGCAAATCGGACGACGTTGTATTTTTTCACAACCAGGACCGAAACCCTAGGCCGAACAAAATGGTCGGATGCGAAGGGAAATTTTTTCGCTCGAAATTTTATGAGCTTGTGCAGAACTTCTAGGCAATCATATCGGCAGGTGACACGAAGTGATTCGAGTTTGTTTGCCCCCCCATTTTCTTTAACGAACGATAACTTTTTGTGAAAATAACAAGTGCCCCGATCCCGGCCGAAACGACTCGTATTACACTTCGAGACCCGCCGACATGACCGCCACGATGCACACAGCACCCTCGTAAATTTTCGGGCAAATCGGACGACGTTGTATTTTTTCACAACCAGGACCGAAACCCTAGGCCGAACAAAATGGTCGGATGCGAAGTGAAATTTTTTCGCTCGAAATTTTACGGTCTTGTGCAGAACTTATAGGCAATCATATCGGCAGGTGACACGAAGTGATTCGAGTTCGTTTGCCCCCCCATTTTCTTTAACGAACGATAACTTTTTGTGAAAATAACAAGTGCCCCGATCCAGGCCGAAACGACTCGAATTACACTTCGAGACCCGCCGACATGATCGCCACGATGCATAGAGCGCCCTCGTAAATTTTCAGAACGTTTCATTTTTTCACAACCAGGACCGAAACCCTAGGCCGAACAAAATGGTCGGATGCGAAGGGAAATTTTTTCGCTCGAAATTTTACGAGCTTGTGCAGAACTTCTAGGCAATCATATCGGCAGGTGACACGAAGTGATTCGAGTTCGTTTGCCCCCCCATTTTCTTTAACGAACGATAACTTTTTGTGAAAATAACAAGTGCCCCGATCCAGGCCGAAACGACTCGAATTACACTTCGAGACCCGCCGACATGATCGCCACTATGCACAGAGCAGCCTCGTAAATTTTCGGGACGTTTCATTTTTTCACAACCAGGACCGAAACCCTAGGCCGAACAAAATGGTCGGATGCGAAGGGAAATTTTTTCGCTCGAAATTTTACGGTCTTGTGCAGAACTTCTAGGCAATCATATCGGCAGGTGACACGAAGTGATTCGAGTTTGTTTGCTCCCCCATTTTCTTTAACGAACGATAACTTTTTGTGAAAATAACAAGTGCCCCCACCCCGGCCGAAACGACTCGAATTACACTTCGAGACCCGCCGACATGATCGCCACGATGCACAGAGCACCCTCGTAAATTTTCGGGACGTTTCATTTTTTCACAACCAGGACCGAAACCCTAGGCCGAACAAAATGGTCGGATGCGAAGGGAAATTTTTTCGCTCGAAATTTTACGAGCTTGTGCAGAACTTCTAGGCAATCATATCTGCAGGTGACACGAAGTGATTCGAGTTCGTTTGCCCCCCATTTTCTTTAACTAACGATAACTTTTTGTGAAAATAACAAGTGCCCCGATCCCGGCCGAAACGACTCGAATTACACTTCGAGACCCGCCGACATGATCGCCACGATGCATAGAGCGCCCTCGTAAATTTTCAGAACGTTTCATTTTTTCACAACCAGGACCGAAACCCTAGGCCGAACAAAATGGTCGGATGCGAAGGGAAATTTTTTCGCTCGAAATTTTACGAGCTTGTGTAGAACTTCTAGGCAATCATATCGGCAGGTGACACGAAGTGATTCGAGTTCGTTTGCCCCCCCATTTTCTTTAACGAACGATAACTTTTTGTGAAAATAACAAGTGCCCCGATCCCGGCCGAAACGACTCGAATTACACTTCGAGACCCGCCGACATGATCGCCACGATGCACAGAGCCCCCTCGTAAATTTTCGGAACGTTTCATTTTTTCACAACCAGGACCGAAACCCTAGGCCGAACAAAATGGTCGGATGCGAAGGGAAATTTTTTCGCTCGAAATTTTACGAGCTTGTGCAGAACTTCTAGGCAATCATATCGGCAGGTGACACGAAGTGATTCGAGTTTGTTTGCCCCCCCATTTTCTTTAACGAACGATAACTTTTTGTGAAAATAACAAGTGCCCCGATCCCGGCCGAAACGACTCGTATTACACTTCGAGACCCGCCGACATGACCGCCACGATGCACACAGCACCCTCGTAAATTTTCGGGCAAATCGGACGACGTTGTATTTTTTCACAACCAGGACCGAAACCCTAGGCCGAACAAAATGGTCGGATGCGAAGGGAAATTTTTTCGCTCGAAATTTTACGGTCTTGTGCAGAACTTATAGGCAATCATATCGGCAGGTGACACGAAGTGATTCGAGTTCGTTTGCCCCCCCATTTTCTTTAACGAACGATAACTTTTTGTGAAAATAACAAGTGCCCCGATCCAGGCCGAAACGACTCGAATTACACTTCGAGACCCGCCGACATGATCGCCACTATGCACAGAGCAGCCTCGTAAATTTTCGGGACGTTTCATTTTTTCACAACCAGGACCGAAACCCTAGGCCGAACAAAATGGTCGGATGCGAAGGGAAATTTTTTCGCTCGAAATTTTACGGTCTTGCGCAGAACTTCTAGGCAATCATATCGGCAGGTGACACGAAGTGATTCGAGTTTGTTTGCTCCCCCATTTTCTTTAACGAACGATAACTTTTTGTGAAAATAACAAGTGCCCCCACCCCGGCCGAAACGACTCGAATTACACTTCGAGACCCGCCGACATGATCGCCACGATGCACAGAGCACCCTCGTAAATTTTCGGGACGTTTCATTTTTTCACAACCAGGACCGAAACCCTAGGCCGAACAAAATGGTCGGATGCGAAGGGAAATTTTTTCGCTCGAAATTTTACGAGCTTGTGCAGAACTTCTAGGCAATCATATCGGCAGGTGACACGAAGTGATTCGAGTTCGTTTGCCCCCCATTTTCTTTAACTAACGATAACTTTTTGTGAAAATAACAAGTGCCCCGATCCCGGCCGAAACGACTCGAATTACACTTCGAGACCCGCCGACATGATCGCCACGATGCACAGAGCGCCCTCGTAAATTTTCAGAACGTTTCATTTTTTCACAACCAGGACCGAAACCCTAGGCCGAACAAAATGGTCGGATGCGAAGGGAAATTTTTTCGCTCGAAATTTTACGAGCTTGTGCAGAACTTCTAGGCAATCATATCGGCAGGTGACACGAAGTGATTCGAGTTCGTTTGCCCCCCCATTTTCTTTAACGAACGATAACTTTTTGTGAAAATAACAAGTGCCCCGATCCCGGCCGAAACGACTCGAATTACACTTCGAGACCCGCCGACATGATCGCCAAGATGCACAGAGCACCCTCGTAAATTTTCGGAACGTTTCATTTTTTCACAACCAGGACCGAAACCCTAGGCCGAACAAAATGGTCGGATGCGAAGGGAAATTTTTTCGCTCGAAATTTTACGAGCTTGTGCAGAACTTCTAGGCAATCATATCGGCAGGTGACACGAAGTGATTCGAGTTCGTTTGCCCCCCTATTTTCTTTAACGAACGATAACTTTTTGTGAAAATAACAAGTGCCCCGATCCCGGCCGAAACGACTCGAATTACACTTCGAGACCCGTCGACATGATCGCCACGATGCACAGAGCGCCCTCGTAAATTTTCGGGACGTTTCATTTTTTCACAACTTGGACCGAAACCCTAGGCCGAACAAAATGGTCGTATGCGAAGTGAAATTTTTTCGCTCGAAATTTTACGAGCATGTGCGGAACTTTTAGGCAATCATATCGGCAGGTGACACGAAGTGATTCCAGTTCGTTTGCCCCCCCATTTTCTTTAACGAACGATAACATTTTGTGAAAATAACAAGTGCCTCGAACCCGGCCGAAACGACTCGAATTACACTTCGAGACCCGCCGACATGATCGCCACGATGCACAGAGCACCCTTGTAAATTTTCGGGACGTTTCATTTTTTCACAACCAGGACCGAAACCCTAGGCCGAACAAAATGGTCGGATGCGAAGGGAAATTTTTTCGCTCGAAATTTTACGAGCATGTGCAGAACTTCTAGGCAATCATATCGGCAGGTGACACGAAGTGATTCGAGTTCGTTTGCCCCCCCATTTTCTTTAACGAACGATAACTTTTTGTGAAAATAACAAGTGCCCCGATCCCGGCCGAAACGACTCGAATTACACTTCGAGACCCGTCGACATGATCGCCACGATGCACAGAGCACCCTCGTAAATTTTCGGGACGTTTCATTTTTTCACAACTAGGACCGAAACCCTAGGCCGAACAAAATGGTCGTATGCGAAGCGAAATTTTTTCGCTCGAAATTTTACGAGCATGTGCGGAACTTTTAGGCAATCATATCGGCAGGTGACACGAAGTGATTCAAGTTCGTTTGCCCCCCCATTTTCTTTAACGAACGATAACTTTTTGTGAAAATAACAAGTGCCCCGATCCCGGCCGAAACGACTCGAATTACACTTCGAGACCCGCCGACATGATCGCCACGATGCACAGAGCACCTTCGTAAATTTTCGGGACGTTTCATTTTTTCACAACCAGGACCGAAACCATAGGCCGAACAAAATGGTCGGATGCGAAGTGAAATTGTTTGGCTCGAAATTTTACGAGCTTGTGCAGAACTTCTAGGCAATCATATCGGCAGGTGACACGAAGTGATTCGAGTTCGTTTGCCCCCCTATTTTCTTTAACGAACGATAACTTTTTGTGAAAATAACAAGTGCCCCAATCCCGGCCGAAACGACTCGAATTACACTTCGAGACCCGTCGACATGATCGCCACGATGCACAGAGCACCCTCGTAAGTTTTCGGGACGTTTCATTTTTTCACAACTAGGACCGAAACCTTAGGCCGAACAAAATGGTCGTATGCGAAGTGAAATTTTTTCGCTCGAAATTTTACGAGCATGTGCGGAACTTTTAGGCAATCATATCGGCAGGTGACACGAAGTGATTCAAGTTCGTTTGCCCCCCCATTTTCTTTAACGAACGATAACTTTTTGTGAAAATAACAAGTGCCCCGAACCCGGCCGAAACGACTCGAATTACACTTCGAGACCCGCCGACATGATCGCCACGATGCACAGAGCACCCTCGTAAATTTTCGGGACGTTTCATTTTTTCACAACCAGGACCGAAACCCTAGGCCGAACAAAATGGTCGGATGCGAAGTGAAATTTTTTCGTTCGAAATTTTACGAGCTTGTGTAGAACTTGTAGGCAATCATATCGGCGGGTGACACGAAGTGATTCGAGTTCGTTTGCCCCCCCATTTTCTTTAACGAACGATAACTTTTTGTGAAAATAACAAGTGCCCCGATCCCGGCCGAAACGACTCGAATTACACTTCGAGACCCGTCGACATGATCGCCACGATGCACAGAGCACCCTCGTAAATTTTCGGGACGTTTCATTTTTTCACAACCAGGACCGAAACCCTAGGCCGAACAAAATGGTCGGCTGCGAAGGGAAATTTTTTCGCTCGAAATTTTACGAGCTTGTGCAGAACTTCTAGGCAATCATATCGGCAGGTGACACGAAGTGATTCGAGTTCGTTTGCCCCCCCATTTTCTTTAACGAACGATAACTTTTTGTGAAAATAACAAGTGCCCCGATCCCGGCCAAAACGACTCAAATTACACTTCGAGACCCGCCGACATGATCGCCACGATGCACAGAGCACCCTCGTAAATTTTCGGGACGTTTCATTTTTTCACAACTAGGACCGAAACCATAGGCCGAACAAAATGGTCGGATGCGAAGTGAAATTTTTTCGCTCTAAATTTTACGAGCTTGTGCAGAACTTCTAGGCAATCATATCGGCAGGTGACACGAAGTGATTCGAGTTTGTTTGCCCACCTATTTTCTTTAACGAACGATAACTTTTTGTGAAAATAACAAGTGCCCCAATCCCGGCCGAAACGACTCGAATTACACTTCGAGACCCGTCGACATGATCGCCACGATGCACAGAGCGCCCTCGTAAATTTTCGGGAGGTTTCATTTTTTCACAACTAGGACCGAAACCCTAGGCCGAACAAAATGGTCGTATGCGAAGTGAAATTTTTTCGCTCGAAATTTTACGAGCATGTGCGGAACTTTTAGGCAATCATATCGGCAGGTGACACGAAGTGATTCAAGTTCGTTTGCCCCCCCATTTTCTTTAACGAACGATAACATTTTGTGAAAATAACAAGTGCCTCGAACCCGGCCGAAACGACTCGAATTACACTTCGAGACCCGCCGACATGATCGCCACGATGCACAGAGCACCCTCGTAAATTTTCGGGACGTTTCATTTTTTCACAACCAGGACCGAAACCCTAGGCCGAACAAAATGGTCGGATGCGAAGTGAAATTTTTTCGCTCGAAATTTTACGGTCTTGTGCAGATTTTATAGGCAATCATATCGGCAGGTGACACGAAGTGATTCGAGTTCGTTTGCCCCCCATTTTCTTTAACGAACGACAACTTTTTGTGAAAATAACAAGTGCCCCGATCCAGGCCGAAACGACCCGAATTACACTTCGAGACCCGCCGACATGATCGCCACTATGCACAGAGCACCCTCGTAAATTTTCGGGACGTTTCATTTTTTCACAACCAGGACCGAAACCCTAGGCCGAACAAAATGGTCGGATGCGAAGTGAAATTTTTTCGCTCGAAATTTTACGGTCTTGTGCAGAACTTCTAGGCAATCATATCGGCAGGTGACACGAAGTGATTCGAGTTTGTTTGCCCCCCCCATTTTCTTTAACGAACGATAACTTTTTGTGAAAATAACAAGTGCCCCAATCCCGGCCGAAACGACTCGAATTACACTTCGAGACCCGCCGACATGATCGCCACGATGCACAGAGCACCCTCGTAAATTTTCGGGACGTTTCATTTTTTCACAACCAGGACCGAAACCCTAGGCCGAACAAAATGGTCGGATGCGAAGGGAAATTTTTTCGCTCGAAATTTTACGAGCATGTGCAGAACTTCTAGGCAATCATATCGGCCGGTGACACGAAGTGATTCGAGTTCGTTTGCCCCCCCATTTTCTTTAACGAACGATAACTTTTTGTGAAAATAACAAGTGCCCCGATCCCGGCCGAAACGACTCGAATTACACTTCGAGACCCGTCGACATGATCGCCACGATGCACAGAGCACCCTCGTAAATTTTCGGGACGTTTCATTTTTTCACAACTAGGACCGAAACCCTAGGCCGAACAAAATGGTCGTATGCGAAGTGAAATTTTTTCGCTCGAAATTTTACGAGCATGTGCGGAACTTTTAGGCAATCATATCGGCAGGTGACACGAAGTGATTCAAGTTCGTTTGCCCCCCCATTTTCTTGAACGAACGATAACTTTTTGTGAAAATAACAAGTGCCCCGAACCCGGCCGAAACGACTCGAATTACACTTCCAGACCCGCCGACATGATCGACACGATGCACAGAGCACCCTCGTAAATTTTCGGGACGTTTCATTTTTTCACAACCAGGACCGAAACCCTAGGCCGAACAAAATGGTCGGATGCGAAGTGAAATTTTTTCGTTCGAAATTTTACGAGCTTGTGCAGAACTTCTAGGCAATCATATCGGCAGGTGACACGAAGTGATTCGAGTTCGTTTGCCCCCCCCCCATTTTCTTTAACGAACGATAACTTTTTGTGAAAATAACAAGTGCCCCGATCCCGGCCGAAACGACTCGAATTACACTTCGAGACCCGTCGACATGATCGCCACGATGCACAGAGCACCCTCGTAAATTTTCGGGACGTTTCATTTTTTCACAACTAGGACCGAAACCCTAGGCCGAACAAAATGGTCGTATGCGAAGTGAAATTTTTTCGCTCGAAATTTTACGAGCATGTGCGGAACTTTAAGGCAATCATATCGGCAGGTGACACGAAGTGATTCAAGTTCGTTTGCCCCCCCATTTTCTTTAACGAACGATAACTTTTTGTGAAAATAACAAGTGCCCCGAACCCGGCCGAAACGACTCGAATTACACTTCGAGACCCGCCGACATGATCGCCACGATGCACAGAGCACCCTCGTAAATTTTCGGGACGTTTCATTTTTTCACAACCAGGACCGAAACCCTAGGCCGAACAAAATGGTCGGATGCGAAGTGAAATTTTTTCGCTCGAAATTTTACGGTCTTGTGCAGAACTTATAGGCAATCATATCGGCAGGTGACACGAAGTGATTCGAGTTCGTTTGCCCCCCCATTTTCTTTAACGAACGATAACTTTTTGTGAAAATAACAAGTGCCCCGATCCAGGCCGAAACGACTCGAATTACACTTCGAGACCCGCCGACATGATCGCCACTATGCACAGAGCAGCCTCGTAAATTTTCGGGACGTTTCATTTTTTCACAACCAGGACCGAAACCCTAGGCCGAACAAAATGGTCGGATGCGAAGGGAAATTTTTTCGCTCGAAATTTTACGGTCTTGCGCAGAACTTCTAGGCAATCATATCGGCAGGTGACACGAAGTGATTCGAGTTTGTTTGCTCCCCCATTTTCTTTAACGAACGATAACTTTTTGTGAAAATAACAAGTGCCCCCACCCCGGCCGAAACGACTCGAATTACACTTCGAGACCCGCCGACATGATCGCCACGATGCACAGAGCACCCTCGTAAATTTTCGGGACGTTTCATTTTTTCACAACCAGGACCGAAACCCTAGGCCGAACAAAATGGTCGGATGCGAAGGGAAATTTTTTCGCTCGAAATTTTACGAGCTTGTGCAGAACTTCTAGGCAATCATATCGGCAGGTGACACGAAGTGATTCGAGTTCGTTTGCCCCCCATTTTCTTTAACTAACGATAACTTTTTGTGAAAATAACAAGTGCCCCGATCCCGGCCGAAACGACTCGAATTACACTTCGAGACCCGCCGACATGATCGCCACGATGCACAGAGCGCCCTCGTAAATTTTCAGAACGTTTCATTTTTTCACAACCAGGACCGAAACCCTAGGCCGAACAAAATGGTCGGATGCGAAGGGAAATTTTTTCGCTCGAAATTTTACGAGCTTGTGCAGAACTTCTAGGCAATCATATCGGCAGGTGACACGAAGTGATTCGAGTTCGTTTGCCCCCCCATTTTCTTTAACGAACGATAACTTTTTGTGAAAATAACAAGTGCCCCGATCCCGGCCGAAACGACTCGTATTACACTTCGAGACCCGCCGACATGACCGCCACGATGCACACAGCACCCTCGTAAATTTTCGGGCAAATCGGACGACGTTGTATTTTTTCACAACCAGGACCGAAACCCTAGGCCGAACAAAATGGTCGGATGCGAAGGGAAATTTTTTCGCTCGAAATTTTATGAGCTTGTGCAGAACTTCTAGGCAATCATATCGGCAGGTGACACGAAGTGATTCGAGTTTGTTTGCCCCCCCATTTTCTTTAACGAACGATAACTTTTTGTGAAACTAACAAGTGCCCCGATCCCGGCCGAAACGACTCGTATTACACTTCGAGACCCGCCGACATGACCGCCACGATGCACACAGCACCCTCGTAAATTTTCGGGCAAATCGGACGACGTTGTATTTTTTCACAACCAGGACCGAAACCCTAGGCCGAACAAAATGGTCGGATGCGAAGTGAAATTTTTTCGCTCGAAATTTTACGGTCTTGTGCAGAACTTATAGGCAATCATATCGGCAGGTGACACGAAGTGATTCGAGTTCGTTTGCCCCCCCATTTTCTTTAACGAACGATAACTTTTTGTGAAAATAACAAGTGCCCCGATCCAGGCCGAAACGACTCGAATTACACTTCGAGACCCGCCGACATGATCGCCACGATGCATAGAGCGCCCTCGTAAATTTTCAGAACGTTTCATTTTTTCACAACCAGGACCGAAACCCTAGGCCGAACAAAATGGTCGGATGCGAAGGGAAATTTTTTCGCTCGAAATTTTACGAGCTTGTGCAGAACTTCTAGGCAATCATATCGGCAGGTGACACGAAGTGATTCGAGTTCGTTTGCCCCCCCATTTTCTTTAACGAACGATAACTTTTTGTGAAAATAACAAGTGCCCCGATCCAGGCCGAAACGACTCGAATTACACTTCGAGACCCGCCGACATGATCGCCACTATGCACAGAGCAGCCTCGTAAATTTTCGGGACGTTTCATTTTTTCACAACCAGGACCGAAACCCTAGGCCGAACAAAATGGTCGGATGCGAAGGGAAATTTTTTCGCTCGAAATTTTACGGTCTTGTGCAGAACTTCTAGGCAATCATATCGGCAGGTGACACGAAGTGATTCGAGTTTGTTTGCTCCCCCATTTTCTTTAACGAACGATAACTTTTTGTGAAAATAACAAGTGCCCCCACCCCGGCCGAAACGACTCGAATTACACTTCGAGACCCGCCGACATGATCGCCACGATGCACAGAGCACCCTCGTAAATTTTCGGGACGTTTCATTTTTTCACAACCAGGACCGAAACCCTAGGCCGAACAAAATGGTCGGATGCGAAGGGAAATTTTTTCGCTCGAAATTTTACGAGCTTGTGCAGAACTTCTAGGCAATCATATCTGCAGGTGACACGAAGTGATTCGAGTTCGTTTGCCCCCCATTTTCTTTAACTAACGATAACTTTTTGTGAAAATAACAAGTGCCCCGATCCCGGCCGAAACGACTCGAATTACACTTCGAGACCCGCCGACATGATCGCCACGATGCATAGAGCGCCCTCGTAAATTTTCAGAACGTTTCATTTTTTCACAACCAGGACCGAAACCCTAGGCCGAACAAAATGGTCGGATGCGAAGGGAAATTTTTTCGCTCGAAATTTTACGAGCTTGTGTAGAACTTCTAGGCAATCATATCGGCAGGTGACACGAAGTGATTCGAGTTCGTTTGCCCCCCCATTTTCTTTAACGAACGATAACTTTTTGTGAAAATAACAAGTGCCCCGATCCCGGCCGAAACGACTCGAATTACACTTCGAGACCCGCCGACATGATCGCCACGATGCACAGAGCCCCCTCGTAAATTTTCGGAACGTTTCATTTTTTCACAACCAGGACCGAAACCCTAGGCCGAACAAAATGGTCGGATGCGAAGGGAAATTTTTTCGCTCGAAATTTTACGAGCTTGTGCAGAACTTCTAGGCAATCATATCGGCAGGTGACACGAAGTGATTCGAGTTTGTTTGCCCCCCCATTTTCTTTAACGAACGATAACTTTTTGTGAAAATAACAAGTGCCCCGATCCCGGCCGAAACGACTCGTATTACACTTCGAGACCCGCCGACATGACCGCCACGATGCACACAGCACCCTCGTAAATTTTCGGGCAAATCGGACGACGTTGTATTTTTTCACAACCAGGACCGAAACCCTAGGCCGAACAAAATGGTCGGATGCGAAGGGAAATTTTTTCGCTCGAAATTTTACGGTCTTGTGCAGAACTTATAGGCAATCATATCGGCAGGTGACACGAAGTGATTCGAGTTCGTTTGCCCCCCCATTTTCTTTAACGAACGATAACTTTTTGTGAAAATAACAAGTGCCCCGATCCAGGCCGAAACGACTCGAATTACACTTCGAGACCCGCCGACATGATCGCCACTATGCACAGAGCAGCCTCGTAAATTTTCGGGACGTTTCATTTTTTCACAACCAGGACCGAAACCCTAGGCCGAACAAAATGGTCGGATGCGAAGGGAAATTTTTTCGCTCGAAATTTTACGGTCTTGCGCAGAACTTCTAGGCAATCATATCGGCAGGTGACACGAAGTGATTCGAGTTTGTTTGCTCCCCCATTTTCTTTAACGAACGATAACTTTTTGTGAAAATAACAAGTGCCCCCACCCCGGCCGAAACGACTCGAATTACACTTCGAGACCCGCCGACATGATCGCCACGATGCACAGAGCACCCTCGTAAATTTTCGGGACGTTTCATTTTTTCACAACCAGGATCGAAACCCTAGGCCGAACAAAATGGTCGGATGCGAAGTGAAATTTTTTCGTTCGAAATTTTACGAGCTTGTGCAGAACTTCTAGGCAATCATATCGGCAGGTGACACGAAGTGATTCGAGTTCTTTTGCCCCCCCCCCCCCATTTTCTTTAACGAACGATAACTTTTTGTGAAAATAACAAGTGCCCCGATCCCGGCCGAAACGACTCGAATTACACTTCGAGACCCGTCGACATGATCGCCACGATTCACAGAGCACCCTCGTAAATTTTCGGGACGTTTCATTTTTTTACAACTAGGACCGAAACCCTAGGCCGAACAAAATGGTCGTATGCGAAGTGAAATTTTTTCGCTCGAAATTTTACGAGCATGTGCGGAACTTTAAGGCAATCATATCGGCAGGTGACACGAAGTGATTCAAGTTCGTTTGCCCCCCCATTTTCTTTAACGAACGATAACTTTTTGTGAAAATAACAAGTGCCCCGAACCCGGCCGAAACGACTCGAATTACACTTCGAGACCCGCCGACATGATCGCCACGATGCACAGAGAATCCTCGTAAATTTTCGGGACGTTTCATTCTTTCACAACCAGGACCGAAACCCTAGGCCGAACAAAATGGTCGGATGCGAAGTGAAATTTTTTCGCTCGAAATTTTACGGTCTTGTGCAGAACTTATAGGCAATCATATCGGCAGGTGACACGAAGTGATTCGAGTTCGTTTGCCCCCCCATTTTCTTTAACGAACGATAACTTTTTGTGAAAATAACAAGTGCCCCGATCCAGGCCGAAGCGACTCGAATTACACTTCGAGACCCGCCGACATGATCGCCAGTATGCACAGAGCACCCTCGTAAATTTTCGGGACGTTTCATTTTTTTACAACCAGGACCGAAACCCTAGGCCGAACAAAATGGTCGGATGCGAAGTGAAATTTTTTCGCTCGAAATTTTACGGTCTTGTGCAGAACTTCTAGGCAATCATATCGGCAGGTGACACGAAGTGATTCGAGTTTGTTTGCCCCCCCATTTTCTTTAACGAACGATAACTTTTTGTGAAAATAACAAGTGCCCCAATCCCGGCCGAAACGACTCGAATTACACTTCGAGACCCGCCAACATGATCGCCACGATGCACAGAGCACCCTCGTAAATTTTTGGGACGTTTCATTTTTTCACAACCAGCACCGAAACCCTAGGCCGAACAAAATGGTCGAATGCGAAGGGAAATTTTTTCGCTCGAAATTTTACGAGCTTGTGCAGAACTTCTAGGCAATCATATCGGCAGGTGACACGAAGTGATTCGAGTTCGTTTGCCCCCCCATTTCTTTAACGAACGATAACTTTTTGTGAAAATAACAAGTGCCCCGATCCCGGCCGAAACGACTCGAATTACACTTCGAGACCCGCCGACATGATCGCCACGATGCACAGAGCACCCTCGTAAATTTTCGGAACGTTTCATTTTTTCACAACCAGGACCGAAACCCTAGGCCGAACAAAATGGTCGGATGCGAAGTGAAATTTTTTCGCTCGAAATTTTTTTTCGCTCGAAATTTTACGAGCTTGTGCAGAACTTCTAGGCAATCATATCGGCAGGTGACACGAAGTGATTCGAGTTTGTTTGCCTCCCCATTTTCTTTAACGAAAGATAACTTTTTGTGAAAATAACAAGTGCCCCAATCCCGGCCGAAACGACTCGAATTACACTTCGAGACCCGCCGACATGATCGCCCAGATGCACAGAGCACCCTCGTAAATTTTCGGGACGTTTCATTTTTTCACAACCAGGACCGAAACCCTAGGCCGAACAAAATGGTCGGATGCGAAGGGAAATTTTTTCGCTCGAAATTTTACGAGCTTGTGCAGAACTTCTAGGCAATCATATCGGCAGGTGACACGAAGTGATTCGAGTTCGTTTCCCCCCCATTTTCTTTAACGAACGATAACTTTTTGTGAAAATAACAAGTGCCCCGATCCCTGCCGAAACGACTCGAATTACACTTCGAGACCCGCCGACATGATCGCCACGATGCACAGAGCACCCTCGTAAATTTTCGGGACGTTTCATTTTTTCACAACCAGGACCGAAACCATAGGCCGAACAAAATGGTCGGATGCGAAGTGAAATTTTTTCGCTCTAAATTTTACGAGCTTGTGCAGAACTTCTAGGCAATCATATCGGCAGGTGACACGAAGTGATTCGAGTTCGTTTGCCCCCCCATTTTCTTTAACGAAGGATAACTTTTTGTGAAAATAACAAGTGCCCCGATCCCGGCCGAAACGACTCGAATTACACTTCGAGACCTGTCGACATGATCGCCACGATGCACAGAGCACCCTCGTAAATTTTCGGGACGTTTCATTTTTTCACAACCAGGACCGAAACCCTAGGCCGAACAAAATGGTCGGATGCGAAGTGAAATTTTTTCGTTCGAAATTTTACGAGCTTGTGCAGAACTTCTAGGCAATCATATCGGCAGGTGACACGAAGTGATTCGAGTTCTTTTGCCCCCCCCCCCCATTTTCTTTAACGAACGATAACTTTTTGTGAAAATAACAAGTGCCCCGATCCCGGCCGAAACGACTCGAATTACACTTCGAGACCCGTCGACATGATCGCCACGATTCACAGAGCACCCTCGTAAATTTTCGGGACGTTTCATTTTTTTACAACTAGGACCGAAACCCTAGGCCGAACAAAATGGTCGTATGCGAAGTGAAATTTTTTCGCTCGAAATTTTACGAGCATGTGCGGAACTTTAAGG
Organism: Corylus avellana; assembly: GCF_965113065.1. NCBI lineage: Eukaryota > Viridiplantae > Streptophyta > Magnoliopsida > Fagales > Betulaceae > Corylus > Corylus avellana. Next base: position 12,081,389 of record NC_142496.1, read on the forward strand.
CAATCATATCGGCAGGTGACACGAAGTGATTCAAGTTCGTTTGCCCCCCCATTTTCTTTAACGAACGAAAACTTTTTGTGAAAATAACAAGTGCCCCGAACCCGGCCGAAACGACTCGAATTACACTTCGAGACCCGCCGACATGATCGCCACGATGCACAGAGAACCCTCGTAAATTTTCGGGACGTTTCATTCTTTCACAACCAGGACCGAAACCCTAGGCCGAACAAAATGGTCGGATGCGAAGTGAAATTTTTTCGCTCGAAATTTTACGGTCTTGTGCAGAACTTATAGGCAATCATATCGGCAGGTGACACGAAGTGATTCGAGTTCGTTTGCCCCCCCATTTTCTTTAACGAACGATAACTTTTTGTGAAAATAACAAGTGCCCCGATCCAGGCCGAAGCGACTCGAATTACACTTCGAGACCCGCCGACATGATCGCCAGTATGCACAGAGCACCCTCGTAAATTTTCGGGACGTTTCATTTTTTCACAACCAGGACCGAAACCCTAGGCCGAACAAAATGGTCGGATGCGAAGTGAAATTTTTTCGCTCGAAATTTTACGGCCTTGTGCAGAACTTCTAGGCAATCATATCGGCAGGTGACACGAAGTGATTCGAGTTTGTTTGCCCCCCCATTTTCTTTAACGAACGATAACTTTTTGTGAAAATAACAAGTGCCCCAATCCCGGCCGAAACGACTCGAATTACACTTCGAGACCCGCCAACATGATCGCCACGATGCACAGAGCACCCTCGTAAATTTTCGGGACGTTTCATTTTTTCACAACCAGCACCGAAACCCTAGGCCGAACAAAATGGTCGGATGCGAAGGGAAATTTTTTCGCTCGAAATTTTACGAGCTTGTGCAGAACTTCTAGGCAATCATATCGGCAGGTGACACGAAGTGATTCGAGTTCGTTTGCCCCCCCATTTCTTTAACGAACGATAACTTTTTGTGAAAATAACAAGTGCCCCGATCCCGGCCGAAACGACTCGAATTACACTTCGAGACCCGCCGACATGATCGCCACGATGCACAGAGCACCCTCGTAAATTTTCGGAACGTTTCATTTTTTCACAACCAGGACCGAAACCCTAGGCCGAACAAAATGGTCGGATGCGAAGGGAAATTTTTTCGCTCGAAATTTTTTTTCGCTCGAAATTTTACGAGCTTGTGCAGAACTTCTAGGCAATCATATCGGCAGGTGACACGAAGTGATTCGAGTTTGTTTGCCTCCCCATTTTATTTAACGAAAGATAACTTTTTGTGAAAATAACAAGTGCCCCAATCCCGGCCGAAACGACTCGAATTACACTTCGAGACCCGCCGACATGATCGCCAAGATGCACAGAGCACCCTCGTAAATTTTCGGGACGTTTCATTTTTTCACAACCAGGACCGAAACCCTAGGCCGAACAAAATGGTCGGATGCGAAGGGAAATTTTTTCGCTCGAAATTTTACGAGCTTGTGCAGAACTTCTAGGCAATCATATCGGCAGGTGACACGAAGTGATTCGAGTTCGTTTCCCCCCCATTTTCTTTAACGAACGATAACTTTTTGTGAAAATAACAAGTGCCCCGATCCCTGCCGAAACGACTCGAATTACACTTCGAGACCCGCCGACATGATCGCCACGATGCACAGAGCACCCTCGTAAATTTTCGGGACGTTTCATTTTTTCACAACCAGGACCGAAACCATAGGCCGAACAAAATGGTCGGATGCGAAGTGAAATTTTTTCGCTCTAAATTTTACGAGCTTGTGCAGAACTTCTAGGCAATCATATCGGCAGGTGACACGAAGTGATTCGAGTTCGTTTGCCCCCCCATTTTCTTTAACGAACGATAACTTTTTGTGAAAATAACAAGTGCCCCGATCCCGGCCGAAACGACTCGAATTACACTTCGAGACCCGCCGACATGATCGCCACGATGCACAGAGCACCCTCGTAAATTTTCGGAACGTTTCATTTTTTCACAACCAGGACCGAAACCGTAGGCCGAACAAAATGGTCGGATGCGAAGTGAAATTTTTTCGCTCGAAATTTTACGAGCTTGTGCAGAACTTCTAGGCAATCATATCGGCAGGTGACACGAAGTGATTCGAGTTCGTTTGCCCCCCCATTTTCTTTAACGAACGATAACTTTTTGTGAAAATAACAAGTGCCCCAATCCCGGCCGAAACGACTCGAATTACACTTCGAGACCCGCCGACATGATCGCCAAGATGCACAGAGCACCCTCGTAAATTTTCGGGACGTTTCATTTTTTCACAACCAGGACCGAAACCCTAGGCCGAACAAAATGGTCGGATGCGAAGGGAAATTTTTTCGCTCGAAATTTTACGAGCTTGTGCAGAACTTCTAGGCAATCATATCGGCAAGTGACACGAAGTGATTAGAGTTCGTTTGCCCCCCCATTTTCTTTAACGAACGATAACTTTTTGTGAAAATAACAAGTGCCCCGATCCCTGCCGAAACGACTCGAATTACACTTCGAGACCCGCCGACATGATCGCCACGATCCACAGAGCACCCTCGTAAATTTTCGAGAAGTTTCATTTTTTCACAACCAGGACCGAAACCATAGGCCGAACAAAATGGTCGGATGCGAAGTGAAATTTTTTCGCTCTAAATTTTACGAGCTTGTGCAGAACTTCTAGGCAATCATATCGGCAGGTGACACGAAGTGATTCGAGTTCGTTTGCCCCCCCATTTTCTTTAACGAACGATAACTTTTTGTGAAAATAACAAGGGCCCCGATCCCGGCCGAAACGACTCGAATTATACTTCGAGACCCGCCGACATGATCGCCACGATGCACAGAGCACCCTCGTAAATTTTCGGAACGTTTCATTTTTTCACAACCAGGACCGAAACCCTAGGCCGAACAAAATGGTCGGATGCGAAGGGAAATTTTTTCGCTCGAAATTTTACGAGCTTGTGCAGAACTTCTAGGCAATCATATCGGCAGGTGACACGAAGTGATTCGAGTTCGTTTGCCCCCCCATTTTCTTTAACGAACGATAACTTTTTGTGAAAATAACAAGTGCCCCGATCCCGGCCGAAACGACTCGAATTACACTTCGAGACCTGCCGACATGATCGCCACGATGCACAGAGCACCCTCGTAAATTTTCGGAACGTTTCATTTTTTCACAACCAGGACCGAAACCCTAGGCCGAACAAAATGGTCGGATGCGAAGGGAAATTTTTTCGCTCGAAATTTTACGAGCTTGTGCAGAACTTCTAGGCAATCATATCGGCAAGTGACACGAAGTGATTAGAGTTCGTTTGCCCCCCCATTTTCTTTAACGAACGATAACTTTTTGTGAAAATAACAAGTGCCCCGATCCCTGCCGAAACGACTCGAATTACACTTCGAGACCCGCCGACATGATCGCCACGATGCACAGAGCACCCTCGTAAATTTTCGGGAAGTTTCATTTTTTCACAACCAGGACCGAAACCATAGGCCGAACAAAATGGTCGGATGCGAAGTGAAATTTTTTCGCTCTAAATTTTACGAGCTTGTGCAGAACTTCTAGGCAATCATATCGGCAGGTGACACGAAGTGATTCGAGTTCGTTTGCCCCCCCATTTTCTTTAACGAACGATAACTTTTTGTGAAAATAACAAGGGCCCCGATCCCGGCCGAAACGACTCGAATTATACTTCGAGACCCGCCGACATGATCGCCACGATGCACAGAGCACCCTCGTAAATTTTCGGAACGTTTCATTTTTTCACAACCAGGACCGAAACCCTAGGCCGAACAAAATGGTCGGATGCGAAGGGAAATTTTTTCGCTCGAAATTTTACGAGCTTGTGCAGAACTTCTAGGCAATCATATCGGCAGGTGACACGAAGTGATTCGAGTTCGTTTGCCCCCCCATTTTCTTTAACGAACGATAACTTTTTGTGAAAATAACAAGTGCCCCGATCCCGGCCGAAACGACTCGAATTACACTTCGAGACCTGCCGACATGATCGCCACGATGCACAGAGCACCCTCGTAAATTTTCGGAACGTTTCATTTTTTCACAACCAGGACCGAAACCCTAGGCCGAACAAAATGGTCGGATGCGAAGGGAAATTTTTTCGCTCGAAATTTTACGAGCTTGTGCAGAACTTCTAGGCAATCATATCGGCAGGTGACACGAAGTGATTCGAGTTTGTTTGCCCCCCCATTTTCTTTAACGAACGATAACTTTTTGTGAAAATAACAAGTGCCCCGATCCAGGCCGAAACGACTCGAATTACACTTCGAGACCCGCCGACATGATCGCCACGATGCACAGAGCACCCTCGTAAATTTTCGGGACGTTTCATTTTTTCACAACCAGGACCGAAACCGTAGGCCGAACAAAATGGTCGGATGCGAAGTGAAATTTTTTCGCTCGAAATTTTACGAGCTAGTGCAGAACTTCTAGGCAATCATATCGGCAGGTGACACGAAGTGATTCGAGTTTGTTTGCCTCCCCATTTTCTTTAACGAAAGATAACTTTTTGTGAAAATAACAAGTGCCCCAATCCCGGCCGAAACGACTCGAATTACACTTCGAGACCCGCCGACATGATCGCCAAGATGCACAGAGCACCCTCGTAAATTTTCGGGACGTTTCATTTTTTCACAACCAGGACCGAAACCCTAGGCCGAACAAAATGGTCGGATGCGAAGGGAAATTTTTTCGCTCGAAATTTTACGAGCTTGTGCAGAACTTCTAGGCAATCATATCGGCAAGTGACACGAAGTGATTAGAGTTCGTTTGCCCCCCCATTTTCTTTAACGAACGATAACTTTTTGTGAAAATAACAAGTGCCCCGATCCCTGCCGAAACGACTCGAATTACACTTCGAGACCCGCCGACATGATCGCCACGATGCACAGAGCACCCTCGTAAATTTTCGGGACGTTTCATTTTTTCACAACCAGGACCGAAACCATAGGCCGAACAAAATGGTCGGATGCGAAGTGAAATTTTTTCGCTCTAAATTTTACGAGCTTGTGCAGAACTTCTAGGCAATCATATCGGCAGGTGACACGAAGTGATTCGAGTTCGTTTGCCCCCCCATTTTCTTTAACGAACGATAACTTTTTGTGAAAATAACAAGTGCCCCGATCCCTGCCGAAACGACTCGAATTACACTTCGAGACCCGCCGACATGATCGCCACTATGCACAGAGCACCCTCGTAAATTTTCGGGACGTTTCATTTTTTCACAACCAGGACCGAAACCGTAGGCCGAACAAAATGGTCGGATGCGAAGTGAAATTTTTTCGCTCGAAATTTTACGAGCTAGTGCAGAACTTCTAGGCAATCATATCGGCAGGTGACACGAAGTGATTCGAGTTTGTTTGCCTCCCCATTTTCTTTAACGAAAGATAACTTTTTGTGAAAATAACAAGTGCCCCAATCCCGGCCGAAACGACTCGAATTACACTTCGAGACCCGCCGACATGATCGCCACTATGCACAGAGCACCCTCGTAAATTTTCGGGACGTTTCATTTTTTCACAACCAGGACCGAAACCCTAGGCCGAACAAAATGGTCGGATGCGAAGGGAAATTTTTTCGCTCGAAATTTTACGAGCTTGTGCAGAACTTCTAGGCAATCATATCGGCAAGTGACACGAAGTGATTAAAGTTCGTTTGCCCCCCCATTTTCTTTAACGAACGATAACTTTTTGTGAAAATAACAAGTGCCCCGATCCCTGCCGAAACGACTCGAATTACACTTCGAGACCCGCCGACATGATCGCCACGATGCACAGAGCACCCTCGTAAATTTTCGGGACGTTTCATTTTTTCACAACCAGGACCGAAACCATAGGCCGAACAAAATGGTCGGATGCGAAGTGAAATTTTTTCGCTCTAAATTTTACGAGCTTGTGCAGAACTTCTAGGCAATCATATCGGCAGGTGACACGAAGTGATTCGAGTTCGTTTGCCCCCCCATTTTCTTTAACGAACGATAACTTTTTGTGAAAATAACAAGGGCCCCGATCCCGGCCGAAACGACTCGAATTATACTTCGAGACCCGCCGACATGATCGCCACGATGCACAGAGCACCCTCGTAAATTTTCGGGACGTTTCATTTTTTCACAACCAGGACCGAAACCCTAGGCCGAACAAAATGGTCGGATGCGAAGGGAAATTTTTTCGCTCGAAATTTTACGAGCTTGTGCAGAACTTCTAGGCAATCATATCGGCAGGTGACACGAAGTGATTCGAGTTTGTTTGCCCCCCCATTTTCTTTAACGAACGATAACTTTTTGTGAAAATAACAAGTGCCCCGATCCTGGCCGAAACGACTCGAATTACACTTCGAGACCCGCCGACATGATCGCCACTATGCACAGAGCACCCTCGTAAATTTTCGGGACGTTTCATTTTTTCACAACCAGGACCGAAACCGTAGGCCGAACAAAATGGTCGGATGCGAAGTGAAATTTTTTCGCTCGAAATTTTACGAGCTTGTGCAGAACTTCTAGGCAATCATATCGGCAGGTGACACGAAGTGATTCGAGTTTGTTTGCCTCCCCATTTTCTTTAACGAAAGATAACTTTTTGTGAAAATAACAAGTGCCCCAATCCCGGCCGAAACGACTCGAATTACACTTCGAGACCCGCCGACATGATCGCCAAGATGCACAGAGCACCCTCGTAAATTTTCGGGACGTTTCATTTTTTCACAACCAGGACCGAAACCCTAGGCCGAACAAAATGGTCGGATGCGAAGGGAAATTTTTTCGCTCGAAATTTTACGAGCTTGTGCAGAACTTCTAGGCAATCATATCGGCAAGTGACACGAAGTGATTAGAGTTCGTTTGCCCCCCCATTTTCTTTAACGAACGATAACTTTTTGTGAAAATAACAAGTGCCCCGATCCCTGCCGAAACGACTCGAATTACACTTCGAGACCCGCCGACATGATCGCCACGATGCACAGAGCACCCTCGTAAATTTTCGGGACGTTTCATTTTTTCACAACCAGGACCGAAACCATAGGCCGAACAAAATGGTCGGATGCGAAGTGAAATTTTTTCGCTCTAAATTTTACGAGCTTGTGCAGAACTTCTAGGCAATCATATCGGCAGGTGACACGAAGTGATTCGAGTTCGTTTGCCCCCCCATTTTCTTTAACGAACGATAACTTTTTGTGAAAATAACAAGGGCCCCGATCCCGGCCGAAACGACTCGAATTATACTTCGAGACCCGCCGACATGATCGCCACGATGCACAGAGCACCCTCGTAAATTTTCGGGACGTTTCATTTTTTCACAACCAGGACCGAAACCCTAGGCCGAACAAAATGGTCGGATGCGAAGGGAAATTTTTTCGCTCGAAATTTTACGAGCTTGTGCAGAACTTCTAGGCAATCATATCGGCAGGTGACACGAAGTGATTCGAGTTTGTTTGCCCCCCCATTTTCTTTAACGAACGATAACTTTTTGTGAAAATAACAAGTGCCCCGATCCTGGCCGAAACGACTCGAATTACACTTCGAGACCCGCCGACATGATCGCCACTATGCACAGAGCACCCTCGTAAATTTTCGGGACGTTTCATTTTTTCACAACCAGGACCGAAACCGTAGGCCGAACAAAATGGTCGGATGCGAAGTGAAATTTTTTCGCTCGAAATTTTACGAGCTTGTGCAGAACTTCTAGGCAATCATATCGGCAGGTGACACGAAGTGATTCGAGTTTGTTTGCCTCCCCATTTTCTTTAACGAAAGATAACTTTTTGTGAAAATAACAAGTGCCCCAATCCCGGCCGAAACGACTCGAATTACACTTCGAGACCCGCCGACATGATCGCCAAGATGCACAGAGCACCCTCGTAAATTTTCGGGACGTTTCATTTTTTCACAACCAAGACCGAAACCCTAGGCCGAACAAAATGGTCGGATGCGAAGGGAAATTTTTTCGCTCGAAATTTTACGAGCTTGTGCAGAACTTCTAGGCAATCATATCGGCAGGTGACACGAAGTGATTCGAGTTCGTTTGCCCCCCCATTTTCTTTAACGAACGATAACTTTTTGTGAAAATAACAAGTGCCCCGATCCCTGCCGAAACGACTCGAATTACACTTCGAGACCCGCCGACATGATCGCCACGATGCACAGAGCACCCTCGTAAATTTTCGGGACGTTTCATTTTTTCACAACCAGGACCGAAACCATAGGCCGAACAAAATGGTCGGATGCGAAGTGAAATTTTTTCGCTCTAAATTTTACGAGCTTGTGCAGAACTTCTAGGCAATCATATCGGCAGGTGACACGAAGTGATTCGAGTTCGTTTGCCCCCCCATTTTCTTTAACGAACGATAACTTTTTGTGAAAATAACAAGTGCCCCGATCCCGGCCGAAACGACTCGAATTACACTTCGAGACCCGCCGACATGATCGCCACGATGCACAGAGCACCCTCGTAAATTGTCGGAACGTTTCATTTTTTCACAACCAGGACCGAAACCGTAGGCCGAACAAAATGGTCGGATGCGAAGTGAAATTTTTTCGCTCGAAATTTTACGAGCTTGTGCAGAACTTCTAGGCAATCATATCGGCAGGTGACACGAAGTGATTCGAGTTCGTTTGCCCCCCCATTTTCTTTAACGAACGATAACTTTTTGTGAAAATAACAAGTGCCCCAATCCCGGCCGAAACGACTCGAATTACACTTCGAGACCCGCCGACATGATCGCCAAGATGCACAGAGCACCCTCGTAAATTTTCGGGACGTTTCATTTTTTCACAACCAGGACCGAAACCCTAGGCCGAACAAAATGGTCGGATGCGAAGGGAAATTTTTTCGCTCGAAATTTTACGAGCTTGTGCAGAACTTCTAGGCAATCATATCGGCAGGTGACACGAAGTGATTCGAGTTCGTTTGCCCCCCCATTTTCTTTAACGAACGATAACTTTTTGTGAAAATAACAAGTGCCCCGATCCCTGCCGAAACGACTCGAATTACACTTCGAGACCCGCCGACATGATCGGCACGATGCACAGAGCACCCTCGTAAATTTTCGGGACGTTTCATTTTTTCACAACCAGGACCGAAACCATAGGCCGAACAAAATGGTCGGATGCGAAGTGAAATTTTTTCGCTCTAAATTTTACGAGCTTGTGCAGAACTTCTAGGCAATCATATCGGCAGGTGACACGAAGTGATTCGAGTTCGTTTGCCCCCCCATTTTCTTTAACGAACGATAACTTTTTGTGAAAATAACAAGTGCCCCGATCCCGGCCGAAACGACTCGAATTACACTTCGAGACCCGCCGACATGATCGCCACGATGCACAGAGCACCCTCGTAAATTTTCGGAACGTTTCATTTTTTCACAACCAGGACCGAAACCGTAGGCCGAACAAAATGGTCGGATGCGAAGTGAAATTTTTTCGCTCGAAATTTTACGAGCTTGTGCAGAACTTCTAGGCAATCATATCGGCAGGTGACACGAAGTGATTCGAGTTCGTTTGCCCCCCCATTTTCTTTAACGAACGATAACTTTTTGTGAAAATAACAAGTGCCCCAATCCCGGCCGAAACGACTCGAATTACACTTCGAGACCCGCCGACATGATCGCCAAGATGCACAGAGCACCCTCGTAAATTTTCGGGACGTTTCATTTTTTCACAACCAGGACCGAAACCTAGGCCGAACAAAATGGTCGGATGCGAAGGGAAATTTTTTCGCTCGAAATTTTACGAGCTTGTGCAGAACTTCTAGGCAATCATATCGGCAAGTGACACGAAGTGATTAAAGTTCGTTTGCCCCCCCATGTTCTTTAACGAACGATAACTTTTTGTGAAAATAACAAGTGCCCCGATCCCTGCCGAAACGACTCGAATTACACTTCGAGACCCGCCGACATGATCGCCACGATGCACAGAGCACCCTCGTAAATTTTCGGGACGTTTCATTTTTTCACAACCAGGACCGAAACCATAGGCCGAACAAAATGGTCGGATGCGAAGTGAAATTTTTTCGCTCTAAATTTTACGAGCTTGTGCAGAACTTCTAGGCAATCATATCGGCAGGTGACACGAAGTGATTCGAGTTCGTTTGCCCCCCCATTTTCTTTAACGAACGATAACTTTTTGTGAAAATAACAAGGGCCCCGATCCCGGCCGAAACGACTCGAATTATACTTCGAGACCCGCCGACATGATCGCCACGATGCACAGAGCACCCTCGTAAATTTTCGGGACGTTTCATTTTTTCACAACCAGGACCGAAACCCTAGGCCGAACAAAATGGTCGGATGCGAAGGGAAATTTTTTCGCTCGAAATTTTACGAGCTTGTGCAGAACTTCTAGGCCATCATATCGGCAGGTGACACGAAGTGATTCGAGTTTGTTTGCCCCCCCATTTTCTTTAACGAACGATAACTTTTTGTGAAAATAACAAGTGCCCCGATCCTGGCCGAAACGACTCGAATTACACTTCGAGACCCGCCGACATGATCGCCACTATGCACAGAGCACCCTCGTAAATTTTCGGGACGTTTCATTTTTTCACAACCAGGACCGAAACCGTAGGCCGAACAAAATGGTCGGATGCGAAGTGAAATTTTTTCGCTCGAAATTTTACGAGCTTGTGCAGAACTTCTAGGCAATCATATCGGCAGGTGACACGAAGTGATTCGAGTTCGTTTGCCCCCCCATTTTCTTTAACGAACGATAACTTTTTGTGAAAATAACAAGTGCCCCGATCCCTGCCGAAACGACTCGAATTACACTTCGAGACCCGCCGACATGATCGCCACGATGCACAGAGCACCCTCGTAAATTTTCGGGACGTTTCATTTTTTCACAACCAGGACCGAAACCATAGGCCGAACAAAATGGTCGGATGCGAAGTGAAATTTTTTCGCTCTAAATTTTACGAGCTTGTGCAGAACTTCTAGGCAATCATATCGGCAGGTGACACGAAGTGATTCGAGTTCGTTTGCCCCCCCATTTTCTTTAACGAACGATAACTTTTTGTGAAAATAACAAGTGCCCCGATCCCGGCCGAAACGACTCGAATTACACTTCGAGACCCGCCGACATGATCGCCACGATGCACAGAGCACCCTCGTAAATTTTCGGAACGTTTCATTTTTTCACAACCAGGACCGAAACCGTAGGCCGAACAAAATGGTCGGATGCGAAGTGAAATTTTTTCGCTCGAAATTTTACGAGCTTGTGCAGAACTTCTAGGCAATCATATCGGCAGGTGACACGAAGTGATTCGAGTTCGTTTGCCCTCCCATTTTCTTTAACGAACGATAACTTTTTGTGAAAATAACAAGTGCCCCAATCCCGGCCGAAACGACTCGAATTACACTTCGAGACCCGCCGACATGATCGCCAAGATGCACAGAGCACCTTCGTAAATTTTCGGGACGTTTCATTTTTTCACAACCAGGACCGAAACCCTAGGCCGAACAAAATGGTCGGATGCGAAGGGAAATTTTTTCGCTCGAAATTTTACGAGCTTGTGCAGAACTTCTAGGCAATCATATCGGCAAGTGACACGAAGTGATTAGAGTTCGTTTGCCCCCCCCATTTTCTTTAACGAACGATAACTTTTTGTGAAAATAACAAGTGCCCCGATCCCTGCCGAAACGACTCGAATTACACTTCGAGACCCGCCGACATGATCGCCACGATGCACAGAGCACCCTCGTAAATTTTCGGGACGTTTCATTTTTTCACAACCAGGACCGAAACCATAGGCCGAACAAAATGGTCGGATGCGAAGTGAAATTTTTTCGCTCTAAATTTTACGAGCTTGTGCAGAACTTCTAGGCAATCATATCGGCAGGTGACACGAAGTGATTCGAGTTCGTTTGCCCCCCCATTTTCTTTAACGAACGATAACTTTTTGTGAAAATAACAAGGGCCCCGATCCCGGCCGAAACGACTCGAATTATACTTCGAGACCCGCCGACATGATCGCCACGATGCACAGAGCACCCTCGTAAATTTTCGGGACGTTTCATTTTTTCACAACCAGGACCGAAACCCTAGGCCGAACAAAATGGTCGGATGCGAAGGGAAATTTTTTCGCTCGAAATTTTACGAGCTTGTGCAGAACTTCTAGGCAATCATATCGGCAGGTGACACGAAGTGATTCGAGTTTGTTTGCCCCCCCATTTTCTTTAACGAACGATAACTTTTTGTGAAAATAACAAGTGCCCCGATCCTGGCCGAAACGACTCGAATTACACTTCGAGACCCGCCGACATGATCGCCACTATGCACAGAGCACCCTCGTAAATTTTCGGGACGTTTCATTTTTTCACAACCAGGACCGAAACCGTAGGCCGAACAAAATGGTCGGATGCGAAGTGAAATTTTTTCGCTCGAAATTTTACGAGCTTGTGCAGAACTTCTAGGCAATCATATCGGCAGGTGACACGAAGTGATTCGAGTTTGTTTGCCTCCCCATTTTCTTTAACGAAAGATAACTTTTTGTGAAAATAACAAGTGCCCCAATCCCGGCCGAAACGACTCGAATTACACTTCGAGACCCGCCGACATGATCGCCAAGATGCACAGAGCACCCTCGTAAATTTTCGGGACGTTTCATTTTTTCACAACCAGGACCGAAACCCTAGGCCGAACAAAATGGTCGGATGCGAAGGGAAATTTTTTCGCTCGAAATTTTACGAGCTTGTGCAGAACTTCTAGGCAATCATATCGGCAGGTGACACGAAGTGATTCGAGTTCGTTTGCCCCCCCATTTTCTTTAACGAACGATAACTTTTTGTGAAAATAACAAGTGCCCCGATCCCTGCCGAAACGACTCGAATTACACTTCGAGACCCGCCGACATGATCGCCACGATGCACAGAGCACCCTCGTAAATTTTCGGGACGTTTCATTTTTTCACAACCAGGACCGAAACCATAGGCCGAACAAAATGGTCGGATGCGAAGCGAAATTTTTTCGCTCTAAATTTTACGAGCTTGTGCAGAACTTCTAGGCAATCATATCGGCAGGTGACACGAAGTGATTCGAGTTCGTTTGCCCCCCCATTTTCTTTAACGAACGATAACTTTTTGTGAAAATAACAAGTGCCCCAATCCCGGCCGAAACGACTCGAATTACACTTCGAGACCCGCCGACATGATCGCCAAGATGCACAGAGCACCCTCGTAAATTTTCGGGACGTTTCATTTTTTCACAACCAGGACCGAAACCCTAGGCCGAACAAAATGGTCGGATGCGAAGGAAAATTTTTTCGCTCGAAATTTTACGAGCTTGTGCAGAACTTCTAGGCAATCATATCGGCAAGTGACACGAAGTGATTAGAGTTCGTTTGCCCCCCCATTTTCTTTAACGAACGATAACTTTTTGTGAAAATAACAAGTGCCCCGATCCCTGCCGAAACGACTCGAATTACACTTCGAGACCCGCCGACATGATCGCCACGATGCAAAGAGCACCCTCGTAAATTTTCGGGACGTTTCATTTTTTCACAACCAGGACCGAAACCATAGGCCGAACAAAATGGTCGGATGCGAAGTGAAATTTTTTCGCTCTAAATTTTACGGGCTTGTGCAGAACTTCTAGGCAATCATATCGGCAGGTGACACGAAGTGATTCGAGTTTGTTTGCCTCCCCATTTTCTTTAACGAAAGATAACTTTTTGTGAAAATAACAAGTGCCCCAATCCCGGCCGAAACGACTCGAATTACACTTCGAGACCCGCCGACATGATCGCCAAGATGCACAGAGCACCCTCGTAAATTTTCGGGACGTTTCATTTTTTCACAACCAGGACCGAAACCCTAGGCCGAACAAAATGGTCGGATGCGAAGGGAAATTTTTTCGCTCGAAATTTTACGAGCTTGTGCAGAACTTCTAGGCAATCATATCGGCAGGTGACACGAAGTGATTCGAGTTCGTTTGCCCTCCCATTTTCTTTAACGAACGATAACTTTTTGTGAAAATAACAAGTGCCCCGATCCCTTCCGAAACGACTCGAATTACACTTCGAGACCCGCCGACATGATCGCCACGATGCACAGAGCACCCTCGTAAATTTTCGGGACGTTTCATTTTTTCACAACCAGGACCGAAACCATAGGCCGAACAAAATGGTCGGATGCGAAGTGAAATTTTTTCGCTCTAAATTTTACGAGCTTGTGCAGAACTTCTAGGCAATCATATCGGCAGGTGACACGAAGTGATTCGAGTTCGTTTGCCCCCCCATTTTCTTTAACGAACGATAACTTTTTGTGAAAATAACATGTGCCCCGATCCCTGCCGAAACGACTCGAATTACACTTCGAGACCCGCCGACATGATCGCCACGATGCACAGAGCACCCTCGTAAATTTTCGGGACGTTTCATTTTTTCACAACCAGGACCGAAACCATAGGCCGAACAAAATGGTCGGATGCGAAGTGAAATTTTTTCGCTCTAAATTTTACGAGCTTGTGCAGAACTTCTAGGCAATCATATCGGCAGGTGACACGAAGTGATTCGAGTTCGTTTGCCCCCCCATTTTCTTTAACGAACGATAACTTTTTGTGAAAATAACAAGGGCCCCGATCCCGGCCGAAACGACTCGAATTATACTTCGAGACCCGCCGACATGATCGCCACGATGCACAGAGCACCCTCGTAAGTGCCCCGATCCAGGCCGAAACGACTCGAATTACACTTCGAGACCCGCCGACATGATCGCCACGATGCACAGAGCACCCTCGTAAATTTTCGGGACGTTTCATTTTTTCACAACCAGGACCGAAACCGTAGGCCGAACAAAATGGTCGGATGCGAAGTGAAATTTTTTCGCTCGAAATGTTACGGTCTTGTGCAGAACTTCTAGGCAATCATATCGGCAGGTGACACGAAGTGATTCGAGTTTGTTTGCCCCCCCATTTTCTTTAACGAACGATAACTTTTTGTGAAAATAACAAGTGCCCCGATCCCGGCCGAAACGACTCGAATTACACTTCGAGACCCGCCGACATGATCGCCACGATGCACAGAGCACCCTCGTAAATTTTCGGGACGTTTCATTTTTTCACAACCAGGACCGAAACCATAGGCCGAACAAAATGGTCGGATGCGAAGTGAAATTTTTTCGCTCTAAATTTTACAAGCTTGTGCAGAACTTCTAGGCAATCATATCGGCAGGTGACACGAAGTGATTCGAGTTTGTTTGCCCCCCCATTTTCTTTAACGAACGATAACTTTTTGTGAAAATAACAAGTGCCCCAATTCCGGCCGAAACGACTCGAATTACACTTCGAGACCCGCCGACATGATCGCCACGATGCACAGAGCACCCTCGTAAATTTTCGGGACGTTTCATTTTTTCACAACCAGGACCGAAACCCTAGGCCGAACAAAATGGTCGGATGCGAAGTGAAATTTTTTCGCTCGAAATGTTACGGTCTTGTGCAGAACTTCTAGGCAATCATATCGGCAGGTGACA
This sequence comes from Corylus avellana, assembly GCF_965113065.1. Taxonomy (NCBI): domain Eukaryota; kingdom Viridiplantae; phylum Streptophyta; class Magnoliopsida; order Fagales; family Betulaceae; genus Corylus; species Corylus avellana. The sequence goes on from NC_142496.1 coordinate 12,096,850, forward strand.
CGAAGTGATTCGAGTTTGTTTGCCCCCCCATTTTCTTTAACGAACGATAACTTTTTGTGAAAATAACAAGTGCCCCGATCCCTGCCGAAACGACTCGAATTACACTTCGAGACCCGCCGACATGATCGCCACGATGCACAGAGCACCCTCGTAAATTTTCGGGACGTTTCATTTTTTCACAACCAGGACCGAAACCATAGGCCGAACAAAATGGTCGGATGCGAAGTGAAATTTTTTCGCTCTAAATTTTACAAGCTTGTGCAGAACTTCTAGGCAATCATATCGGCAGGTGACACGAAGTGATTCGAGTTTGTTTGCCCCCCCATTTTCTTTAACGAACGATAACTTTTTGTGAAAATAACAAGTGCCCCAATTCCGGCCGAAACGACTCGAATTACACTTCGAGACCCGCCGACATGATCGCCAAGATGCACAGAGCACCCTCGTAAATTTTCGGGACGTTTCATTTTTTCACAACCAGGACCGAAACCCTAGGCCGAACAAAATGGTCGGATGCGAAGGGAAATTTTTTCGCTCGAAATTTTACGAGCTTGTGCAGAACTTCTAGGCAATCATATCGGCAGGTGACACGAAGTGATTCGAGTTTGTTTGCCCCCCCATTTTCTTTAACGAACGATAACTTTTTGTGAAAATAACAAGTGCCCCGATCCAGGCCGAAACGACTCGAATTACACTTCGAGACCTGCCGACATGATCGCCACTATGCACAGAGCACCCTCTTAAATTTTCGGGACGTTTCATTTTTTCACAACCAGGACCGAAACCGTAGGCCGAACAAAATGGTCGGATGCGAAGTGAAATTTTTTCGCTCTAAATTTTACGAGCTTGTGCAGAACTTCTAGGCAATCATATCGGCAGGTGACACGAAGTGATTCGAGTTCGTTTGCCCTCCCATTTTCTTTAACGAACGATAACTTTTTGTGAAAATAACAAGTGCCCCGATCCCGGCCGAAACGACTCGAATTACACTTCGAGACCCGCCGACATGATCGCCACGATGCACAGAGCACCCTCGTAAATTTTCGGAACGTTTCATTTTTTCACAACCAGGACCGAAACCCTAGGCCGAACAAAATGGTCGGATACGAAGGGAAATTTTTTCGCTCGAAATTTTTTTTCGCTCGAAATTTTACGAGCTTGTGCAGAACTTCTAGGCAATCATATCGGCAGGTGACACGAAGTGATTCGAGTTCGTTTGCCCCCCCATTTTCTTTAACGAACGATAACTTTTTGTGAAAATAACAAGTGCCCCGATCCCGGCCGAAACGACTCGAATTACACTTCGAGACCTGCCGACATGATCGCCACGATGCACAGAGCACCCTCGTAAATTTTCGGAACGTTTCATTTTTTCACAACCAGGACCGAAACCCTAGGCCGAACAAAATGGTCGGATGCGAAGGGAAATTTTTTCGCTCGAAATTTTACGAGCTTGTGCAGAACTTCTAGGCAATCATATCGGCAGGTGACACGAAGTGATTCGAGTTTGTTTGCCCCCCCATTTTCTTTAACGAACGATAACTTTTTGTGAAAATAACAAGTGCCCCGATCCAGGCCGAAACGACTCGAATTACACTTCGAGACCCGCCGACATGATCGCCACTATGCACAGAGCACCCTCGTAAATTTTCGGGCGTTTCATTTTTTCACAACCAGGACCGAAACCGTAGGCCGAACAAAATGGTCGGATGCGAAGTGAAATTTTTTCGCTCTAAATTTTACGAGCTTGTGCAGAACTTCTAGGCAATCATATCGGCAGGTGACACGAAGTGATTCGAGTTCGTTTGCCCCCCCATTTTCTTTAACGAACGATAACTTTTTGTGAAAATAACAAGTGCCCCGATCCCGGCCGAAACAACTCGAATTACACTTCGAGACCCGTCGACATGATCGCCACGATGCACAGAGCACCCTCGTAAATTTTCGGGACGTTTCATTTTTTCACAACTAGGACCGAAACCCTAGGCCGAACAAAATGGTCGTATGCGAAGGGAAATTTTATCGCTCGAAATTTTACGAGCATGTGCAGAACTTCTAGGCAATCATATCGGCAGGTGACACGAAGTGATTCGAGTTTGTCTGCCCCCCCATTTTCTTTAACGAACGATAACTTTTTGTGAAAATAACAAGTGCCCCGAACCCGGCCGAAACGACTCGAATTACACTTCGAGACCCGCCGACATGATCGCCACGATGCACAGAGCACCCTCGTAAATTTTCGGGACGTTTCATTTTTTCACAACCAGGACCGAAACCCTAGGCCGAACAAAATGGTCGTATGCGAAGTGAAATTTTTTCGCTCGAAATTTTACGAGCATGTGCGGAACTTTTAGGCAATCATATCGGCAGGTGACACGAAGTGATTCGAGTTCGTTTGCCCCCCCATTTTCTTTAACGAACGATAACTTTTTGTGAAAATAACAAGTGCCCCGATCCCTGCCGAAACGACTCGAATTACACTTCGAGACCCGCCGACATGATCGCCACGATGCACAGAGCACCCTCGTAAATTTTCGGGACGTTTCATTTTTTCACAACCAGGACCGAAACCATAGGCCGAACAAAATGGTCGGATGCGAAGTGAAATTTTTTCGCTCTAAATTTTACGAGCTTGTGCAGAACTTCTAGGCAATCATATCGGCAGGTGACACGAAGTGATTCGAGTTCGTTTGCCCCCCCATTTTCTTTAACGAACGATAACTTTTTGTGAAAATAACAAGTGCCCCGATCCCGGCCGAAACGACTCGAATTACACTTCGAGACCCGTCGACATGATCGCCACGATGCACAGAGCACCCTCGTAAATTTTCGGGACGTTTCATTTTTTCACAACTAGGACCGAAACCCTAGGCCGAACAAAATGGTCGTATGCGAAGGGAAATTTTATCGCTCGAAATTTTACGAGCATGTGCAGAACTTCTAGGCAATCATATCGGCAGGTGACACGAAGTGATTCGAGTTTGTCTGCCCCCCCATTTTCTTTAACGAACGATAACTTTTTGTGAAAATAACAAGTGCCCCGAACCCGGCCGAAACGACTCGAATTACACTTCGAGACCCGCCGACATGATCGCCACGATGCACAGAGCACCCTCGTAAATTTTCGGGACGTTTCATTTTTTCACAACCAGGACCGAAACCCTAGGCCGAACAAAATGGTCGTATGCGAAGTGAAATTTTTTCGCTCGAAATTTTACGAGCATGTGCGGAACTTTTAGGCAATCATATCGGCAGGTGACACGAAGTGATTCGAGTTCGTTTGCCCCCCCATTTTCTTTAACGAACGATAACTTTTTGTGAAAATAACAAGTGCCCCGATCCCGGCCGAAACGACTCGAATTACACTTCGAGACCCGTCGACATGATCGCCACGATGCACAGAGCACCCTCGTAAATTTTCGGGACGTTTCATTTTTTCACAACTAGGACCGAAACCCTAGGCCGAATAAAATGGTCGTATGCGAAGTGAAATTTTTTCGCTCGAAATTTTACGAGCATGTGCGGAACTTTTAGGCAATCATATCGGCAGGTGACACGAAGTGATTCAAGTTCGTTTGCCCCCCCATTTTCTTTAACGAACGATAACTTTTTGTGAAAATAACAAGTGCCCCGATCCCGGCCGAAACGACTCGAATTACACTTCGAGACCCGTCGACATGATCGCCACGATGCACAGAGCACCCTCGTAAATTTTCGGGACGTTTCATTTTTTCACAACTAGGACCGAAACCCTAGGCCGAACAAAATGGTCGTATGCGAAGTGAAATTTTTTCGCTCGAAATTTTACGAGCATGTGCGGAACTTTTAGGCAATCATATCGGCAGGTGACACGAAGTGATTCAAGTTCGTTTGCCCCCCCATTTTCTTTAACGAACGATAACTTTTTGTGAAAATAACAAGTGCCCCGAACCCGGCCGAAACAACTCGAATTACACTTCGAGACCATGATCGCCACGATGCACAGAGCACCCTCGTAAATTTTCGGGACGTTTCATTTTTTCACAACCAGGACCGAAACCCTAGGCCGAACAAAATGGTCGGATGCGAAGTGAAATTTTTTCGCTCGAAATTTTACGGTCTTGTGCAGAACTTATAGGCAATCATATCGGCAGGTGACACGAAGTGATTCGAGTTCGTTTGTCCCCCCCATTTTCTTTAACGAACGATAACTTTTTGTGAAAATAACAAGTGCCCCGATCCAGGCCGAAACGACTCGAATTACACTTCGAGACCCGCCGACATGATCGCCACGATGCACAGAGCACCCTCGTAAATTTTCGGGACGTTTCATTTTTTCACAACTAGGACCGAAACCCTAGGCCGAACAAAATGGTCGTATGCGAAGTGAAATTTTTTCGCTCGAAATTTTACGAGCTTATGCAGAACTTCTAGGCAATCATATCGGCAGGTGACACGAAGTGATTCGAGTTCGTTTGCCCCCCCATTTTCTTTAACGAACGATAACTTTTTGTGAAAATAACAAGTGCCCCGATCCAGGCCGAAACGACTCGAATTACACTTCGAGACCCGCCGACATGATCGCCACGATGCACAGAGCACCCTCGTAAATTTTCGGGACGTTTCATTTTTTCACAACCAGGACCGAAACCATAGGCCGAACAAAATGGTCGGATGCGAAGTGAAATTTTTTCGCTCTAAATTTTACGAGCTTGTGCAGAACTTCTAGGCAATCATATCGGCAGGTGACACGAAGTGATTCGAGTTCGTTTGCCCCCCCATTTTCTTTAACGAACGATAACTTTTTGTGAAAATAACAAGTGCCCCGATCCCGGCCGAAACGACTCGAATTACACTTCGAGACCCGCCGACATGATCGCCACGATGCACAGAGCACCCTCGTAAATTTTCGGAACGTTTCATTTTTTCACAACCAGGACCGAAACCCTAGGCCGAACAAAATGGTCGGATGAGAAGGGAAATTTTTTCGCTCGAAATTTTACGAGCTTGTGCAGAACTTCTAGGCAATCATATCGGCAGGTGACAAGAAGTGATTCGAGTTTGTTTGCCCCCCCCATTTTCTTTAACGAACGATAACTTTTTGTGAAAATAACAAGTGCCCCAATCCCGGCCGAAACGACTCGAATTACACTTCGAGACCCGCCGACAAGATCGCCACTATGCACAGAGCACCCTCGTAAATTTTCGGGACGTTTCATTTTTTCACAACCAGGACCGAAACCGTAGGCCGAACAAAATGGTCGGATGCGAAGTGAAATTTTTTCGCTCTAAATTTTACGAGCTTGTGCAGAACTTCTAGGCAATCATATCGGCAGGTGACACGAAGTGATTCGAGTTTGTTTGCCCCCCCATTTTCTTTAACGAACGATAACTTTTTGTGAAAATAACAAGTGCCCCGATCCAGGCCGAAACGACTCGAATTACACTTCGAGACCCGCCGACATGATCGCCACGATGCACAGAGCACCCTCGTAAATTTTCGGGACGTTTCATTTTTTCACAACCAGGACCGAAACCGTAGGCCGAACAAAATGGTCGGATGCGAAGTGAAATTTTTTCGCTCTAAATTTTACGAGCTTGTGCAGAACTTCTAGGCAATCATATCGGCAGGTGACACGAAGTGATTCGAGTTTGTTTGCCCCCCCATTTTCTTTAACGAACGATAACTTTTTGTGAAAATAACAAGTGCCCCGATCCAGGCCGAAACGACTCGAATTACACTTCGAGACCCGCCGACATGATCGCCACGATGCACAGAGCACCCTCGTAAATTTTCGGGACGTTTCATTTTTTCACAACCAGGACCGAAACCATAGGCCGAACAAAATGGTCGGATGCGAAGTGAAATTTTTTCGCTCTAAATTTTACGAGCTTGTGCAGAACTTCTAGGCAATCATATCGGCAGGTGACACGAAGTGATTCGAGTTCGTTTGCCCCCCCATTTTCTTTAACGAACGATAACTTTTTGTGAAAATAACAAGTGCCCCGATCCCGGCCGAAACGACTCGAATTACACTTCGAGACCCGCCGACATGATCGCCACGATGCACAGAGCACCCACGTAAATTTTCGGAACGTTTCATTTTTTCACAACCAGGACCGAAACCCTAGGCCGAACAAAATGGTCGGATGCGAAGGGAAATTTTTTCGCTCGAAATTTTACGAGCTTGTGCAGAACTTCTAGGCAATCATATCGGCAGGTGACACGAAGTGATTCGAGTTTGTTTGCCCCCCCATTTTCTTTAACGTACGATAACTTTTTGTGAAAATAACAAGTGCCCCGATCCAGGCCGAAACGACTCGAATTACACTTCGAGACCCGCCGACATGATCGCCACTATGCACAGAGCACCCTCGTAAATTTTCGGGACGTTTCATTTTTTCACAACCAGGACCGAAACCGTAGGCCGAACAAAATGGTCGGATGCGAAGTGAAATTTTTTCGCTCGAAATGTTACGGTCTTGTGCAGAACTTCTAGGCAATCATATCGGCAGGTGACACGAAGTGATTCGAGTTTGTTTGCCCCCCCATTTTCTTTAACGAACGATAACTTTTTGTGAAAATAACAAGTGCCCCGATCCCGGCCGAAACGACTCGAATTACACTTCGAGACCCGCCGACATGATCGCCACGATGCACAGAGCACCCTCGTAAATTTTCGGGACGTTTCATTTTTTCACAACCAGGACCGAAACCGTAGGCCGAACAAAATGGTCGGATGCGAAGTGAAATTTTTTCGCTCGAAATGTTACGGTCTTGTGCAGAACTTCTAGGCAATCATATCGGCAGGTGACACGAAGTGATTCGAGTTTGTTTGCCCCCCCATTTTCTTTAACGTACGATAACTTTTTGTGAAAATAACAAGTGCCCCGATCCAGGCCGAAACGACTCGAATTACACTTCGAGACCCGCCGACATGATCGCCACTATGCACAGAGCACCCTCGTAAATTTTCGGGACGTTTCATTTTTTCACAACCAGGACCGAAACCGTAGGCCGAACAAAATGGTCGGATGCGAAGTGAAATTTTTTCGCTCGAAATGTTACGGTCTTGTGCAGAACTTCTAGGCAATCATATCGGCAGGTGACACGAAGTGATTCGAGTTTGTTTGCCCCCCCATTTTCTTTAACGTACGATAACTTTTTGTGAAAATAACAAGTGCCCCGATCCAGGCCGAAACGACTCGAATTACACTTCGAGACCCGCCGACATGATCGCCACTATGCACAGAGCACCCTCGTAAATTTTCGGGACGTTTCATTTTTTCACAACCAGGACCGAAACCGTAGGCCGAACAAAATGGTCGGATGCGAAGTGAAATTTTTTCGCTCGAAATGTTACGGTCTTGTGCAGAACTTCTAGGCAATCATATCGGCAGGTGACACGAAGTGATTCGAGTTTGTTTGCCCCCCCATTTTCTTTAACGAACGATAACTTTTTGTGAAAATAACAAGTGCCCCGATCCCGGCCGAAACGACTCGAATTACACTTCGAGACCCGCCGACATGATCGCCACGATGCACAGAGCACCCTCGTAAATTTTCGGGACGTTTCATTTTTTCACAACCAGGACCGAAACCCTAGGCCGAACATAATGGTCGGATGTGAAGGGAAATTTTTTCGCTCGAAATTTTTTTTCGCTCGAAATTTTACGAGCTTGTGCAGAACTTCTAGGTAATCATATCGGCAGGTGACACGAAGTGATTCGAGTTCGTTTGCCCCCCCATTTTCTTTAACGAACGATAACTTTTTTTGAAAATAACAAGTGCCCCGATCCCTGCCGAAACGACTCGAATTACACTTCGAGACCCGCCGACATGATCGCCACGATGCACAGAGCACCCTCGTAAATTTTCGGGACGTTTCATTTTTTCACAACCAGGACCGAAACCATAGGCCGAACAAAATGGTCGGATGCGAAGTGAAATTTTTTCGCTCTAAATTTTACGAGCTTGTGCAGAACTTCTAGGCAATCATATCGGCAGGTGACACGAAGTGATTCGAGTTCGTTTGCCCCCCCATTTTCTTTAACGAACGATAACTTTTTGTGAAAATAACAAGTGCCCCGATCCCGGCCGAAACGACTCGAATTACACTTCGAGACCCGCCGACATGATCGCCACGATGCACAGAGCACCCTCGTAAATTTTCGGAACGTTTCATTTTTTCACAACCAGGACCGAAACCCTAGGCCGAACAAAATGGTCGGATGCGAAGGGAAATTTTTTCGCTCGAAATTTTACGAGCTTGTGCAGAACTTCTAGGCAATCATATCGGCAGGTGACACGAAGTGATTCGAGTTCGTTTGCCCCCCCATTTTCTTTAACGAACGATAACTTTTTGTGAAAATAACAAGTGCCCCGATCCCGGCCGAAACGACTCGAATTACACTTCGAGACCCGCCGACATGATCGCCACGATGCACAGAGCACCCTCGTAAATTTTCGGAACGTTTCATTTTTTCACAACCAGGACCGAAACCCTAGGCCGAACAAAATGGTCGGATGCGAAGGGAAATTTTTTCGCTCGAAATTTTACGAGCTTGTGCAGAACTTTTAGGCAATCATATCGGCAGGTGACAAGAAGTGATTCGAGTTTGTTTGCCCCCCCCCATTTTCTTTAACGAACGATAACTTTTTGTGAAAATAACAAGTGCCCCAATCCCGGCCGAAACGACTCGAATTACACTTCGAGACCCGCCGACATGATCGCCACTATGCACAGAGCACCCTCGTAAATTTTGGGGACGTTTCATTTTTTCACAACCAGGACCGAAACCGTAGGCCGAACAAAATGGTCGGATGCGAAGTGAAATTTTTTCGCCCGAAATTTTACGGTCTTGTGCAGAACTTCTAGGCAATCATATCGGCAGGTGACACGAAGTGATTCGAGTTTGTTTGCCCCCCCATTTTCTTTAACGAACGATAACTTTTTGTGAAAATAACAAGTGCCCCAATCCCGGCCGAAACGACTCGAATTACACTTCGAGACCCGCCGACATGATCGCCAAGATGCACAGAGCACCCTCGTAAATTTTCGGGACGTTTCATTTTTTCACAACCAGGACCGAAACCCTAGGCCGAACAAAATGGTCGGATGCGAAGGGAAATTTTTTCGCTCGAAATTTTACGAGCTTGTGCAGAACTTCTAGGCAATCATATCGGCAGGTGACACGAAGTGATTCGAGTTCGTTTGCCCCCCCATTTTCTTTAACGAACGATAACTTTTTGTGAAAATAACAAGTGCCCCGATCCCTGCCGAAACGACTCGAATTACACTTCGAGACCCGCCGACATGATCGCCACGATGCACAGAGCACCCTCGTAAATTTTCGGGACGTTTCATTTTTTCACAACCAGGACCGAAACCATAGGCCGAACAAAATGGTCGGATGCGAAGTGAAATTTTTTCGCTCTAAATTTTACGAGCTTGTGCAGAACTTCTAGGAAATCATATCGGCAGGTGACACGAAGTGATTCGAGTTTGTTTGCCCCCCCATTTTCTTTAACGAACGATAACTTTTTGTGAAAATAACAAGTGCCCCGAACCCGGCCGAAACAACTCGAATTACACTTCGAGACCCGCCGACATGATCGCCACGATGCACAGAGCACCCTCGTAAATTTTCGGGACGTTTCATTTTTTCACAACCAGGACCGAAACCCTAGGCCGAACAAAATGGTCGGATGCGAAGTGAAATTTTTTCGCTCGAAATTTTACGGTCTTGTGCAGAACTTATAGGCAATCGTATCGGCAGGTGACACGAAGTGATTCGAGTTCGTTTGCCCCCCCATTTTCTTTAACGAACGATAACTTTTTGTGAAAATAACAAGTGCCCCGATCCAGGCCGAAACGACTCGAATTACACCTCAAGACCCGCCGACATGATCGCCACTATGCACAGAGCACCCTCGTAAATTTTCGGGACGTTTCATTTTTTCACAACCAGGACCGAAACCCTAGGCCGAACAAAATGGTCGGATGCGAAGGGAAATTTTTTCGCTCAAAATTTTTTTTCGCTCGAAATTTTACGAGCTTGTGCAGAACTTCTAGGCAATCATATCGGCAGGTGACACGAAGTGATTCGAGTTCGTTTGCCCCCCCATTTTCTTTAACGAACGATAACTTTTTGTGAAAATAACAAGTGCCCCGATCCCTGCCGAAACGACTCGAATTACACTTCGAGACCCGCCGACATGATCGCCACGATGCACAGAGCACCCTCGTAAATTTTCGGGACGTTTCATTTTTTCACAACCAGGACCGAAACCATAGGCCGAACAAAATGGTCGGATGCGAAGTGAAATTTTTTCGCTCTAAATTTTACGAGCTTGTGCAGAACTTCTAGGAAATCATATCGGCAGGTGACACGAAGTGATTCGAGTTCGTTTGCCCCCCCATTTTCTTTAACGAACGATAACTTTTTGTGAAAATAACAAGTGCCCCGATCCCGGCCGAAACGACTCGAATTACACTTCGAGACCCGTCGACATGATCGCCACGATGCACAGAGCACCCTCGTAAATTTTCGGGACGTTTCATTTTTTCACAACTAGGACCGAAACCCTAGGCCGAACAAAATGGTCGTATGCGAAGTGAAATTTTTTCGCTCGAAATTTTACGGTCTTGTGCAGAACTTCTAGGCAATCATATCGGCAGGTGACACGAAGTGATTCGAGTTTGTTTGCCCCCCCATTTTCTTTAACGAACGATAACTTTTTGTGAAAATAACAAGTGCCCCGATCCCTGCCGAAACGACTCGAATTACACTTCGAGACCCGCCGACATGATCGCCACGATGCACAGAGCACCCTCGTAAATTTTCGGGACGTTTCATTTTTTCACAACCAGGACCGAAACCGTAGGCCGAACAAAATGGTCGGATGCGAAGTGAAATTTTTTCGCTCGAAATTTTACGGTCTTGTGCAGAACTTCTAGGCAATCATATCGGCAGGTGACACGAAGTGATTCGAGTTTGTTTGCCCCCCCATTTTCTTTAACGAACGATAACTTTTTGTGAAAATAACAAGTGCCCCAATCCCGGCCGAAACGACTCGAATTACACTTCGAGACCCGCCGACATGATCGCCAAGATGCACAGAGCACCCTCGTAAATTTTCGGGACGTTTCATTTTTTCACAACCAGGACCGAAACCCTAGGCCGAACAAAATGGTCGGATGCGAAGGGAAATTTTTTCGCTCGAAATTTTACGAGCTTGTGCAGAACTTCTAGGCAATCATATCGGCAGGTGACACGAAGTGATTCGAGTTCGTTTGCCCCCCCATTTTCTTTAACGAACGATAACTTTTTGTGAAAATAACAAGTGCCCCGATCCCTGCCGAAACGACTCGAATTACACTTCGAGACCCGCCGACATGATCGCCACGATGCACAGAGCACCCTCGTAAATTTTCGGGACGTTTCATTTTTTCACAACCAGGACCGAAACCCTAGGCCGAACAAAATGGTCGGATGCGAAGTGAAATTTTTTCGTTCGAAATTTTACGAGCTTGTGCAGACCATCTAGGCAATCATATCGGCAGGTGACACGAAGTGATTCGAGTTTGTTTGCCCCCCCATTTTCTTTAACGAACGATAACTTTTTGTGAAAATAACAAGTGCCCCGATCCCGGCCGAAACGACTCGAATTACACTTCGAGACCCGTCGACATGATCGCCACGATGCACAGAGCACCCTCGTAAATTTTCGGGACGTTTCATTTTTTCACAACTAGGACCGAAACCCTAGGCCGAACAAAATGGTCGTATGCGAAGTGAAATTTTTTCGCTCGAAATTTTACGGTCTTGTGCAGAACTTCTAGGCAATCATATCGGCAGGTGACACGAAGTGATTCGAGTTTGTTTGCCCCCCCATTTTCTTTAACGAACGATAACTTTTTGTGAAAATAACAAGTGCCCCGATCCCTGCCGAAACGACTCGAATTACACTTCGAGACCCGCCGACATGATCGCCACGATGCACAGAGCACCCTCGTAAATTTTCGGGACGTTTCATTTTTTCACAACCAGGACCGAAACCGTAGGCCGAACAAAATGGTCGGATGCGAAGTGAAATTTTTTCGCTCGAAATTTTACGGTCTTGTGCAGAACTTCTAGGCAATCATATCGGCAGGTGACACGAAGTGATTCGAGTTTGTTTGCCCCCCCATTTTCTTTAACGAACGATAACTTTTTGTGAAAATAACAAGTGCCCCAATCCCGGCCGAAACGACTCGAATTACACTTCGAGACCCGCCGACATGATCGCCAAGATGCACAGAGCACCCTCGTAAATTTTCGGGACGTTTCATTTTTTCACAACCAGGACCGAAACCCTAGGCCGAACAAAATGGTCGGATGCGAAGGGAAATTTTTTCGCTCGAAATTTTACGAGCTTGTGCAGAACTTCTAGGCAATCATATCGGCAGGTGACACGAAGTGATTCGAGTTCGTTTGCCCCCCCATTTTCTTTAACGAACGATAACTTTTTGTGAAAATAACAAGTGCCCCGATCCCTGCCGAAACGACTCGAATTACACTTCGAGACCCGCCGACATGATCGCCACGATGCACAGAGCACCCTCGTAAATTTTCGGGACGTTTCATTTTTTCACAACCAGGACCGAAACCCTAGGCCGAACAAAATGGTCGGATGCGAAGTGAAATTTTTTCGTTCGAAATTTTACGAGCTTGTGCAGACCATCTAGGCAATCATATCGGCAGGTGACACGAAGTGATTCGAGTTCGTTTGCCCCCCCATTTTCTTTAACGAACGATAACTTTTTGTGAAAATAACAAGTGCCCCGATCCCGGCCGAAACGACTCGAATTACACTTCGAGACCCGCCGACATGATCGCCACGACGCACAGAGCACCCTCGTAAATTTTCGGAACGTTTCATTTTTTCACAACCAGTACCGAAACCCTAGGCCGAACAAAATGGTCGGATGCGAAGTGAAATTTTTTCGCTCTAAATTTTACGAGCTTGTGCAGAACTTCTAGGAAATCATATCGGCAGGTGACACGAAGTGATTCGAGTTCGTTTGCCCCCCCATTTTCTTTAACGAACGATAACTTTTTGTGAAAATAACAAGTGCCCCGAACCCGGCCGAAACGACTCGAATTACACTTTGAGACCCGCCGACATGATCGCCACGATGCACAGAGCACCCTCGTAAATTTTCGGGACGTTTCATTTTTTCACAACCAGGACCGAAACCCTAGGCCGAACAAAATGGTCGGATGCGAAGTGAAATTTTTTCGTTCGAAATTTTACGAGCTTGTGCAGAACTTCTAGGCAATCATATCGGCAGGTGACACGAAGTGATTCGAGTTCGTTTGCCCCCCCATTTTCTTTAACGAACGATAACTTTTTGTGAAAATAACAAGTGCCCCGATCCCGGCCGAAACGACTCGAATTACACTTCGAGACCCGCCGACATGATCGCCACGATGCACAGAGCACCCTCGTAAATTTTCGGAACGTTTCATTTTTTCACAACCAGGACCGAAACCCTAGGCCGAACAAAATGGTCGGATGCGAAGGGAAATTTTTCGCTCGAAATTTTACGAGCTTGTGCAGAACTTCTAGGCAATCATATCGGCAGGTGACACGAAGTGATTCGAGTTTGTTTGCCCCCCCATTTTCTTTAACGAACGATAACTTTTTGTGAAAATAACAAGTGCCCCGATCCAGGCCGAAACGACTCGAATTACACTTCGAGACCCGCCGACATGATCGCCACTATGCACAGAGCACCCTCGTAAATTTTCGGGACGTTTCATTTTTTCACAACCAGGACCGAAACCATAGGCCGAACAAAATGGTCGGATGCGAAGGGAAATTTTTTCGCTCGAAATTTTACGAGCATGTGCGGAACTTTTAGGCAATCATATCGGCTGGTGACACGAAGTGATTCAAGTTCGTTTGCCCCCCCATTTTCTTTAACGAACGAGAACTTTTTGTGAAAATAACAAGTGCCCCGAACCCGGCCGAAACAACTCGAATTACACTTCGAGACCCGCCGACATGATCGCCACGATGCACAGAGCACCCTCGTAAATTTTCGGGACGTTTCATTTTTTCACAACCAGGACCGAAACCCTAGGCCGAACAAAAAGGTCGGATGCGAAGTGAAATTTTTTCGCTCGAAATTTTACGGTCTTGTGCAGAACTTATAGGCAATCATATCGGCAGGTGACACGAAGTGATTCGAGTTCGGTTGCCCCCCCATTTTCTTTAACGAACGATAACTTTTTGTGAAAATAACAAGTGCCCCGATCCAGGCCGAAACGACTCGAATTACACTTCGAGACCCGCCGACATGATCGCCACTATGCACAGAGCACCCTCGTAAATTTTCGGGACGTTTCATTTTTTCACAACCAGGACCGAAACCCTAGGCCGAACAAAATGGTCGGATGCGAAGGGAAATTTTTTCGCTCAAAATTTTTTTTCGCTCGAAATTTTACGAGCTTGTGCAGAACTTCTAGGCAATCATATCGGCAGGTGACACGAAGTGATTCGAGTTCGTTTGCCCCCCCATTTTCTTTAACGAACGATAACTTTTTGTGAAAATAACAAGTGCCCCGATCCCGGCCGAAACGACTCGAATTACAGTTCGAGACCCGCCGACATGATCGCCACGATGCACAGAGCACCCTCGTAAATTTTCGGAACGTTTCATTTTTTCACAACCAGGACCGAAACCCTAGGCCGAACAAAATGGTCGGATGCGAAGGGAAATTTTTTCGCTCGAAATTTTACGAGCTTGTGCAGAACTTCTAGGCAATCATATCGGCAGGTGACACGAAGTGATTCGAGTTTGTTTGCCCCCCCCATTTTCTATAACGAACGATAACTTTTTGTGAAAATAACAAGTGCCCCAATCCCGGCCGAAACGACTCGAATTACACTTCGAGACCCGCCGACATGATCGCCACTATGCACAGAGCACCCTCGTAAATTTTCGGGACGTTTCATTTTTTCACAACCAGGACCGAAACCGTAGGCCGAACAAAATGGTCGGATGCGAAGTGAAATTTTTTCACTCGAAATTTTACGTTCTTGTGCAGAACTTCTAGGCAATCATATCGGCAGGTGACACGAAGTGATTCGAGTTTGTTTGCCCCCCCATTTTCTTTAACGAACGATAACTTTTTGTGAAAATAACAAGTGCCCCAATCCCGGCCGAAACGACTCGAATTACACTTCGAGACCCGCCGACATGATCGCCAAGATGCACAGAGCACCCTCGTAAATTTTCGGGACGTTTCATTTTTTCACAACCAGGACCGAAACCCTAGGCCGAACAAAATGGTCGGATGCGAAGGGAAATTTTTTCGCTCGAAATTTTACGTCCTTGTGCAGAACTTCTAGGCAATCATATCGGCAGGTGACACGAAGTGATTCGAGTTCGTTTGCCCCCCCATTTTCTTTAACGAACGATAACTTTTTGTGAAAATAACAAGTGCCCCGATCCCTGCCGAAACGACTCGAATTACACTTCGAGACCCGCCGACATGATCGCCACGATGCACAGAGCACCCTCGTAAATTTTCGGGACGTTTCATTTTTTCACAACCAGGACCGAAACCATAGTCCGAACAAAATGGTCGGATGCGAAGTGAAATTTTTTCGCTCTAAATTTTACGAGCTTGTGCAGAACTTCTAGGCAATCATATCGGCAGGTGACACGAAGTGATTCGAGTTCGTTTGCCCCCCCATTTTCTTTAACGAACGATAACTTTTTGTGAAAATAACAAGTGCCCCGATCCCGGCCGAAACGACTCGAATTACACTTCGAGACCCGTCGACATGATCGCCACGATGCACAGAGCACCCTCGTAAATTTTCGGGACGTTTCATTTTTTCACAACTAGGACCGAAACCCTAGGCCGAACAAAATGGTCGTATGCGAAGTGAAATTTTATCGCTCGAAATTTTACGAGCATGTGTGGAACTTTTAGGCAATCATATCGGCAGGTGACACGAAGTGATTCAAGTTCGTTTGCCCCCCCCATTTTCTTTAACGAACGATAACTTTTTGTGAAAATAACAAGTGCCCCGAACCCGGCCGAAACGACTCGAATTACACTTCGAGACCCGCCGACATGATCGCCACGATGCACAGAGCACCCTCGTAAATTTTCGGGACGTTTCATTTTTTCACAACCAGGACCGAAACCCTAGGCCGAACAAAATGGTCGGATGCGAAGTGAAATTTTTTCGTTCGAAATTTTACGAGCTTGTGCAGAACTTCTAGGCAATCATATCGGCAGGTGACACGAAGTGATTCGAGTTCGTTTGCCTCCCCATTTTCTTTAACGAACGATAACTTTTTGTGAAAATAACAAGTGCCCCGATCCAGGCCGAAACGACTCGAATTACACTTCGAGACCCGCCGACATGATCGCCACTATGCACAGAGCACCCTCGTAAATTTTCGGGACGTTTCATTTTTTCACAACCAGGACCGAAACCCTAGGCCGAACAAAATGGTCGGATGCGAAGGGAAATTTTTTCGCTCGAAATTTTACGAGCATGTGCGGAACTTTTAGGCAATCTTATCGGCAGGTGACACGAAGTGATTCAAGTTCGTTTGCCCCCCCATTTTCTTTAACGAACGATAACTTTTTGTGAAAATAACAAGTGCCCCGAACCCGGCCGAAACAACTCGAATTACACTTCGAGACCCGCCGACATGATCGCCACGATGCACAGAGCACCCTCGTAAATTTTCGGGACGTTTCATTTTTTCACAACCAGGACCGAAACCCTAGGCCGAACAAAAAGGTCGGATGCGAAGTGAAATTTTTTCGCTCGAAATTTTACGGTCTTGTGCAAAACTTATAGGCAATCATATCGGCAGGTGACACGAAGTGATTCGAGTTCGTTTGCCCCCCCATTTTCTTTAACGAACGATAACTTTTTGTGAAAATAACAAGTGCCCCGATCCAGGCCGAAACGACTCGAATTACACTTCGAGACCCGCCGACATGATCGCCACTATGCACAGAGCACCCTCGTAAATTTTCGGGACGTTTCATTTTTTCACAACCAGGACCGAAACCCTAGGCCGAACAAAATGGTCGGATGCGAAGGGAAATTTTTTCGCTCAAAATTTTTTTTCGCTCGAAATTTTACGAGCTTGTGCAGAACTTCTAGGCAATCATATCGGCAGGTGACACGAAGTGATTCGAGTTCGTTTGCCCCCCCATTTTCTTTAACGAACGATAACTTTTTGTGAAAATAACAAGTGCCCCGATCCCGGCCGAAACGACTCGAATTACACTTCGAGACCCGTCGACATGATCGCCACGATGCACAGAGCACCCTCGTAAATTTTCGGGACGTTTCATTTTTTCACAACTAGGACCGAAACCCTAGGCCGAACAAAATGGTCGTATGCGAAGTGAAATTTTATCGCTCGAAATTTTACGAGCATGTGCGGAACTTTTAGGCAATCATATCGGCAGGTGACACGAAGTGATTCAAGTTCGTTTGCCCCCCCATTTTCTTTAACGAACGATAACTTTTTGTGAAAATAACAAGTGCCCCGAACCCGGCCGAAACGACTCGAATTACACTTCGAGACCCGCCGACATGATCGCCACGATGCACAGAGCACCCTCGTAAATTTTCGGGACGTTTCATTTTTTCACAACCAGGACCGAAACCCTAGGCCGAACAAAATGGTCGGATGCGAAGTGAAATTTTTTCGTTCGAAATTTTACGAGCTTGTGCAGAACTTCTAGGCAATCATATCGGCAGGTGACACGAAGTGATTCGAGTTCGTTTGCCCCCCCATTTTCTTTAACGAACGATAACTTTTTGTGAAAATAACAAGTGCCCCGATCCCGGCCGAAACGACTCGAATTACACTTCGAGACCCGCCGACATGATCGCCACGATGCACAGAGCACCCTCGTAAATTTTCGAAACGTTTCATTTTTTCACACCCAGGACCGAAACCCTAGGCCGAACAAAATGGTCGGATGCGAAGGGAAATTTTTTCGCTCGAAATTTTACGAGCTTGTGCAGAACTTCTAGGCAATCATATCGGCAGGTGACACGAAGTGATTCGAGTTTGTTTGCCCCCCCATTTTCTTTAACGAACGATAACTTTTTGTGAAAATAACAAGTGCCCCGATCCAGGCCGAAACGACTCGAATTACACTTCGAGACCCGCCGACATGATCGCCACTATGCACAGAGCACCCTCGTAAATTTTCGGGACGTTTCATTTTTTCACAACCAGGACCGAAACCATAGGCCGAACAAAATGGTCGGATGCGAAGGGAAATTTTTTCGCTCGAAATTTTACGAGCATGTGCGGAACTTTTAGGCAATCATATCGGCTGGTGACACGAAGTGATTCAAGTTCGTTTGCCCCCCCATTTTCTTTAACGAACGATAACTTTTTGTGAAAATAACAAGTGCCCCGAACCCGGCCGAAACAACTCGAATTACACTTCGAGACCCGCCGACATGATCGCCACGATGCACAGAGCACCCTCGTAAATTTTCGGGACGTTTCATTTTTTCACAACCAGGACCGAAACCCTAGGCCGAACAAAAAGGTCGGATGCGAAGTGAAATTTTTTCGCTCGAAATTTTACGGTCTTGTGCAGAACTTATAGGCAATCATATCGGCAGGTGACACGAAGTGATTCGAGTTCGTTTGCCCCCCCATTTTCTTTAACGAACGATAACTTTTTGTGAAAATAACAAGTGCCCCGATCCAGGCCGAAACGACTCGAATTACACTTCGAGACCCGCCGACATGATCGCCACTATGCACAGAGCACCCTCGTAAATTTTCGGGACGTTTCATTTTTTCACAACCAGGACCGAAACCCTAGGCCGAACAAAATGGTCGGATGCGAAGGGAAATTTTTTCGCTCAAAATTTTTTTTCGCTCGAAATTTTACGAGCTTGTGCAGAACTTCTAGGCAATCATATCGGCAGGTGACACGAAGTGATTCGAGTTCGTTTGCCCCCCCATTTTCTTTAACGAACGATAACTTTTTGTGAAAATAACAAGTGCCCCGATCCCGGCCGAAACGACTCGAATTACACTTCGAGACCCGTCGACATGATCGCCACGATGCACAGAGCACCCTCGTAAATTTTCGGGACGTTTCATTTTTTCACAACTAGGACCGAAACCCTAGGCCGAACAAAATGGTCGTATGCGAAGTGAAATTTTATCGCTCGAAATTTTACGAGCATGTGCCGAACTTTTAGGCAATCATATCGGCAGGTGACACGAAGTGATTCAAGTTCGTTTGCCCCCCCATTTTCTTTAACGAACGATAACTTTTTGTGAAAATAACAAGTGCCCCGAACCCGGCCGAAACGACTCGAATTACACTTCGAGACCCGCCGACATGATCGCCACGATGCACAGAGCACCCTCGTAAATTTTCGGGACGTTTCATTTTTTCACAACCAGGACCGAAACCCTAGGCCGAACAAAATGGTCGGATGCGAAGTGAAATTTTTTCGTTCGAAATTTTACGAGCTTGTGCAGAACTTCTAGGCAATCATATCGGCAGGTGACACGAAGTGATTCGAGTTCGTTTGCCCCCCCATTTTCTTTAACGAACGATAACTTTTTGTGAAAATAACAAGTGTCCCGATCCAGGCCGAAACGACTCGAATTACACTTCGAGACCCGCCGACATGATCGTCACTATGCACAGAGCACCCTCGTAAATTTTCGGGACGTTTCATTTTTTCACAACCAGGACCGAAACCCTAGGCCGAACAAAATGGTCGGATGCGAAGGGAAATTTTTTCGCTCAAAATTTTTTTTCGCTCGAAATTTTACGAGCTTGTGCAGAACTTCTAGGCAATCATATCGGCAGGTGACACGAAGTGATTCGAGTTCGTTTGCCCCCCCATTTTCTTTAACGAACGATAAGTTTTTGTGAAAATAACAAGTGCCCCGATCCAGGCCGAAACGACTCGAATTACACTTCGAGACCCGCCGACATGATCGCCACTATGCACAGAGCACCCTCGTAAATTTTCGGGACGTTTCATTTTTTCACAACCAGGACCGAAACCCTAGGCCGAACAAAATGGTCGGATGCGAAGGGAAATTTTTTCGCTCGAAATTTTACGAGCATGTGCGGAACTTTTAGGCAATCATATCGGCAGGTGACACGAAGTGATTCAAGTTCGTTTGCCCCCCCATTTTCTTTAACGAACGATAACTTTTTGTGAAAATAACAAGTGCCCCGAACCCGGCCGAAACAACTCGAATTACACTTCGAGACCCGCCGACATGATCGCCACGATGCACAGAGCACCCTCGTAAATTTTCGGGACGTTTCATTTTTTCACAACCAGGACCGAAACCCTAGGCCGAACAAAAAGGTCGGATGCGAAGTGAAATTTTTTCGCTCGAAATTTTACGGTCTTGTGCAGAACTTATAGGCAATCATATCGGCAGGTGACACGAAGTGATTCGAGTTCGTTTGTCCCCCCATTTTCTTTAACGAACGATAACTTTTTGTGAAAATAACAAGTGCCCCGATCCAGGCCGAAACGACTCGAATTACACTTCGAGACCCGCCGACATGATCGCCACTATGCACAGAGCACCCTCGTAAATTTTCGGGACGTTTCATTTTTTCACAACCAGGACCGAAACCCTAGGCCGAACAAAATGGTCGGATGCGAAGGGAAATTTTTTCGCTCAAAATTTTTTTTCGCTCGAAATTTTACGAGCTTGTGCAGAACTTCAAGGCAATCATATCGGCAGGTGACACGAAGTGATTCGAGTTCGTTTGCCCCCCCATTTTCTTTAACGAACGATAACTTTTTGTGAAAATAACAAGTGCCCCGATCCCGGCCGAAACGACTCGAATTACAGTTCGAGACCCGCCGACATGATCGCCACGATGCACAGAGCACCCTCGTAAATTTTCGGAACGTTTCATTTTTTCACAACCAGGACCGAAACCCTAGGCCGAACAAAATGGTCGGATGCGAAGGGAAATTTTTTCGCTCGAAATTTTACGAGCTTGTGCAGAACTTCTAGGCAATCATATCGGCAGGTGACACGAAGTGATTCGAGTTTGTTTGCCCCCCCCATTTTCTATAACGAACGATAACTTTTTGTGAAAATAACAAGTGCCCCAATCCCGGCCGAAACGACTCGAATTACACTTCGAGACCCGCCGACATGATCGCCACTATGCACAGAGCACCCTCGTAAATTTTCGGGACGTTTCATTTTTTCACAACCAGGACCGAAACCGTAGGCCGAACAAAATGGTCGGATGCGAAGTGAAATTTTTTCACTCGAAATTTTACGTTCTTGTGCAGAACTTCTAGGCAATCATATCGGCAGGTGACACGAAGTGATTCGAGTTTGTTTCCCCCCCATTTTCTTTAACGAACGATAACTTTTTGTGAAAATAACAAGTGCCCCGATCCAGGCCGAAACGACTCGAATTACACTTCGAGACCCGCCGACATGATCGCCACTATGCACAGAGCACCCTCGTAAATTTTCGGGACGTTTCATTTTTTCACAACCAGGACCGAAACCCTAGGCCGAACAAAATGGTCGGATGCGAAGGGAAATTTTTTCGCTCGAAATTTTTTTTCGCTCGAAATTTTACGAGCTTGTGCAGAACTTCTAGGCAATCATATCGGCAGGTGACACGAAGTGATTCGAGTTCGTTTGCCCCCCCATTTTCTTTAACGAACGATAACTTTTTGTGAAAATAACAAGTGCCCCGATCCCGGCCGAAACGACTCGAATTACACTTCGAGACCCGTCGACATGATCGCCACGATGCACAGAGCACCCTCGTAAATTTTCGGGACGTTTCATTTTTTCACAACTAGGACCGAAACCCTAGGCCGAACAAAATGGTCGTATGCGAAGTGAAATTTTATCGCTCGAAATTTTACGAGCATGTGCCGAACTTTTAGGCAATCATATCGGCAGGTGACACGAAGTGATTCAAGTTCGTTTGCCCCCCCATTTTCTTTAACGAACGATAACTTTTTGTGAAAATAACAAGTGCCCCGAACCCGGCCGAAACGACTCGAATTACACTTCGAGACCCGCCGACATGATCGCCACGATGCACAGAGCACCCTCGTAAATTTTCGGGACGTTTCATTTTTTCACAACCAGGACCGAAACCCTAGGCCGAACAAAATGGTCGGATGCGAAGTGAAATTTTTTCGTTCGAAATTTTACGAGCTTGTGCAGAACTTCTAGGCAATCATATCGGCAGGTGACACGAAGTGATTCGAGTTCGTTTGCCCCCCCATTTTCTTTAACGAACGATAACTTTTTGTGAAAATAACAAGTGTCCCGATCCAGGCCGAAACGACTCGAATTACACTTCGAGACCCGCCGACATGATCGCCACTATGCACAGAGCACCCTCGTAAATTTTCGGGACGTTTCATTTTTTCACAACCAGGACCGAAACCCTAGGCCGAACAAAATGGTCGGATGCGAAGGGAAATTTTTTCGCTCAAAATTTTTTTTCGCTCGAAATTTTACGAGCTTGTGCAGAACTTCTAGGCAATCATATCGGCAGGTGACACGAAGTGATTCGAGTTCGTTTGCCCCCCCATTTTCTTTAACGAACGATAAGTTTTTGTGAAAATAACAAGTGCCCCGATCCAGGCCGAAACGACTCGAATTACACTTCGAGACCCGCCGACATGATCGCCACTATGCACAGAGCACCCTCGTAAATTTTCGGGACGTTTCATTTTTTCACAACCAGGACCGAAACCCTAGGCCGAACAAAATGGTCGGATGCGAAGGGAAATTTTTTCGCTCGAAATTTTACGAGCATGTGCGGAACTTTTAGGCAATCATATCGGCAGGTGACACGAAGTGATTCAAGTTCGTTTGCCCCCCCATTTTCTTTAACGAACGATAACTTTTTGTGAAAATAACAAGTGCCCCGAACCCGGCCGAAACAACTCGAATTACACTTCGAGACCCGCCGACATGATCGCCACGATGCACAGAGCACCCTCGTAAATTTTCGGGACGTTTCATTTTTTCACAACCAGGACCGAAACCCTAGGCCGAACAAAAAGGTCGGATGCGAAGTGAAATTTTTTCGCTCGAAATTTTACGGTCTTGTGCAGAACTTATAGGCAATCATATCGGCAGGTGACACGAAGTGATTCGAGTTCGTTTGTCCCCCCATTTTCTTTAACGAACGATAACTTTTTGTGAAAATAACAAGTGCCCCGATCCAGGCCGAAACGACTCGAATTACACTTCGAGACCCGCCGACATGATCGCCACTATGCACAGAGCACCCTCGTAAATTTTCGGGACGTTTCATTTTTTCACAACCAGGACCGAAACCCTAGGCCGAACAAAATGGTCGGATGCGAAGGGAAATTTTTTCGCTCAAAATTTTTTTTCGCTCGAAATTTTACGAGCTTGTGCAGAACTTCTAGGCAATCATATCGGCAGGTGACACGAAGTGATTCGAGTTCGTTTGCCCCCCCATTTTCTTTAACGAACGATAACTTTTTGTGAAAATAACAAGTGCCCCGATCCCGGCCGAAACGACTCGAATTACAGTTCGAGACCCGCCGACATGATCGCCACGATGCACAGAGCACCCTCGTAAATTTTCGGAACGTTTCATTTTTTCACAACCAGGACCGAAACCCTAGGCCGAACAAAATGGTCGGATGCGAAGGGAAATTTTTTCGCTCGAAATTTTACGAGCTTGTGCAGAACTTCTAGGCAATCATATCGGCAGGTGACACGAAGTGATTCGAGTTTGTTTGCCCCCCCCATTTTCTATAACGAACGATAACTTTTTGTGAAAATAACAAGTGCCCCAATCCCGGCCGAAACGACTCGAATTACACTTCGAGACCCGCCGACATGATCGCCACTATGCACAGAGCACCCTCGTAAATTTTCGGGACGTTTCATTTTTTCACAACCAGGACCGAAACCGTAGGCCGAACAAAATGGTCGGATGCGAAGTGAAATTTTTTCACTCGAAATTTTACGTTCTTGTGCAGAACTTCTAGGCAATCATATCGGCAGGTGACACGAAGTGATTCGAGTTTGTTTGCCCCCCCATTTTCTTTAACGAACGATAACTTTTTGTGAAAATAACAAGTGCCCCGATCCAGGCCGAAACGACTCGAATTACACTTCGAGACCCGCCGACATGATCGCCACTATGCACAGAGCACCCTCGTAAATTTTCGGGACGTTTCATTTTTTCACAACCAGGACCGAAACCCTAGGCCGAACAAAATGGTCGGATGCGAAGGGAAATTTTTTCGCTCGAAATTTTTTTTCGCTCGAAATTTTACGAGCTTGTGCAGAACTTCTAGGCAATCATATCGGCAGGTGACACGAAGTGATTCGAGTTCGTTTGCCCCCCCATTTTCTTTAACGAACGATAACTTTTTGTGAAAATAACAAGTGCCCCGATCCCGGCCGAAACGACTCGAATTACACTTCGAGACCCGCCGACATGATCGCCACGATGCACAGAGCACCCTCGTAAATTTTCGGAACGTTTCATTTTTTCACAACCAGGACCGAAACCCTAGGCCGAACAAAATGGTCGGATGCGAAGGGAAATTTTTTCGCTCGAAATTTTACGAGCTTGTGCAGAACTTCTAGGCAATCATATCCGCAGGTGACACGAAGTGATTCGAGTTTGTTTGCCCCCCCATTTTCTTTAACGAACGATAACTTTTTGTGAAAATAACAAGTGCCCCGATCCAGGCCGAAACGACTCGAATTACACTTCGAGACCCGCCGACATGATCGCCACTATGCACAGAGCACCCTCGTAAATTTTCGGGACGTTTCATTTTTTCACAACCAGGACCGAAACCCTAGGCCGAACAAAATGGTCGGATGCGAAGGGAAATTTTTTCGCTCGAAATTTTACGAGCATGTGCGGAACTTTTAGGCAATCATATCGGCAGGTGACACGAAGTGATTCAAGTTCGTTTGCCCCCCCATTTTCTTTAACGAACGATAACTTTTTGTGAAAATAACAAGTGCCCCGATCCCGGCCGAAACGACTCGAATTACAGTTCGAGACCCGCCGACATGATCGCCACGATGCACAGAGCACCCTCGTAAATTTTCGGAACGTTTCATTTTTTCACAACCAGGACCGAAACCCTAGGCCGAACAAAATGGTCGGATGCGAAGGGAAATTTTTTCGCTCGAAATTTTACGAGCTTGTGCAGAACTTCTAGGCAATCATATCGGCAGGTGACACGAAGTGATTCGAGTTTGTTTGCCCCCCCCATTTTCTATAACGAACGATAACTTTTTGTGAAAATAACAAGTGCCCCAATCCCGGCCGAAACGACTCGAATTACACTTCGAGACCCGCCGACATGATCGCCACTATGCACAGAGCACCCTCGTAAATTTTCGGGACGTTTCATTTTTTCACAACCAGGACCGAAACCGTAGGCCGAACAAAATGGTCGGATGCGAAGTGAAATTTTTTCACTCGAAATTTTACGTTCTTGTGCAGAACTTCTAGGCAATCATATCGGCAGGTGACACGAAGTGATTCGAGTTTGTTTGCCCCCCCATTTTCTTTAACGAACGATAACTTTTTGTGAAAATAACAAGTGCCCCGATCCAGGCCGAAACGACTCGAATTACACTTCGAGACCCGCCGACATGATCGCCACTATGCACAGAGCACCCTCGTAAATTTTCGGGACGTTTCATTTTTTCACAACCAGGACCGAAACCCTAGGCCGAACAAAATGGTCGGATGCGAAGGGAAATTTTTTCGCTCGAAATTTTTTTTCGCTCGAAATTTTACGAGCTTGTGCAGAACTTCTAGGCAATCATATCGGCAGGTGACACGAAGTGATTCGAGTTCGTTTGCCCCCCCATTTTCTTTAACGAACGATAACTTTTTGTGAAAATAACAAGTGCCCCGATCCCTGCCGAAACGACTCGAATTACACTTCGAGACCCGCCGACATGATCGCCACGATGCACAGAGCACCCTCGTAAATTTTCGGGACGTTTCATTTTTTCACAACCAGGACCGAAACCATAGTCCGAACAAAATGGTCGGATGCGAAGTGAAATTTTTTCGCTCTAAATTTTACGAGCTTGTGCAGAACTTCTAGGCAATCATATCGGCAGGTGACACGAAGTGATTCGAGTTCGTTTGCCCCCCCATTTTCTTTAACGAACGATAACTTTTTGTGAAAATAACAAGTGCCCCGATCCCGGCCGAAACGACTCGAATTACACTTCGAGACCCGTCGACATGATCGCCACGATGCACAGAGCACCCTCGTAAATTTTCGGGACGTTTCATTTTTTCACAACTAGGACCGAAACCCTAGGCCGAACAAAATGGTCGTATGCGAAGTGAAATTTTATCGCTCGAAATTTTACGAGCATGTGTGGAACTTTTAGGCAATCATATCGGCAGGTGACACGAAGTGATTCAAGTTCGTTTGCCCCCCCCATTTTCTTTAACGAACGATAACTTTTTGTGAAAATAACAAGTGCCCCGAACCCGGCCGAAACGACTCGAATTACACTTCGAGACCCGCCGACATGATCGCCACGATGCACAGAGCACCCTCGTAAATTTTCGGGACGTTTCATTTTTTCACAACCAGGACCGAAACCCTAGGCCGAACAAAATGGTCGGATGCGAAGTGAAATTTTTTCGCTCGAAATTTTACGGTCTTGTGCAGAACTTCTAGGCAATCATATCGGCAGGTGACACGAAGTGATTCGAGTTTGTTTGCCCCCATTTTCTTTAACGAACGATAACTTTTTGTGAAAATAACAAGTGCCCCAATCCCGGCCGAAACGACTCGAATTACACTTCGAGACCCGCCGACATGATCGCCACTATGCACAGAGCACCCTCGTAAATTTTCGGGACGTTTCATTTTTTCACAACCAGGACCGAAACCCTAGGCCGAACAAAATGGTCGGATGCGAAGGGAAATTTTTTCGCTCGAAATTTTACGGTCTTGTGCAGAACTTCTAGGCAATCATATCGGCAGGTGACACGAAGTGATTCGAGTTCGTTTGCCCCCCCATTTTCTTTAACGAACGATAACTTTTTGTGAAAATAACAAGTGCCCCGATCCAGGCCGAAACGACTCGAATTACACTTCGAGACCCGCCGACATGATCGCCACTATGCACAGAGCACCCTCGTAAATTTTCGGGACGTTTCATTTTTTCACAACCAGGACCGAAACCCTAGGCCGAACAAAATGGTCGGATGCGAAGGGAAATTTTTTCGCTCGAAATTTTTTTTCGCTCGAAATTTTACGAGCTTGTGCAGAACTTCTAGGCAATCATATCGGCAGGTGACACGAAGTGATTCGAGTTCGTTTGCCCCCCCATTTTCTTTAACGAACGATAACTTTTTTTGAAAATAACAAGTGCCCCGATCCCGGCCGAAACGACTCGAATTACACTTCGAGACCCGCCGACATGATCGCCACGATGCACAGAGCACCCTCGTAAATTTTCGGAACGTTTCATTTTTTCACAACCAGGACCGAAACCCTAGGCCGAACAAAATGGTCGGATGCGAAGGGAAATTTTTTCGCTCGAAATTTTACGAGCTTGTGCAGAACTTCTAGGCAATCATATCGGCAGGTGACACGAAGTGATTTGAGTTTGTTTGCCCCCCCATTTTCTTTAACGAACGATAACTTTTTGTGAAAATAACAAGTGCCCCGATCCAGGCCGAAACGACTCGAATTACACTTCGAGATCCGCCGACATGATCGCCACTATGCACAGAGCACCCTCGTAAATTTTCGGGACGTTTCATTTTTTCACAACCAGGACCGAAACCCTAGGCCGAACAAAATGGCCGGATGCGAAGTGAAATTTTTTCGCTCGAAATTTTACGGTCTTGTGCAGAACTTCTAGGCAATCATATCGGCAGGTGACACGAAGTGATTCGAGTTTGTTTGCCCCCCCATTTTCTTTAACGAACGATAACTTTTTGTGAAAATAACAAGTGCCCCAATCCCGGCCGAAACGACTCGAATTACACTTCGAGACCCGCCGACATGATCGCCACGATGCACAGAGCACCCTCGTAAATTTTCGGAACGTTTCATTTTTTCACAACCAGGACCGAAACCCTAGGCCGAACAAAATGGTCGGATGCGAAGGGAAATTTTTTCGCTCGAAATTTTACGAGCTTGTGCAGAACTTCTAGGCAATCATATCGGCAGGTGACACGAAGTGATTTGAGTTTGTTTGCCCTCCCATTTTCTTTAACGAACGATAACTTTTTGTGAAAATAACAAGTGCCCCGATCCAGGCCGAAACGACTCGAATTACACTTCGAGATCCGCCGACATGATCGCCACTATGCACAGAGCACCCTCGTAAATTTTCGGGACGTTTCATTTTTTCACAACCAGGACCGAAACCCTAGGCCGAACAAAATGGCCGGATGCGAAGTGAAATTTTTTCGCTCGAAATTTTACGGTCTTGTGCAGAACTTCTAGGCAATCATATCGGCAGGTGACACGAAGTGATTCGAGTTTGTTTGCCCCCCCATTTTCTTTAACGAACGATAACTTTTTGTGAAAATAACAAGTGCCCCAATCCCGGCCGAAACGACTCGAATTACACTTCGAGACCCGCCGACATGATCGCCACGATGCACAGAGCACCCTCGTAAATTTTTGGGACGTTTCATTTTTTCACAACCAGGACCGAAACCCTAGGCCGAACAAAATGGTCGGATGCGAAGGGAAATTTTTTCGCTCGAAATTTTACGAGCTTGTGCAGAACTTCTAGGCAATCATATCGGCAGGTGACACGAAGTGATTCGAGTTCGTTTGCCCCCCCATTTTCTTTAACGAACGATAACTTTTTGTGAAAATAACAAGTGCCCCGATCCCGGCCAAAACGACCCGAATTACACTTCGAGACCCGCCGACATGATCGCCACGATGCACAGAGCACCCTCGTAAATTTTCGGAACGTTTCATTTTTTCACAACCAGGACCGAAATCCTAGGCCGAACAAAATGGTCGGATGCGAAGGGAAATTTTTTCGCTCGAAATTTTACGAGCTTGTGCAGAACTTCTAGGCAATCATATCGGCAGGTGACACGAAGTGATTCGAGTTTGTTTGCCCCCCCATTTTCTTTAACGAACGATAACTTTTTGTGAAAATAACAAGTGCCCCGATCCAGGCCGAAACGACTCGAATTACACTTCGAGACCCGCCGACATGATCGCCACTATGCACAGAGCACCCTCGTAAATTTTCGGGACGTTTCATTTTTTCACAACCAGGACCGAAACCCTAGGCCGAACAAAATGGTCGGATGCGAAGGGAAATTTTTTCGCTCGAAATTTTTTTTCGCTCGAAATTTTACGAGCTTGTGCAGAACTTCTAGGCAATCATATCGGCAGGTGACACGAAGTGATTCGAGTTTGTTTGCCCCCCCATTTTCTTTAACGAACGATAACTTTTTGTGAAAATAACAAGTGCCCCGATCCAGGCCGAAACGACTCGAATTACACTTCGAGACCCGCCGACATGATCGCCACTATGCACAGAGCACCCTCGTAAATTTTCGGCACGTTTCATTTTTTCACAACCAGGACCGAAACCCTAGGCCGAACAAAATGGTCGGATGCGAAGTGAAATTTTTTCGCTCGAAATTTTAAGGTCTTGTGCAGAACTTCTAGGCAATCATATCGGCAGGTGACACGAAGTGATTCGAGTTTGTTTGCCCCCCCATTTTCTTTAACGAACGATAACTTTTTGTGAAAATAACAAGTGCCCCAATCCCGGCCGAAACGACTCGAATTACACTTCGAGACCCGCCGACATGATCGCCACGATGCACAGAGCACCCTCGTAAATTTTTGGGACGTTTCATTTTTTCACAACCAGGACCGAAACCCTAGGCCGAACAAAATGGTCGGATGCGAAGGGAAATTTTTTCGCTCGAAATTTTACGAGCTTGTGCAGAACTTCTAGGCAATCATATCGGCAGGTGACACGAAGTGATTCGAGTTCGTTTGCCCCCCCATTTTCTTTAACGAACGATAACTTTTTGTGAAAATAACAAGTGCCCCGATCCCGGCCGAAACGACTCGAATTACACTTCGAGACCCGCCGACATGATCGCCACGATGCACAGAGCACCCTCGTAAATTTTCGGAACGTTTCATTTTTTCACAACCAGGACCGAAATCCTAGGCCGAACAAAATGGTCGGATGCGAAGGGAAATTTTTTCGCTCGAAATTTTACGAGCTTGTGCAGAACTTCTAGGCAATCATATCGGCAGGTGACACGAAGTGATTCGAGTTTGTTTGCCCCCCCATTTTCTTTAACGAACGATAACTTTTTGTGAAAATAACAAGTGCCCCGATCCAGGCCGAAACGACTCGAATTACACTTCGAGACCCGCCGACATGATCGCCACTATGCACAGAGCACCCTCGTAAATTTTCGGGACGTTTCATTTTTTCACAACCAGGACCGAAACCCTAGGCCGAACAAAATGGTCGGATGCGAAGGGAAATTTTTTCGCTCGAAATTTTTTTTCGCTCGAAATTTTACGAGCTTGTGCAGAACTTCTAGGCAATCATATCGGCAGGTGACACGAAGTGATTTGAGTTTGTTTGCCCTCCCATTTTCTTTAACGAACGATAACTTTTTGTGAAAATAACAAGTGCCCCGATCCAGGCCGAAACGACTCGAATTACACTTCGAGATCCGCCGACATGATCGCCACTATGCACAGAGCACCCTCGTAAATTTTCGGGACGTTTCATTTTTTCACAACCAGGACCGAAACCCTAGGCCGAACAAAATGGCCGGATGCGAAGTGAAATTTTTTCGCTCGAAATTTTACGGTCTTGTGCAGAACTTCTAGGCAATCATATCGGCAGGTGACACGAAGTGATTCGAGTTTGTTTGCCCCCCCATTTTCTTTAACGAACGATAACTTTTTGTGAAAATAACAAGTGCCCCAATCCCGGCCGAAACGACTCGAATTACACTTCGAGACCCGCCGACATGATCGCCACGATGCACAGAGCACCCTCGTAAATTTTTGGGACGTTTCATTTTTTCACAACCAGGACCGAAACCCTAGGCCGAACAAAATGGTCGGATGCGAAGGGAAATTTTTTCGCTCGAAATTTTACGAGCTTGTGCAGAACTTCTAGGCAATCATATCGGCAGGTGACACGAAGTGATTCGAGTTCGTTTGCCCCCCCATTTTCTTTAACGAACGATAACTTTTTGTGAAAATAACAAGTGCCCCGATCCCGGCCGAAACGACTCGAATTACACTTCGAGACCCGCCGACATGATCGCCACGATGCACAGAGCACCCTCGTAAATTTTCGGAACGTTTCATTTTTTCACAACCAGGACCGAAATCCTAGGCCGAACAAAATGGTCGGATGCGAAGGGAAATTTTTTCGCTCGAAATTTTACGAGCTTGTGCAGAACTTCTAGGCAATCATATCGGCAGGTGACACGAAGTGATTCGAGTTTGTTTGCCCCCCCATTTTCTTTAACGAACGATAACTTTTTGTGAAAATAACAAGTGCCCCGATCCAGGCCGAAACGACTCGAATTACACTTCGAGACCCGCCGACATGATCGCCACTATGCACAGAGCACCCTCGTAAATTTTCGGGACGTTTCATTTTTTCACAACCAGGACCGAAACCCTAGGCCGAACAAAATGGTCGGATGCGAAGGGAAATTTTTTCGCTCGAAATTTTTTTTCGCTCGAAATTTTACGAGCTTGTGCAGAACTTCTAGGCAATCATATCGGCAGGTGACACGAAGTGATTTGAGTTTGTTTGCCCTCCCATTTTCTTTAACGAACGATAACTTTTTGTGAAAATAACAAGTGCCCCGATCCAGGCCGAAACGACTCGAATTACACTTCGAGATCCGCCGACATGATCGCCACTATGCACAGAGCACCCTCGTAAATTTTCGGGACGTTTCATTTTTTCACAACCAGGACCGAAACCCTAGGCCGAACAAAATGGCCGGATGCGAAGTGAAATTTTTTCGCTCGAAATTTTACGGTCTTGTGCAGAACTTCTAGGCAATCATATCGGCAGGTGACACGAAGTGATTCGAGTTTGTTTGCCCCCCCATTTTCTTTAACGAACGATAACTTTTTGTGAAAATAACAAGTGCCCCAATCCCGGCCGAAACGACTCGAATTACACTTCGAGACCCGCCGACATGATCGCCACGATGCACAGAGCACCCTCGTAAATTTTTGGGACGTTTCATTTTTTCACAACCAGGACCGAAACCCTAGGCCGAACAAAATGGTCGGATGCGAAGGGAAATTTTTTCGCTCGAAATTTTACGAGCTTGTGCAGAACTTCTAGGCAATCATATCGGCAGGTGACACGAAGTGATTCGAGTTCGTTTGCCCCCCCATTTTCTTTAACGAACGATAACTTTTTGTGAAAATAACAAGTGCCCCGATCCCGGCCAAAACGACCCGAATTACACTTCGAGACCCGCCGACATGATCGCCACGATGCACAGAGCACCCTCGTAAATTTTCGGAACGTTTCATTTTTTCACAACCAGGACCGAAATCCTAGGCCGAACAAAATGGTCGGATGCGAAGGGAAATTTTTTCGCTCGAAATTTTACGAGCTTGTGCAGAACTTCTAGGCAATCATATCGGCAGGTGACACGAAGTGATTCGAGTTTGTTTGCCCCCCCATTTTCTTTAACGAACGATAACTTTTTGTGAAAATAACAAGTGCCCCGATCCAGGCCGAAACGACTCGAATTACACTTCGAGACCCGCCGACATGATCGCCACTATGCACAGAGCACCCTCGTAAATTTTCGGGACGTTTCATTTTTTCACAACCAGGACCGAAACCCTAGGCCGAACAAAATGGTCGGATGCGAAGGGAAATTTTTTCGCTCGAAATTTTTTTTCGCTCGAAATTTTACGAGCTTGTGCAGAACTTCTAGGCAATCATATCGGCAGGTGACACGAAGTGATTCGAGTTTGTTTGCCCCCCCATTTTCTTTAACGAACGATAACTTTTTGTGAAAATAACAAGTGCCCCGATCCAGGCCGAAACGACTCGAATTACACTTCGAGACCCGCCGACATGATCGCCACTATGCACAGAGCACCCTCGTAAATTTTCGGGACGTTTCATTTTTTCACAACCAGGACCGAAACCCTAGGCCGAACAAAATGGTCGGATGCGAAGTGAAATTTTTTCGCTCGAAATTTTAAGGTCTTGTGCAGAACTTCTAGGCAATCATATCGGCAGGTGACACGAAGTGATTCGAGTTTGTTTGCCCCCCCATTTTCTTTAACGAACGATAACTTTTTGTGAAAATAACAAGTGCCCCAATCCCGGCCGAAACGACTCGAATTACACTTCGAGACCCGCCGACATGATCGCCACGATGCACAGAGCACCCTCGTAAATTTTTGGGACGTTTCATTTTTTCACAACCAGGACCGAAACCCTAGGCCGAACAAAATGGTCGGATGCGAAGGGAAATTTTTTCGCTCGAAATTTTACGAGCTTGTGCAGAACTTCTAGGCAATCATATCGGCAGGTGACACGAAGTGATTCGAGTTCGTTTGCCCCCCCATTTTCTTTAACGAACGATAACTTTTTGTGAAAATAACAAGTGCCCCGATCCCGGCCGAAACGACTCGAATTACACTTCGAGACCCGCCGACATGATCGCCACGATGCACAGAGCACCCTCGTAAATTTTCGGAACGTTTCATTTTTTCACAACCAGGACCGAAATCCTAGGCCGAACAAAATGGTCGGATGCGAAGGGAAATTTTTTCGCTCGAAATTTTACGAGCTTGTGCAGAACTTCTAGGCAATCATATCGGCAGGTGACACGAAGTGATTCGAGTTTGTTTGCCCCCCCATTTTCTTTAACGAACGATAACTTTTTGTGAAAATAACAAGTGCCCCGATCCAGGCCGAAACGACTCGAATTACACTTCGAGACCCGCCGACATGATCGCCACTATGCACAGAGCACCCTCGTAAATTTTCGGGACGTTTCATTTTTTCACAACCAGGACCGAAACCCTAGGCCGAACAAAATGGTCGGATGCGAAGGGAAATTTTTTCGCTCGAAATTTTTTTTCGCTCGAAATTTTACGAGCTTGTGCAGAACTTCTAGGCAATCATATCGGCAGGTGACACGAAGTGATTCGAGTTCGTTTGCCCCCCCATTTTCTTTAACGAACGATAACTTTTTGTGAAAATAACAAGTGCCCCGATCCCGGCCGAAACGACTCGAATTACACTTCGAGACCCGCCGACATGATCGCCACGATGCACAGAGCACCCTCGTAAATTTTCGGAACGTTTCATTTTTTAACAACCAGGACCGAAATCCTAGGCCGAACAAAATGGTCGGATGCGAAGGGAAATTTTTTCGCTCGAAATTTTACGAGCTTGTGCAGAACTTCTAGGCAATCATATCGGCAGGTGACACGAAGTGATTCGAGTTTGTTTGCCCCCCCATTTTCTTTAACGAACGATAACTTTTTGTGAAAATAACAAGTGCCCCGATCCAGGCCGAAACGACTCGAATTACACTTCGAGACCCGCCGACATGATCGCCACTATGCACAGAGCACCCTCGTAAATTTTCGGGACGTTTCATTTTTTCACAACCAGGACCGAAACCCTAGGCCGAACAAAATGGTCGGATGCGAAGGGAAATTTTTTCGCTCGAAATTTTTTTTCGCTCGAAATTTTACGAGCTTGTGCAGAACTTCTAGGCAATCATATCGGCAGGTGACACGAAGTGATTCGAGTTCGTTTGCCCCCCCATTTTCTTTAACGAACGATAACTTTTTGTGAAAATAACAAGTGCCCCGAACCCGGCCGAAACGACTCGAATTACACTTCGAGACCCGCCGACATGATCGCCACGATGCACAGAGCACCCTCGTAAATTTTCGGGACGTTTCATTTTTTCACAACCAGGACCGAAACCCTAGGCCGAACAAAATGGTCGGATGCGAAGTGAAATTTTTTCGTTCGAAATTTTACGAGCTTGTGCAGAACTTCTAGGCAATCATATCGGCAGGTGACACGAAGTGATTCGAGTTCGTTTGCCCCCCCCCCCCCCCATTTTCTTTAACGAACGATAACTTTTTGTGAAAATAACAAGTGCCCCGATCCCGGCCGAAACGACTCGAATTACACTTCGAGACCCGTCGACATGATCGCCACGATGCACAGAGCACCCTCGTAAATTTTCGGGACGTTTCATTTTTTCACAACTAGGACCGAAACCCTAGGCCGAACAAAATGGTCGTATGCGAAGTGAAATTTTTTCGCTCGAAATTTTACGAGCATGTGCGGAACTTTTAGGCAATCATATCGGCAGGTGACACGAAGTGATTCAAGTTCGTTTGCCCCCCCATTTTCTTTAACGAACGATAACTTTTTCTGAAAATAACAAGTGCCCCGAACCCGGCCGAAACGACTCGAATTACACTTCGAGAACCGCCGACATGATCGCCACGATGCACAGAGCACCCTCGTAAATTTTCGGGACGTTTCATTTTTTCACAACCAGGACCGAAACCCTAGGCCGAACAAAATGGTCGGATGCGAAGTGAAATTTTTTCGCTCGAAATTTTACGGTCTTGTGCAGAACTTCTAGGCAATCATATCGGCAGGTGACACGAAGTGATTCGAGTTCGTTTGCCCCCCCATTTTCTTTAACGAACGATAACTTTTTGTGAAAATAACAAGTGCCCCGATCCAGGCCGAAACGACTCGAATTACACTTCGAGACCCGCCGACATGATCGCCACGATGCACAGAGCACCCTCGTAAATTTTCGGAACGTTTCATTTTTTCACAACCAGGACCGAAACCCTAGGCCGAACAAAATGGTCGGATGCGAAGGGAAATTTTTTCGCTCGAAATTTTACGAGCTTGTGCAGAATTTCTAGGCAATCATATCGGCAGGTGACACGAAGTGATTTGAGTTTGTTTGCCCCCCCATTTTCTTTAACGAACGATAACTTTTTGTGAAAATAACAAGTGCCCCGATCCAGGCCGAAACGACTCGAATTACACTTCGAGATCCGCCGACATGATCGCCACTATGCACAGAGCACCCTCGTAAATTTTCGGGACGTTTCATTTTTTCACAACCAGGACCGAAACCCTAGGCCGAACAAAATGGCCGGATGCGAAGTGAAATTTTTTCGCTCGAAATTTTACGGTCTTGTGCAGAACTTCTAGGCAATCATATCGGCAGGTGACACGAAGTGATTCGAGTTTGTTTGCCCCCCCATTTTCTTTAACGAACGATAACTTTTTGTGAAAATAACAAGTGCCCCAATCCCGGCCGAAACGACTCGAATTACACTTCGAGACCCGCCGACATGATCGCCACGATGCACAGAGCACCCTCGTAAATTTTTGGGACGTTTCATTTTTTCACAACCAGGACCGAAACCCTAGGCCGAACAAAATGGTCGGATGCGAAGGGAAATTTTTTCGCTCGAAATTTTACGAGCTTGTGCAGAACTTCTAGGCAATCATATCGGCAGGTGACACGAAGTGATTCGAGTTCGTTTGCCCCCCCATTTTCTTTAACGAACGATAACTTTTTGTGAAAATAACAAGTGCCCCGATCCAGGCCGAAACGACTCGAATTACACTTCGAGACCCGCCGACATGATCGCCACTATGCACAGAGCACCCTCGTAAATTTTCGGGACGTTTCATTTTTTCACAACCAGGACCGAAACCCTAGGCCGAACAAAATGGTCGGATGCGAAGGGAAATTTTTTCGCTCGAAATTTTTTTTCGCTCGAAATTTTACGAGCTTGTGCAGAACTTCTAGGCAATCATATCGGCAGGTGACACGAAGTGATTCGAGTTCGTTTGCCCCCCCATTTTCTTTAACGAACGATAACTTTTTGTGAAAATAACAAGTGCCCCGAACCCGGCCGAAACGACTCGAATTACACTTCGAGACCCGCCGACATGATCGCCACGATGCACAGAGCACCCTCGTAAATTTTCGGAACGTTTCATTTTTTCACAACCAGGACCGAAATCCTAGGCCGAACAAAATGGTCGGATGCGAAGGGAAATTTTTTCGCTCGAAATTTTACGAGCTTGTGCAGAACTTCTAGGCAATCATATCGGCAGGTGACACGAAGTGATTCGAGTTTGTTTGCCCCCCCATTTTCTTTAACGAACGATAACTTTTTGTGAAAATAACAAGTGCCCCGATCCAGGCCGAAACGACTCGAATTACACTTCGAGACCCGCCGACATGATCGCCACTATGCACAGAGCACCCTCGTAAATTTTCGGGACGTTTCATTTTTTCACAACCAGGACCGAAACCCTAGGCCGAACAAAATGGTCGGATGCGAAGGGAAATTTTTTCGCTCGAAATTTTTTTTCGCTCGAAATTTTACGAGCTTGTGCAGAACTTCTAGGCAATCATATCGGCAGGTGACACGAAGTGATTCGAGTTCGTATGCCCCCCCATTTTCTTTAACGAACGATAACTTTTTGTGAAAATAACAAGTGCCCCGAACCCGGCCGAAACGACTCGAATTACACTTCGAGACCCGCCGACATGATCGCCACGATGCACAGAGCACCCTCGTAAATTTTCGGGACGTTTCATTTTTTCACAACCAGGACCGAAACCCTAGGCCGAACAAAATGGTCGGATGCGAAGTGAAATTTTTTCGTTCGAAATTTTACGAGCTTGTGCAGAACTTCTAGGCAATCATATCGGCAGGTGACACGAAGTGATTCGAGTTCGTTTGCCCCCCCCCCCCCCCCCCATTTTCTTTAACGAACGATAACTTTTTGTGAAAATAACAAGTGCCCCGATCCCGGCCGAAACGACTCGAATTACACTTCGAGACCCGTCGACATGATCGCCACGATGCACAGAGCACCCTCGTAAATTTTCGGGACGTTTCATTTTTTCACAACTAGGACCGAAACCCTAGGCCGAACAAAATGGTCGTATGCGAAGTGAAATTTTTTCGCTCGAAATTTTACGAGCATGTGCGGAACTTTTAGGCAATCATATCGGCAGGTGACACGAAGTGATTCAAGTTCGTTTGCCCCCCCATTTTCTTTAACGAACGATAACTTTTTCTGAAAATAACAAGTGCCCCGAACCCGGCCGAAACGACTCGAATTACACTTCGAGAACCGCCGACATGATCGCCACGATGCACAGAGCACCCTCGTAAATTTTCGGGACGTTTCATTTTTTCACAACCAGGACCGAAACCCTAGGCCGAACAAAATGGTCGGATGCGAAGTGAAATTTTTTCGCTCGAAATTTTACGGTCTTGTGCAGAACTTCTAGGCAATCATATCGGCAGGTGACACGAAGTGATTCGAGTTCGTTTGCCCCCCCATTTTCTTTAACGAACGATAACTTTTTGTGAAAATAACAAGTGCCCCGATCCAGGCCGAAACGACTCGAATTACACTTCGAGACCCGCCGACATGATCGCCACGATGCACAGAGCACCCTCGTAAATTTTCGGAACGTTTCATTTTTTCACAACCAGGACCGAAACCCTAGGCCGAACAAAATGGTCGGATGCGAAGGGAAATTTTTTCGCTCGAAATTTTACGAGCTTGTGCAGAACTTCTAGGCAATCATATCGGCAGGTGACACGAAGTGATTTGAGTTTGTTTGCCCCCCCATTTTCTTTAACGAACGATAACTTTTTGTGAAAATAACAAGTGCCCCGATCCAGGCCGAAACGACTCGAATTACACTTCGAGATCCGCCGACATGATCGCCACTATGCACAGAGCACCCTCGTAAATTTTCGGGACGTTTCATTTTTTCACAACCAGGACCGAAACCCTAGGCCGAACAAAATGGCCGGATGCGAAGTGAAATTTTTTCGCTCGAAATTTTACGGTCTTGTGCAGAACTTCTAGGCAATCATATCGGCAGGTGACACGAAGTGATTCGAGTTTGTTTGCCCCCCCATTTTCTTTAACGAACGATAACTTTTTGTGAAAATAACAAGTGCCCCAATCCCGGCCGAAACGACTCGAATTACACTTCGAGACCCGCCGACATGATCGCCACGATGCACAGAGCACCCTCGTAAATTTTTGGGACGTTTCATTTTTTCACAACCAGGACCGAAACCCTAGGCCGAACAAAATGGTCGGATGCGAAGGGAAATTTTTTCGCTCGAAATTTTACGAGCTTGTGCAGAACTTCTAGGCAATCATATCGGCAGGTGACACGAAGTGATTCGAGTTCGTTTGCCCCCCCATTTTCTTTAACGAACGATAACTTTTTGTGAAAATAACAAGTGCCCCGATCCCGGCCAAAACGACCCGAATTACACTTCGAGACCCGCCGACATGATCGCCACGATGCACAGAGCACCCTCGTAAATTTTCGGAACGTTTCATTTTTTCACAACCAGGACCGAAATCCTAGGCCGAACAAAATGGTCGGATGCGAAGGGAAATTTTTTCGCTCGAAATTTTACGAGCTTGTGCAGAACTTCTAGGCAATCATATCGGCAGGTGACACGAAGTGATTCGAGTTTGTTTGCCCCCCCATTTTCTTTAACGAACGATAACTTTTTGTGAAAATAACAAGTGCCCCGATCCAGGCCGAAACGACTCGAATTACACTTCGAGACCCGCCGACATGATCGCCACTATGCACAGAGCACCCTCGTAAATTTTCGGGACGTTTCATTTTTTCACAACCAGGACCGAAACCCTAGGCCGAACAAAATGGTCGGATGCGAAGGGAAATTTTTTCGCTCGAAATTTTTTTTCGCTCGAAATTTTACGAGCTTGTGCAGAACTTCTAGGCAATCATATCGGCAGGTGACACGAAGTGATTCGAGTTTGTTTGCCCCCCCATTTTCTTTAACGAACGATAACTTTTTGTGAAAATAACAAGTGCCCCGATCCAGGCCGAAACGACTCGAATTACACTTCGAGACCCGCCGACATGATCGCCACGATGCACAGAGCACCCTCGTAAATTTTCGGGACGTTTCATTTTTTCACAACCAGGACCGAAACCCTAGGCCGAACAAAATGGTCGGATGCGAAGTGAAATTTTTTCGCTCGAAATTTTACGGTCTTGTGCAGAACTTCTAGGCAATCATATCGGCAGGTGACACGAAGTGATTCGAGTTCGTTTGCCCCCCCATTTTCTTTAACGAACGATAACTTTTTGTGAAAATAACAAGTGCCCCGATCCAGGCCGAAACGACTCGAATTACACTTCGAGACCCGCCGACATGATCGCCACGATGCACAGAGCACCCTCGTAAATTTTCGGAACGTTTCATTTTTTCACAACCAGGACCGAAACCCTAGGCCGAACAAAATGGTCGGATGCGAAGGGAAATTTTTTCGCTCGAAATTTTACGAGCTTGTGCAGAACTTCTAGGCAATCATATCGGCAGGTGACACGAAGTGATTTGAGTTTGTTTGCCCCCCCATTTTCTTTAACGAACGATAACTTTTTGTGAAAATAACAAGTGCCCCGATCCAGGCCGAAACGACTCGAATTACACTTCGAGATCCGCCGACATGATCGCCACTATGCACAGAGCACCCTCGTAAATTTTCGGGACGTTTCATTTTTTCACAACCAGGACCGAAACCCTAGGCCGAACAAAATGGCCGGATGCGAAGTGAAATTTTTTCGCTCGAAATTTTACGGTCTTGTGCAGAACTTCTAGGCAATCATATCGGCAGGTGACACGAAGTGATTCGAGTTTGTTTGCCCCCCCATTTTCTTTAACGAACGATAACTTTTTGTGAAAATAACAAGTGCCCCAATCCCGGCCGAAACGACTCGAATTACACTTCGAGACCCGCCGACATGATCGCCACGATGCACAGAGCACCCTCGTAAATTTTTGGGACGTTTCATTTTTTCACAACCAGGACCGAAACCCTAGGCCGAACAAAATGGTCGGATGCGAAGGGAAATTTTTTCGCTCGAAATTTTACGAGCTTGTGCAGAACTTCTAGGCAATCATATCGGCAGGTGACACGAAGTGATTCGAGTTCGTTTGCCCCCCCATTTTCTTTAACGAACGATAACTTTTTGTGAAAATAACAAGTGCCCCGATCCCGGCCAAAACGACCCGAATTACACTTCGAGACCCGCCGACATGATCGCCACGATGCACAGAGCACCCTCGTAAATTTTCGGAACGTTTCATTTTTTCACAACCAGGACCGAAATCCTAGGCCGAACAAAATGGTCGGATGCGAAGGGAAATTTTTTCGCTCGAAATTTTACGAGCTTGTGCAGAACTTCTAGGCAATCATATCGGCAGGTGACACGAAGTGATTCGAGTTTGTTTGCCCCCCCATTTTCTTTAACGAACGATAACTTTTTGTGAAAATAACAAGTGCCCCGATCCAGGCCGAAACGACTCGAATTACACTTCGAGACCCGCCGACATGATCGCCACTATGCACAGAGCACCCTCGTAAATTTTCGGGACGTTTCATTTTTTCACAACCAGGACCGAAACCCTAGGCCGAACAAAATGGTCGGATGCGAAGGGAAATTTTTTCGCTCGAAATTTTTTTTCGCTCGAAATTTTACGAGCTTGTGCAGAACTTCTAGGCAATCATATCGGCAGGTGACACGAAGTGATTCGAGTTTGTTTGCCCCCCCATTTTCTTTAACGAACGATAACTTTTTGTGAAAATAACAAGTGCCCCGATCCAGGCCGAAACGACTCGAATTACACTTCGAGACCCGCCGACATGATCGCCACTATGCACAGAGCACCCTCGTAAATTTTCGGGACGTTTCATTTTTTCACAACCAGGACCGAAACCCTAGGCCGAACAAAATGGTCGGATGCGAAGTGAAATTTTTTCGCTCGAAATTTTAAGGTCTTGTGCAGAACTTCTAGGCAATCATATCGGCAGGTGACACGAAGTGATTCGAGTTTGTTTGCCCCCCCATTTTCTTTAACGAACGATAACTTTTTGTGAAAATAACAAGTGCCCCAATCCCGGCCGAAACGACTCGAATTACACTTCGAGACCCGCCGACATGATCGCCACGATGCACAGAGCACC
This sequence comes from Corylus avellana, assembly GCF_965113065.1. NCBI lineage: Eukaryota > Viridiplantae > Streptophyta > Magnoliopsida > Fagales > Betulaceae > Corylus > Corylus avellana. Next base: position 12,139,017 of record NC_142496.1, read on the forward strand.
CTCGTAAATTTTTGGGACGTTTCATTTTTTCACAACCAGGACCGAAACCCTAGGCCGAACAAAATGGTCGGATGCGAAGGGAAATTTTTTCGCTCGAAATTTTACGAGCTTGTGCAGAACTTCTAGGCAATCATATCGGCAGGTGACACGAAGTGATTCGAGTTCGTTTGCCCCCCCATTTTCTTTAACGAACGATAACTTTTTGTGAAAATAACAAGTGCCCCGATCCCGGCCGAAACGACTCGAATTACACTTCGAGACCCGCCGACATGATCGCCACGATGCACAGAGCACCCTCGTAAATTTTCGGAACGTTTCATTTTTTCACAACCAGGACCGAAATCCTAGGCCGAACAAAATGGTCGGATGCGAAGGGAAATTTTTTCGCTCGAAATTTTACGAGCTTGTGCAGAACTTCTAGGCAATCATATCGGCAGGTGACACGAAGTGATTCGAGTTTGTTTGCCCCCCCATTTTCTTTAACGAACGATAACTTTTTGTGAAAATAACAAGTGCCCCGATCCAGGCCGAAACGACTCGAATTACACTTCGAGACCCGCCGACATGATCGCCACTATGCACAGAGCACCCTCGTAAATTTTCGGGACGTTTCATTTTTTCACAACCAGGACCGAAACCCTAGGCCGAACAAAATGGTCGGATGCGAAGGGAAATTTTTTCGCTCGAAATTTTTTTTCGCTCGAAATTTTACGAGCTTGTGCAGAACTTCTAGGCAATCATATCGGCAGGTGACACGAAGTGATTCGAGTTCGTTTGCCCCCCCATTTTCTTTAACGAACGATAACTTTTTGTGAAAATAACAAGTGCCCCGATCCCGGCCGAAACGACTCGAATTACACTTCGAGACCCGCCGACATGATCGCCACGATGCACAGAGCACCCTCGTAAATTTTCGGAACGTTTCATTTTTTAACAACCAGGACCGAAATCCTAGGCCGAACAAAATGGTCGGATGCGAAGGGAAATTTTTTCGCTCGAAATTTTACGAGCTTGTGCAGAACTTCTAGGCAATCATATCGGCAGGTGACACGAAGTGATTCGAGTTTGTTTGCCCCCCCATTTTCTTTAACGAACGATAACTTTTTGTGAAAATAACAAGTGCCCCGATCCAGGCCGAAACGACTCGAATTACACTTCGAGACCCGCCGACATGATCGCCACTATGCACAGAGCACCCTCGTAAATTTTCGGGACGTTTCATTTTTTCACAACCAGGACCGAAACCCTAGGCCGAACAAAATGGTCGGATGCGAAGGGAAATTTTTTCGCTCGAAATTTTTTTTCGCTCGAAATTTTACGAGCTTGTGCAGAACTTCTAGGCAATCATATCGGCAGGTGACACGAAGTGATTCGAGTTCGTTTGCCCCCCCATTTTCTTTAACGAACGATAACTTTTTGTGAAAATAACAAGTGCCCCGAACCCGGCCGAAACGACTCGAATTACACTTCGAGACCCGCCGACATGATCGCCACGATGCACAGAGCACCCTCGTAAATTTTCGGGACGTTTCATTTTTTCACAACCAGGACCGAAACCCTAGGCCGAACAAAATGGTCGGATGCGAAGTGAAATTTTTTCGTTCGAAATTTTACGAGCTTGTGCAGAACTTCTAGGCAATCATATCGGCAGGTGACACGAAGTGATTCGAGTTCGTTTGCCCCCCCCCCCCCCCCCCCATTTTCTTTAACGAACGATAACTTTTTGTGAAAATAACAAGTGCCCCGATCCCGGCCGAAACGACTCGAATTACACTTCGAGACCCGTCGACATGATCGCCACGATGCACAGAGCACCCTCGTAAATTTTCGGGACGTTTCATTTTTTCACAACTAGGACCGAATCCCTAGGCCGAACAAAATGGTCGTATGCGAAGTGAAATTTTTTCGCTCGAAATTTTACGAGCATGTGCGGAACTTTTAGGCAATCATATCGGCAGGTGACACGAAGTGATTCAAGTTCGTTTGCCCCCCCATTTTCTTTAACGAACGATAACTTTTTCTGAAAATAACAAGTGCCCCGAACCCGGCCGAAACGACTCGAATTACACTTCGAGACCCGCCGACATGATCGCCACGATGCACAGAGCACCCTCGTAAATTTTCGGGACGTTTCATTTTTTCACTACCAGGACCGAAACCCTAGGCCGAACAAAATGGTCGAATGCGAAGGGAAATTTTTTCGCTCGAAATTTTACGGTCTTGTGCAGAACTTATAGGCAATCATATCGGCAGGTGACACGAAGTGATTCGAGTTCGTTTGCCCCCCCCATTTTCTTTAACGAAGGATAACTTTTTGTGAAAATAACAAGTGCCCCGAACCCGGCCGAAACGACTCGAATTACACTTCGAGACCCGCCGACATGATCGCCACGATGCACAGAGCACCCTCGTAAATTTTCGGGACGTTTCATTTTTTCACTACCAGGACCGAAACCCTAGGCCGAACAAAATGGTCGAATGCGAAGGGAAATTTTTTCGCTCGAAATTTTACGGTCTTGTGCAGAACTTATAGGCAATCATATCGGCAGGTGACACGAAGTGATTCGAGTTCGTTTGCCCCCCCATTTTCTTTAACGAACGATAACTTTTTGTGAAAATAACAAGTGCCCCGATCCCGGCCGAAACGACTCGAATTACACTTCGAGACCCGCCGACATGATCGCCACGATGCACAGAGCACCCTCGTAAATTTTCGGGACGTTTCATTTTTTCACAACCAGGACCGAAACCCTAGGCCGAACAAAATGGTCGGATGCGAAGGGAAATTTTTTCGCTCGAAATTTTACGAGCTTGTGCAGAACTTCTAGGCAATCATATCGGCAGGTGACACGATGTGATTCGAGTTCGTTTGCCCCCCCATTTTCTTTAACGAACGATAACTTTTTGTGAAAATAACAAGTGCCCCGATCCCGGCCAAAACGACCCGAATTACACTTCGAGACCCGCCGACATGATCGCCACGATGCACAGAGCACCCTCGTAAATTTTCGGAACGTTTCATTTTTTCACAACCAGGACCGAAATCCTAGGCCGAACAAAATGGTCGGATGCGAAGGGAAATTTTTTCGCTCGAAATTTTACGAGCTTGTGCAGAACTTCTAGGCAATCATATCGGCAGGTGACACGAAGTGATTCGAGTTTGTTTGCCCCCCCATTTTCTTTAACGAACGATAACTTTTTGTGAAAATAACAAGTGCCCCGATCCAGGCCGAAACGACTCGAATTACACTTCGAGACCCGCCGACATGATCGCCACTATGCACAGAGCACCCTCGTAAATTTTCGGGACGTTTCATTTTTTCACAACCAGGACCGAAACCCTAGGCCGAACAAAATGGTCGGATGCGAAGGGAAATTTTTTCGCTCGAAATTTTTTTTCGCTCGAAATTTTACGAGCTTGTGCAGAACTTCTAGGCAATCATATCGGCAGGTGACACGAAGTGATTCGAGTTTGTTTGCCCCCCCATTTTCTTTAACGAACGATAACTTTTTGTGAAAATAACAAGTGCCCCGATCCAGGCCGAAACGACTCGAATTACACTTCGAGACCCGCCGACATGATCGCCACTATGCACAGAGCACCCTCGTAAATTTTCGGGACGTTTCATTTTTTCACAACCAGGACCGAAACCCTAGGCCGAACAAAATGGTCGGATGCGAAGTGAAATTTTTTCGCTCGAAATTTTAAGGTCTTGTGCAGAACTTCTAGGCAATCATATCGGCAGGTGACACGAAGTGATTCGAGTTTGTTTGCCCCCCCATTTTCTTTAACGAACGATAACTTTTTGTGAAAATAACAAGTGCCCCAATCCCGGCCGAAACGACTCGAATTACACTTCGAGACCCGCCGACATGATCGCCACGATGCACAGAGCACCCTCGTAAATTTTTGGGACGTTTCATTTTTTCACAACCAGGACCGAAACCCTAGGCCGAACAAAATGGTCGGATGCGAAGGGAAATTTTTTCGCTCGAAATTTTACGAGCTTGTGCAGAACTTCTAGGCAATCATATCGGCAGGTGACACGAAGTGATTCGAGTTCGTTTGCCCCCCCATTTTCTTTAACGAACGATAACTTTTTGTGAAAATAACAAGTGCCCCGATCCCGGCCGAAACGACTCGAATTACACTTCGAGACCCGCCGACATGATCGCCACGATGCACAGAGCACCCTCGTAAATTTTCGGAACGTTTCATTTTTTCACAACCAGGACCGAAATCCTAGGCCGAACAAAATGGTCGGATGCGAAGGGAAATTTTTTCGCTCGAAATTTTACGAGCTTGTGCAGAACTTCTAGGCAATCATATCGGCAGGTGACACGAAGTGATTCGAGTTTGTTTGCCCCCCCATTTTCTTTAACGAACGATAACTTTTTGTGAAAATAACAAGTGCCCCGATCCAGGCCGAAACGACTCGAATTACACTTCGAGACCCGCCGACATGATCGCCACTATGCACAGAGCACCCTCGTAAATTTTCGGGACGTTTCATTTTTTCACAACCAGGACCGAAACCCTAGGCCGAACAAAATGGTCGGATGCGAAGGGAAATTTTTTCGCTCGAAATTTTTTTTCGCTCGAAATTTTACGAGCTTGTGCAGAACTTCTAGGCAATCATATCGGCAGGTGACACGAAGTGATTCGAGTTCGTTTGCCCCCCCATTTTCTTTAACGAACGATAACTTTTTGTGAAAATAACAAGTGCCCCGATCCCGGCCGAAACGACTCGAATTACACTTCGAGACCCGCCGACATGATCGCCACGATGCACAGAGCACCCTCGTAAATTTTCGGAACGTTTCATTTTTTAACAACCAGGACCGAAATCCTAGGCCGAACAAAATGGTCGGATGCGAAGGGAAATTTTTTCGCTCGAAATTTTACGAGCTTGTGCAGAACTTCTAGGCAATCATATCGGCAGGTGACACGAAGTGATTCGAGTTTGTTTGCCCCCCCATTTTCTTTAACGAACGATAACTTTTTGTGAAAATAACAAGTGCCCCGATCCAGGCCGAAACGACTCGAATTACACTTCGAGACCCGCCGACATGATCGCCACTATGCACAGAGCACCCTCGTAAATTTTCGGGACGTTTCATTTTTTCACAACCAGGACCGAAACCCTAGGCCGAACAAAATGGTCGGATGCGAAGGGAAATTTTTTCGCTCGAAATTTTTTTTCGCTCGAAATTTTACGAGCTTGTGCAGAACTTCTAGGCAATCATATCGGCAGGTGACACGAAGTGATTCGAGTTCGTTTGCCCCCCCATTTTCTTTAACGAACGATAACTTTTTGTGAAAATAACAAGTGCCCCGAACCCGGCCGAAACGACTCGAATTACACTTCGAGACCCGCCGACATGATCGCCACGATGCACAGAGCACCCTCGTAAATTTTCGGGACGTTTCATTTTTTCACAACCAGGACCGAAACCCTAGGCCGAACAAAATGGTCGGATGCGAAGTGAAATTTTTTCGTTCGAAATTTTACGAGCTTGTGCAGAACTTCTAGGCAATCATATCGGCAGGTGACACGAAGTGATTCGAGTTCGTTTGCCCCCCCCCCCCCCCCCCCATTTTCTTTAACGAACGATAACTTTTTGTGAAAATAACAAGTGCCCCGATCCCGGCCGAAACGACTCGAATTACACTTCGAGACCCGTCGACATGATCGCCACGATGCACAGAGCACCCTCGTAAATTTTCGGGACGTTTCATTTTTTCACAACTAGGACCGAATCCCTAGGCCGAACAAAATGGTCGTATGCGAAGTGAAATTTTTTCGCTCGAAATTTTACGAGCATGTGCGGAACTTTTAGGCAATCATATCGGCAGGTGACACGAAGTGATTCAAGTTCGTTTGCCCCCCCATTTTCTTTAACGAACGATAACTTTTTCTGAAAATAACAAGTGCCCCGAACCCGGCCGAAACGACTCGAATTACACTTCGAGACCCGCCGACATGATCGCCACGATGCACAGAGCACCCTCGTAAATTTTCGGGACGTTTCATTTTTTCACTACCAGGACCGAAACCCTAGGCCGAACAAAATGGTCGAATGCGAAGGGAAATTTTTTCGCTCGAAATTTTACGGTCTTGTGCAGAACTTATAGGCAATCATATCGGCAGGTGACACGAAGTGATTCGAGTTCGTTTGCCCCCCCCATTTTCTTTAACGAAGGATAACTTTTTGTGAAAATAACAAGTGCCCCGAACCCGGCCGAAACGACTCGAATTACACTTCGAGACCCGCCGACATGATCGCCACGATGCACAGAGCACCCTCGTAAATTTTCGGGACGTTTCATTTTTTCACTACCAGGACCGAAACCCTAGGCCGAACAAAATGGTCGAATGCGAAGGGAAATTTTTTCGCTCGAAATTTTACGGTCTTGTGCAGAACTTATAGGCAATCATATCGGCAGGTGACACGAAGTGATTCGAGTTCGTTTGCCCCCCCATTTTCTTTAACGAACGATAACTTTTTGTGAAAATAACAAGTGCCCCGATCCCGGCCGAAACGACTCGAATTACACTTCGAGACCCGCCGACATGATCGCCACGATGCACAGAGCACCCTCGTAAATTTTCGGGACGTTTCATTTTTTCACAACCAGGACCGAAACCCTAGGCCGAACAAAATGGTCGGATGCGAAGGGAAATTTTTTCGCTCGAAATTTTACGAGCTTGTGCAGAACTTCTAGGCAATCATATCGGCAGGTGACACGATGTGATTCGAGTTCGTTTGCCCCCCCATTTTCTTTAACGAACGATAACTTTTTGTGAAAATAACAAGTGCCCCGATCCCGGCCGAAACGACTCGAATTACACTTCGAGACCCGTCGATATGATCGCCATGATGCACAGAGCACCCTCGTAAATTTTCGGGACGGTTCATTTTTTCACAACTAGGACCGAAACCCCAGGCCGAACAAAATGGTCGTATGCGAAGTGAAATTTTTTCGCTCGAAATTTTACGAGCATGTGCGGAACTTTTAGGCAATCATATCGGCAGGTGACACGAAGTGATTCAAGTTCGTTTGCCCCCCCATTTTCTTTAACGAACGATAACTTTTTGTGAAAATAACAAGTGCCCCGATCCCGGCCGAAACGACTCGAATTACACTTCGAGACCCGCCGACATGATCGCCACGATGCACAGAGCACCCTCGTAAATTTTCGGGACGTTTCATTTTTTCACAACCAGGACCGAAACCCTAGGCCGAACAAAATGGTCGGATGCGAAGTGAAATTTTTTCGTTCGAAATTTTACGAGCTTGTGCAGAACTTCTAGGCAATCATATCGGCAGGTGACACGAAGTGATTCGAGTTCGTTTGCCCCCCCCCCCCCCCCCCATTTTCTTTAACGAACGATAACTTTTTGTGAAAATAACAAGTGCCCCGATCCCGGCCGAAACGACTCGAATTACACTTCGAGACCCGTCGACATGATCGCCACGATGCACAGAGCACCCTCGTAAATTTTCGGGACGTTTCATTTTTTCACAACTAGGACCGAAACCCTAGGCCGAACAAAATGGTCGTATGCGAAGTGAAATTTTTTCCCTCGAAATTTTACGAGCATGTGCGGAACTTTTAGGCAATCATATCGGCAGGTGACACGAAGTGATTCAAGTTCGTTTGCCCCCCCATTTTCTTTAACGAACGATAACTTTTTGTGAAAATAACAAGTGCCCCGAACCCGGCCGAAACGACTCGAATTACACTTCGAGAACCGCCGACATGATCGCCACGATGCACAGAGCACCCTCGTAAATTTTCGGGACGTTTCATTTTTTCACAACCAGGACCGAAACCCTAGGCCGAACAAAATGGTCGGATGCGAAGTGAAATTTTTTTGCTCGAAATTTTACGGTCTTGTGCAGAACTTATAGGCAATCATATCGGCAGGTGACACGAAGTGATTCGAGTTCGTTTGCCCCCCCATTTTCTTTAACGAACGATAACTTTTTGTGAAAATAACACGTGCCCCGATCCAGGCCGAAGCGACTCGAATTACACTTCGAGACCCGCCGACATGATCGCCACTATGCACAGAGCACCCTCGTAAATTTTCGGGACGTTTCATTTTTTCACAACCAGGACCGAAACCCTAGGCCGAACAAAATGGTCGGATGCGAAGGGAAATTTTTTCGCTCGAAATTTTACGAGCTTGTGCAGAACTTCTAGGCAATCATATCGGCAGGTGACACGAAGTGATTCGAGTTCGTTTGCCCCCCCATTTTCTTTAACGAACGATAACTTTTTGTGAAAATAACAAGTGCCCCGAACCCGGCCGAAACGACTCGAATTACACTTCGAGAACCGCCGACATGATCGCCACGATGCACAGAGCACCCTCGTAAATTTTCGGGACGTTTCATTTTTTCACAACCAGGACCGAAACCCTAGGCCGAACAAAATGGTCGGATGCGAAGTGAAATTTTTTTGCTCGAAATTTTACGGTCTTGTGCAGAACTTATAGGCAATCATATCGGCAGGTGACACGAAGTGATTCGAGTTCGTTTGCCCCCCCATTTTCTTTAACGAACGATAACTTTTTGTGAAAATAACACGTGCCCCGATCCAGGCCGAAGCGACTCGAATTACACTTCGAGACCCGCCGACATGATCGCCACTATGCACAGAGCACCCTCGTAAATTTTCGGGACGTTTCATTTTTTCACAACCAGGACCGAAACCCTAGGCCGAACAAAATGGTCGGATGCGAAGGGAAATTTTTTCGCTCGAAATTTTACGAGCTTGTGCAGAACTTCTAGGCAATCATATCGGCTGATTCGAGTTCGTTTGCCCCCCCATTTTCTTTAACGAACGATAACTTTTTGTGAAAATAACAAGTGCCCCGAACCCGGCCGAAACGACTCGAATTACACTTCGAGACCCGCCGACATGATCGCCACGATGCACAGAGCACCCTCGTAAATTTTCGGGACGTTTCATTTTTTCACAACCAGGACCGAAACCCTAGGCCGAACAAAATGGTCGGATGCGAAGTGAAATTTTTTCGTTCGAAATTTTACGAGCTTGTGCAGAACTTCTAGGCAATCATATCGGCAGGTGACACGAAGTGATTCGAGTTCGTTTGCCCCCCCATTTTCTTTAACGAACGATAACTTTTTGTGAAAATAACAAGTGCCCCGATCCCGGCCGAAACGACTCGAATTACACTTCGAGACCCGTCGACATGATCGCCACGATGCACAGAGCACCCTCGTAAATTTTCGGGACGTTTCATTTTTTCACAACTAGGACCGAAACCCTAGGCCGAACAAAATGGTCGTAAGCGAAGTGAAATTTTTTCGCTCGAAATTTTACGAGCATGTGCGGAACTTTTAGGCAATCATATCGGCAGGTGACACGAAGTGATTCAAGTTCGTTTGCCCCCCCATTTTCTTTAACGAACGATAACTTTTTCTGAAAATAACAAGTGCCCCGAACCCGGCCGAAACGACTCGAATTACACTTCGAGAACCGCCGACATGATCGCCACGATGCACAGAGCACCCTCGTAAATTTTCGGGACGTTTCATTTTTTCACAACCAGGACCGAAACCCTAGGCCGAACAAAATGGTCGGATGCGAAGTGAAATTTTTTCGTTCGAAATTTTACAAGCTTGTACAGAACTTCTAGGCAATCATATCGGCAGGTGACACGAAGTGATTCGAGTTTGTTTGCCCCCCCCCCCCCCCCCCCATTTTCTTTAACGAACGATAACTTTTTGTGAAAATAACAAGTGCCCCGATCCCGGCCGAAACGACTCGAATTACACTTCGAGACCCGTCGACATGATCGCCACGATGCACAGAGCACCCTCGTAAATTTTCGGGACGTTTCATTTTTTCACAACTAGGACCGAAACCCTAGGCCGAACAAAATGGTCGTATGCGAAGTGAAATTTTTTCGCTCGAAATTTTACGAGCATGTGCGGAACTTTTAGGCAATCATATCGGCAGGTGACACGAAGTGATTCAAGTTCGTTTGCCCCCCCCATTTTCTTTAACGAAGGATAACTTTTTGTGAAAATAACAAGTGCCCCGAACCCGGCCGAAACGACTCGAATTACACTTCGAGACCCGCCGACATGATCGCCACGATGCACAGAGCACCCTCGTAAATTTTCGGGACGTTTCATTTTTTCACTACCAGGACCGAAACCCTAGGCCGAACAAAATGGTCGAATGCGAAGGGAAATTTTTTCGCTCGAAATTTTACGGTCTTGTGCAGAACTTATAGGCAATCATATCGGCAGGTGACACGAAGTGATTCGAGTTCGTTTGCCCCCCCATTTTCTTTAACGAACGATAACTTTTTGTGAAAATAACAAGTGCCCCGATCCCGGCCGAAACGACTCGAATTACACTTCGAGACCCGCCGACATGATCGCCACGATGCACAGAGCACCCTCGTAAATTTTCGGGACGTTTCATTTTTTCACAACCAGGACCGAAACCCTAGGCCGAACAAAATGGTCGGATGCGAAGGGAAATTTTTTCGCTCGAAATTTTACGAGCTTGTGCAGAACTTCTAGGCAATCATATCGGCAGGTGACACGATGTGATTCGAGTTCGTTTGCCCCCCCATTTTCTTTAACGAACGATAACTTTTTGTGAAAATAACAAGTGCCCCGATCCCGGCCGAAACGACTCGAATTACACTTCGAGACCCGTCGATATGATCGCCATGATGCACAGAGCACCCTCGTAAATTTTCGGGACGGTTCATTTTTTCACAACTAGGACCGAAACCCCAGGCCGAACAAAATGGTCGTATGCGAAGTGAAATTTTTTCGCTCGAAATTTTACGAGCATGTGCGGAACTTTTAGGCAATCATATCGGCAGGTGACACGAAGTGATTCAAGTTCGTTTGCCCCCCCATTTTCTTTAACGAACGATAACTTTTTGTGAAAATAACAAGTGCCCCGATCCCGGCCGAAACGACTCGAATTACACTTCGAGACCCGCCGACATGATCGCCACGATGCACAGAGCACCCTCGTAAATTTTCGGGACGTTTCATTTTTTCACAACCAGGACCGAAACCCTAGGCCGAACAAAATGGTCGGATGCGAAGTGAAATTTTTTCGTTCGAAATTTTACGAGCTTGTGCAGAACTTCTAGGCAATCATATCGGCAGGTGACACGAAGTGATTCGAGTTCGTTTGCCCCCCCCCCCCCCCCCCCCCATTTTCTTTAACGAACGATAACTTTTTGTGAAAATAACAAGTGCCCCGATCCCGGCCGAAACGACTCGAATTACACTTCGAGACCCGTCGACATGATCGCCACGATGCACAGAGCACCCTCGTAAATTTTCGGGACGTTTCATTTTTTCACAACTAGGACCGAAACCCTAGGCCGAACAAAATGGTCGTATGCGAAGTGAAATTTTTTCCCTCGAAATTTTACGAGCATGTGCGGAACTTTTAGGCAATCATATCGGCAGGTGACACGAAGTGATTCAAGTTCGTTTGCCCCCCCATTTTCTTTAACGAACGATAACTTTTTGTGAAAATAACAAGTGCCCCGAACCCGGCCGAAACGACTCGAATTACACTTCGAGAACCGCCGACATGATCGCCACGATGCACAGAGCACCCTCGTAAATTTTCGGGACGTTTCATTTTTTCACAACCAGGACCGAAACCCTAGGCCGAACAAAATGGTCGGATGCGAAGTGAAATTTTTTTGCTCGAAATTTTACGGTCTTGTGCAGAACTTATAGGCAATCATATCGGCAGGTGACACGAAGTGATTCGAGTTCGTTTGCCCCCCCATTTTCTTTAACGAACGATAACTTTTTGTGAAAATAACAAGTGCCCCGATCCCGGCCGAAACGACTCGAATTACACTTCGAGACCCGCCGACATGATCGCCACGATGCACAGAGCACCCTCGTAAATTTTCGGGACGTTTCATTTTTTCACAACCAGGACCGAAACCCTAGGCCGAACAAAATGGTCGGATGCGAAGGGAAATTTTTTCGCTCGAAATTTTACGAGCTTGTGCAGAACTTCTAGGCAATCATATCGGCAGGTGACACGATGTGATTCGAGTTCGTTTGCCCCCCCATTTTCTTTAACGAACGATAACTTTTTGTGAAAATAACAAGTGCCCCGATCCCGGCCGAAACGACTCGAATTACACTTCGAGACCCGTCGAAATGATCGCCACGATGCACAGAGCACCCTCGTAAATTTTCGGGACGGTTCATTTTTTCACAACTAGGACCGAAACCCCAGGCCGAACAAAATGGTCGTATGCGAAGTGAAATTTTTTCGCTCGAAATTTTACGAGCATGTGCGGAACTTTTAGGCAATCATATCGGCAGGTGACACGAAGTGATTCAAGTTCGTTTGCCCCCCCATTTTCTTTAACGAACGATAACTTTTTGTGAAAATAACAAGTGCCCCGAACCCGGCCGAAACGACTCGAATTACACTTCGAGACCCGCCGACATGATCGCCACGATGCACAGAGCACCCTCGTAAATTTTCGGGACGTTTCATTTTTTCACAACCAGGACCGAAACCCTAGGCCGAACAAAATGGTCGGATGCGAAGTGAAATTTTTTCGTTCGAAATTTTACGAGCTTGTGCAGAACTTCTAGGCAATCATATCGGCAGGTGACACGAAGTGATTCGAGTTCGTTTGCCCCCCCCCCCCCCCCCATTTTCTTTAACGAACGATAACTTTTTGTGAAAATAACAAGTGCCCCGATCCCGGCCGAAACGACTCGAATTACACTTCGAGACCCGTCGACATGATCGCCACGATGCACAGAGCACCCTCGTAAATTTTCGGGACGTTTCATTTTTTCACAACTAGGACCGAAACCCTAGGCCGAACAAAATGGTCGTATGCGAAGTGAAATTTTTTCACTCGAAATTTTACGAGCATGTGCGGAACTTTTAGGCAATCATATCGGCAGGTGACACGAAGTGATTCAAGTTCGTTTGCCCCCCCATTTTCTTTAACGAACGATAACTTTTTGTGAAAATAACAAGTGCCCCGAACCCGGCCGAAACGACTCGAATTACACTTCGAGAACCGCCGACATGATCGCCACGATGCACAGAGCACCCTCGTAAATTTTCGGGACGTTTCATTTTTTCACAACCAGGACCGAAACCCTAGGCCGAACAAAATGGTCGGATGCGAAGTGAAATTTTTTTGCTCGAAATTTTACGGTCTTGTGCAGAACTTATAGGCAATCATATCGGCAGGTGACACGAAGTGATTCGAGTTCGTTTGCCCCCCCATTTTCTTTAACGAACGATAACTTTTTGTGAAAATAACACGTGCCCCGATCCAGGCCGAAGCGACTCGAATTACACTTTGAGACCCGCCGACATGATCGCCACTATGCACAGAGCACCCTCGTAAATTTTCGGGACGTTTCATTTTTTCACAACCAGGACCGAAACCCTAGGCCGAACAAAATGGTCGGATGCGAAGGGAAATTTTTTCGCTCGAAATTTTACGAGCTTGTGCAGAACTTCTAGGCAATCATATCGGCAGGTGACACGAAGTGATTCGAGTTCGTTTGCCCCCCCATTTTCTTTAACGAACGATAACTTTTTGTGAAAATAACAAGTGCCCCAATCCCGGCCGAAACGACTCGAATTACACTCCGAGACCCGCCGACATGATCGCCACGATGCACAGAGCACCCTCGTAAATTTTCGGGACGTTTCATTTTTTCACAACCAGGACCGAAACCCTAGGCCGAACAAAATGGTCGGATGCGAAGGGAAATTTTTTCGCTCGAAATTTTACGAGCTTGTGCAGAACTTCTAGGCAATCATATCGGCAGGTGACACGATGTGATTCGAGTTCGTTTGCCCCCCCATTTTCTTTAACGAACGATAACTTTTTGTGAAAATAACAAGTGCCCCGATCCCGGCCGAAACGACTCGAATTACACTTCGAGACCCGTCGACATGATCGCCACGATGCACAGAGCACCCTCGTAAATTTTCAGGACGTTTCATTTTTTCACAACCAGGACCGAAACCCTAGGCCGAACAAAATGGTCGGATGCGAAGGGAAATTTTTTCGCTCGAAATTTTACGAGCTTGTGCAGAACTTCTAGGCAATCATATCGGCAGGTGACACGAAGTGATTCGAGTTCGTTTGCCCCCCCATTTTCTTTAACGAACGATAACTTTTTGTGAAAATAACAAGTGCCCCGAACCCGGCCGAAACGACTCGAATTACACTTCGAGACCCGCCGACATGATCGCCACGATGCACAGAGCACCCTCGTAAATTTTCGGGACGTTTCATTTTTTCACAACCAGGACCGAAACCCTAGGCCGAACAAAATGGTCGGATGCGAAGTGAAATTTTTTTGCTCGAAATTTTACGGTCTTGTGCAGAACTTATAGGCAATCATATCGGCAGGTGACACGAAGTGATTCGAGTTCGTTTGCCCCCCCATTTTCTTTAACGAACGATAACTTTTTGTGAAAATAACACGTGCCCCGATCCAGGCCGAAGCGACTCGAATTACACTTCGAGACCCGCCGACATGATCGCCACTATGCACAGAGCACCCTCGTAAATTTTCGGGACGTTTCATTTTTTCACAACCAGGACCGAAACCCTAGGCCGAACAAAATGGTCGGATGCGAAGGGAAATTTTTTCGCTCGAAATTTTACGAGCTTGTGCAGAACTTCTAGGCAATCATATCGGCTGATTCGAGTTCGTTTGCCCCCCCATTTTCTTTAACGAACGATAACTTTTTGTGAAAATAACAAGTGCCCCGAACCCGGCCGAAACGACTCGAATTACACTTCGAGACCCGCCGACATGATCGCCACGATGCACAGAGCACCCTCGTAAATTTTCGGGACGTTTCATTTTTTCACAACCAGGACCGAAACCCTAGGCCGAACAAAATGGTCGGATGCGAAGTGAAATTTTTTCGTTCGAAATTTTACGAGCTTGTGCAGAACTTCTAGGCAATCATATCGGCAGGTGACACGAAGTGATTCGAGTTCGTTTGCCCCCCCCCCCCCCCCCCCCCCATTTTCTTTAACGAACGATAACTTTTTGTGAAAATAACAAGTGCCCCGATCCCGGCCGAAACGACTCGAATTACACTTCGAGACCCGTCGACATGATCGCCACGATGCACAGAGCACCCTCGTAAATTTTCGGGACGTTTCATTTTTTCACAACTAGGACCGAAACCCTAGGCCGAACAAAATGGTCGTAAGCGAAGTGAAATTTTTTCGCTCGAAATTTTACGAGCATGTGCGGAACTTTTAGGCAATCATATCGGCAGGTGACACGAAGTGATTCAAGTTCGTTTGCCCCCCCATTTTCTTTAACGAACGATAACTTTTTCTGAAAATAACAAGTGCCCCGAACCCGGCCGAAACGACTCGAATTACACTTCGAGAACCGCCGACATGATCGCCACGATGCACAGAGCACCCTCGTAAATTTTCGGGACGTTTCATTTTTTCACAACCAGGACCGAAACCCTAGGCCGAACAAAATGGTCGGATGCGAAGTGAAATTTTTTCGTTCGAAATTTTACAAGCTTGTACAGAACTTCTAGGCAATCATATCGGCAGGTGACACGAAGTGATTCGAGTTTGTTTGCCCCCCCCCCCCCCCCATTTTCTTTAACGAACGATAACTTTTTGTGAAAATAACAAGTGCCCCGATCCCGGCCGAAACGACTCTAATTACACTTCGAGACCCGTCGACATGATCGCCACGATGCACAGAGCACCCTCGTAAATTTTCGGGACGTTTCATTTTTTCACAACTAGGACCGAAACCCTAGGCCGAACAAAATGGTCGTATGCGAAGTGAAATTTTTTCGCTCGAAATTTTACGAGCATGTGCGGAACTTTTAGGCAATCATATCGGCAGGTGACACGAAGTGATTCAAGTTCGTTTGCCCCCCCCATTTTCTTTAACGAAGGATAACTTTTTGTGAAAATAACAAGTGCCCCGAACCCGGCCGAAACGACTCGAATTACACTTCGAGACCCGCCGACATGATCGCCACGATGCACAGAGCACCCTCGTAAATTTTCGGGACGTTTCATTTTTTCACTACCAGGACCGAAACCCTAGGCCGAACAAAATGGTCGAATGCGAAGGGAAATTTTTTCGCTCGAAATTTTACGGTCTTGTGCAGAACTTATAGGCAATCATATCGGCAGGTGACACGAAGTGATTCGAGTTCGTTTGCCCCCCCATTTTCTTTAACGAACGATAACTTTTTGTGAAAATAACACGTGCCCCGATCCAGGCCGAAGCGACTCGAATTACACTTCGAGACCCGCCGACATGATCGCCACTATGCACAGAGCACCCTCGTAAATTTTCGGGACGTTTCATTTTTTCACAACCAGGACCGAAACCCTAGGCCGAACAAAATGGTCGGATGCGAAGGGAAATTTTTTCGCTCGAAATTTTACGAGCTTGTGCAGAACTTCTAGGCAATCATATCGGCAGGTGACACGAAGTGATTCGAGTTCGTTTGCCCCCCCATTTTCTTTAACGAACGATAACTTTTTGTGAAAATAACAAGTGCCCCAATCCCGGCCGAAACGACTCGAATTACACTCCGAGACCCGCCGACATGATCGCCACGATGCACAGAGCACCCTCGTAAATTTTCGGGACGTTTCATTTTTTCACAACCAGGACCGAAACCCTAGGCCGAACAAAATGGTCGGATGCGAAGGGAAATTTTTTCGCTCGAAATTTTACGAGCTTGTGCAGAACTTCTAGGCAATCATATCGGCAGGTGACACGATGTGATTCGAGTTCGTTTGCCCCCCCATTTTCTTTAACGAACGATAACTTTTTGTGAAAATAACAAGTGCCCCGATCCCGGCCGAAACGACTCGAATTACACTTCGAGACCCGTCGACATGATCGCCACGATGCACAGAGCACCCTCGTAAATTTTCGGGACGTTTCATTTTTTCACAACCAGGACCGAAACCCTAGGCCGAACAAAATGGTCGGATGCGAAGGGAAATTTTTTCGCTCGAAATTTTACGAGCTTGTGCAGAACTTCTAGGCAATCATATCGGCAGGTGACACGAAGTGATTCGAGTTCGTTTGCCCCCCCATTTTCTTTAACGAACGATAACTTTTTGTGAAAATAACAAGTGCCCCGAACCCGGCCGAAACGACTCGAATTACACTTCGAGACCCGCCGACATGATCGCCACGATGCACAGAGCACCCTCGTAAATTTTCGGGACGTTTCATTTTTTCACAACCAGGACCGAAACCCTAGGCCGAACAAAATGGTCGGATGCGAAGGGAAATTTTTTCGCTCGAAATTTTACGAGCTTGTGCAGAACTTCTAGGCAATCATATCGGCAGGTGACACGAAGTGATTCGAGTTTGTCTGCCCCCCCATTTTCTTTAACGAACGATAACTTTTTGTGAAAATAACAAGTGCCCCGATCCAGGCCGAAACCACTCGAATTACACTTCGAGACCCGCCGACATGATCGCCACGATGCACAGAGCACCCTCGTAAATTTTCGGGACGTTTCATTTTTTCACTACCAGGACCGAAACCCTAGGCCGAACAAAATGGTCGGATGCGAAGTGAAATTTTTTCGCTCGAAATTTTACGGTCTTGTGCAGAACTTATAGGCAATCATATCGGCAGGTGACACGAAGTGATTCGAGTTCGTTTGCCCCCCCATTTTCTTTAACGAACGATAACTTTTTGTGAAAATAACACGTGCCCCGATCCAGGCCGAAGCGACTCGAATTACACTTCGAGACCCGCCGACATGATCGCCACTATGCACAGAGCACCCTCGTAAATTTTCGGGACGTTTTATTTTTTCACAACCAGGACCGAAACCCTAGGCCGAACAAAATGGTCGGATGCGAAGGGAAATTTTTTCGCTCGAAATTTTACGAGCTTGTGCAGAACTTCTAGGCAATCATATCGGCAGGTGACACGAAGTGATTCGAGTTCGTTTGCCCCCCCATTTTCTTTAACGAACGATAACTTTTTGTGAAAATAACAAGTGCCCCGATCCCGGCCGAAACGACTCGAATTACACTTCGAGACCCGCCGACATGATCGCCACGATGCACAGAGCACCCTCGTAAATTTTCGGAACGTTTCATTTTTTCACAACCAGGACCGAAACCCTAGGCCGAACAAAATGGTCGGATGGGAAGGGAAATTTTTTCGCTCGAAATTTTTTTTCGCTCGAAATTTTACGAGCTTGTGCAGAACTTCTAGGCAATCATATCGGCAGGTGACACGAAGTGATTCGAGTTCGTTTGCCCCCCCATTTTCTTTAACGAACGATAACTTTTTGTGAAAATAACAAGTGCCCCGATCCCGGCCGAAACGACTCGAATTACACTTCGAGACCCGCCGACATGATCGCCACGATGCACAGAGCACCCTCGTAAATTTTCGGAACGTTTCATTTTTTCACAACCAGGACCGAAACCCTAGGCCGAACAAAATGGTCGGATGCGAAGGGAAATTTTTTCGCTCGAAATTTTACGAGCTTGTGCAGAACTTCTAGGCAATCATATCGGCAGGTGACACGAAGTGATTCGAGTTCGTTTGCCCCCCCATTTTCTTTAACGAACGATAACTTTTTGTGAAAATAACAAGTGCCCCGATCCAGGCCGAAACCACTCGAATTACACTTCGAGACCCGCCGACATGATCGCCACTATGCACAGAGCACCCTCGTAAATTTTCGGGACGTTTCATTTTTTCACAACCAGGACCGAAACCCTAGGCCGAACAAAATGGTCGGATGCGAAGTGAAATTTTTTCGCTCGAAATTTTACGGTCTTGTGCAGAACTTCTAGGCAATCATATCGGCAGGTGACATGAAGTGATTTGAGTTTGTTTGCCCCCCCATTTTCTTTAACGAACGATAACTTTTTGTGAAAATAACAAGTGCCCCAATCCCGGCCGAAACGACTCGAATTACACTTCGAGACCCGCCGACATGATCGCCACGATGCACAGAGCACCCTCGTAAATTTTCGGGACGTTTCATTTTTTCACAACCAGGACCGAAAGCCTAGGCCGAACAAAATGGTCGAATGCGAAGGGAAATTTTTTCGCTCGAAATTTTACGAGCTTGTGCAGAACTTCTAGGCAATCATATCGGCAGGTGACACGAAGTGATTCGAGTTCGTTTGCCCCCCCCATTTTCTTTAACGAACGATAACTTTTTGTGAAAATAACAAGTGCCCCGATCCCGGCCGAAACGACTCGAATTACACTTCGAGACCCGCCGACATGATCGCCACGATGCACAGAGCACCCTCGTAAATTTTCGGGACGTTTCATTTTTTCACAACCAGGACCGAAAGCCTAGGCCGAACAAAATGGTCGGATGCGAAGGGAAATTTTTTCGCTCGAAATTTTACGAGCTTGTGCAGAACTTCTAGGCAATCATATCGGCAGGTGACACGAAGTGATTCGAGTTCGTTTGCCCCCCCATTTTCTTTAACGAACGATAACTTTTTGTGAAAATAACAAGTGCCCCGATCCCGGCCGAAACGACTCGAATTACACTTCGAGACCCGCCGACATGATCGCCACGATGCACAGAGCACCCTCGTAAATTTTCGGAACGTTTCATTTTTTCACAACCAGGACCGAAACCCTAGGCCGAACAAAATGGTCGGATGCGAAGGGAAATTTTTTCGCTCGAAATTTTACGAGCTTGTGCAGAACTTTTAGGCAATCATATCGGCAGGTGACACGAAGTGATTCGAGTTTGTTTGCCCCCCCATTTTCTTTAACGAACGATAACTTTTTGTGAAAATAACAAGTGCCCCGATCCCGGCCGAAACGACTCGTATTACACTTCGAGACCCGCCGACATGACCGCCACGATGCACACAGCACCCTCGTAAATTTTCGGGCAAATCGGACGACGTTGTATTTTTTCACAACCAGGACCGAAACCCTAGGCCGAACAAAATGGTCGGACGCGAAGTGAAATTTTTTCGCTCGAAATTTTACGGTCTTGTGCAGAACTTATAGGCAATCATATCGGCAGGTGACACGAAGTGATTCGAGTTCGTTTGCCCCCCCATTTTCTTTAACGAACGATAACTTTTTGTGAAAATAACAAGTGCCCCGATCCAGGCCGAAACCACTCGAATTACACTTCGAGACCCGCCGACATGATCGCCACTATGCACAGAGCACCCTCGTAAATTTTCGGGACGTTTCATTTTTTCACAACCAGGACCGAAACCCTAGGCCGAACAAAATGGTCGGATGCGAAGTGAAATTTTTTCGCTCGAAATTTTACGGTCTTGTGCAGAACTTCTAGGCAATCATATCGGCAGGTGACATGAAGTGATTTGAGTTTGTTTGCCCCCCCATTTTCTTTAACGAACGATAACTTTTTGTGAAAATAACAAGTGCCCCAATCCCGGCCGAAACGACTCGAATTACACTTCGAGACCCGCCGACATGATCGCCACGATGCACAGAGCACCCTCGTAAATTTTCGGGACGTTTCATTTTTTCACAACCAGGACCGAAAGCCTAGGCCGAACAAAATGGTCGGATGCGAAGGGAAATTTTTTCGCTCGAAATTTTACGAGCTTGTGCAGAACTTCTAGGCAATCATATCGGCAGGTGACACGAAGTGATTCGAGTTCGTTTGCCCCCCCCATTTTCTTTAACGAACGATAACTTTTTGTGAAAATAACAAGTGCCCCGATCCCGGCCGAAACGACTCGAATTACACTTCGAGACCCGCCGACATGATCGCCACGATGCACAGAGCACCCTCGTAAATTTTCGGGACGTTTCATTTTTTCACAACCAGGACCGAAACCATAGGCCGAACAAAATGGTCGGATGCGAAGTGAAATTTTTTCGCTCTAAATTTTACGAGCTTGTGCAGAACTTCTAGGCAATCATATCGGCAGGTGACACGAAGTGATTCGAGTTCGTTTGCCCCCCCATTTTCTTTAACGAACGATAACTTTTTGTGAAAATAACATGTGCCCCGATCCAGGCCGAAACGACTCGAATTACACTTCGAGACCCGCCGACATGATCGCCACTATGCACAGAGCACCCTCGTAAATTTTCGGGACGTTTCATTTTTTCACAACCAGGACCGAAACCCTAGGCCGAACAAAATGGTCGGATGCGAAGTGAAATTTTTTCGCTGGAAATTTTACGGTCTTGTGCAGAACTTCAAGGCAATCATATCGGCAGGTGACATGAAGTGATTCGAGTTTGTTTGCCCCCCCATTTTCTTTAACGAACGATAACTTTTTGTGAAAATAACAAGTGCCCCAATCCCGGCCGAAACGACTCGAATTACACTTCGAGACCCGCCGACATGATCGCCATGATGCACAGAGCACCCTCGTAAATTTTCGGGACGTTTCATTTTTTCACAACCAGGACCGAAACCCTAGGTCGAACAAAATGGTCGGATGCGAAGGGAAATTTTTTCGCTCGAAATTTTACGAGCTTGTGCAGAACTTCTAGGCAATCACATCGGCAGGTGACACGAAGTGATTCGAGTTTGTTTGCCCCCCCATTTTCTTTAACGAACGATAACTTTTTGTGAAAATAACAAGTGCCCCGATCCCGGCCGAAACGACTCGAATTACACTTCGAGACCCGCCGACATGATCGCCACGATGCACAGAGCACCCTCGTAAATTTTCGGGACGTTTCATTTTTTCACAACCAGGACCGAAACCATAGGCCGAACAAAATGGTCGGATGCGAAGTGAAATTTTTTCGCACTAAATTTTACGAGCTTGTGCAGAACTTCTAGGCAATCATATCGGCAGGTGACACGAAGTGATTCGAGTTCGTTTGCCCCCCCATTTTCTTTAACGAACGATAACTTTTTGTGAAAATAACAAGTGCCCCGATCCCGGCCGAAACGACTCGAATTACACTTCGAGACCCGCCGACATGATCGCCACGATGCACAGAGCACCCTCGTAAATTTTTGGGACGTTTCATTTTTTCACAACCAGGACCGAAACCATAGGCCGAACAAAATGGTCGTATGCGAAGTGAAATTTTTTCGCTCGAAATTTTACGAGCATGTGCGGAACTTTTAGGCAATCATATCGGCAGGTGACACGAAGTGATTCAAGTTCGTTTGCCCCCCCATTTTCTTTAACGAACGATAACTTTTAGTGAAAATAACAAGTGCCCCGAACCCGGCCGAAATGACTCGAATTACACTTCGAGACCCGCCGACATGATCGCCACGATGCACAGAGCACCCTCGTAAATTTTCGGGACGTTTCATTTTTTCACAACCAGGACCGAAACCCTAGGCCGAACAAAATGGTCGGATGCGAAGTGAAATTTTTTCGCTCGAAATTTTACGGTCTTGTGCAGAACTTATAGGCAATCATATCGGCAGGTGACACGAAGTGATTCGAGTTCGTTTGCCCCCCCATTTTCTTTAACGAACGATAACTTTTTGTGAAAATAACAAGTGCCCCGATCCAAGCCGAAACGACTCGAATTACACTTCGAGACCCGTCGACATGATCGCCACGATGCACAGAGCACCCTCGTAAATTTTCGGGACGTTTCATTTTTTCACAACCAGGACCGAAACCCTAGGCCGAACAAAATGGTCGGATGCGAAGGGAAATTTTTTCGCTCGAAATTTTATGAGCTTGTGCAGAACTTCTAGGCAATCATATCGGCAGGTGACACGATGTGATTCGAGTTCGTTTGCCCCCCCATTTTCTTTAACGAACGATAACTTTTTGTGAAAATAACAAGTGCCCCGATCCCGGCCGAAACGACTCGAATTACACTTCGAGACCCGTCGACATGATCGCCACGATGCACAGAGCACCCTCGTAAATTTTCGGGACGTTTCATTTTTTCACAACTAGGACCGAAACCCTAGGCCGAACAAAATGGTCGTATGCGAAGTGAAATTTTTTCGCTCGAAATTTTACGAGCATGTGCGGAACTTTTAGGCAATCATATCGGCAGGTGACACGATGTGATTCGAGTTCGTTTGCCCCCCCATTTTCTTTAACGAACGATAACTTTTTGTGAAAATAACAAGTGCCCCGATCCCGGCCGAAACGACTCGAATTACACTTCGAGACCCGCCGACATGATCGCCACGATGCACAGAGCACCCTCGTAAATTTTCGGGACGTTTCATTTTTTCACAACCAGGACCGAAACCATAGGCCGAACAAAATGGTCGGATGCGAAGTGAAATTTTTTCGCTCTAAATTTTACGAGCTTGTGCAGAACTTCTAGGCAATCATATCGGCAGGTGACACGAAGTGATTCGAGTTCGTTTGCCCCCCCATTTTCTTTAACGAACGATAACTTTTTGTGAAAATAACATGTGCCCCGATCCAGGCCGAAACGACTCGAATTACACTTCGAGACCCGCCGACATGATCGCCACTATGCACAGAGCACCCTCGTAAATTTTCGGGACGTTTCATTTTTTCACAACCAGGACCGAAACCCTAGGCCGAACAAAATGGTCGGATGCGAAGTGAAATTTTTTCGCTGGAAATTTTACGGTCTTGTGCAGAACTTCAAGGCAATCATATCGGCAGGTGACATGAAGTGATTCGAGTTTGTTTGCCCCCCCATTTTCTTTAACGAACGATAACTTTTTGTGAAAATAACAAGTGCCCCAATCCCGGCCGAAACGACTCGAATTACACTTCGAGACCCGCCGACATGATCGCCACGATGCACAGAGCACCCTCGTAAATTTTCGGGACGTTTCATTTTTTCACAACCAGGACCGAAACCCTAGGTCGAACAAAATGGTCGGATGCGAAGGGAAATTTTTTCGCTCGAAATTTTACGAGCTTGTGCAGAACTTCTAGGCAATCACATCGGCAGGTGACACGAAGTGATTCGAGTTTGTTTGCCCCCCCATTTTCTTTAACGAACGATAACTTTTTGTGAAAATAACAAGTGCCCCGATCCCGGCCGAAACGACTCGAATTACACTTCGAGACCCGCCGACATGATCGCCACGATGCACAGAGCACCCTCGTAAATTTTCGGGACGTTTCATTTTTTCACAACCAGGACCGAAACCATAGGCCGAACAAAATGGTCGGATGCGAAGTGAAATTTTTTCGCACTAAATTTTACGAGCTTGTGCAGAACTTCTAGGCAATCATATCGGCAGGTGACACGAAGTGATTCGAGTTCGTTTGCCCCCCCATTTTCTTTAACGAACGATAACTTTTTGTGAAAATAACAAGTGCCCCGATCCCGGCCGAAACGACTCGAATTACACTTCGAGACCCGCCGACATGATCGCCACGATGCACAGAGCACCCTCGTAAATTTTTGGGACGTTTCATTTTTTCACAACCAGGACCGAAACCATAGGCCGAACAAAATGGTCGTATGCGAAGTGAAATTTTTTCGCTCGAAATTTTACGAGCATGTGCGGAACTTTTAGGCAATCATATCGGCAGGTGACACGAAGTGATTCAAGTTCGTTTGCCCCCCCATTTTCTTTAACGAACGATAACTTTTTGTGAAAATAACATGTGGCCCGATCCAGGCCGAAACGACTCGAATTACACTTCGAGACCCGCCGACATGATCGCCACTATGCACAGAGCACCCTCGTAAATTTTCGGGACGTTTCATTTTTTCACAACCAGGACCGAAACCCTAGGCCGAACAAAATGGTCGGATGCGAAGTGAAATTTTTTCGCTGGAAATTTTACGGTCTTGTGCAGAACTTCTAGGCAATCATATCGGCAGGTGACATGAAGTGATTCGAGTTTGTTTGCCCCCCCATTTTCTTTAACGAACGATAACTTTTTGTGAAAATAACAAGTGCCCCGATCCCGGCCGAAACGACTCGAATTACACTTCGAGACCCGCCGACATGATCGCCACGATGCACAGAGCACCCTCGTAAATTTTCGGGACGTTTCATTTTTTCACAACCAGGACCGAAACCATAGGCCGAACAAAATGGTCGGATGCGAAGTGAAATTTTTTCGCTCTAAATTTTACGAGCTTGTGCAGAACTTCTAGGCAATCATATCGGCAGGTGACACGAAGTGATTCGAGTTCGTTTGCCCCCCCATTTTCTTTAACGAACGATAACTTTTTGTGAAAATAACAAGTGCCCCGATCCCGGCCGAAACGACTCGAATTACACTTCGAGACCCGCCGACATGATCGCCACGATGCACAGAGCACCCTCGTAAATTTTCGGGACGTTTCATTTTTTCACAACCAGGACCGAAACCATAGGCCGAACAAAATGGTCGTATGCGAAGTGAAATTTTTTCGCTCGAAATTTTACGAGCATGTGCGGAACTTTTAGGCAATCATATCGGCAGGTGACACGAAGTGATTCAAGTTCGTTTGCCCCCCCATTTTCTTTAACGAACGATAACTTTTAGTGAAAATAACAAGTGCCCCGAACCCGGCCGAAATGACTCGAATTACACTTCGAGACCCGCCGACATGATCGCCACGATGCACAGAGCACCCTCGTAAATTTTCGGGACGTTTCATTTTTTCACAACCAGGACCGAAACCCTAGGCCGAACAAAATGGTCGGATGCGAAGTGAAATTTTTTCGCTCGAAATTTTACGGTCTTGTGCAGAACTTATAGGCAATCATATCGGCAGGTGACACGAAGTGATTCGAGTTCGTTTGCCCCCCCATTTTCTTTAACGAACGATAACTTTTTGTGAAAATAACAAGTGCCCCGATCCAAGCCGAAACGACTCGAATTACACTTCGAGACCCGTCGACATGATCGCCACGATGCACAGAGCACCCTCGTAAATTTTCGGGACGTTTCATTTTTTCACAACCAGGACCGAAACCCTAGGCCGAACAAAATGGTCGGATGCGAAGGGAAATTTTTTCGCTCGAAATTTTATGAGCTTGTGCAGAACTTCTAGGCAATCATATCGGCAGGTGACACGATGTGATTCGAGTTCGTTTGCCCCCCCATTTTCTTTAACGAACGATAACTTTTTGTGAAAATAACAAGTGCCCCGATCCCGGCCGAAACGACTCGAATTACACTTCGAGACCCGTCGACATGATCGCCACGATGCACAGAGCACCCTCGTAAATTTTCGGGACGTTTCATTTTTTCACAACTAGGACCGAAACCCTAGGCCGAACAAAATGGTCGTATGCGAAGTGAAATTTTTTCGCTCGAAATTTTACGAGCATGTGCGGAACTTTTAGGCAATCATATCGGCAGGTGACACGATGTGATTCGAGTTCGTTTGCCCCCCCATTTTCTTTAACGAACGATAACTTTTTGTGAAAATAACAAGTGCCCCGATCCCGGCCGAAACGACTCGAATTACACTTCGAGACCCGTCGACATGATCGCCACGATGCACAGAGCACCCTCGTAAATTTTCGGGACGTTTCATTTTTTCACAACCAGGACCGAAACCCTAGGCCGAACAAAATGGTCGGATGCGAAGTGAAATTTTTTCGCTCGAAATTTTACGGTCTTGTGCAGAACTTCCAGGCAATCATATCGGCAGGTGACCCGAAGTGATTCGAGTTCGTTTGCCCCCCCATTTTCTTTAACGAACGATAACTTTTTGTGAAAATAACAAGTGCCCCGATCCAGGCCGAAACGACTCGAATTACACTTCGAGACCCGCCGATATGATCGCCACGATGCACATAACACCCTCGTAAATTTTCGGGACGTTTCATTTTTTCACAACCAGGACCGAAACCCTAGGCCGAACAAAAAGGTCGGATGCGAAGTGAAATTTTTTCGCCCGAAATTTTTCGGTCTTGTGCAGAACTTCTAGGCAATCATATCGGCAGGTGACACGAAGTGATTCGAGTTCGTTTGCGCCTCCATTTTCTTTAACGAACGATGACTTTTTGTGAAAATAACAAGTGCCCCGATCCAGGCCGAAACGACTCGAATTACACTTCGAGACCCGCTGACATGATCGCCACGATGCACAGAGCACCCTCGTAAATTTTCGGGACGTTTCATTTTTCACAACCAGGACCGAAACCCTAGGCCGAACAAAATGTTCGAATGCGAAGTGAAATTTTTTCGCTCGAAATTTTACGGTCTTGTGCAGAACTTCTAGGCAATCATATAGGCAGGTGACCCCAAGTGATTCGAGTTCGTTTGCCCCCCCATTTTCTTTAACGAACGATAACTTTTTGTGAAAATAACAAGTGCCCCGAACCCGGCCGAAACGACTCGAATTACACTTCGAGACCTGCCGACATGATCGCCACGATGCACAGAGCACCCTCGTAAATTTTCGGGACGTTTCATTTTTCACAACCAGGACCGAAATCCTAGGCCGAACAAAATGGTTGGATGCGAAGTGAAATTTTTTCGTTCGAAATTTTACGTTCTTGTGCAGAACTTCTAGGCAATCATATCGGCTGGTGACACGAAGTGATTCGAGTTCGTTTGCCCCCCCCCCATTTTCTTTGACGAACGATAACTTTTTGTGAAAATAACAAGTGCCCCGAACCCGGCCGAAACGACTCGAATTACACTTCGAGACCCGCCGACATGATCGCCACGATGCACAGAGCACCCTCGTAAATTTTCGGGACGTTTCATTTTTTCACAACCAGGACCGAAACCCTAGGCCGAACAAAATGGTCGGATGCGAAGTGAAATTTTTTCGCTCGAAATTTTACGAGCTTGTGCAGAACTTCTAGGCAATCATATCGGCAGGTGACACGAAGTGATTCGAGTTCGTTTGCCCCCCCCCATGTTCTTTAACGAACGATAACTTTTTGTGAAAATAACAAGTGCCCCGATCCAGGCCGAAACGACTCGAATTACACTTCGAGACCCGCCGACATGATCGCCACTATGCACAGAGCACCCTCGTAAATTTTCGGGACGTTTCATTTTTTCACAACCAGGACCGAAACCCTAGGCCGAACAAAATGGTCGGATGCGAAGTGAAATTTTTTCGCTCGAAATTTTACGGTCTTGTGCAGAACTTCTAGGCAATCATATCGGCAGGTGACACGAAGTGATTCGAGTTCGTTTGCGCCTCCATTTTCTTTAACGAACGATGACTTTTTGTGAAAATAACAAGTGCCCCGATCCAGGCCGAAACGACTCGAATTACACTTCGAGACTCGCTGACATGATCGCCACGATGCACAGAGCACCCTCGTAAATTTTCGGGACGTTTCATTTTTCACAACCAGGACCGAAACCCTAGGCCGAACAAAATGTTCGAATGCGAAGTGAAATTTTTTCGCTCGAAATTTTACGGTCTTGTGCAGAACTTCTAGGCAATCATATCGGCAGGTGACCCCAAGTGATTCGAGTTCGTTTGCCCCCCCATTTTCTTTAACAAACGATAACTTTTTGTGAAAATAACAAGTGCCCCGAACCCGGCCGAAACGACTCGAATTACACTTCGAGACCTGCCGACATGATCGCCACGATGCACAGAGCACCCTCGTAAATTTTCGGGACGTTTCATTTTTCACAACCAGGACCGAAACCCTAGGCCGAACAAAATGGTTGGATGCGAAGTGAAATTTTTTCGTTCGAAATTTTACGTTCTTGTGCAGAACTTCTAGGCAATCATATCGGCTGGTGACACGAAGTGATTCGAGTTCGTTTGCCCCCCCCTCCATTTTCTTTGACGAACGATAACTTTTTGTGAAAATAACAAGTGCCCCGAACCCGGCCGAAACGACTCGAATTACACTTCGAGACCCGCCGACATGATCGCCACGATGCACAGAGCACCCTCGTAAATTTTCGGGACGTTTCATTTTTTCACAACCAGGACCGAAACCCTAGGCCGAACAAAATGGTCGGATGCGAAGTGAAATTTTTTCGCTCGAAATTTTACGAGCTTGTGCAGAACTTCTAGGCAATCATATCGGCAGGTGACACGAAGTGATTCGAGTTCGTTTGCCCCCCCCCCATGTTCTTTAACGAACGATAACTTTTTGTGAAAATAACAAGTGCCCCGATCCAGGCCGAAACGACTCGAATTACACTTCGAGACCCGCCGACATGATCGCCACTATGCACAGAGCACCCTCGTAAATTTTCGGGACGTTTCATTTTTTCACAACCAGGACCGAAACCCTAGGCCGAACAAAATGGTCGGATGCGAAGTGAAATTTTTTCGCTCGAAATTTTACGGTCTTGTGCAGAACTTCTAGGCAATCATATCGGCAGGTGACACGAAGTGATTCGAGTTCGTTTGCGCCTCCATTTTCTTTAACGAACGATGACTTTTTGTGAAAATAACAAGTGCCCCGATCCAGGCCGAAACGACTCGAATTACACTTCGAGACCCGCTGACATGATCGCCACGATGCACAGAGCACCCTCGTAAATTTTCGGGACGTTTCATTTTTCACAACCAGGACCGAAACCCTAGGCCGAACAAAATGTTCGAATGCGAAGTGAAATTTTTTCGCTCGAAATTTTACGGTCTTGTGCAGAACTTCTAGGCAATCATATCGGCAGGTGACCCCAAGTGATTCGAGTTCGTTTGCCCCCCAATTTTCTTTAACGAACGATAACTTTTTGTGAAAATAACAAGTGCCCCGAACCCGGCCGAAACGACTCGAATTACACTTCGAGACCTGCCGACATGATCGCCACGATGCACAGAGCACCCTCGTAAATTTTCGGGACGTTTCATTTTTCACAACCAGGACCGAAACCCTAGGCCGAACAAAATGGTTGGATGCGAAGTGAAATTTTTTCGTTCGAAATTTTACGTTCTTGTGCAGAACTTCTAGGCAATCATATCGGCTGGTGACACGAAGTGATTCGAGTTCGTTTGCCCCCCCCCCATTTTCTTTGACGAACGATAACTTTTTGTGAAAATAACAAGTGCCCCGAACCCGGCCGAAACGACTCGAATTACACTTCGAGACCCGCCGACATGATCGCCACGATGCACAGAGCACCCTCGTAAATTTTCGGGACGTTTCATTTTTTCACAACCAGGACCGAAACCCTTGGCCGAACAAAATGGTCGGATGCGAAGTGAAATTTTTTCGCTCGAAATTTTACGAGCTTGTGCAGAACTTCTAGGCAATCATATCGGCAGGTGACACGAAGTGATTCGAGTTCGTTTGCCCCCCCCCATGTTCTTTAACGAACGATAACTTTTTCTGAAAATAACAAGTGCCCCGATCCAGGCCGAAACGACTCGAATTACACTTCGAGACCCGCTGACATGATCGCCACGATGCACAGAGCACCCTCGTAAATTTTCGGGACGTTTCATTTTTCACAACCAGGACCGAAACCCTAGGCCGAACAAAATGGTCGGATGCGAAGTGAAATGTTTTCGCTCGAAATTTTACGTTCTTGTGCAGAACTTCTAGGCAATCATATCGGCTGGTGACACGAAGTGATTCGAGTTCGTTTGCCCCCCCCCCCCCCCCCCATTTTCTTTGACGAACGATAACTTTTTGTGAAAATAACAAGTGCCCCGAACCCGGCCGAAACGACTCGAATTACACTTCGAGACCCGCCGACATGATCGCCACGATGCACAGAGCACCCTCGTAAATTTTCGGGACGTTTCATTTTTTCACAACCAGGACCGAAACCCTAGGCCGAACAAAATGGTCGGATGCGAAGTGAAATTTTTTCGTTCGAAATTTTACGAGAATGTGCGGAACTTCTAGGCAATCATATCGGCAGGTGACACGAAGTGATTCAAGTTCGTTTGCCCCCCCATTTTCTTTAACGAACGATAACTTTTTGTAAAAGTAACAAGTGCCCCGAACCCGGCCGAAACGACTCGAATTACACTTCGAGACCCGCCGACATGATCGCCACGATGCACAGAGTACCCTCGTAAATTTTCGGGACGTTTCATTTTTTCACAACCAGGACCGAAACTCTAGGCCGAACAAAATGGTCGGATGCGAAGTGAAATTTTTTCGCTCGAAATTTTACGTTCTTGTGCAGAACTTCTAGGCAATCATATCGGCAGGTGACACTAAGTGATTCGAGTTCGTTTGCCCCCCCCATTTTCTTTGACGAACGATAACTTTTTGTGAAAATAACAAGTGCCCCGAACCCGGCCGAAACGACTCGAATTACACTTCGAGACCCGCCGACATGATCGCCACGATGCACAGAGCACCCTCGTAAATTTTCGGGACGTTTCATTTTTTCACAACCAGGACCGAAACCCTAGGCCGAACAAAATGGTCGGATGCGAAGTGAAATTTTTTCGCTTGAAATTTTACGAGCATGTGCGGAACTTCTAGGCAATCATATCGGCAGGTGACACGAAGTGATTCGAGTTCGTTTGCCCCCCATTTTCTTTAACGAACGATAACTTTTTGTCAAAATAACAAGTGCCCCGAACCCGGCCGAAACGACTCGAATTACACTTCGAGACCCGCCGACATGATCGCCACGATGCACAGAGCACCCTCGTAAATTTTCGGGACGTTTCATTTTTTCACAACTAGGACCGAAACCCTAGGCCGAACAAAATGGTCGGATGCGAAGTTAAATTCTCTCGCTCGAAATTTTGCGGTCTTGTGCAGAACTTCTAGGCAATCATATCGGCAGGTGACCCGAAGTGATTCGAGTTCGTTTGCCCCCCCATTTTCTTTAACGAACGATAACTTTTTTGTGAAAATAACAAGTGCCCCGATCCAGGCCGAAACGACTCGAATTACACTTCGAGACCCGCCGACATGATCGCCACGATGCACAGAGCACCCTCGTAAATTTTCGGGACGTTTCATTTTTTCACAACCAGGACCGAAACCTTAGGCCGAACAAAATGGTCGGATGCGAAGTGAAATTTTTTCGCTCGAAATTTTACGAGCATGTGCGGAACTTCTAGGCAATCATATCGGCAGGTGACACGAAGTGATTCAAGTTCGTTTGCCCCCCCATTTTCTCTAACGAACGATAACTTTTTGTGAAAATAACAAGTGCCCCGATCCCGGCCGAAACGACTCGAATTACACTTCGAGACCCGCCGACATGATCGCCACGATGCACGGAGCACCCTCGTAAATTTTCGGGACGTTTCATTTTTTCACAACCAGGACCGAAACCCTAGGCCGAACAAAATGGTCGGATGCGAAGTGAAATTTTTTCGCTCGAAATTTTACGAGCATGTGCGGAACTTCTGGGCAATCATATCGGCAGGTGACACGAAGTGATTCAAGTTCGTTTGCCCCCCCATTTTCTTTAACGAACGATAACTTTTTGTGAAAATAACAAGTGCCCCGATCCCGGCCGAAACGACTCGAATTACACTTCGAGACCCGTCGACATGATCGCCACGATGCACAGAGCACCCTCGTAAATTTTCGGGACGTTTCATTTTTTCACAACTAGGACCGAAACCCTAGGCCGAACAAAATGGTCGTATGCGAAGTGAAATTTTTTCGCTCGAAATTTTACGAGCATGTGCGGAACTTTTAGGCAATCATATCGGCAGGTGACACGAAGTGATTCAAGTTCGTTTGCCCCCCCATTTTCTTTAACGAACGATAACTTTTTGTGAAAATAACAAGTGCCCCGAACCCGGCCGAAACGACTCGAATTACACTTCGAGACCCGCCGACATGATCGCCACGATGCACAGAGCACCCTCGTAAATTTTCGGGACGTTTCATTTTTTCACAACCAGGATCGAAACCCTAGGCCGAACAAAATGGTCGGATGCGAAGGGAAATTTTTTCGCTCGAAATTTTACGAGCATGTGCGGAACTTCTAGGCAATCATATCGGCAGGTGACACGAAGTGATTCGAGTTCGTTTGCCCCCCCATTTTCTTTAACGAACGATAAATTTTTGTGAAAATAACAAGTGCCCCGATCCAGGCCGAAACGACTCGAATTACACTTCGAGACCCGCCGACATGATCGCCACGATGCACGGAGCACCCTCGTAAATTTTCGGGAGGTTTCATTTTTTCACAACCAGGACCGAAACTCTAGGCCGAACAAAATGGTCGGATGCGAAGTGAAACTTTTTCGCTCGAAATTTTACGTTCTTGTGCAGAACTTCTAGGCAATCATATCGGCAGGTGACACTAAGTGATTCGAGTTCGTTTGCCCCCCCCCATTTTCTTTGACGAACGATAACTTTTTGTGAAAATAACAAGTGCCCCGAACCCGGCCGAAACGACTCGAATTACACTTCGAGACCCGCCGACATGATCGCCACGATGCACTGAGCACCCTCGTAAATTTTCGGGACGTTTCATTTTTTCACAACCAGGACCGAAACCTTAGGCCGAACAAAATGGTCGGATGCGAAGTGAAATTTTTTCGCTCGAAATTTTACGAGCATGTGCGGAACTTCTAGGCAATCATATCGGCAGGTGACACGAAGTGATTCGAGTTCGTTTGCCCCCCCATTTTCTTTAACGAACGATAACTTTTTGTCAAAATAACAAGTGCCCCGAACCCGGCCGAAACGACTCGAATTACACTTCGAGACCCGCCGACAAGATCGCCACGATGCACAGAGCACCCTCGTAAATTTTCGGGACGTTTCATTTTTTCACAACCAGGACCGAAACCCTAGGCCGAACAAAATGGTCGGATGCGAAGTTAAATTCTCTCGCTCGAAATTTTACGGTCTTGTGCAGAACTTCTAGGCAATCATATCGGCAGGTGACCCGAAGTGATTCGAGTTCGTTTGCCCCCCCATTTTCTTTAACGAACGATAACTTTTTTGTGAAAATAACAAGTGCCCCGATCCAGGCCGAAACGACTCGAATTACACTTCGAGACCCGCCGACATGATCGCCACGATGCACAGAGCAACCTCGTAAATTTTCGGGACGTTTCATTTTTTCACAACCAGGACCGAAACCCTAGGCCGAACAAAATGGTCGGATGCGAAGTGAAATTTTTTCGCTCGAAATTTTACGGTCTTGTGCAGAACTTCTAGGCAATCATATCGGCAGGTGACACGAAGTGATTCGAGTTCGTTTGCCCCCCCATTTTCTTTAACGAACGATAAATTTTTGTGAAAATAACAAGTGCCCCGATCCAGGCCGAAACGACTCGAATTACACTTCGAGACCCGCCGACATGATCGCCACGATGCACGGAGCACCCTCGTAAATTTTCGGGACGTTTCATTTTTTCACAACCAGGACCGAAACCCTAGGCCGAACAAAATGGTCGGATGCGAAGTGAAATTTTTTCGCTCGAAATTTTACGGTCTTGTGCAGAACTTCTAGGCAATCATATCGGCAGGTGACACGAAGTGATTCGAGTTCGTTTGCCCCCCCATTTTCTTTAACGAACGATAAATTTTTGTGAAAATAACAAGTGCCCCGATCCAGGCCGAAACGACTCGAATTACACTTCGAGACCCGCCGACATGATCGCCACGATGCACGGAGCACCCTCGTAAATTTTCGGGACGTTTCATTTTTTCACAACCAGGACCGAAACCCTAGGCCGAACAAAATGGTCGGATGCGAAGTGAAATTTTTTCGCTCGAAATTTTACGAGCATGTGCGGAACTTCTAGGCAATCATATCGGCAGGTGACACGAAGTGATTCAAGTTCGTTTGCCCCCCCATTTTCTCTAACGAACGATAACTTTTTGTGAAAATAACAAGTGCCCCGATCCCGGCCGAAACGACTCGAATTACACTTCGAGCCCCGCCGACATGATCGCCACGATGCACGGAGCACCCTCGTAAATTTTCGGGACGTTTCATTTTTTCACAACCAGGACCGAAACCCTAGGCCGAACAAAATGGTCGGATGCGAAGTGAAATTTTTTCGCTCGAAATTTTACGAGCATGTGCGGAACTTCTGGGCAATCATATCGGCAGGTGACACGAAGTGATTCAAGTTCGTTTGCCCCCCCATTTTCTCTAACGAACGATAACTTTTTGTGAAAATAACAAGTGCCCCGAACCCGGCCGAAACGACTCGAATTACACTTCGAGACCCGCCGACATGATCGCCACGATGCACAGAGCACCCTCGTAAATTTTCGGGACGTTTCATTTTTTCACAACCAGGACCGAAACCCTAGGCCGAACAAAATGGTCGGATGCGAAGTGAAATTTTTTCGCTCGAAATTTTACGAGCATGTGCGGAACTTCTAGGCAATCATATCGGCAGGTGACACGAAGTGATTCGAGTTCGTTTGCCCCCCCATTTTCTTTAACGAACGATAACTTTTTGTCAAAATAACAAGTGCCCCGAACCCGGCCGAAACGACTCGAATTACACTTCGAGACCCGCCGACATGATCGCCACGATGCACAGAGCACCCTCGTAAATTTTCGGGACGTTTCATTTTTTCACAACCAGGACCGAAACCCTAGGCCGAACAAAATGGTCGGATGCGAAGTGAAATTTTTTCGCTCGAAATTTTACGAGCATGTGCGGAACTTCTAGGCAATCATATCGGCAGGTGACACGAAGTGATTCAAGTTCGTTTGCCCCCCCATTTTCTCTAACGAACGATAACTTTTTGTGAAAATAACAAGTGCCCCGATCCCGGCCGAAACGACTCGAATTACACTTCGAGACCCGTCGACATGATCGCCACGATGCACAGAGCACCCTCGTAAATTTTCGGGACGTTTCATTTTTTCACAACTAGGACCGAAACCCTAGGCCGAACAAAATGGTCGTATGCGAAGTGAAATTTTTTCGCTCGAAATTTTACGAGCATGTGCGGAACTTTTAGGCAATCATATCGGCAGGTGACACGAAGTGATTCAAGTTCGTTTGCCCCCCCATTTTCTTTAACGAACGATAACTTTTTGTGAAAATAACAAGTGCCCCGAACCCGGCCGAAACGACTCGAATTACACTTCGAGACCCGCCGACATGATCGCCACGATGCACAGAGCACCCTCGTAAATTTTCGGGACGTTTCATTTTTTCACAACCAGGACCGAAACCCTAGGCCGAACAAAATGGTCGGATGCGAAGTGAAATTTTTTCGCTCGAAATTTTACGAGCATGTGCGGAACTTCTGGGCAATCATATCGGCAGGTGACACGAAGTGATTCAAGTTCGTTTGCCCCCCCATTTTCTTTAACGAACGATAACTTTTTGTGAAAATAACAAGTGCCCCGATCCCGGCCGAAACGACTCGAATTACACTTCGAGACCCGTCGACATGATCGCCACGATGCACAGAGCACCCTCGTAAATTTTCGGGACGTTTCATTTTTTCACAACTAGGACCGAAACCCTAGGCCGAACAAAATGGTCGTATGCGAAGTGAAATTTTTTCGCTCGAAATTTTACGAGCATGTGCGGAACTTTTAGGCAATCATATCGGCAGGTGACACGAAGTGATTCAAGTTCGTTTGCCCCCCCATTTTCTTTAACGAACGATAACTTTTTGTGAAAATAACAAGTGCCCCGAACCCGGCCGAAACGACTCGAATTACACTTCGAGACCCGCCGACATGATCGCCACGATGCACAGAGCACCCTCGTAAATTTTCGGGACGTTTCATTTTTTCACAACCAGGACCGAAACCCTAGGCCGAACAAAATGGTCGGATGCGAAGTGAAATTTTTTCGCTCGAAATTTTACGAGCATGTGCGGAACTTCTAGGCAATCATATCGGCAGGTGACACGAAGTGATTCGAGTTCGTTTGCCCCCCCATTTTCTTTAACGAACGATACTTTTTGTCAAAATAACAAGTGCCCCGAACCCGGCCGAAACGACTCGAATTACACTTCGAGACCCGCCGACATGATCGCCACGATGCACAGAGCACCCTCGTAAATTTTCGGGACGTTTCATTTTTTCACAACCAGGACCGAAACCCTAGGCCGAACAAAATGGTCGGATGCGAGGTGAAATTTTTTCGCTCGAAATTTTACGAGCATGTGCGGAACTTCTGGGCAATCATATCGGCAGGTGACACGAAGTGATTCAAGTTCGTTTGCCCCCCCATTTTCTCTAACGAACGATAACTTTTTGTGAAAATAACAAGTGCCCCGAACCCGGCCGAAACGACTCGAATTACACTTCGAGACCCGCCGACATGATCGCCACGATGCACAGAGTACCCTCGTAAATTTTCGGGAGGTTTCATTTTTTCACAACCAGGACCGAAACTCTAGGCCGAACAAAATGGTCGGATGCGAAGTGAAACTTTTTCGCTCGAAATTTTACGTTCTTGTGCAAAACTTCTAGGCAATCATATCGGCAGGTGACACTAAGTGATTCGAGTTCGTTTGCCCCCCCCATTTTCTTTGACGAACGATAACTTTTTGTGAAAATAACAAGTGCCCCGAACCCGGCCGAAACGACTCGAATTACACTTCGAGACCCGCCGACATGATCGCCACGATGCACGGAGCACCCTCGTAAATTTTCGGGACGTTTCATTTTTTCACAACCAGGACCGAAACCCTAGGCCGAACAAAATGGTCGGATGCGAAGTGAAATTTTTTCGCTCGAAATTTTACGGTCTTGTGCAGAACTTCTAGGCAATCATATCGGCAGGTGACACGAAGTGATTCGAGTTCGTTTGCCCCCCCATTTTCTTTAACGAACGATAACTTTTTGTCAAAATAACAAGTGCCCCGAACCCGGCCGAAACGACTCGAATTACACTTCGAGACCCGCCGACATGATCGCCACGATGCACGGAGCAACCTCGTAAATTTTCGGGACATTTCATTTTTTCACAACCAGGACCGAAACCCTAGGCCGAACAAAATGGTCGGATGCGAAGTGAAATTTTTTCGATCGAAATTTTACGAGCATGTGCGGAACTTCTAGGCAATCATATCGGCAGGTGACACGAAGTGATTCGAGTTCGTTTGCCCCCCCAATTTCTTTAACGAACGATAACTTTTTGTCAAAATAACAAGTGCCCCGAACCCGGCCGAAACGACTCGAATTACACTTCGAGACCCGCCGACATGATCGCCACGATGCACAGAGCACCCTCGTAAATTTTCGGGACGTTTGATTTTTTCACAACCAGGACCGAAACCCTAGGCCGAACAAAATGGTCGGATGCGAAGTGAAATTTTTTCGCTCGAAATTTTACGGTCTTGTGCAGAACTTCTAGGCAATCATATCGGCAGGTGACACGAAGTGATTCGAGTTCGTTTGCCCCCCCATTTTCTTTAACGAACGATAACTTTTTGTCAAAATAACAAGTGCCCCGAACCCGGCCGAAACGACTCGAATTACACTTCGAGACCCGCCGACATGATCGCCACGATGCACGGAGCACCCTCGTAAATTTTCGGGACATTTCATTTTTTCACAACCAGGACCGAAACCCTAGGCCGAACAAAATGGTCGGATGCGAAGTGAAATTTTTTCGATCGAAATTTTACGAGCATGTGCGGAACTTCTAGGCAATCATATCGGCAGGTGACACGAAGTGATTCGAGTTCGTTTGCCCCCCCAATTTCTTTAACGAACGATAACTTTTTGTCAAAATAACAAGTGCCCCGAACCCGGCCGAAACGACTCGAATTACACTTCGAGACCCGCCGACATGATCGCCACGACGCCCGGAGCACCCTCGTAAATTTTCGGGACGTTTCATTTTTTCACAACCAGGACCGAAACCCTAGGCCGAACAAAATGGTCGGATGCGAAGTGAAATTTTTTCGCTCGAAATTTTACGGTCTTGTGCAGAACTTCTAGGCAATTATATCGGCAGGTGACACGAAGTGATTCGAGTTCGTTTGCCCCCCGATTTTCTTTAACGAACGATAACTTTTTGTGAAAATAACAAGTGCCCCGAACCCGGCCGAAACGACTCGAATTACACTTCGAGACCCGCCGACATGATCGCCACGATGCACAGAGCACCCTCGTAAATTTTCGGGACGTTTCATTTTTTCACAACCAGGACCGAAACCCTAGGCCGAACAAAATGGTCGGATGCGAAGTGAAATTTTTTCGCTCGAAATTTTACGGTCTTGTGCAGAACTTCTACGCACTCATATCGGCAGGTGACACGAAGTGATTCGAGTTCGTTTGCCCCCCGATTTTCTTTAACGAACGATAACTTTTTGTGAAAATAACAAGTGCCCCGATCCCGGCCGAAACGACTCGAATTACACTTCGAGACCCGCCGACATGATCGCCACGATGCACAGAGCACCCTCGTAAATTTTCGGGACGTTTCATTTTTTCACAACCAGGACCGAAACCCTAGGCCGAACAAAATGGTCGGATGCGAAGTGAAATTTTTTCGCTCGAAATTTTACGAGCATGTGCGGAACTTCTAGGCAATCATATCGGCAGGTGACACAAAGTGATTCGAGTTCGTTTGCCCCCCCAATTTCTTTAACGAACGATAACTTTTTGTCAAAATAACAAGTGCCCCGAACCCGGCCGAAACGACTCGAATTACACTTCGAAACCCGCCGACTTGATCGCCACGATGCACAGAGCACCCTCGTAAATTTTCTTGACGTTTCATTTTTTCACAACCAGGACCGAAACCCTAGGCCGAACAAAATGGTCGGATGCGAAGTGAAATTTTTTCGCTCGAAATTTTACGGTCTTGTGCAGAACTTCTAGGCAATCATATCGGCAGGTGACACGAAGTGATTCGAGTTCGTTTGCCCCCCCATTTTCTTTAACGAACGATAACTTTTTGTGAAAATAACAAGTGCCCCGATCCAGCCGAAACGACTCGAATTACACTTCGAGACCCGCCGACATGATCGCCACGATGCACAGAGCACCCTCGTAAATTTTCGGGACGTTTCATTTTTTCACAACCAGGACCGAAACCCTAGGCCGAACAAAATGGTCGGATGCGAAGTGAAATTTTTTCGCTCGAAATTTTACGGTCTTGTGCAGAACTTCTAGGCAATCATATCGGCAGGTGACACGAAGTGATTCGAGTTCGTTTGCCCCCCGATTTTCTTTAACGAACGATAACTTTTAGTGAAAATAACAAGTGCCCCGATCTAGGCCGAAACGACTCGAATTACACTTCGAGACCCGCCGACATGATCACCACGATGCACAGAGCACCCTCGTAAATTTTCTTGACGTTTCATTTTTTCACAACCAGGACCGAAACCCTAGGCCGAACAAAATGGTCGGATGCGAAGTGAAATTTTTTCGCTCGAAATTTTACGGTCTTGTGCAGAACTTCTAGGCAATCATATCGGCAGGTGACACGAAGTGATTCGAGTTCGTTTGCCCCCCCATTTTCTTTAACGAACGATAACTTTTTGTGAAAATAACAAGTGCCCCGATCCAGGCCGAAACGACTCGAATTACACTTCGAGACCCGCCGACATGATCTCCACGATGCACAGAGCACCCTCGTAAATTTTCGGGACGTTTCATTTTTTCACAACCAGGACCGAAACCCTAGGCCGAACAAAATGGTCGGATGCGAAGTGAAATTTTTTCGCTCGAAATTTTACGGTCTTGTGCAGAACTTCTAGGCAATCATATCGGCAGGTGACACGAAGAGTTCGTTTGCCCCCCCCATTTTCTTTAACGAACGATAACTTTTTGTGAAAATAACAAGTGCCCCGATCCAGTCCGAAACGACTCGAATTACACTTCGAGACCCGCCGAAATGATCGCCACGATGCACAGAGCACCCTCGTAAATTTTCCCGACGTTTCATTTTTTCACAACCAGGACCGAAACCCTAGGCAGAACAAAATGGTCGGATGCGAAGTGAAATTTTTTCGCTCGAAATTTTACGAGCATGTGCGGAACTTCTAGGCAATCATATCGGCAGGTGACACGAAGTGATTCGAGTTCGTTTGCCCCCCCATTTTCTTTAACGAACGATAACTTTTTGTCAAAATAACAAGTGCCCCGAACCCGGCCGAAACGACTCGAATTACACTTCGAGACCCGCCGACATGATCCCCACGATGCACGGAGCACCCTCGTAAATTTTCGGGACATTTCATTTTTTCACAACCAGGACCGAAACCCTAGGCCGAACAAAATGGTCGGATGCGAAGTGAAATTTTTTCGCTCGAAATTTTACGAGCATGTGCGGAACTTCTAGGCAATCTTATCGGCAGGTGACACGAAGTGATTCGAGTTCGTTTGCCCCCCCAATTTCTTTAACGAACGATAACTTTTTGTCAAAATAACAAGTGCCCCGAACCCGGCCGAAACGACTCGAATTACACTTCGAGACCCGCCGACATGATCGCCACGACGCCCGGAGCACCCTCGTAAATTTTCGGGACGTTTCATTTTTTCACAACCAGGACCGAAACCCTAGGCCGAACAAAATGGTCGGATGCGAAGTGAAATTTTTTCGCTCGAAATTTTACGAGCATGTGCGGAACTTCTAGGCAATCATATCGGCAGGTGACACGAAGTGATTCGAGTTCGTTTGCCCCCCCATTTTCTTTAACGAACGATAACTTTTTGTGAAAATAACAAGTGCCCCGAACCCGGCCGAAACGACTCGAATGACACTTCGAGACCCGCCGACATGATCGCCACGATGCAAAGAGCACCCTCGTAAATTTTCGGGACGTTTCTTTTTTTCACAACCAGGACCGAAACCCTAGGCCGAACAAAATGGTCGGATGCGAAGTGAAATTTTTTCGCTCGAAATTTTACGAGCATGTGCGGAACTTCTAGGCAATCATATCGGCAGGTGACACGAAGTGATTCGAGTTCGTTTGCCCCCCCATTTTCTTTAACGAACGATAACTTTTTGTCAAAATAACAAGTGCCCCGAACCCGGCCGAAACGACTCGAATTACACTTCGAGACCCGCCGACATGATCGCCACGATGCACGGAGCACCCTCGTAAATTTTCGGGACGTTTCATTTTTTCACAACCAGGACCGAAACCCTAGGCCGAACAAAATGGTCGGATGCGAAGTGAAATTTTTTCGCTCGAAATTTTACGAGCTTGTGCAGAACTTCTAGGCAATCATATCGGCAGGTGACACGAAGAGTTCGTTTGCCCCCCCATTTTCTTTAACGAACGATAACTTTTTGTGAAAATAACAAGTGCCCCGATCCAGTCCGAAACGACTCGAATTACACTTCGAGACCCGCCGACATGATCGCCACGATGCACAGAGCACCCTCGTAAATTTTCCCGACGTTTCATTTTTTCACAACCAGGACCGAAACCCTAGGCAGAACAAAATGGTCGGATGCGAAGTGAAATTTTTTCGCTCGAAATTTTACGAGCATGTGCGGAACTTCTAGGCAATCATATCGGCAGGTGACACGAAGTGATTCGAGTTCGTTTGCCCCCCCATTTTCTTTAACGAACGATAACTTTTTGTCAAAATAACAAGTGCCCCGAACCCGGCCGAAACGACTCGAATTACACTTCGAGACCCGCCGACATGATCCCCACGATGCACGGAGCACCCTCGTAAATTTTCGGGACATTTCATTTTTTCACAACCAGGACCGAAACCCTAGGCCGAACAAAATGGTCGGATGCGAAGTGAAATTTTTTCGCTCGAAATTTTACGAGCATGTGCGGAACTTCTAGGCAATCTTATCGGCAGGTGACACGAAGTGATTCGAGTTCGTTTGCCCCCCCATTTTCTTTAACGAACGATAACTTTTTGTGAAAATAACAAGTGCCCCGAACCCGGCCGAAACGACTCGAATTACACTTCGAGACCCGCCGACATGATCGCCACGATGCACAGAGCACCCTCGTAAATTTTCGGGACGTTTCATTTTTTCACAACCAGGACCGAAACCCTAGGCCGAACAAAATGGTCGGATGCGAAGTGAAATTTTTTCGCTCGATATTTTACGAGCTTGTGCAGAACTTCTAGGCAATCATATCGGCAGGTGACACGAAGTGATTCGAGTTCGTTTGCCCCCCCATTTTCTTTAACGAACGATAACTTTTTGTGAAAATAACAAGTGCCCCGAACCCGGCCGAAACGACTCGAATTACACTTCGAGACCCGCCGACATGATCGCCACGATGCACAGAGCACCCTCGTAAATTTTCGGGACGTTTCATTTTTTCACAACCAGGACCGAAACCCTAGGCCGAACAAAATGGTCGGATGCGAAGTGAAATTTTTTCGCTCGATATTTTACGAGCTTGTGCAGAACTTCTAGGCAATCATATCGGCAGGTGACACGAAGTGATTCGAGTTCGTTTGCCCCCCCATTTTCTTTAACGAACGATAACTTTTTGTGAAAATAACAAGTGCCCCGAACCCGGCCGAAACGACTCGAATTACACTTCGAGACCCGCCGACATGATCGCCACGATGCACAGAGCACCCTCGTAAATTTTCGGGACGTTTCATTTTTTCACAACCAGGACCGAAACCCTAGGCCGAACAAAATGGTCGGATGCGAAGTGAAATTTTTTCGCTCGATATTTTACGAGCTTGTGCAGAACTTCTAGGCAATCATATCGGCAGGTGACACGAAGTGATTCGAGTTCGTTTGCCCCCCCATTTTCTTTAACGAACGATAACTTTTTGTGAAAATAACAAGTGCCCCGATCCAGTCCGAAACGACTCGAATTACACTTCGAGACCCGCCGACATGATCGCCACGATGCACAGAGCACCCTCGTAAATTTTCCCGACGTTTCATTTTTTCACAACCAGGACCGAAACCCTAGGCAGAACAAAATGGTCGGATGCGAAGTGAAATTTTTTCGCTCGAAATTTTACGAGCATGTGCGGAACTTCTAGGCAATCATATCGGCAGGTGACACGAAGTGATTCGAGTTCGTTTGCCCCCCCATTTTCTTTAACGAACGATAACTTTTTGTCAAAATAACAAGTGCCCCGAACCCGGCCGAAACGACTCGAATTACACTTCGAGACCCGCCGACATGATCCCCACGATGCACGGAGCACCCTCGTAAATTTTCGGGACATTTCATTTTTTCACAACCAGGACCGAAACCCTAGGCCGAACAAAATGGTCGGATGCGAAGTGAAATTTTTTCGCTCGAAATTTTACGAGCATGTGCGGAACTTCTAGGCAATCTTATCGGCAGGTGACACGAAGTGATTCGAGTTCGTTTGCCCCCCCATTTTCTTTAACGAACGATAACTTTTTGTGAAAATAACAAGTGCCCCGAACCCGGCCGAAACGACTCGAATTACACTTCGAGACCCGCCGACATGATCGCCACGATGCACAGAGCACCCTCGTAAATTTTCGGGACGTTTCATTTTTTCACAACCAGGACCGAAACCCTAGGCCGAACAAAATGGTCGGATGCGAAGTGAAATTTTTTCGCTCGATATTTTACGAGCTTGTGCAGAACTTCTAGGCAATCATATCGGCAGGTGACACGAAGTGATTCGAGTTCGTTTGCCCCCCCATTTTCTTTAACGAACGATAACTTTTTGTGAAAATAACAAGTGCCCCGAACCCGGCCGAAACGACTCGAATTACACTTCGAGACCCGCCGACATGATCGCCACGATGCACAGAGCACCCTCGTAAATTTTCGGGACGTTTCATTTTTTCACAACCAGGACCGAAACCCTAGGCCGAACAAAATGGTCGGATGCG
Source organism: Corylus avellana (assembly GCF_965113065.1). NCBI lineage: Eukaryota > Viridiplantae > Streptophyta > Magnoliopsida > Fagales > Betulaceae > Corylus > Corylus avellana. Next base: position 12,183,542 of record NC_142496.1, read on the forward strand.
AAGTGAAATTTTTTCGCTCGATATTTTACGAGCTTGTGCAGAACTTCTAGGCAATCATATCGGCAGGTGACACGAAGTGATTCGAGTTCGTTTGCCCCCCCATTTTCTTTAACGAACGATAACTTTTTGTGAAAATAACAAGTGCCCCGAACCCGGCCGAAACGACTCGAATTACACTTCGAGACCCGCCGACATGATCGCCACGATGCACAGAGCACCCTCGTAAATTTTCGGGACGTTTCATTTTTTCACAACCAGGACCGAAACCCTAGGCCGAACAAAATGGTCGGATGCGAAGTGAAATTTTTTCGCTCGATATTTTACGAGCTTGTGCAGAACTTCTAGGCAATCATATCGGCAGGTGACACGAAGTGATTCGAGTTCGTTTGCCCCCCCATTTTCTTTAACGAACGATAACTTTTTGTGAAAATAACAAGTGCCCCGATCCAGTCCGAAACGACTCGAATTACACTTCGAGACCCGCCGACATGATCGCCACGATGCACAGAGCACCCTCGTAAATTTTCCCGACGTTTCATTTTTTCACAACCAGGACCGAAACCCTAGGCAGAACAAAATGGTCGGATGCGAAGTGAAATTTTTTCGCTCGAAATTTTACGAGCATGTGCGGAACTTCTAGGCAATCATATCGGCAGGTGACACGAAGTGATTCGAGTTCGTTTGCCCCCCCATTTTCTTTAACGAACGATAACTTTTTGTCAAAATAACAAGTGCCCCGAACCCGGCCGAAACGACTCGAATTACACTTCGAGACCCGCCGACATGATCCCCACGATGCACGGAGCACCCTCGTAAATTTTCGGGACATTTCATTTTTTCACAACCAGGACCGAAACCCTAGGCCGAACAAAATGGTCGGATGCGAAGTGAAATTTTTTCGCTCGAAATTTTACGAGCATGTGCGGAACTTCTAGGCAATCTTATCGGCAGGTGACACGAAGTGATTCGAGTTCGTTTGCCCCCCCATTTTCTTTAACGAACGATAACTTTTTGTGAAAATAACAAGTGCCCCGAACCCGGCCGAAACGACTCGAATTACACTTCGAGACCCGCCGACATGATCGCCACGATGCACAGAGCACCCTCGTAAATTTTCGGGACGTTTCATTTTTTCACAACCAGGACCGAAACCCTAGGCCGAACAAAATGGTCGGATGCGAAGTGAAATTTTTTCGCTCGATATTTTACGAGCTTGTGCAGAACTTCTAGGCAATCATATCGGCAGGTGACACGAAGTGATTCGAGTTCGTTTGCCCCCCCATTTTCTTTAACGAACGATAACTTTTTGTGAAAATAACAAGTGCCCCGAACCCGGCCGAAACGACTCGAATTACACTTCGAGACCCGCCGACATGATCGCCACGATGCACAGAGCACCCTCGTAAATTTTCGGGACGTTTCATTTTTTCACAACCAGGACCGAAACCCTAGGCCGAACAAAATGGTCGGATGCGAAGTGAAATTTTTTCGCTCGATATTTTACGAGCTTGTGCAGAACTTCTAGGCAATCATATCGGCAGGTGACACGAAGTGATTCGAGTTCGTTTGCCCCCCCATTTTCTTTAACGAACGATAACTTTTTGTGAAAATAACAAGTGCCCCGAACCCGGCCGAAACGACTCGAATTACACTTCGAGACCCGCCGACATGATCGCCACGATGCACAGAGCACCCTCGTAAATTTTCGGGACGTTTCATTTTTTCACAACCAGGACCGAAACCCTAGGCCGAACAAAATGGTCGGATGCGAAGTGAAATTTTTTCGCTCGATATTTTACGAGCTTGTGCAGAACTTCTAGGCAATCATATCGGCAGGTGACACGAAGTGATTCGAGTTCGTTTGCCCCCCCATTTTCTTTAACGAACGATAACTTTTTGTGAAAATAACAAGTGCCCCGATCCAGTCCGAAACGACTCGAATTACACTTCGAGACCCGCCGACATGATCGCCACGATGCACAGAGCACCCTCGTAAATTTTCCCGACGTTTCATTTTTTCACAACCAGGACCGAAACCCTAGGCAGAACAAAATGGTCGGATGCGAAGTGAAATTTTTTCGCTCGAAATTTTACGAGCATGTGCGGAACTTCTAGGCAATCATATCGGCAGGTGACACGAAGTGATTCGAGTTCGTTTGCCCCCCCATTTTCTTTAACGAACGATAACTTTTTGTCAAAATAACAAGTGCCCCGAACCCGGCCGAAACGACTCGAATTACACTTCGAGACCCGCCGACATGATCCCCACGATGCACGGAGCACCCTCGTAAATTTTCGGGACATTTCATTTTTTCACAACCAGGACCGAAACCCTAGGCCGAACAAAATGGTCGGATGCGAAGTGAAATTTTTTCGCTCGAAATTTTACGAGCATGTGCGGAACTTCTAGGCAATCTTATCGGCAGGTGACACGAAGTGATTCGAGTTCGTTTGCCCCCCCATTTTCTTTAACGAACGATAACTTTTTGTGAAAATAACAAGTGCCCCGAACCCGGCCGAAACGACTCGAATTACACTTCGAGACCCGCCGACATGATCGCCACGATGCACAGAGCACCCTCGTAAATTTTCGGGACGTTTCATTTTTTCACAACCAGGACCGAAACCCTAGGCCGAACAAAATGGTCGGATGCGAAGTGAAATTTTTTCGCTCGATATTTTACGAGCTTGTGCAGAACTTCTAGGCAATCATATCGGCAGGTGACACGAAGTGATTCGAGTTCGTCTGCCCCCCCATTTTCTTTAACGAACGATAACTTTTTGTGAAAATAACAAGTGCCCCGAACCCGGCCGAAACGACTCGAATTACACTTCGAGACCCGCCGACATGATCGCCACGATGCACAGAGCACCCTCGTAAATTTTCGGGACGTTTCATTTTTTCACAACCAGGACCGAAACCCTAGGCCGAACAAAATGGTCGGATGCGAAGTGAAATTTTTTCGCTCGAAATTTTACGGTCTTGTGCAGAACTTCTACGCACTCATATCGGCAGGTGACACGAAGTGATTCGAGTTCGTTTGCCCCCCCATTTTCTTTAACGAACGATAACTTTTTGTGAAAATAACAAGTGCCCCGATCCCGGCGGAAACGACTCGAATTACACTTCGAGACCCGCCGACATGATCGCCACGATGCACAGAGCACCCTCGTAAATTTTCGGGACGTTTCATTTTTTCACAACCAGGACCGAAACCCTAGGCCGAACAAAATGGTCGGATGCGAAGTGAAATTTTTTCGCTCGAAATTTTACGGTCTTGTGCAGAACTTCTAGGCAATCATATCGGCAGGTGACACGAAGTGATTCGAGTTCGTTTGCCCCCCGATTTTCTTTAACGAACGATAACTTTTAGTGAAAATAACAAGTGCCCCGATCCAGGCCGAAACGACTCGAATTACACTTCGAGACCCGCCGACATGATCGCCACGATGCACAGAGCACCCTCGTAAATTTTCTTGACGTTTCATTTTTTCACAACCAGGACCGAAACCCTAGGCCGAACAAAATGGTCGGATGCGAAGTGAAATTTTTTCGCTCGAAATTTTACGGTCTTGTGCAGAACTTCTAGGCAATCATATCGGCAGGTGACACGAAGTGATTCGAGTTCGTTTGCCCCCCCATTTTCTTTAACGAACGATAACTTTTTGTGAAAATAACAAGTGCCCCGATCGAGGCCGAAACGACTCGAATTACACTTCGAGACCCGCCGACATGATCGCCACGATGCACAGAGCACCCTCGTAAATTTTCGGGACGTTTCATTTTTTCACAACCAGGACCGAAACCCTAGGCCGAACAAAATGGTCGGATGCGAAGTGAAATTTTTTCGCTCGAAATTTTACGGTCTTGTGCAGAACTTCTAGGCAATCATATCGGCAGGTGACACGAAGAGTTCGTTTGCCCCCCCATTTTCTTTAACGAACGATAACTTTTTGTGAAAATAACAAGTGCCCCGATCCAGTCCGAAACGACTCGAATTACACTTCGAGACCCGCCGACATGATCGCCACGATGCACAGAGCACCCTCGTAAATTTTCCCGACGTTTCATTTTTTCACAACCAGGACCGAAACCCTAGGCAGAACAAAATGGTCGGATGCGAAGTGAAATTTTTTCGCTCGAAATTTTACGAGCATGTGCGGAACTTCTAGGCAATCATATCGGCAGGTGACACGAAGTGATTCGAGTTCGTTTGCCCCCCCATTTTCTTTAACGAACGATAACTTTTTGTCAAAATAACAAGTGCCCCGAACCCGGCCGAAACGACTCGAATTACACTTCGAGACCCGCCGACATGATCCCCACGATGCACGGAGCACCCTCGTAAATTTTCGGGACATTTCATTTTTTCACAACCAGGACCGAAACCCTAGGCCGAACAAAATGGTCGGATGCGAAGTGAAATTTTTTCGCTCGAAATTTTACGAGCATGTGCGGAACTTCTAGGCAATCTTATCGGCAGGTGACACGAAGTGATTCGAGTTCGTTTGCCCCCCCAATTTCTTTAACGAACGATAACTTTTTGTCAAAATAACAAGTGCCCCGAACCCGGCCGAAACGACTCGAATTACACTTCGAGACCCGCCGACATGATCGCCACGACGCCCGGAGCACCCTCGTAAATTTTCGGGACGTTTCATTTTTTCACAACCAGGACCGAAACCCTAGGCCGAACAAAATGGTCGGATGCGAAGTGAAATTTTTTCGCTCGAAATTTTACGAGCATGTGCGGAACTTCTAGGCAATCATATCGGCAGGTGACACGAAGTGATTCGAGTTCGTTTGCCCCCCCATTTTCTTTAACGAACGATAACTTTTTGTCAAAATAACAAGTGCCCCGAACCCGGCCGAAACGACTCGAATTACACTTCGAGACCCGCCGACATGATCGCCACGATGCACGGAGCACCCTCGTAAATTTTCGGGACGTTTCATTTTTTCACAACCAGGACCGAAACCCTAGGCCGAACAAAATGGTCGGATGCGAAGTGAAATTTTTTCGCCCGAAATTTTACGAGCATGTGCGGAACTTCTAGGCAATCATATCGGCCGGTGACACGAAGTGATTCAAGTTCGTTTGCCCCCCCATTTTCTCTAACGAACGATAACTTTTTGTGAAAATAACAAGTGCCCCGATCCCGGCCGAAACGACTCGAATTACACTTCGAGACCCGCCGACATGATCGCCACGATGCACAGAGCACCCTCGTAATTTTTCGGGACGTTTCATTTTTTCACAACCAGGACCGAAACCCTAGGCCGAACAAAATGGTCGGATGCGAAGTGAAATTTTTTCGCTCGAAATTTTACGAGCATATGCGGAACTTCTAGGCAATCATATCGGCAGGTGACACGAAGTGATTCGATTTCGTTTGCCCCCCCATTTTCTGTAACGAACGATAACTTTTTGTCAAAATAACAAGTGCCCCGAACCCGGCCGAAACGACTCGAATGACACTTCGAGACCCGCCGACATGATCGCCACGATGCAAAGAGCACCCTCGTAAATTTTCGGGACGTTTCATTTTTTCACAACCAGGACCGAAACCCTAGGCCGAACAAAATGGTCGGATGCGAAGTGAAATTTTTTCGCTCGAAATTTTACGAGCTTGTGCAGAACTTCTAGGCAATCATATCGGCAGGTGACACGAAGAGTTCGTTTGCCCCCCCATTTTCTTTAACGAACGATAACTTTTTGTGAAAATAACAAGTGCCCCGATCCAGTCCGAAACGACTCGAATTACACTTCGAGACCCGCCGACATGATCGCCACGATGCACAGAGCACCCTCGTAAATTTTCCCGACGTTTCATTTTTTCACAACCAGGACCGAAACCCTAGGCAGAACAAAATGGTCGGATGCGAAGTGAAATTTTTTCGCTCGAAATTTTACGAGCATGTGCGGAACTTCTAGGCAATCATATCGGCAGGTGACACGAAGTGATTCGAGTTCGTTTGCCCCCCCATTTTCTTTAACGAACGATAACTTTTTGTCAAAATAACATGTGCCCCGAACCCGGCCGAAACGACTCGAATTACACTTCGAGACCCGCCGACATGATCCCCACGATGCACGGAGCACCCTCGTAAATTTTCGGGACATTTCATTTTTTCACAACCAGGACCGAAACCCTAGGCCGAACAAAATGGTCGGATGCGAAGTGAAATTTTTTCGCTCGAAATTTTACGAGCATGTGCGGAACTTCTAGGCAATCTTATCGGCAGGTGACACGAAGTGATTCGAGTTCGTTTGCCCCCCCAATTTCTTTAACGAACGATAACTTTTTGTCAAAATAACAAGTGCCCCGAACCCGGCCGAAACGACTCGAATTACACTTCGAGACCCGCCGACATGATCGCCACGACGCCCGGAGCACCCTCGTAAATTTTCGGGACGTTTCATTTTTTCACAACCAGGACCGAAACCCTAGGCCGAACAAAATGGTCGGATGCGAAGTGAAATTTTTTCGCTCGAAATTTTACGAGCATGTGCGGAACTTCTAGGCAATCATATCGGCAGGTGACACGAAGTGATTCGAGTTCGTTTGCCCCCCCATTTTCTTTAACGAACGATAACTTTTTGTCAAAATAACAAGTGCCCCGAACCCGGCCGAAACGACTCGAATTACACTTCGAGACCCGCCGACATGATCGCCACGATGCACGGAGCACCCTCGTAAATTTTCGGGACGTTTCATTTTTTCACAACCAGGACCGAAACCCTAGGCCGAACAAAATGGTCGGATGCGAAGTGAAATTTTTTCGCTCGAAATTTTACGAGCATGTGCAGAACTTCTAGGCAATCATATCGGCCGGTGACACGAAGTGATTCAAGTTCGTTTGCCCCCCCATTTTCTCTAACGAACGATAACTTTTTGTGAAAATAACAAGTGCCCCGATCCCGGCCGAAACGACTCGAATTACACTTCGAGACCCGCCGACATGATCGCCACGATGCACAGAGCACCCTCGTAATTTTTCGGGACGTTTCATTTTTTCACAACCAGGACCGAAACCCTAGGCCGAACAAAATGGTCGGATGCGAAGTGAAATTTTTTCGCTCGAAATTTTACGAGCATATGCGGAACTTCTAGGCAATCATATCGGCAGGTGACACGAAGTGATTCGATTTCGTTTGCCCCCCCATTTTCTGTAACGAACGATAACTTTTTGTCAAAATAACAAGTGCCCCGAACCCGGCCGAAACGACTCGAATGACACTTCGAGACCCGCCGACATGATCGCCACGATGCAAAGAGCACCCTCGTAAATTTTCGGGACGTTTCATTTTTTCACAACCAGGACCGAAACCCTAGGCCGAACAAAATGGTCGGATGCGAAGTGAAATTTTTTCGCTCGAAATTTTACGAGCTTGTGCAGAACTTCTAGGCAATCATATCGGCAGGTGACACGAAGAGTTCGTTTGCCCCCCCATTTTCTTTAACGAACGATAACTTTTTGTGAAAATAACAAGTGCCCCGATCCAGTCCGAAACGACTCGAATTACACTTCGAGACCCGCCGACATGATCGCCACGATGCACAGAGCACCCTCGTATATTTTCCCGACGTTTCATTTTTTCACAACCAGGACCGAAACCCTAGGCAGAACAAAATGGTCGGATGCGAAGTGAAATTTTTTCGCTCGAAATTTTACGAGCATGTGCGGAACTTCTAGGCAATCATATCGGCAGGTGACACGAAGAGTTCGTTTGCCCCCCATTTTCTTTAACGAACGATAACTTTTTGTGAAAATAACAAGTGCCCCGATCCAGTCCGAAACGACTCGAATTACACTTCGAGACCCGCCGACATGATCGCCACGATGCACAGAGCACCCTCGTAAATTTTCCCGACGTTTCATTTTTTCACAACCAGGACCGAAACCCTAGGCAGAACAAAATGGTCGGATGCGAAGTGAAATTTTTTCGCTCGAAATTTTACGAGCTTGTGCAGAACTTCTAGGCAATCATATCGGCAGGTGACACGAAGAGTTCGTTTGCCCCCCCATTTTCTTTAACGAACGATAACTTTTTGTGAAAATAACAAGTGCCCCGATCCAGTCCGAAACGACTCGAATTACACTTCGAGACCCGCCGACATGATCGCCACGATGCACAGAGCACCCTCGTAAATTTTCCCGACGTTTCATTTTTTCACAACCAGGACCGAAACCCTAGGCAGAACAAAATGGTCGGATGCGAAGTGAAATTTTTTCGCTCGAAATTTTACGAGCATGTGCGGAACTTCTAGGCAATCATATCGGCAGGTGACACGAAGTGATTCGAGTTCGTTTGCCCCCCCATTTTCTTTAACGAACGATAACTTTTTGTCAAAATAACATGTGCCCCGAACCCGGCCGAAACGACTCGAATTACACTTCGAGACCCGCCGACATGATCCCCACGATGCACGGAGCACCCTCGTAAATTTTCGGGACATTTCATTTTTTCACAACCAGGACCGAAACCCTAGGCCGAACAAAATGGTCGGATGCGAAGTGAAATTTTTTCGCTCGAAATTTTACGAGCATGTGCGGAACTTCTAGGCAATCTTATCGGCAGGTGACACGAAGTGATTCGAGTTCGTTTGCCCCCCCAATTTCTTTAACGAACGATAACTTTTTGTCAAAATAACAAGTGCCCCGAACCCGGCCGAAACGACTCGAATTACACTTCGAGACCCGCCGACATGATCGCCACGACGCCCGGAGCACCCTCGTAAATTTTCGGGACGTTTCATTTTTTCACAACCAGGACCGAAACCCTAGGCCGAACAAAATGGTCGGATGCGAAGTGAAATTTTTTCGCTCGAAATTTTACGAGCATGTGCGGAACTTCTAGGCAATCATATCGGCAGGTGACACGAAGTGATTCGAGTTCGTTTGCCCCCCCATTTTCTTTAACGAACGATAACTTTTTGTCAAAATAACAAGTGCCCCGAACCCGGCCGAAACGACTCGAATTACACTTCGAGACCCGCCGACATGATCGCCACGATGCACGGAGCACCCTCGTAAATTTTCGGGACGTTTCATTTTTTCACAACCAGGACCGAAACCCTAGGCCGAACAAAATGGTCGGATGCGAAGTGAAATTTTTTCGCTCGAAATTTTACGAGCATGTGCAGAACTTCTAGGCAATCATATCGGCCGGTGACACGAAGTGATTCAAGTTCGTTTGCCCCCCCATTTTCTCTAACGAACGATAACTTTTTGTGAAAATAACAAGTGCCCCGATCCCGGCCGAAACGACTCGAATTACACTTCGAGACCCGCCGACATGATCGCCACGATGCACAGAGCACCCTCGTAATTTTTCGGGACGTTTCATTTTTTCACAACCAGGACCGAAACCCTAGGCCGAACAAAATGGTCGGATGCGAAGTGAAATTTTTTCGCTCGAAATTTTACGAGCATATGCGGAACTTCTAGGCAATCATATAGGCAGGTGACACGAAGTGATTCGATTTCGTTTGCCCCCCCATTTTCTGTAACGAACGATAACTTTTTGTCAAAATAACAAGTGCCCCGAACCCGGCCGAAACGACTCGAATGACACTTCGAGACCCGCCGACATGATCGCCACGATGCAAAGAGCACCCTCGTAAATTTTCGGGACGTTTCATTTTTTCACAACCAGGACCGAAACCCTAGGCCGAACAAAATGGTCGGATGCGAAGTGAAATTTTTTCGCTCGAAATTTTACGAGCTTGTGCAGAACTTCTAGGCAATCATATCGGCAGGTGACACGAAGAGTTCGTTTGCCCCCCCATTTTCTTTAACGAACGATAACTTTTTGTGAAAATAACAAGTGCCCCGATCCAGTCCGAAACGACTCGAATTACACTTCGAGACCCGCCGACATGATCGCCACGATGCACAGAGCACCCTCGTAAATTTTCCCGACGTTTCATTTTTTCACAACCAGGACCGAAACCCTAGGCAGAACAAAATGGTCGGATGCGAAGTGAAATTTTTTCGCTCGAAATTTTACGAGCATGTGCGGAACTTCTAGGCAATCATATCGGCAGGTGACACGAAGAGTTCGTTTGCCCCCCCATTTTCTTTAACGAACGATAACTTTTTGTGAAAATAACAAGTGCCCCGATCCAGTCCGAAACGACTCGAATTACACTTCGAGACCCGCCGACATGATCGCCACGATGCACAGAGCACCCTCGTAAATTTTCCCGACGTTTCATTTTTTCACAACCAGGACCGAAACCCTAGGCAGAACAAAATGGTCGGATGCGAAGTGAAATTTTTTCGCTCGAAATTTTACGAGCATGTGCGGAACTTCTAGGCAATCATATCGGCAGGTGACACGAAGTGATTCGAGTTCGTTTGCCCCCCCATTTTCTTTAACGAACGATAACTTTTTGTCAAAATAACAAGTGCCCCGAACCCGGCCGAAACGACTCGAATTACACTTCGAGACCCGCCGACATGATCCCCACGATGCACGGAGCACCCTCGTAAATTTTCGGGACATTTCATTTTTTCACAACCAGGACCGAAACCCTAGGCCGAACAAAATGGTCGGATGCGAAGTGAAATTTTTTCGCTCGAAATTTTACGAGCATGTGCGGAACTTCTAGGCAATCTTATCGGCAGGTGACACGAAGTGATTCGAGTTCGTTTGCCCCCCCAATTTCTTTAACGAACGATAACTTTTTGTCAAAATAACAAGTGCCCCGAACCCGGCCGAAACGACTCGAATTACACTTCGAGACCCGCCGACATGATCGCCACGACGCCCGGAGCACCCTCGTAAATTTTCGGGACGTTTCATTTTTTCACAACCAGGACCGAAACCCTAGGCCGAACAAAATGGTCGGATGCGAAGTGAAATTTTTTCGCTCGAAATTTTACGAGCATGTGCGGAACTTCTAGGCAATCATATCGGCAGGTGACACGAAGTGATTCGAGTTCGTTTGCCCCCCCATTTTCTTTAACGAACGATAACTTTTTGTCAAAATAACAAGTGCCCCGAACCCGGCCGAAACGACTCGAATTACACTTCGAGACCCGCCGACATGATCGCCACGATGCACGGAGCACCCTCGTAAATTTTCGGGACGTTTCATTTTTTCACAACCAGGACCGAAACCCTAGGCCGAACAAAATGGTCGGATGCGAAGTGAAATTTTTTCGCCCGAAATTTTACGAGCATGTGCGGAACTTCTAGGCAATCATATCGGCCGGTGACACGAAGTGATTCAAGTTCGTTTGCCCCCCCATTTTCTCTAACGAACGATAACTTTTTGTGAAAATAACAAGTGCCCCGATCCCGGCCGAAACGACTCGAATTACACTTCGAGACCCGCCGACATGATCGCCACGATGCACAGAGCACCCTCGTAAATTTTCGGGACGTTTCATTTTTTCACAACCAGGACCGAAACCCTAGGCCGAACAAAATGGTCGGATGCGAAGTGAAATTTTTTCGCTCGAAATTTTACGAGCTTGTGCAGAACTTCTAGGCAATCATATCGGCAGGTGACACGAAGAGTTCGTTTGCCCCCCCATTTTCTTTAACGAACGATAACTTTTTGTGAAAATAACAAGTGCCCCGATCCAGTCCGAAACGACTCGAATTACACTTCGAGACCCGCCGACATGATCGCCACGATGCACAGAGCACCCTCGTAAATTTTCCCGACGTTTCATTTTTTCACAACCAGGACCGAAACCCTAGGCAGAACAAAATGGTCGGATGCGAAGTGAAATTTTTTCGCTCGAAATTTTACGAGCATGTGCGGAACTTCTAGGCAATCATATCGGCAGGTGACACGAAGTGATTCGAGTTCGTTTGCCCCCCCATTTTCTTTAACGAACGATAACTTTTTGTCAAAATAACATGTGCCCCGAACCCGGCCGAAACGACTCGAATTACACTTCGAGACCCGCCGACATGATCCCCACGATGCACGGAGCACCCTCGTAAATTTTCGGGACATTTCATTTTTTCACAACCAGGACCGAAACCCTAGGCCGAACAAAATGGTCGGATGCGAAGTGAAATTTTTTCGCTCGAAATTTTACGAGCATGTGCGGTACTTCTAGGCAATCATATCGGCAGGTGACACGAAGTGATTCGAGTTCGTTTGCCCCCCCATTTTCTTTAACGAACGATAACTTTTTGTCAAAATAACATGTGCCCCGAACCCGGCTGAAACGACTCGAATTACACTTCGAGACCCGCCGACATGATCCCCACGATGCACGGAGCACCCTCGTAAATTTTCGGGACATTTCATTTTTTCACAACCAGGACCGAAACCCTAGGCCGAACAAAATGGTCGGATGCGAAGTGAAATTTTTTCGCTCGAAATTTTACGAGCATGTGCGGAACTTCTAGGCAATCTTATCGGCAGGTGACACGAAGTGATTCGAGTTCGTTTGCCCCCCCAATTTCTTTAACGAACGATAACTTTTTGTCAAAATAACAAGTGCCCCGAACCCGGCCGAAACGACTCGAATTACACTTCGAGACCCGCCGACATGATCGCCACGACGCCCGGAGCACCCTCGTAAATTTTCGGGACGTTTCATTTTTTCACAACCAGGACCGAAACCCTAGGCCGAACAAAATGGTCGGATGCGAAGTGAAATTTTTTCGCTCGAAATTTTACGAGCATGTGCGGAACTTCTAGGCAATCATATCGGCAGGTGACACGAAGTGATTCGAGTTCGTTTGCCCCCCCATTTTCTTTAACGAACGATAACTTTTTGTCAAAATAACAAGTGCCCCGAACCCGGCCGAAACGACTCGAATTACACTTCGAGACCCGCCGACATGATCGCCACGATGCACGGAGCACCCTCGTAAATTTTCGGGACGTTTCATTTTTTCACAACCAGGACCGAAACCCTAGGCCGAACAAAATGGTCGGATGCGAAGTGAAATTTTTTCGCTCGAAATTTTACGAGCATGTGCAGAACTTCTAGGCAATCATATCGGCCGGTGACACGAAGTGATTCAAGTTCGTTTGCCCCCCCATTTTCTCTAACGAACGATAACTTTTTGTGAAAATAACAAGTGCCCCGATCCCGGCCGAAACGACTCGAATTACACTTCGAGACCCGCCGACATGATCGCCACGATGCACAGAGCACCCTCGTAATTTTTCGGGACGTTTCATTTTTTCACAACCAGGACCGAAACCCTAGGCCGAACAAAATGGTCGGATGCGAAGTGAAATTTTTTCGCTCGAAATTTTACGAGCATATGCGGAACTTCTAGGCAATCATATCGGCAGGTGACACGAAGTGATTCGATTTCGTTTGCCCCCCCATTTTCTGTAACGAACGATAACTTTTTGTCAAAATAACAAGTGCCCCGAACCCGGCCGAAACGACTCGAATGACACTTCGAGACCCGCCGACATGATCGCCACGATGCAAAGAGCACCCTCGTAAATTTTCGGGACGTTTCATTTTTTCACAACCAGGACCGAAACCCTAGGCCGAACAAAATGGTCGGATGCGAAGTGAAATTTTTTCGCTCGAAATTTTACGAGCTTGTGCAGAACTTCTAGGCAATCATATCGGCAGGTGACACGAAGAGTTCGTTTGCCCCCCCATTTTCTTTAACGAACGATAACTTTTTGTGAAAATAACAAGTGCCCCGATCCAGTCCGAAACGACTCGAATTACACTTCGAGACCAGCCGACATGATCGCCACGATGCACAGAGCACCCTCGTAAATTTTCCCGACGTTTCATTTTTTCACAACCAGGACCGAAACCCTACGCAGAACAAAATGGTCGGATGCGAAGTGAAATTTTTTCGCTCGAAATTTTACGAGCATGTGCGGAACTTCTAGGCAATCATATCGGCAGGTGACACGAAGTGATTCGAGTTCGTTTGCCCCCCCATTTTCTTTAACGAACGATAACTTTTTGTCAAAATAACAAGTGCCCCGAACCCGGCCGAAACGACTCGAATTACACTTCGAGACCCGCCGACATGATCCCCACGATGCACGGAGCACCCTCGTAAATTTTCGGGACATTTCATTTTTTCACAACCAGGACCGAAACCCTAGGCCGAACAAAATGGTCGGATGCGAAGTGAAATTTTTTCGCTCGAAATTTTACGAGCATGTGCGGAACTTCTAGGCAATCTTATCGGCAGGTGACACGAAGTGATTCGAGTTCGTTTGCCCCCCCAATTTCTTTAACGAACGATAACTTTTTGTCAAAATAACAAGTGCCCCGAACCCGGCCGAAACGACTCGAATTACACTTCGAGACCCGCCGACATGATCGCCACGACGCCCGGAGCACCCTCGTAAATTTTCGGGACGTTTCATTTTTTCACAACCAGGACCGAAACCCTAGGCCGAACAAAATGGTCGGATGCGAAGTGAAATTTTTTCGCTCGAAATTTTACGAGCATGTGCGGAACTTCTAGGCAATCATATCGGCAGGTGACACGAAGTGATTCGAGTTCGTTTGCCCCCCCATTTTCTTTAACGAACGATAACTTTTTGTCAAAATAACAAGTGCCCCGAACCCGGCCGAAACGACTCGAATTACACTTCGAGACCCGCCGACATGATCGCCACGATGCACGGAGCACCCTCGTAAATTTTCGGGACGTTTCATTTTTTCACAACCAGGACCGAAACCCTAGGCCGAACAAAATGGTCGGATGCGAAGTGAAATTTTTTCGCTCGAAATTTTACGAGCATGTGCAGAACTTCTAGGCAATCATATCGGCCGGTGACACGAAGTGATTCAAGTTCGTTTGCCCCCCCATTTTCTCTAACGAACGATAACTTTTTGTGAAAATAACAAGTGCCCCGAACCCGGCCGAAACGACTCGAATTACACTTCGAGACCCGCCGACATGATCGCCACGACGCCCGGAGCACCCTCGTAAATTTTCGGGACGTTTCATTTTTTCACAACCAGGACCGAAACCCTAGGCCGAACCAAATGGTCGGATGCGAAGTGAAATTTTTTCGCTCGAAATTTTACGAGCATGTGCGGAACTTCTAGGCAATCATATCGGCAGGTGACACGAAGTGATTCGAGTTCGTTTGCCCCCCCATTTTCTTTAACGAACGATAACTTTTTGTGAAAATAACAAGTGCCCCGAACCCGGCCGAAACGACTCGAATTACACTTCGAGACCCGCCGACATGATCGCCACGATGCACGGAGCACCCTCGTAAATTTTCGGGACGTTTCATTTTTTTCACAACCAGGACCGAAACCCTAGGCCGAACAAAATGGTCGGATGCGAAGTGAAATTTTTTCGCTCGAAATTTTACGAGCATGTGCAGAACTTCTAGGCAATCATATCGGCCGGTGACACGAAGTGATTCAAGTTCGTTTGCCCCCCCATTTTCTCTAACGAACGATAACTTTTTGTGAAAATAACAAGTGCCCCGATCCCGGCCGAAACGACTCGAATTACACTTCGAGACCCGCCGACATGATCGCCACGATGCACAAAGCACCCTCGTAATTTTTCGGGACGTTTCATTTTTTCACAACCAGGACCGAAACCCTAGGCCGAACAAAATGGTCGGATGCGAAGTGAAATTTTTTCGCTCGAAATTTTACGAGCATATGCGGAACTTCTAGGCAATCATATCGGCAGGTGACACGAAGTGATTCGATTTCGTTTGCCCCCCCATTTTCTGTAACGAACGATAACTTTTTGTCAAAATAACAAGTGCCCCGAACCCGGCCGAAACGACTCGAATGACACTTCGAGACCCGCCGACATGATCGCCACGATGCAAAGAGCACCCTCGTAAATTTTCGGGACGTTTCATTTTTTCACAACCAGGACCGAAACCCTAGGCCGAACAAAATGGTCGGATGCGAAGTGAAATTTTTTCGCTCGAAATTTTACGAGCATGTGCAGAACTTCTAGGCAATCATATCGGCAGGTGACACGAAGTGATTCAAGTTCGTTTGCCCCCCCATTTTCTCTAACGAACGATAACTTTTTGTGAAAATAACAAGTGCCCCGATCCCGGCCGAAACGACTCGAATTACACTTCGAGACCCGCCGACATGATCGCCACGATGCACAGAGCACCCTCGTAATTTTTCGGGACGTTTCATTTTTTCACAACCAGGACCGAAACCCTAGGCCGAACAAAATGGTCGGATGCGAAGTGAAATTTTTTCGCTCGAAATTTTACGAGCATATGCGGAACTTCTAGACAATCATATCGGCAGGTGACACGAAGTGATTCGATTTCGTTTGCCCCCCCATTTTCTGTAACGAACGATAACTTTTTGTCAAAATAACAAGTGCCCCGAACCCGGCCGAAACGACTCGAATGACACTTCGAGACCCGCCGACATGATCGCCACGATGCAAAGAGCACCCTCGTAAATTTTCGGGACGTTTCATTTTTTCACAACCAGGACCGAAACCCTAGGCCGAACAAAATGGTCGGATGCGAAGTGAAATTTTTTCGCTCGAAATTTTTCGAGCATGTGCAGAACTTCTAGGCAATCATATCGGCCGGTGACACGAAGTGATTCAAGTTCGTTTGCCCCCCCATTTTCTCTAACGAACGATAACTTTTTGTGAAAATAACAAGTGCCCCGATCCCGGCCGAAACGACTCGAATTACACTTCGAGACCCGCCGACCTGATCGCCACGATGCACAGAGCACCCTCGTAAATTTTCGGGACGTTTCATTTTTTCACAACCAGGACCGAAACCCTAGGCCGAACAAAATGGTCGGATGCGAAGTGAAATTTTTTCGCTCGAAATTTTACGGTCTTGTGCAGAACTTCTAGGCAATCATATCGGCAGGTGACACGAAGAGTTCGTTTGCCCCCCCATTTTCTTTAACGAACGATAACTTTTTGTGAAAATAACAAGTGCCCCGATCTAGGCCGAAACGACTCGAATTACACTTCGAGACCCGCCGACATGATCGCCACGATGCACAGAGCACCCTCGTAAATTTTCGGGACGTTTCATTTTTTCACAACCAGGACCGAAACCATAGGCCGAACAAAATGGTCGGATGCGAAGTGAAATTCTTTCGCTCGAAATTTTACGGTCTTGTGCAGAACTTCTAGGCAATCATATCGGCAGGTGACACGAAGAGTTCGTTTGCCCCCCCAATTTCTTTAACGAACGATAACTTTTTGTGAAAATAACAAGTGCCCCGATCTAGGCCGAAACGACTCGAATTACACTTCGAGACCCGCCGACATGATCGCCACGACGCCCGGAGCACCCTCGTAAATTTTCGGGACGTTTCATTTTTTCACAACCAGGACCGAAACCCTAGGCCGAACAAAATGGTCGGATGCGAAGTGAAATTTTTTCGCTCGAAATTTTACGAGCATGTGCAGAACTTCTAGGCAATCATATCGGCCGGTGACACGAAGTGATTCAAGTTCGTTTGCCCCCCCATTTTCTCTAACGAACGATAACTTTTTGTGAAAATAACAAGTGCCCCGATCCCGGCCGAAACGACTCGAATTACACTTCGAGACCCGCCGATATGATCGCCACGATGCACAGAGCACCCTCGTAAATTTTCAGGACGTTTCATTTTTTCACAACCAGGACCGAAACCCTAGGCCGAACAAAATGGTCGGATGCGAAGTGAAATTTTTTCGCTCGAAATTTTACGAGCATATGCGGAACTTCTAGGCAATCATATCGGCAGGTGACACGAAGTGATTCGATTTCGTTTGCCCCCCCATTTTCTGTAACGAACGATAACTTTTTGTCAAAATAACAAGTGCCCCGAACCCGGCCGAAACGACTCGAATGACACTTCGAGACCCGCCGACATGATCGCCACGATGCAAAGAGCACCCTCGTAAATTTTCGGGACGTTTCATTTTTTCACAACCAGGACCGAAACCCTAGGCCGAACAAAATGGTCGGATGCGAAGTGAAATTTTTTCGCTCGAAATTTTACGAGCTTGTGCAGAACTTCTAGGCAATCATATCGGCAGGTGACACGAAGAGTTCGTTTGCCCCCCCATTTTCTTTAACGAACGATAACTTTTTGTGAAAATAACAAGTGCCCCGATCCAGTCCGAAACGACTCGAATTACACTTCGAGACCCGCCGACATGATCGCCACGATGCACAGAGCACCCTCGTAAATTTTCTCGACGTTTCATTTTTTCACAACCAGGACCGAAACCCTAGGCAGAACAAAATGGTCGGATGCGAAGTGAAATTTTTTCGCTCGAAATTTTACGAGCATGTGCGGAACTTCTAGGCAATCATATCGGCAGGTGACACGAAGTGATTCGAGTTCGTTTGCCCCCCCATTTTCTTTAACGAACGATAACTTTTTGTCAAAATAACAAGTGCCCCGAACCCGGCCGAAACGACTCGAATTACACTTCGAGACCCGCCGACATGATCCCCACGATGCACGGAGCACCCTCGTAAATTTTCGGGACATTTCATTTTTTCACAACCAGGACCGAAACCCTAGGCCGAACAAAATGGTCGGATGCGAAGTGAAATTTTTTCGCTCGAAATTTTACGAGCATGTGCGGAACTTCTAGGCAATCTTATCGGCAGGTGACACGAAGTGATTCGAGTTCGTTTGCCCCCCCAATTTCTTTAACGAACGATAACTTTTTGTCAAAATAACAAGTGCCCCGAACCCGGCCGAAACGACTCGAATTACACTTCGAGACCCGCCGACATGATCGCCACGACGCCCGGAGCACCCTCGTAAATTTTCGGGACGTTTCATTTTTTCACAACCAGGACCGAAACCCTAGGCCGAACAAAATGGTCGGATGCGAAGTGAAATTTTTTCGCTCGAAATTTTACGAGCATGTGCGGAACTTCTAGGCAATCATATCGGCAGGTGACACGAAGTGATTCGAGTTCGTTTGCCCCCCGATTTTCTTTAACGAACGATAACTTTTTGTCAAAATAACAAGTGCCCCGAACCCGGCCGAAACGACTCGAATTACACTTCGAGACCCGCCGACATGATCCCCACGATGCACGGAGCACCCTCGTAAATTTTCGGGACATTTCATTTTTTCACAACCAGGACCGAAACCCTAGGCCGAACAAAATGGTCGGATGCGAAGTGAAATTTTTTCGCTCGAAATTTTACGAGCATGTGCGGAACTTCTAGGCAATCTTATCGGCAGGTGACACGAAGTGATTCGAGTTCGTTTGCCCCCCCAATTTCTTTAACGAACGATAACTTTTTGTCAAAATAACAAGTGCCCCGAACCCGGCCGAAACGACTCGAATTACACTTCGAGACCCGCCGACATGATCGCCACGATGCACAGAGCACCCTCGTAAATTTTCCCGACGTTTCATTTTTTCACAACCAGGACCGAAACCCTAGGCAGAACAAAATGGTCGGATGCGAAGTGAAATTTTTTCGCTCGAAATTTTACGAGCATGTGCGGAACTTCTAGGCAATCATATCGGCAGGTGACACGAAGTGATTCGAGTTCGTTTGCCCCCCCATTTTCTTTAACGAACGATAACTTTTTGTCAAAATAACATGTGCCCCGAACCCGGCCGAAACGACTCGAATTACACTTCGAGACCCGCCGACATGATCCCCACGATGCACGGAGCACCCTCGTAAATTTTCGGGACATTTCATTTTTTCACAACCAGGACCGAAACCCTAGGCCGAACAAAATGGTCGGATGCGAAGTGAAATTTTTTCGCTCGAAATTTTACGAGCATGTGCGGTACTTCTAGGCAATCATATCGGCAGGTGACACGAAGTGATTCGAGTTCGTTTGCCCCCCCATTTTCTTTAACGAACGATAACTTTTTGTCAAAATAACATGTGCCCCGAACCCGGCCGAAACGACTCGAATTACACTTCGAGACCCGCCGACATGATCCCCACGATGCACGGAGCACCCTCGTAAATTTTCGGGACGTTTCATTTTTTCACAACCAGGACCGAAACCGTAGGCCGAACAAAATGGTCGGATGCGAAGTGAAATTTTTTCGCTCGAAATTTTACGAGCATGTGCAGAACTTCTAGGCAATCATATCGGCCGGTGACACGAAGTGATTCAAGTTCGTTTGCCCCCCCATTTTCTTTAACGAACGATAACTTTTTGTGAAAATAACAAGTGCCCCGATCCCGGCCGAAACGACTCGAATTACACTTCGAGACCCGCCGACATGATCGCCACGATGCCCGGAGCACCCTCGTAAATTTTCGGGACTTTTCATTTTTTCACAACCAGGACCGAAACCCTAGGCCGAACAAAATGGTCGGATGCGAAGTGAAATTTTTTCGCTCGAAATTTTACGAGCATGTGCGGAACTTCTAGGCAATCATATCGGCAGGTGACACGAAGTGATTCGAGTTCGTTTCCCCCCCCCATTTTCTTTAACGAACGATAACTTTTTGTGAAAATAACAAGTGCCCCGATCCCGGCCGAAACGACTCGAATTACACTTCGAGACCCGCCGACATGATCGCCACGATGCACGGAGCACCCTCGTAAATTTTCGGGACGTTTCATTTTTTCACAACCAGGACCGAAACCCTAGGCCGAACAAAATGGTCGGATGCGAGGTGAAATTTTTTCGCTCGAAATTTTACGAGCATGTGCGGAACTTCTAGGCAATCATATCGGGAGGTGACACGAAGTGATTCGAGTTCGTTTCCCCCCCCCACCCCCCCATTTTCTTTAACGAACGATAAGTTTTTGAGAAAATAACAAGTGCCCCGATCCCGGCCGAAACGACTCGAATTACACTTCGAGACCCGCCGACATGATCGCCACGATGCACGGAGCACCCTCGTAAATTTTCGGGACGTTTCATTTTTTCACAACCAGGACCGAAACCCTAGGCCGAACAAAATGGTCGGATGCGAAGTGAAATTTTTTCGCTCGAAATTTTACGAGCATGTGCAGAACTTCTAGGCAATCATATCGGCCGGTGACACGAAGTGATTCAAGTTCGTTTGCCCCCCCATTTTCTTTAACGAACGATAACTTTTTGTGAAAATAACAAGTGCCCCGATCCCGGCCGAAACGACTCGAATTACACTTCGAGACCCGCCGACATGATCGCCACGATGCCCGGAGCACCCTCGTAAATTTTCGGGACTTTTCATTTTTTCACAACCAGGACCGAAACCCTAGGCCGAACAAAATGGTCGGATGCGAAGTGAAATTTTTTCGCTCGAAATTTTACGAGCATGTGCGGAACTTCTAGGCAATCATATCGGCAGGTGACACGAAGTGATTCGAGTTCGTTTCCCCCCCCATTTTCTTTAACGAACGATAACTTTTTGTGAAAATAACAAGTGCCCCGATCCCGGCCGAAACGACTCGAATTACACTTCGAGACCCGCCGACATGATCGCCACGATGCACGGAGCACCCTCGTAAATTTTCGGGACGTTTCATTTTTTCACAACCAGGACCGAAACCCTAGGCCGAACAAAATGGTCGGATGCGAGGTGAAATTTTTTCGCTCGAAATTTTACGAGCATGTGCGGAACTTCTAGGCAATCATATCGGGAGGTGACACGAAGTGATTCGAGTTCGTTTCCCCCCCCCACCCCCCCATTTTCTTTAACGAACGATAAGTTTTTGAGAAAATAACAAGTGCCCCGATCCCGGCCGAAACGACTCGAATTACACTTCGAGACCCGCCGACATGATCGCCACGATGCACGGAGCACCCTCGTAAATTTTCGGGACGTTTCATTTTTTCACAACCAGGACCGAAACCCTAGGCCGAACAAAAAGGTCGGATGCGAAGTGAAATTTTTTCGCTCGAAATTTTACGAGCATGTGCGGAACTTCTAGGCAATCATATCGGCAGGTGACACGAAGTGATTCGAGTTCGTTTCCCCCCCCCCCCCCCCCCATTTTCTTTAACGAACGATAACTTTTTGAGAAAATAACAAGTGCCCCGATCCCGGCCGAAACGACTCGAATTACACTTCAAGACCCGCCGACATGATCGCCACGATGCACGGAGCACCCTCGTAAATTTTCGGGACGTTTCATTTTTTCACAACCAGGACCGAAACCCTAGGCCGAACAAAATGGTCGGATGCGAAGTGAAATTTTTTCGCTCGAAATTTTACGAGCATGTGCGGAACTTCTAGGCAATCATATCGGCAGGTGACACGAAGTGATTCGAGTTCGTTTCCCCCCCCCCCCCCCCATTTTCTTTAACGAACGATAAGTTTTTGAGAAAATAACAAGTGCCCCGATCCCGGCCGAAACGACTCGAATTACACTTCGAGACCCGCCGACATGATCGCCACGATGCACGGAGCACCCTCGTAAATTTTCGGGACGTTTCATTTTTTCACAACCAGGACCGAAACCCTAGGCCGAACAAAATGGTCGGATGCGAAGTGAAATTTTTTCGCTCGAAATTTTACGAGCATTTGCGGAACTTCTAGGCAATCATATCGGGAGGTGACACGAAGTGATTCAAGTTCGTTTGCCCCCCCATTTTCTTTAACGAACGATAACTTTTTGTGAAAATAACAAGTGCCCCGATCCCGGCCGAAACGACTCGAATTACAGTTCGAGACCCGCCGACATGATCGCCACGATGCACGGAGCACCCTCGTAAATTTTCGGGACGTTTCATTTTTTCACAACCAGGACCGAAACCCTAGGCCGAACAAAATGGTCGGATGCGAAGTGAAATTTTTTCGCTCGAAATTTTACGAGCATGTGCGGAACTTCTAGGCAATCATATCGGCAGGTGACACGAAGTGATTCGAGTTCGTTTCCCCCCCCATTTTCTTTAACGAACGATAACTTTTTGTGAAAATAACAAGTGCCCCGATCCCGGCCGAAACGACTCGAATTACAGTTCGAGACCCGCCGACATGATCGCCACGATGCACGGAGCACCCTCGTAAATTTTCGGGACGTTTCATTTTTTCACAACCAGGACCGAAACCCTAGGCCGAACAAAATGGTCGGATGCGAGGTGAAATTTTTTCGCTCGAAATTTTACGAGCATGTGCGGAACTTCTAGGCAATCATATCGGGAGGTGACACGAAGTGATTCGAGTTCGTTTCCCCCCCCCCCCCCCCATTTTCTTTAACGAACGATAAGTTTTTGAGAAAATAACAAGTGCCCCGATCCCGGCCGAAACGACTCGAATTACACTTCGAGACCCGCCGACATGATCGCCACGATGCACGGAGCACCCTCGTAAATTTTCGGGACGTTTCATTTTTTCACAACCAGGACCGAAACCCTAGGCCGAACAAAAAGGTCGGATGCGAAGTGAAATTTTTTCGCTCGAAATTTTACGAGCATGTGCGGAACTTCTAGGCAATCATATCGGCAGGTGACACGAAGTGATTCGAGTTCGTTTCCCCCCCCCCCCCCCCCCCATTTTCTTTAACGAACGATAACTTTTTGAGAAAATAACAAGTGCCCCGATCCCGGCCGAAACGACTCGAATTACACTTCAAGACCCGCCGACATGATCGCCACGATGCACGGAGCACCCTCGTAAATTTTCGGGACGTTTCATTTTTTCACAACCAGGACCGAAACCCTAGGCCGAACAAAATGGTCGGATGCGAAGTGAAATTTTTTCGCTCGAAATTTTACGAGCATGTGCGGAACTTCTAGGCAATCATATCGGCAGGTGACACGAAGTGATTCGAGTTCGTTTCCCCCCCCCCCCCCCCCCCATTTTCTTTAACGAACGATAAGTTTTTGAGAAAATAACAAGTGCCCCGATCCCGGCCGAAACGACTCGAATTACACTTCGAGACCCGCCGACATGATCGCCACGATGCACGGAGCACCCTCGTAAATTTTCGGGACGTTTCATTTTTTCACAACCAGGACCGAAACCCTAGGCCGAACAAAATGGTCGGATGCGAAGTGAAATTTTTTCGCTCGAAATTTTACGAGCATTTGCGGAACTTCTAGGCAATCATATCGGGAGGTGACACGAAGTGATTCAAGTTCGTTTGCCCCCCCATTTTCTTTAACGAACGATAACTTTTTGTGAAAATAACAAGTGCCCCGATCCCGGCCGAAACGACTCGAATTACAGTTCGAGACCCGCCGACATGATCGCCACGATGCACGGAGCACCCTCGTAAATTTTCGGGACGTTTCATTTTTTCACAACCAGGACCGAAACCCTAGGCCGAACAAAATGGTCGGATGCGAAGTGAAATTTTTTCGCTCGAAATTTTACGAGCATGTGCGGAACTTCTAGGCAATCATATCGGCAGGTGACACGAAGTGATTCGAGTTCGTTTCCCCCCCCATTTTCTTTAACGAACGATAACTTTTTGTGAAAATAACAAGTGCCCCGATCCCGGCCGAAACGACTCGAATTACAGTTCGAGACCCGCCGACATGATCGCCACGATGCACGGAGCACCCTCGTAAATTTTCGGGACGTTTCATTTTTTCACAACCAGGACCGAAACCCTAGGCCGAACAAAATGGTCGGATGCGAAGTGAAATTTTTTCGCTCGAAATTTTACGAGCATGTGCGGAACTTCTAGGCAATCATATCGGCAGGTGACACGAAGTGATTCGAGTTCGTTTGCCCCCCCAATTTCTTTAACGAACGATAACTTTTTGTCAAAATAACAAGTGCCCCGAACCCGGCCGAAACGACTCGAATTACACTTCGAGACCCTCCGACATGATCGCCACGATGAATAGAGCACCCTCGTAAATTTTCGGGCGTTTCATTTTTTCACAACCAGGACCGAAACCCTAGGCCGAACAAAATGGTCGGATGCGAAGTGAAATTTTTTCGCTCGAAATTTGACGAGCATGTGCGGAACTTCTAGGCAATCTTATCGGCAGGTGACACGAAGTGATTCGAGTTCGTTTGCCCCCCCAATTTCTTTAACGAACGATAACTTTTTTTCAAAATAACAAGTGCCCCGAACCCGGCCGAAACGACTCGAACTACACTTCGAGACCCGCCGACATGATCGCCACGATGCACAGAGCACCCTCGTAAATTTTCGGGACGTTTCATTTTTTCACAACCAGGACCGAAACCCTAGGCCGAACAAAATGGTCGGATGCGAAGTGAAATTTTTTCGCTCGAAATTTTACGAGCATGTGCGGAACTTCTAGGCAATCATATCGGCAGGTGACACGAAGTGATTCGAGTTCGTTTCCCCCCCCCCCCCATTTTCTTTAACGAACGATAACTTTTTGAGAAAATAACAAGTGCCCCGATCCCGGCCGAAACGACTCGAATTACACTTCAAGACCCGCCGACATGATCGCCACGATGCACGGAGCACCCTCGTAAATTTTCGGGACGTTTCATTTTTTCACAACCAGGACCGAAACCCTAGGCCGAACAAAATGGTCGGATGCGAAGTGAAATTTTTTCGCTCGAAATTTTACGAGCATGTGCGGAACTTCTAGGCAATCATATCGGCAGGTGACACGAAGTGATTCGAGTTCGTTTCCCCCCCCCCCCCCATTTTCTTTAACGAACGATAAGTTTTTGAGAAAATAACAAGTGCCCCGATCCCGGCCGAAACGACTCGAATTACACTTCGAGACCCGCCGACATGATCGCCACGATGCACGGAGCACCCTCGTAAATTTTCGGGACGTTTCATTTTTTCACAACCAGGACCGAAACCCTAGGCCGAACAAAATGGTCGGATGCGAAGTGAAATTTTTTCGCTCGAAATTTTACGAGCATTTGCGGAACTTCTAGGCAATCATATCGGGAGGTGACACGAAGTGATTCAAGTTCGTTTGCCCCCCCATTTTCTTTAACGAACGATAACTTTTTGTGAAAATAACAAGTGCCCCGATCCCGGCCGAAACGACTCGAATTACAGTTCGAGACCCGCCGACATGATCGCCACGATGCACGGAGCACCCTCGTAAATTTTCGGGACGTTTCATTTTTTCACAACCAGGACCGAAACCCTAGGCCGAACAAAATGGTCGGATGCGAAGTGAAATTTTTTCGCTCGAAATTTTACGAGCATGTGCGGAACTTCTAGGCAATCATATCGGCAGGTGACACGAAGTGATTCGAGTTCGTTTCCCCCCCCCATTTTCTTTAACGAACGATAACTTTTTGTGAAAATAACAAGTGCCCCGATCCCGGCCGAAACGACTCGAATTACAGTTCGAGACCCGCCGACATGATCGCCACGATGCACGGAGCACCCTCGTAAATTTTCGGGACGTTTCATTTTTTCACAACCAGGACCGAAACCCTAGGCCGAACAAAATGGTCGGATGCGAGGTGAAATTTTTTCGCTCGAAATTTTACGAGCATGTGCGGAACTTCTAGGCAATCATATCGGGAGGTGACACGAAGTGATTCGAGTTCGTTTCCCCCCCCCCCCCCCCCCCCATTTTCTTTAACGAACGATAAGTTTTTGAGAAAATAACAAGTGCCCCGATCCCGGCCGAAACGACTCGAATTACACTTCGAGACCCGCCGACATGATCGCCACGATGCACGGAGCACCCTCGTAAATTTTCGGGATGTTTCATTTTTTCACAACCAGGACCGAAACCCTAGGCCGAACAAAAAGGTCGGATGCGAAGTGAAATTTTTTCGCTCGAAATTTTACGAGCATGTGCGGAACTTCTAGGCAATCATATCGGCAGGTGACACGAAGTGATTCGAGTTCGTTTCCCCCCCCCCCCCCCCATTTTCTTTAACGAACGATAACTTTTTGAGAAAATAACAAGTGCCCCGATCCCGGCCGAAACGACTCGAATTACACTTCAAGACCCGCCGACATGATCGCCACGATGCACGGAGCACCCTCGTAAATTTTCGGGACGTTTCATTTTTTCACAACCAGGACCGAAACCCTAGGCCGAACAAAATGGTCGGATGCGAAGTGAAATTTTTTCGCTCGAAATTTTACGAGCATGTGCGGAACTTCTAGGCAATCATATCGGCAGGTGACACGAAGTGATTCGAGTTCGTTTCCCCCCCCCCCCCCCATTTTCTTTAACGAACGATAAGTTTTTGAGAAAATAACAAGTGCCCCGATCCCGGCCGAAACGACTCGAATTACACTTCGAGACCCGCCGACATGATCGCCACGATGCACGGAGCACCCTCGTAAATTTTCGGGACGTTTCATTTTTTCACAACCAGGACCGAAACCCTAGGCCGAACAAAATGGTCGGATGCGAAGTGAAATTTTTTCGCTCGAAATTTTACGAGCATTTGCGGAACTTCTAGGCAATCATATCGGGAGGTGACACGAAGTGATTCAAGTTCGTTTGCCCCCCCATTTTCTTTAACGAACGATAACTTTTTGTGAAAATAACAAGTGCCCCGATCCCGGCCGAAACGACTCGAATTACAGTTCGAGACCCGCCGACATGATCGCCACGATGCACGGAGCACCCTCGTAAATTTTCGGGACGTTTCATTTTTTCACAACCAGGACCGAAACCCTAGGCCGAACAAAATGGTCGGATGCGAAGTGAAATTTTTTCGCTCGAAATTTTACGAGCATGTGCGGAACTTCTAGGCAATCATATCGGCAGGTGACACGAAGTGATTCGAGTTCGTTTCCCCCCCCATTTTCTTTAACGAACGATAACTTTTTGTGAAAATAACAAGTGCCCCGATCCCGGCCGAAACGACTCGAATTACAGTTCGAGACCCGCCGACATGATCGCCACGATGCACGGAGCACCCTCGTAAATTTTCGGGACGTTTCATTTTTTCACAACCAGGACCGAAACCCTAGGCCGAACAAAATGGTCGGATGCGAAGTGAAATTTTTTCGCTCGAAATTTTACGAGCATGTGCGGAACTTCTAGGCAATCATATCGGCAGGTGACACGAAGTGATTCGAGTTCGTTTCCCCCCCCCATTTTCTTTAACGAACGATAACTTTTTGTGAAAATAACAAGTGCCCCGATCCCGGCCGAAACGACTCGAATTACAGTTCGAGACCCGCCGACATGATCGCCACGATGCACGGAGCACCCTCGTAAATTTTCGGGACGTTTCATTTTTTCACAACCAGGACCGAAACCCTAGGCCGAACAAAATGGTCGGATGCGAGGTGAAATTTTTTCGCTCGAAATTTTACGAGCATGTGCGGAACTTCTAGGCAATCATATCGGGAGGTGACACGAAGTGATTCGAGTTCGTTTCCCCCCCCCCCCCCCCCCCCCATTTTCTTTAACGAACGATAAGTTTTTGAGAAAATAACAAGTGCCCCGATCCCGGCCGAAACGACTCGAATTACACTTCGAGACCCGCCGACATGATCGCCACGATGCACGGAGCACCCTCGTAAATTTTCGGGATGTTTCATTTTTTCACAACCAGGACCGAAACCCTAGGCCGAACAAAAAGGTCGGATGCGAAGTGAAATTTTTTCGCTCGAAATTTTACGAGCATGTGCGGAACTTCTAGGCAATCATATCGGCAGGTGACACGAAGTGATTCGAGTTCGTTTCCCCCCCCCCCCCCCCATTTTCTTTAACGAACGATAACTTTTTGAGAAAATAACAAGTGCCCCGATCCCGGCCGAAACGACTCGAATTACACTTCAAGACCCGCCGACATGATCGCCACGATGCACGGAGCACCCTCGTAAATTTTCGGGACGTTTCATTTTTTCACAACCAGGACCGAAACCCTAGGCCGAACAAAATGGTCGGATGCGAAGTGAAATTTTTTCGCTCGAAATTTTACGAGCATGTGCGGAACTTCTAGGCAATCATATCGGCAGGTGACACGAAGTGATTCGAGTTCGTTTCCCCCCCCCCCCCCCATTTTCTTTAACGAACGATAAGTTTTTGAGAAAATAACAAGTGCCCCGATCCCGGCCGAAACGACTCGAATTACACTTCGAGACCCGCCGACATGATCGCCACGATGCACGGAGCACCCTCGTAAATTTTCGGGACGTTTCATTTTTTCACAACCAGGACCGAAACCCTAGGCCGAACAAAATGGTCGGATGCGAAGTGAAATTTTTTCGCTCGAAATTTTACGAGCATTTGCGGAACTTCTAGGCAATCATATCGGGAGGTGACACGAAGTGATTCAAGTTCGTTTGCCCCCCCATTTTCTTTAACGAACGATAACTTTTTGTGAAAATAACAAGTGCCCCGATCCCGGCCGAAACGACTCGAATTACAGTTCGAGACCCGCCGACATGATCGCCACGATGCACGGAGCACCCTCGTAAATTTTCGGGACGTTTCATTTTTTCACAACCAGGACCGAAACCCTAGGCCGAACAAAATGGTCGGATGCGAAGTGAAATTTTTTCGCTCGAAATTTTACGAGCATGTGCGGAACTTCTAGGCAATCATATCGGCAGGTGACACGAAGTGATTCGAGTTCGTTTCCCCCCCCATTTTCTTTAACGAACGATAACTTTTTGTGAAAATAACAAGTGCCCCGATCCCGGCCGAAACGACTCGAATTACAGTTCGAGACCCGCCGACATGATCGCCACGATGCACGGAGCACCCTCGTAAATTTTCGGGACGTTTCATTTTTTCACAACCAGGACCGAAACCCTAGGCCGAACAAAATGGTCGGATGCGAAGTGAAATTTTTTCGCTCGAAATTTTACGAGCATGTGCGGAACTTCTAGGCAATCATATCGGCAGGTGACACGAAGTGATTCGAGTTCGTTTGCCCCCCCAATTTCTTTAACGAACGATAACTTTTTGTCAAAATAACAAGTGCCCCGAACCCGGCCGAAACGACTCGAATTACACTTCGAGACCCTCCGACATGATCGCCACGATGAATAGAGCACCCTCGTAAATTTTCGGGCGTTTCATTTTTTCACAACCAGGACCGAAACCCTAGGCCGAACAAAATGGTCGGATGCGAAGTGAAATTTTTTCGCTCGAAATTTGACGAGCATGTGCGGAACTTCTAGGCAATCTTATCGGCAGGTGACACGAAGTGATTCGAGTTCGTTTGCCCCCCCAATTTCTTTAACGAACGATAACTTTTTGTCAAAATAACAAGTGCCCCGAACCCGGCCGAAACGACTCGAACTACACTTCGAGACCCGCCGACATGATCGCCACGATGCACAGAGCACCCTCGTAAATTTTCGGGACGTTTCATTTTTTCACAACCAGGACCGAAACCCTAGGCCGAACAAAATGGTCGGATGCGAAGTGAAATTTTTTCGCTCGAAATTTTACGAGCATGTGCGGAACTTCTAGGCAATCATATCGGCAGGTGACACGAAGTGATTCGAGTTCGTTTCCCCCCCCCCCCCCCATTTTCTTTAACGAACGATAACTTTTTGAGAAAATAACAAGTGCCCCGATCCCGGCCGAAACGACTCGAATTACACTTCAAGACCCGCCGACATGATCGCCACGATGCACGGAGCACCCTCGTAAATTTTCGGGACGTTTCATTTTTTCACAACCAGGACCGAAACCCTAGGCCGAACAAAATGGTCGGATGCGAAGTGAAATTTTTTCGCTCGAAATTTTACGAGCATGTGCGGAACTTCTAGGCAATCATATCGGCAGGTGACACGAAGTGATTCGAGTTCGTTTCCCCCCCCCCCCCCCATTTTCTTTAACGAACGATAAGTTTTTGAGAAAATAACAAGTGCCCCGATCCCGGCCGAAACGACTCGAATTACACTTCGAGACCCGCCGACATGATCGCCACGATGCACGGAGCACCCTCGTAAATTTTCGGGACGTTTCATTTTTTCACAACCAGGACCGAAACCCTAGGCCGAACAAAATGGTCGGATGCGAAGTGAAATTTTTTCGCTCGAAATTTTACGAGCATTTGCGGAACTTCTAGGCAATCATATCGGGAGGTGACACGAAGTGATTCAAGTTCGTTTGCCCCCCCATTTTCTTTAACGAACGATAACTTTTTGTGAAAATAACAAGTGCCCCGATCCCGGCCGAAACGACTCGAATTACACTTCGAGACCCGCCGACATGATCGCCACGATGCACGGAGCACCCTCGTAAATTTTCGGGACGTTTCATTTTTTCACAACCAGGACCGAAACCCTAGGCCGAACAAAATGGTCGGATGCGAAGTGAAATTTTTTCGCTCGAAATTTTACGAGCATGTGCGGAACTTCTAGGCAATCATATCGGCAGGTGACACGAAGTGATTCGAGTTCGTTTCCCCCCCCCCCCCCCCCCATTTTCTTTAACGAACGATAACTTTTTGAGAAAATAACAAGTGCCCCGATCCCGGCCGAAACGACTCGAATTACACTTCAAGACCCGCCGACATGATCGCCACGATGCACGGAGCACCCTCGTAAATTTTCGGGACGTTTCATTTTTTCACAACCAGGACCGAAACCCTAGGCCGAACAAAATGGTCGGATGCGAAGTGAAATTTTTTCGCTCGAAATTTTACGAGCATGTGCGGAACTTCTAGGCAATCATATCGGCAGGTGACACGAAGTGATTCGAGTTCGTTTCCCCCCCCCCCCCCCCCATTTTCTTTAACGAACGATAAGTTTTTGAGAAAATAACAAGTGCCCCGATCCCGGCCGAAACGACTCGAATTACACTTCGAGACCCGCCGACATGATCGCCACGATGCACGGAGCACCCTCGTAAATTTTCGGGACGTTTCATTTTTTCACAACCAGGACCGAAACCCTAGGCCGAACAAAATGGTCGGATGCGAAGTGAAATTTTTTCGCTCGAAATTTTACGAGCATTTGCGGAACTTCTAGGCAATCATATCGGGAGGTGACACGAAGTGATTCAAGTTCGTTTGCCCCCCCATTTTCTTTAACGAACGATAACTTTTTGTGAAAATAACAAGTGCCCCGATCCCGGCCGAAACGACTCGAATTACACTTCGAGACCCGCCGACATGATCGCCACGATGCACGGAGCACCCTCGTAAATTTTCGGGACGTTTCATTTTTTCACAACCAGGACCGAAACCCTAGGCCGAACAAAATGGTCGGATGCGAAGTGAAATTTTTTCGCTCGAAATTTTACGAGCATGTGCGGAACTTCTAGGCAATCATATCGGCAGGTGACACGAAGTGATTCGAGTTCGTTTCCCCCCCCATTTTCTTTAACGAACGATAACTTTTTGTGAAAATAACAAGTGCCCCGATCCCGGCCGAAACGACTCGAATTACAGTTCGAGACCCGCCGACATGATCGCCACGATGCACGGAGCACCCTCGTAAATTTTCGGGACGTTTCATTTTTTCACAACCAGGACCGAAACCCTAGGCCGAACAAAATGGTCGGATGCGAAGTGAAATTTTTTCGCTCGAAATTTTACGAGCATGTGCGGAACTTCTAGGCAATCATATCGGCAGGTGACACGAAGTGATTCGAGTTCGTTTGCCCCCCCAATTTCTTTAACGAACGATAACTTTTTGTCAAAATAACAAGTGCCCCGAACCCGGCCGAAACGACTCGAATTACACTTCGAGACCCTCCGACATGATCGCCACGATGAATAGAGCACCCTCGTAAATTTTCGGGCGTTTCATTTTTTCACAACCAGGACCGAAACCCTAGGCCGAACAAAATGGTCGGATGCGAAGTGAAATTTTTTCGCTCGAAATTTTACGAGCATGTGCGGAACTTCTAGGCAATCTTATCGGCAGGTGACACGAAGTGATTCGAGTTCGTTTGCCCCCCCAATTTCTTTAACGAACGATAACTTTTTGTCAAAATAACAAGTGCCCCGAACCCGGCCGAAACGACTCGAATTACACTTCGAGACCCGCCGACATGATCGCCACGATGCACAGAGCACCCTCGTAAATTTTCGGGACGTTTCATTTTTTCACAACCAGGATCGAAACCCTAGGCCGAACAAAATGGTCGGATGCGAAGTGAAATTTTTTCGCTCGAAATTTTACGAGCATGTGCGGAACTTCTAGGCAATCATATCGGCAGGTGACACGAAGTGATTCGAGTTCGTTTCCCCCCCCCCCCCCCCCCATTTTCTTTAACGAACGATAACTTTTTGAGAAAATAACAAGTGCCTCGATCCCGGCCGAAACGACTCGAATTACACTTCGAGACCCGCCGACATGATCGCCACGATGCACGGAGCACCCTCGTAAATTTTCGGGACGTTTCATTTTTTCACAACCAGGACCGAAACCCTAGGACGAACAAAATGGTCGGATGCGAAGTGAAATTTTTTCGCTCGAAATTTTACGAGCATGTGCGGAACTTCTAGGCAATCATATCGGCAGGTGACACGAAGTGATTCGAGTTCGTTTCCCCCCCCATTTTCTTTAACGAACGATAACTTTTTGTGAAAATAACAAGTGCCCCGATCCCGGCCGAAACGACTCGAATTACAGTTCGAGACCCGCCGACATGATCGCCACGATGCACGGAGCACCCTCGTAAATTTTCGGGACGTTTCATTTTTTCACAACCAGGACCGAAACCCTAGGCCGAACAAAATGGTCGGATGCGAAGTGAAATTTTTTCGCTCGAAATTTTACGAGCATGTGCGGAACTTCTAGGCAATCATATCGGCAGGTGACACGAAGTGATTCGAGTTCGTTTGCCCCCCCAATTTCTTTAACGAACGATAACTTTTTGTCAAAATAACAAGTGCCCCGAACCCGGCCGAAACGACTCGAATTACACTTCGAGACCCTCCGACATGATCGCCACGATGAATAGAGCACCCTCGTAAATTTTCGGGCGTTTCATTTTTTCACAACCAGGACCGAAACCCTAGGCCGAACAAAATGGTCGGATGCGAAGTGAAATTTTTTCGCTCGAAATTTGACGAGCATGTGCGGAACTTCTAGGCAATCTTATCGGCAGGTGACACGAAGTGATTCGAGTTCGTTTGCCCCCCCAATTTCTTTAACGAACGATAACTTTTTGTCAAAATAACAAGTGCCCCGAACCCGGCCGAAACGACTCGAACTACACTTCGAGACCCGCCGACATGATCGCCACGATGCACAGAGCACCCTCGTAAATTTTCGGGACGTTTCATTTTTTCACAACCAGGACCGAAACCCTAGGCCGAACAAAATGGTCGGATGCGAAGTGAAATTTTTTCGCTCGAAATTTTACGAGCATGTGCGGAACTTCTAGGCAATCATATCGGCAGGTGACACGAAGTGATTCGAGTTCGTTTCCCCCCCCCCCCCCCCATTTTCTTTAACGAACGATAACTTTTTGAGAAAATAACAAGTGCCCCGATCCCGGCCGAAACGACTCGAATTACACTTCAAGACCCGCCGACATGATCGCCACGATGCACGGAGCACCCTCGTAAATTTTCGGGACGTTTCATTTTTTCACAACCAGGACCGAAACCCTAGGCCGAACAAAATGGTCGGATGCGAAGTGAAATTTTTTCGCTCGAAATTTTACGAGCATGTGCGGAACTTCTAGGCAATCATATCGGCAGGTGACACGAAGTGATTCGAGTTCGTTTCCCCCCCCCCCCCCCATTTTCTTTAACGAACGATAAGTTTTTGAGAAAATAACAAGTGCCCCGATCCCGGCCGAAACGACTCGAATTACACTTCGAGACCCGCCGACATGATCGCCACGATGCACGGAGCACCCTCGTAAATTTTCGGGACGTTTCATTTTTTCACAACCAGGACCGAAACCCTAGGCCGAACAAAATGGTCGGATGCGAAGTGAAATTTTTTCGCTCGAAATTTTACGAGCATTTGCGGAACTTCTAGGCAATCATATCGGGAGGTGACACGAAGTGATTCAAGTTCGTTTGCCCCCCCATTTTCTTTAACGAACGATAACTTTTTGTGAAAATAACAAGTGCCCCGATCCCGGCCGAAACGACTCGAATTACACTTCGAGACCCGCCGACATGATCGCCACGATGCACGGAGCACCCTCGTAAATTTTCGGGACGTTTCATTTTTTCACAACCAGGACCGAAACCCTAGGCCGAACAAAATGGTCGGATGCGAAGTGAAATTTTTTCGCTCGAAATTTTACGAGCATGTGCGGAACTTCTAGGCAATCATATCGGCAGGTGACACGAAGTGATTCGAGTTCGTTTCCCCCCCCCCCCCCCCCCATTTTCTTTAACGAACGATAACTTTTTGAGAAAATAACAAGTGCCCCGATCCCGGCCGAAACGACTCGAATTACACTTCAAGACCCGCCGACATGATCGCCACGATGCACGGAGCACCCTCGTAAATTTTCGGGACGTTTCATTTTTTCACAACCAGGACCGAAACCCTAGGCCGAACAAAATGGTCGGATGCGAAGTGAAATTTTTTCGCTCGAAATTTTACGAGCATGTGCGGAACTTCTAGGCAATCATATCGGCAGGTGACACGAAGTGATTCGAGTTCGTTTCCCCCCCCCCCCCCCCCATTTTCTTTAACGAACGATAAGTTTTTGAGAAAATAACAAGTGCCCCGATCCCGGCCGAAACGACTCGAATTACACTTCGAGACCCGCCGACATGATCGCCACGATGCACGGAGCACCCTCGTAAATTTTCGGGACGTTTCATTTTTTCACAACCAGGACCGAAACCCTAGGCCGAACAAAATGGTCGGATGCGAAGTGAAATTTTTTCGCTCGAAATTTTACGAGCATTTGCGGAACTTCTAGGCAATCATATCGGGAGGTGACACGAAGTGATTCAAGTTCGTTTGCCCCCCCATTTTCTTTAACGAACGATAACTTTTTGTGAAAATAACAAGTGCCCCGATCCCGGCCGAAACGACTCGAATTACACTTCGAGACCCGCCGACATGATCGCCACGATGCACGGAGCACCCTCGTAAATTTTCGGGACGTTTCATTTTTTCACAACCAGGACCGAAACCCTAGGCCGAACAAAATGGTCGGATGCGAAGTGAAATTTTTTCGCTCGAAATTTTACGAGCATGTGCGGAACTTCTAGGCAATCATATCGGCAGGTGACACGAAGTGATTCGAGTTCGTTTCCCCCCCCATTTTCTTTAACGAACGATAACTTTTTGTGAAAATAACAAGTGCCCCGATCCCGGCCGAAACGACTCGAATTACAGTTCGAGACCCGCCGACATGATCGCCACGATGCACGGAGCACCCTCGTAAATTTTCGGGACGTTTCATTTTTTCACAACCAGGACCGAAACCCTAGGCCGAACAAAATGGTCGGATGCGAAGTGAAATTTTTTCGCTCGAAATTTTACGAGCATGTGCGGAACTTCTAGGCAATCATATCGGCAGGTGACACGAAGTGATTCGAGTTCGTTTGCCCCCCCCAATTTCTTTAACGAACGATAACTTTTTGTCAAAATAACAAGTGCCCCGAACCCGGCCGAAACGACTCGAATTACACTTCGAGACCCTCCGACATGATCGCCACGATGAATAGAGCACCCTCGTAAATTTTCGGGCGTTTCATTTTTTCACAACCAGGACCGAAACCCTAGGCCGAACAAAATGGTCGGATGCGAAGTGAAATTTTTTCGCTCGAAATTTTACGAGCATGTGCGGAACTTCTAGGCAATCTTATCGGCAGGTGACACGAAGTGATTCGAGTTCGTTTGCCCCCCCAATTTCTTTAACGAACGATAACTTTTTGTCAAAATAACAAGTGCCCCGAACCCGGCCGAAACGACTCGAATTACACTTCGAGACCCGCCGACATGATCGCCACGATGCACAGAGCACCCTCGTAAATTTTCGGGACGTTTCATTTTTTCACAACCAGGATCGAAACCCTAGGCCGAACAAAATGGTCGGATGCGAAGTGAAATTTTTTCGCTCGAAATTTTACGAGCATGTGCGGAACTTCTAGGCAATCATATCGGCAGGTGACACGAAGTGATTCGAGTTCGTTTCCCCCCCCCCCCCCCCCCATTTTCTTTAACGAACGATAACTTTTTGAGAAAATAACAAGTGCCTCGATCCCGGCCGAAACGACTCGAATTACACTTCGAGACCCGCCGACATGATCGCCACGATGCACGGAGCACCCTCGTAAATTTTCGGGACGTTTCATTTTTTCACAACCAGGACCGAAACCCTAGGACGAACAAAATGGTCGGATGCGAAGTGAAATTTTTTCGCTCGAAATTTTACGAGCATGTGCGGAACTTCTAGGCAATCATATCGGCAGGTGACACGAAGTGATTCGAGTTCGTTTCCCCCCCCCCCCCTCCCCATTTTCTTTAACGAACGATAAGTTTTTGAGAAAATAACAAGTGCCCCGATCCCGGCCGAAACGACTCGAATTACACTTCGAGACCCGCCGACATGATCGCCATGATGCACGGAGCACCCTCGTAAATTTTCGGGACGTTTCATTTTTTCACAACCAGGACCGAAACCCTAGGCCGAACAAAATGGTCGGATGCGAAGTGAAATTTTTTCGCTCGAAATTTTACGAGCATTTGCGGAACTTCTAGGCAATCATATCGGGAGGTGACACGAAGTGATTCCAGTTCGTTTGCCCCCCCATTTTCTTTAACGAACGATAACTTTTTGTGAAAATAACAAGTGCCCCGATCCCGGCCGAAACGACTCGAATTACACTTCGAGACCCGCCGACATGATCGCCACGATGCACGGAGCACCCTCGTAAATTTTCGGGACGTTTCATTTTTTCACAACCAGGATCGAAACCCTAGGCCGAACAAAATGGTCGGATGCGAAGTGAAATTTTTTCGCTCGAAATTTTACGAGCATGTGCGGAACTTCTAGGCAATCATATCGGCAGGTGACACGAAGTGATTCGAGTTCGTTTCCCCCCCCCCCATTTTCTTTAACGAACGATAACTTTTTGTGAAAATAACAAGTGCCCCGATCCCGGCCGAAACGACTCGAATTACACTTCGAGACCCGCCGACATGATCGCCAGGATGCACGGAGCACCCTCGTAAATTTTCGGGACGTTTCATTTTTTCACAACCAGGACCGAAACCCTAGGCCGAACAAAAAGGTCGGATGCGAAGTGAAATTTTTTCGCTCGAAATTTTACGAGCATGTGCGGAACTTCTAGGCAATCATATCGG
Organism: Corylus avellana; assembly: GCF_965113065.1. Taxonomy (NCBI): domain Eukaryota; kingdom Viridiplantae; phylum Streptophyta; class Magnoliopsida; order Fagales; family Betulaceae; genus Corylus; species Corylus avellana. The sequence continues at coordinate 12,221,512 of NC_142496.1, forward strand.
CAGGTGACACGAAGTGATTCGAGTTCGTTTCCCCCCCCCCCCCCCCCCCATTTTCTTTAACGAACGATAAGTTTTTGAGAAAATAACAAGTGCCCCGATCCCGGCCGAAACGACTCGAATTACACTTCGAGACCCGCCGACATGATCGCCACGATGCACGGAGCACCCTCGTAAATTTTCGGGACGTTTCATTTTTTCACAACCAGGACCGAAACCCTAGGCCGAACAAAAAGGTCGGATGCGAAGTGAAATTTTTTCGCTCGAAATTTTACGAGCATGTGCGGAACTTCTAGGCAATCATATCGGCAGGTGACACGAAGTGATTCGAGTTCGTTTCCCCCCCCCCCCCCCATTTTCTTTAACGAACGATAAGTTTTTGAGAAAATAACAAGTGCCCCGATCCCGGCCGAAACGACTCGAATTACACTTCGAGACCCGCCGACATGATCGCCACGATGCACGGAGCACCCTCGTAAATTTTTGGGACGTTTCATTTTTTCACAACCAGGACCGAAACCCTAGGCCGAACAAAAAGGTCGGATGCGAAGTGAAATTTTTTCGCTCGAAATTTTACGAGCATGTGCGGAACTTCTAGGCAATCATATCGGCAGGTGACACGAAGTGATTCGAGTTCGTTTACCCCCCCCCCCCCATTTTCTTTAACGAACGATAAGTTTTTGAGAAAATAACAAGTGCCCCGATCCCGGCCGAAACGACTCGAATTACACTTCGAGACCCGCCGACATGATCGCCACGATGCACGGAGCACCCTCGTAAATTTTTGGGACGTTTCATTTTTTCACAACCAGGACCGAAACCCTAGGCCGAACAAAAAGGTCGGATGCGAAGTGAAATTTTTTCGCTCGAAATTTTACGAGCATGTGCGGAACTTCTAGGCAATCATATCGGCAGGTGACACGAAGTGATTCGAGTTCGTTTACCCCCCCCCCCCCCCCCATTTTCTTTAACGAACGATAAGTTTTTGAGAAAATAACAAGTGCCCCGATCCCGGCCGAAACGACTCGAATTACACTTCGAGACCCGCCGACATGATCGCCACGATGCACGGAGCACCCTCGTAAATTTTTGGGACGTTTCATTTTTTCACAACCAGGACCGAAACCCTAGGCCGAACAAAATGGTCGGATGCGAAGTGAAATTTTTTCGCTCGAAATTTTACGAGCATTTGCGGAACTTCTAGGCAATCATATCGGGAGGTGACACGAAGTGATTCAAGTTCGTTTGCCCCCCCATTTTCTTTAACGAACGATAACTTTTTGTGAAAATAACAAGTGCCCCGATCCCGGCCGAAACGACTCGAATTACACTTCGAGACCCGCCGACATGATCGCCACGATGCACGGAGCACCCTCGTAAATTTTCGGGACGTTTCATTTTTTCACAACCAGGACCGAAACCCTAGGCCGAACAAAATGGTCGGATGCGAAGTGAAATTTTTTCGCTCGAAATTTTACGAGCATGTGCGGAACTTCTAGGCAATCATATCGGCAGGTGACACGAAGTGATTCGAGTTCGTTTCCCCCCCCCATTTTCTTTAACGAACGATAACTTTTTGTGAAAATAACAAGTGCCCCGATCCCGGCCGAAACGACTCGAATTACACTTCGAGACCCGCCGACATGATCGCCAGGATGCACGGAGCACCCTCGTAAATTTTCGGGACGTTTCATTTTTTCACAACCAGGACCGAAACCCTAGGCCGAACAAAAAGGTCGGATGCGAAGTGAAATTTTTTCGCTCGAAATTTTACGAGCATGTGCGGAACTTCTAGGCAATCATATCGGCAGGTGACACGAAGTGATTCGAGTTCGTTTCCCCCCCCCATTTTCTTTAACGAACGATAACTTTTTGTGAAAATAACAAGTGCCCCGATCCCGGCCGAAACGACTCGAATTACACTTCGAGACCCGCCGACATGATCGCCAGGATGCACGGAGCACCCTCGTAAATTTTCGGGACGTTTCATTTTTTCACAACCAGGACCGAAACCCTAGGCCGAACAAAATGGTCGGATGCGAAGTGAAATTTTTTCGCTCGAAATTTTACGAGCATTTGCGGAACTTCTAGGCAATCATATCGGGAGGTGACACGAAGTGATTCAAGTTCGTTTGCCCCCCCATTTTCTTTAACGAACGATAACTTTTTGTGAAAATAACAAGTGCCCCGATCCCGGCCGAAACGACTCGAATTACACTTCGAGACCCGCCGACATGATCGCCACGATGCACGGAGCACCCTCGTAAATTTTCGGGACGTTTCATTTTTTCACAACCAGGACCGAAACCCTAGGCCGAACAAAATGGTCGGATGCGAAGTGAAATTTTTTCGCTCGAAATTTTACGAGCATTTGCGGAACTTCTAGGCAATCATATCGGGAGGTGACATGAAGTGATTCAAGTTCGTTTGCCCCCCCATTTTCTTTAACGAACGATAACTTTTTGTGAAAATAACAAGTGCCCCGATCCCGGCCGAAACGACTCGAATTACACTTCGAGACCCGCCGACATGATCGCCACGATGCACGGAGCACCCTCGTAAATTTTCGGGACGTTTCATTTTTTCACAACCAGGACCGAAACCCTAGGCCGAACAAAATGGTCGGATGCGAAGTGAAATTTTTTCGCTCGAAATTTTACGAGCATGTGTGGAACTTCTAGGCAATCATATCAGCAGGTGACACGAAGTGATTCGAGTTCGTTTCCCCCCCCATTTTCTTTAACGAACGATAACTTTTTGTGAAAATAACAAGTGCCCCGATCCCGGCCGAAACGACTCGAATTACACTTCGAGACCCGCCGACATGATCGCCACGATGCACGGAGCACCCTCGTAAATTTTCGGGACGTTTCATTTTTTCACAACCAGGACCGAAACCCTAGGCCGAACAAAATGGTCGGATGCGAAGTGAAATTTTTTCGCTCGAAATTTTACGAGCATGTGCGGAACTTCTAGGCAATCATATCGGCAGGTGACACGAAGTGATTCGAGTTCGTTTGCCCCCCCAATTTCTTTAACGAACGATAACTTTTTGTCAAAATAACAAGTGCCCCGAACCCGGCCGAAACGACTCGAATTACACTTCGAGACCCGCCGACATGATCGCCACGATGCACAGAGCACCCTCGTAAATTTTCTTGACGTTTCATTTTTTCACAACCAAGACCGAAACCCTAGGCCGAACAAAATGGTCGGATGTGAAGTGAAATTTTTTCGCTCGAAATTTTACGGTCTTGTGCAGAACTTCTAGGCAATCATATCGGCAGGTGACACGAAGTGATTCGAGTTCGTTTGCCCCCCCATTTTCTTTAACGAACGATAACTTTTCGTGAAAATTACAACTGCCCCGATCCCGGCCGAAACGACTCGAATTACACTTCGAGACCCGCCGACATGATCGCCACGATGCACAGAGCACCCTCGTAATTTTTCGGGAAGTTTCATTTTTTCACAACCAGGACCGAAACCCTAGGCCGAACCAAATGGTTGGATGCGAAGTGAAATTTTTTCGCTCGAAATTTTACGGTGTTGTGCAGAACTTCTAGGCAATCATATCGGCAGGTGACACGAAGTGATTCGAGTTCGTTTGCCCCCCCATTTTCTCTAACGAACGATAACTTTTTGTGAAAATAACAAGTGCCCCGATCCCGGCCGAAACGACTCGAATTACACTTCGAGACCCGCCGACATGATCGCCACGATGCACAGAGCACCCTCGTAATTTTTCGGGAAGTTTCATTTTTTCACAACCAGGACCGAAACCCTAGGCCGAACCAAATGGTCGGATGCGAAGTGAAATTTTTTCGCTCGAAATTTTACGGTCTTGTGCAGAACTTCTAGGCAATCATATCGGCAGGTGACACGAAGTGATTCGAGTTCGTTTGCCCCCCCATTTTCTCTAACGAACGATAACTTTTTGTGAAAATAACAAGTGCCCCGAACCCGGCCGAAACGACTCGAATTACACTTCGAGACCCGCCGACATGATCGCCACGATGCACAGAGCACCCTCTTAAATTTTCGGGACGTTTCATTTTTTCACAACCAGGACCAAAACCCTAGGCCGAACAAAATGGTCGGATGCGAAGTGAAATTTTTTCGCTCGAAATTTTACGGTCTTGTGCAGAACTTCTAGGCAATCATATCGGCAGGTGACACGAAGTGATTCGAGTTCGTTTGCCCCCCCATTTTCTTTAACGAACGATAACTTTTTGTGAAAATAACAACTGCCCCGATCCCGGCCGAAACGACTCGAATTACACTTCGAGACCCGCCGACATGATCGCCACGATGCACAGAGCACCCTCTTAATTTTTCGGGAAGTTTCATTTTTTCACAACCAGGACCGAAACCCTAGGCCGAACCAAATGGTCGGATGCGAAGTGAAATTTTTTCGCTCGAAATTTTACGGTGTTGTGCAGAACTTCTAGGCAATCATATCGGCAGGTGACACGAAGTGATTCGAGTTCGTTTGCCCCCCCATTTTCTCTAACGAACGATAACTTTTTGTGAAAATAACAAGTGCCCCGAACCCGGCCGAAACGACTCGAATTACACTTCGAGACCCGCCGACATGATCGCCACGATGCACAGAGCACCCTCTTAAATTTTCGGGACGTTTCATTTTTTCACAACCAGGACCAAAACCCTAGGCCGAACAAAATGGTCGGATGCGAAGTGAAATTTTTTCGCTCGAAATTTTACGAGCATGTGCGGAACTTCTAGGCAATCATATCGGCAGGTGACACGAAGTGATTCGAGTTCGTTTGCCCCCCCATTTTCTTTAACGAACGATAACTTTTTGTGAAAATAACAAGTGCCCCGATCCAGGCCGAAACGACTCGAATTACACTTCGAGACCCGCCGACATGATCGCCACGATGCACAGAGCACCCTCGTAAATTTTCGGGACGTTTCATTTTTTCACAACCAGGACCGAAACCCTAGGCCGAACAAAATGGTCGGATGCGAAGTGAAATTTTTTCGCTCGAAATTTTACGAGCATGTGCGGAACTTCTAGGCAATCATATCGGCAGGTGACACGAAGTGATTCGAGTTCGTTTCCCCCCCCATTTTCTTTAACGAACGATAACTTTTTGTGAAAATAACAAGTGCCCCGATCCCGGCCGAAACGACTCGAATTACACTTCGAGACCCGCCGACATGATCGCCACGATGCACAGAGCACCCTCGGAAATTTTCGGGACGTTTCATTTTTTCACAACCAGGACCGAAACCCTAGGCCGAACAAAATGGTCGGATGCGAAGTGAAATTTTTTCGCTCGAAATTTTACGGTCTTGTGCAGAACTTCTAGGCAATCATATCGGCAGGTGACACGAAGTGATTCGAGTTCGTTTGCCCCCCCATTTTCTTTAACGAACGATAACTTTTTGTGAAAATAACAACTGCCCCGATCCCGGCCGAAACGACTCGAATTACACTTCGAGACCCGCCGACATGATCGCCACGATGCACAGAGCACCCTCGTAAATTTTCGGGACGTTTCATTTTTTCACAACCAGGACCGAAACCCTAGGCCGAACAAAATGGTCGGATGCGAAGTGAAATTTTTTCGCTCGAAATTTTACGGTCTTGTGCAGAACTTCTAGGCAATCATATCGGCAGGTGACACGAAGTGATTCGAGTTCGTTTGCCCCCCCATTTTCTTTAACGAACGATAACTTTTTGTGAAAATAACAACTGCCCCGATCCCGGCCGAAACGACTCGAATTACACTTCGAGACCCGCCGACATGATCGCCACGATGCACAGAGCACCCTCTTAATTTTTCGGGAAGTTTCATTTTTTCACAACCAGGACCGAAACCCTAGGCCGAACCAAATGGTCGGATGCGAAGTGAAATTTTTTCGCTCGAAATTTTACGGTGTTGTGCAGAACTTCTAGGCAATCATATCGGCAGGTGACACGAAGTGATTCGAGTTCGTTTGCCCCCCCATTTTCTCTAACGAACGATAACTTTTTGTGAAAATAACAAGTGCCCCGAACCCGGCCGAAACGACTCGAATTACACTTCGAGACCCGCCGACATGATCGCCACGATGCACAGAGCACCCTCTTAAATTTTCGGGACGTTTCATTTTTTCACAACCAGGACCAAAACCCTAGGCCGAACAAAATGGTCGGATGCGAAGTGAAATTTTTTCGCTCGAAATTTTACGAGCATGTGCGGAACTTCTAGGCAATCATATCGGCAGGTGACACGAAGTGATTCGAGTTCGTTTGCCCCCCCATTTTCTTTAACGAACGATAACTTTTTGTGAAAATAACAAGTGCCCCGATCCAGGCCGAAACGACTCGAATTACACTTCGAGACCCGCCGACATGATCGCCACGATGCACAGAGCACCCTCGTAAATTTTCGGGACGTTTCATTTTTTCACAACCAGGACCGAAACCCTAGGCCGAACAAAATGGTCGGATGCGAAGTGAAATTTTTTCGCTCGAAATTTTACGAGCATGTGCGGAACTTCTAGGCAATCATATCGGCAGGTGACACGAAGTGATTCGAGTTCGTTTCCCCCCCCATTTTCTTTAACGAACGATAACTTTTTGTGAAAATAACAAGTGCCCCGATCCCGGCCGAAACGACTCGAATTACACTTCGAGACCCGCCGACATGATCGCCACGATGCACAGAGCACCCTCGGAAATTTTCGGGACGTTTCATTTTTTCACAACCAGGACCGAAACCCTAGGCCGAACAAAATGGTCGGATGCGAAGTGAAATTTTTTCGCTCGAAATTTTACGAGCATGTGCGGAACTTCTAGGCAATCATATCGGCAGGTGACACGAAGTGATTCGAGTTCATTTGCCCCCCCAATTTCTTTAAGAACGATAACTTTTTGTCAAAATAACAAGTGCCCCGAACCCGGCCGAAACGACTCGAATTACACTTCGAGACCCGCCGACATGATCGCCACGATGCACAGAGCACCCTCGTAAATTTTCGGGACGTTCCATTTTTTCACAACCAGGACCGAAACCCTAGGCCGAACAAAATGGTCGGATGCGAAGTGAAATTTTTTCGCTCGAAATTTTACGGTCTTGTGCAGAACTTCTAGGCAATCATATCGGCAGGTGACACGAAGTGATTCGAGTTCGTTTGCCCCCCCATTTTCTTTAACGAACGATAAATTTTTGTCAAAATAACAAGTGCCCCGAACCCGGCCGAAACGACTCGAATTACACTTCGAAACCCGCCGACATGATCGCCACGATGCACGGAGCACCCTCGTAAATTTTCGGGACGTTTCATTTTTTCACAACCAGGACCGAAACCCTAGGCCGAACAAAATGGTCGGATGCGAAGTGAAATTTTTTCGCTCGAAATTTTACGAGGATGTCCGGAACTTCTAGGCAATCATATCGTTAGGTGACACGAAGTGATTCGAGTTCGTTTGCCCCCCCATTTTCTTTAACGAACGATAAATTTTTGTCAAAATAACAAGTGCCCCGAACCCGGCCGAAACGACTCGAATTACACTTCGTGACCCGCCGACATGATCGCCACGATGCAAAGAGCACCCTCGTAAATTTTCTTGACGTTTCATTTTTTCACAACCAGGACCGAAACCCTAGGCCGAACAAAATGGTCGGATGCGAAGTGAAATTTTTTCGCTCGAAATTTTACGGTCTTGTGCAGAACTTCTAGGCAATCATATCGGCAGGTGACACGAAGTGATTCGAGTTCGTTTGCCCCCCCATTTTCTTTAACGAACGAAAACTTTTTGTGAAAATAACAAGTGCCCCGATCCAGGCCGAAACGACTCGAATTACACTTCGAGACCCGCCGACATGATCGCCACGATGCACAGAGCACCCTCGTAAATTTTCAGGACGTTTCATTTTTTCACAACCAGGACCGAACCCTAGGCCGAACAAAATGGTCGGATGCGAAGTGAAATTTTTTCGCTCGAAATTTTACGGTCTTGTGCAGAACTTCTAGGCAATCATATCGGCAGGTGACACGAAGTGATTCGAGTTCGTTTGCCCCCCCATTTTCTTTAACGAACGATAACTTTTTGTGAAAATAACAAGTGCCCCGATCCAGGCCGAAACGACTCGAATTACACTTCGAGACCCGCCGATATGATCGCCACGATGCACAGAGCACCCTCGTAAATTTTCAGGACGTTTCATTTTTTCACAACCAGGACCGAAACCCTAGGCCGAACAAAATGGTCGGATGCGAAGTGAAATTTTTTCGCTCGAAATTTTACGAGCATGTGCGGAACTTCTAGGCAATCATATCGGCAGGTGACACGAAGTGATTCGAGTTCGTTTGCCCCCCCCATTTTCTTTAACGAACGAGAAATTTTTGTCAAAATAACAAGTGCCCCGAACCCGGCCGAAACGACTCGAATTACACTTCGAGACCCGCCGACATGATCGCCACGATGCACAGAGCACCCTCGTAAATTTTCTTGACGTTTCATTTTTTCACAACCAGGACCGAAACCCTAGGCCGAACAAAATGGTCGGATGCGAAGTGAAATTTTTTCGCTCGAAATTTTACGGTCTTGTGCAGAACTTCTAGGCAATCATATCGGCAGGTGACACGAAGTGATTCGAGTTCGTTTGCCCCCCCATTTTCTTTAACGAACGATAACTTTTTGTGAAAATAACAAGTGCCCCGATCCAGGCCGAAACGACTCGAATTACACTTCGAGACCCGCCGACATGATCGCCACGATGCACAGAGCACCCTCGTAAATTTTCAGGACGTTTCATTTTTTCACAACCAGGACCGAAACCCTAGGCCGAACAAAATGGTCGGATGCGAAGTGAAATTTTTTCGCTCGAAATTTTACGAGCATGTGCGGAACTTCTAGGCAATCATATCGGGAGGTGACACGAAGTGATTCGAGTTCGTTTCCCCCCCCCCCCCCCCATTTTCTTTAACGAACGATAAGTTTTTGAGAAAATAACAAGTGCCCCGATCCCGGCCGAAACGACTCGAATTACACTTCGAGACCCGCCGACATGATCGCCACGATGCACGGAGCACCCTCGTAAATTTTCGGGACGTTTCATTTTTTCACAACCAGGACCGAAACCCTAGGCCGAACAAAATGGTCGGATGCGAAGTGAAATTTTTTCGCTCGAAATTTTACGAGCATGTGCGGAACTTCTAGGCAATCATATCGGCAGGTGACACAAAGTGATTCGAGTTCGTTTGCCCCCCCAATTTCTTTAACGAACGATAACTTTTTGTCAAAATAACAAGTGCCCCGAACCCGGCCGAAACGACTCGAATTACACTTGGAGACCCGCCGACATGATCGCCGCGATGCACAGAGCACCCTCGTAAATTTTCGGGACGTTTCATTTTTTCACAACCAAGACCGAAACCCTAGGCCGAACAAAATGGTCGGATGCGAAGTGAAATTTTTTCGCTCGAAATTTTACAAGCATTTGCGGAACTTCTAGGCAATTATATCGGGAGGTGACACGAAGTGATTCGAGTTCGTTTGCCCCCCCATTTTCTTTAACGAACGATAACTTTTTGTGAAAATAACAAGTGCCCCGATCCCGGCCGAAACGACTCGAATTACACTTCGAGACCCGCCGACATGATCGCCACGATGCACAGAGCACCCTCGTAAATTTTCGGGACGTTTCATTTTTTCACAACCAGGACCGAAACCCTAGGCCGAACAAAATGGTCGGATGCGAAGTGAAATTTTTTCGCTCGAAATTTTACGAGCATTTGCGGAACTTCTAGGCAATCATATCGGGAGGTGACACGAAGTGATTCAAGTTCGTTTGCCCCCCCATTTTCTTTAACGAACGATAACTTTTTGTGAAAATAACAAGTGCCCCGATCCCGGCCGAAACGACTCGAATTACACTTCGAGACCCGCCGACATGATCGCCACGATGCACGGAGCACCCTCGTAAATTTTCGGGACGTTCATTTTTTCACAACCAGGACCGAAACCCTAGGCCGAACAAAATGGTCGGATGCGAAGTGAAATTTTTTCGCTCGAAATTTTACGAGCATATGCGGAACTTCTAGGCAATCATATCGGCAGGTGACACGAAGTGATTCGAGTTCGTTTCCCCCCCCCCCCCCCCATTTTCTTTAACGAACGATAAGTTTTTGAGAAAATAACAAGTGCCCCGATCCCGGCCGAAACGACTCGAATTACACTTCGAGACCCGCCGATATGATCGCCACGATGCACAGAGCACCCTCGTAAATTTTCAGGACGTTTCATTTTTTCACAACCAGGACCGAAACCCTAGGCCGAACAAAATGGTCGGATGCGAAGTGAAATTTTTTCGCTCGAAATTTTACGAGCATGTGCGGAACTTCTAGGCAATCATATCGGCAGGTGACACGAAGTGATTCGAGTTCGTTTGCCCCCCCATTTTCTTTAACGAACGAGAAATTTTTGTCAAAATAACAAGTGCCCCGAACCCGGCCGAAACGACTCGAATTACACTTCGAGACCCGCCGACATGATCGCCACGATGCACAGAGCACCCTCGTAAATTTTCTTGACGTTTCATTTTTTCACAACCAGGACCGAAACCTTAGGCCGAACAAAATGGTCGGATGCGAAGTGAAATGTTTTCGCTCGAAATTTTACGGTCTTGTGCAGAACTTCTAGGCAATCATATCGGCAGGTGACACGAAGTGATTCGAGTTCGTTTGCCCCCCCATTTTCTTTAACGAACGATAACTTTTTGTGAAAATAACAAGTGCCCCGATCCAGGCCGAAACGACTCGAATTACACTTCGAGACCCGCCGACATGATCGCCACGATGCACAGAGCACCCTCGTAAATTTTCAGGACGTTTCATTTTTTCACAACCAGGACCGAAACCCTAGGCCGAACAAAATGGTCGGATGCGAAGTGAAATTTTTTCGCTCGAAATTTTACGAGCATGTGCGGAACTTCTAGGCAATCATATCGGGAGGTGACACGAAGTGATTCGAGTTCGTTTCCCCCCCCCCCCCCCCCATTTTCTTTAACGAACGATAAGTTTTTGAGAAAATAACAAGTGCCCCGATCCCGGCCGAAACGACTCGAATTACACTTCGAGACCCGCCGACATGATCGCCACGATGCACGGAGCACCCTCGTAAATTTTCGGGACGTTTCATTTTTTCACAACCAGGACCGAAACCCTAGGCCGAACAAAATGGTCGGATGCGAAGTGAAATTTTTTCGCTCGAAATTTTACGAGCATGTGCGGAACTTCTAGGCAATCATATCGGCAGGTGACACGAAGTGATTCGAGTTCGTTTGCCCCCCCAATTTCTTTAACGAACGATAACTTTTTGTCAAAATAACAAGTGCCCCGAACCCGGCCGAAACGACTCGAATTACACTTGGAGACCCGCCGACATGATCGCCGCGATGCACAGAGCACCCTCGTAAATTTTCGGGACGTTTCATTTTTTCACAACCAAGACCGAAACCCTAGGCCGAACAAAATGGTCGGATGCGAAGTGAAATTTTTTCGCTCGAAATTTTACAAGCATTTGCGGAACTTCTAGGCAATTATATCGGGAGGTGACACGAAGTGATTCAAGTTCGTTTGCCCCCCCATTTTCTTTAACGAACGATAACTTTTTGTGAAAATAACAAGTGCCCCGATCCCGGCCGAAACGACTCGAATTACACTTCGAGACCCGCCGACATGATCGCCACGATGCACAGAGCACCCTCGTAAATTTTCGGGACGTTTCATTTTTTCACAACCAGGACCGAAACCCTAGGCCGAACAAAATGGTCGGATGCGAAGTGAAATTTTTTCGCTCGAAATTTTACGAGCATTTGCGGAACTTCTAGGCAATCATATCGGGAGGTGACACGATGTGATTCAAGTTCGTTTGCCCCCCCATTTTCTTTAACGAACGATAACTTTTTGTGAAAATAACAAGTGCCCCGATTCCGGCCGAAACGACTCGAATTACACTTCGAGACCCGCCGACATGATCGCCACGATGCACGGAGCACCCTCGTAAATTTTCGGGACGTTTCATTTTTTCACAACCAGGACCGAAACCCTAGGCCGAACAAAATGGTCGGATGCGAAGTGAAATTTTTTCGCTCGAAATTTTACGAGCATATGCGGAACTTCTAGGCAATCATATCGGCAGGTGACACGAAGTGATTCGAGTTCGTTTCCCCCCCCCCCCCCCCCCATTTTCTTTAACGAACGATAAGTTTTTGAGAAAATAACAAGTGCCCCGATCCCGGCCGAAACGACTCGAATTACACTTCGAGACCCGCCGACATGATCGCCACGATGCACAGAGCACCCTCGTAAATTTTCAGGACGTTTCATTTTTTCACAACCAGGACCGAAACCCTAGGCCGAACAAAATGGTCGGATGCGAAGTGAAATTTTTTCGCTCGAAATTTTACGAGCATGTGCGGAACTTCTAGGCAATCATATCGGGAGGTGACATGAAGTGATTCGAGTTCGTTTCCCCCCCCCCCCCCATTTTCTTTAACGAACGATAAGTTTTTGAGAAAATAACAAGTGCCCCGATCCCGGCCGAAACGACTCGAATTACACTTCGAGACCCGCCGACATGATCGCCACGATGCACGGAGCACCCTCGTAAATTTTCGGGACGTTTCATTTTTTCACAACCAGGACCGAAACCCTAGGCCGAACAAAATGGTCGGATGCGAAGTGAAATTTTTTCGCTCGAAATTTTACGAGCATGTGCGGAACTTCTAGGCAATCATATCGGCAGGTGACACGAAGTGATTCGAGTTCGTTTGCCCCCCCAATTTCTTTAACGAACGATAACTTTTTGTCAAAATAACAAGTGCCCCGAACCCGGCCGAAACGACTCGAATTACACTTGGAGACCCGCCGACATGATCGCCGCGATGCACAGAGCACCCTCGTAAATTTTCGGGACGTTTCATTTTTTCACAACCAAGACCGAAACCCTAGGCCGAACAAAATGGTCGGATGCGAAGTGAAATTTTTTCGCTCGAAATTTTACAAGCATTTGCGGAACTTCTAGGCAATTATATCGGGAGGTGACACGAAGTGATTCAAGTTCGTTTGCCCCCCCATTTTCTTTAACGAACGATAACTTTTTGTGAAAATAACAAGTGCCCCGATCCCGGCCGAAACGACTCGAATTACACTTCGAGACCCGCCGACATGATCGCCACGATGCACAGAGCACCCTCGTAAATTTTCGGGACGTTTCATTTTTTCACAACCAGGACCGAAACCCTAGGCCGAACAAAATGGTCGGATGCGAAGTGAAATTTTTTCGCTCGAAATTTTACGAGCATTTGCGGAACTTCTAGGCAATCATATCGGGAGGTGACACGATGTGATTCAAGTTCGTTTGCCCCCCCATTTTCTTTAACGAACGATAACTTTTTGTGAAAATAACAAGTGCCCCGATCCCGGCCGAAACGACTCGAATTACACTTCGAGACCCGCCGACATGATCGCCACGATGCACGGAGCACCCTCGTAAATTTTCGGGACGTTTCATTTTTTCACAACCAGGACCGAAACCCTAGGCCGAACAAAATGGTCGGATGCGAAGTGAAATTTTTTCGCTCGAAATTTTACGAGCATATGCGGAACTTCTAGGCAATCATATCGGCAGGTGACACGAAGTGATTCGAGTTCGTTTCCCCCCCCCCCCCCCCCCCCCCATTTTCTTTAACGAACGATAAGTTTTTGAGAAAATAACAAGTGCCCCGATCCCGGCCGAAACGACTCGAATTACACTTCGAGACCCGCCGACATGATCGCCACGATGCACGGAGCACCCTCGTAAATTTTCGGGACGTTTCATTTTTTCACAACCAGGACCGAAACCCTAGGCCGAACAAAATGGTCGGATGCGAAGTGAAATTTTTTCGCTCGAAATTTTACGAGCATATGCGGAACTTCTAGGCAATCATATCGGCAGGTGACACGAAGTGATTCGAGTTCGTTTGCCCCCCCAATTTCTTTAACGAACGATAACTTTTTGTCAAAATAACAAGTGCCCCGAACGCGGCCGAAACGACTCGAATTACACTTGGAGACCCGCCGACATGATCGCCGCGATGCACAGAGCACCCTCGTAAATTTTCGGGACGTTTCATTTTTTCACAACCAAGACCGAAACCCTAGGCCGAACAAAATGGTCGGATGCGAAGTGAAATTTTTTCGCTCGAAATTTTACAAGCATTTGCGGAACTTCTAGGCAATCATATCGGGAGGTGACACGAAGTGATTCAAGTTCGTTTGCCCCCCCATTTTCTTTAACGAACGATAACTTTTTGTGAAAATAACAAGTGCCCCGATCCCGGCCGAAACGACTCGAATTACACTTCGAGACCCGCCGACATGATCGCCACGATGCACAGAGCACCCTCGTAAATTTTCGGGACGTTTCATTTTTTCACAACCAGGACCGAAACCCTAGGCCGAACAAAATGGTCGGATGCGAAGTGAAATTTTTTCGCTCGAAATTTTACGAGCATTTGCGGAACTTCTAGGCAATCATATCGGGAGGTGACACGAAGTGATTCAAGTTCGTTTGCCCCCCCATTTTCTTTAACGAACGATAAGTTTTTGAGAAAATAACAAGTGCCCCGATCCCGGCCGAAACGACTCGAATTACACTTCGAGACCCGCCGACATGATCGCCACGATGCACGGAGCACCCTCGTAAATTTTCGGGACGTTTCATTTTTTCACAACCAGGACCGAAACCCTAGGCCGAACAAAATGGTCGGATGCGAAGTGAAATTTTTTCGCTCGAAATTTTACGAGCATGTGCGGAACTTCTAGGCAATCATATCGGCAGGTGACACGAAGTGATTCGAGTTCGTTTCCCCCCCCATTTTCTTTAACGAACGATAACTTTTTGTGAAAATAACAAGTGCCCCGATCCCGGCCGAAACGACTCGAATTACACTTCGAGACCCGCCGACATGATCGCCACGATGCACGGAGCACCCTCGTAAATTTTCGGGACGTTTCATTTTTTCACAACCAGGACCGAAACCCTAGGCCGAACAAAATGGTCGGATGCGAAGTGAAATTTTTTCGCTCGAAATTTTACGAGCATGTGCGGAACTTCTAGGCAATCATATCGGCAGGTGACACGAAGTGATTCGAGTTCATTTGCCCCCCCAATTTCTTTAACGAACGATAACTTTTTGTGAAAATAACAAGTGCCCCGATCCCGGCCGAAACGACTCGAATTACACTTCGAGACCCGCCGACATGATCGCCACGATGCACAGAGCACCCTCGTAAATTTTCGGGACGTTTCATTTTTTCACAACCAGGACCGAAACCCTAGGCCGAACAAAATGGTCGGATGCGAAGTGAAATTTTTTCGCTCGAAATTTTACGAGCATTTGCGGAACTTCTAGGCAATCATATCGGGAGGTGACACGAAGTGATTCAAGTTCGTTTGCCCCCCCATTTTCTTTAACGAACGATAACTTTTTGTGAAAATAACAAGTGCCCCGATCCCGGCCGAAACGACTCGAATTACACTTCGAGACCCGCCGACATGATCGCCACGATGCCCGGAGCACCCTCGTAAATTTTCGGGACTTTTCATTTTTTCACAACCAGGACCGAAACCCTAGGCCGAACAAAATGGTCGGATGCGAAGTGAAATTTTTTCGCTCGAAATTTTACGAGCATGTGCGGAACTTCTAGGCAATCATATCGGCAGGTGACACGAAGTGATTCGAGTTCGTTTCCCCCCCCATTTTCTTTAACGAACGATAACTTTTTGTGAAAATAACAAGTGCCCCGATCCCGGCCGAAACGACTCGAATTACACTTCGAGACCCGCCGACATGATCGCCACGATGCACGGAGCACCCTCGTAAATTTTCGGGACGTTTCATTTTTTCACAACCAGGACCGAAACCCTAGGCCGAACAAAATGGTCGGATGCGAAGTGAAATTTTTTCGCTCGAAATTTTACGAGCATGTGCGGAACTTCTAGGCAATCATATCGGCAGGTGACACGAAGTGATTCGAGTTCATTTGCCCCCCCAATTTCTTTAACGAACGATAACTTTTTGTGAAAATAACAAGTGCCCCGATCCCGGCCGAAACGACTCGAATTACACTTCGAGACCCGCCGACATGATCGCCACGATGCACAGAGCACCCTCGTAAATTTTCGGGACGTTTCATTTTTTCACAACCAGGACCGAAACCCTAGGCCGAACAAAATGGTCGGATGCGAAGTGAAATTTTTTCGCTCGAAATTTTACGAGCATTTGCGGAACTTCTAGGCAATCATATCGGGAGGTGACACGAAGTGATTCAAGTTCGTTTGCCCCCCCATTTTCTTTAACGAACGATAACTTTTTGTGAAAATAACAAGTGCCCCGATCCCGGCCGAAACGACTCGAATTACACTTCGAGACCCGCCGACATGATCGCCACGATGCCCGGAGCACCCTCGTAAATTTTCGGGACTTTTCATTTTTTCACAACCAGGACCGAAACCCTAGGCCGAACAAAATGGTCGGATGCGAAGTGAAATTTTTTCGCTCGAAATTTTACGAGCATGTGCGGAACTTCTAGGCAATCATATCGGCAGGTGACACGAAGTGATTCGAGTTCGTTTCCCCCCCCATTTTCTTTAACGAACGATAACTTTTTGTGAAAATAACAAGTGCCCCGATCCCGGCCGAAACGACTCGAATTACACTTCGAGACCCGCCGACATGATCGCCACGATGCACGGAGCACCCTCGTAAATTTTCGGGACGTTTCATTTTTTCACAACCAGGACCGAAACCCTAGGCCGAACAAAATGGTCGGATGCGAGGTGAAATTTTTTCGCTCGAAATTTTACGAGCATGTGCGGAACTTCTAGGCAATCATATCGGGAGGTGACACGAAGTGATTCGAGTTCGTTTCCCCCCCCCCCCCCCCCCCATTTTCTTTAACGAACGATAAGTTTTTGAGAAAATAACAAGTGCCCCGATCCCGGCCGAAACGACTCGAATTACACTTCGAGACCCGCCGACATGATCGCCACGATGCACGGAGCACCCTCGTAAATTTTCGGGACGTTTCATTTTTTCACAATCAGGACCGAAACCCTAGGCCGAACAAAATGGTCGGATGCGAAGTGAAATTTTTTCGCTCGAAATTTTACGAGCATGTGCGGAACTTCTAGGCAATCATATCGGCAGGTGACACGAAGTGATTCGAGTTCGTTTGCCCCCCCAATTTCTTTAACGAACGATAACTTTTTGTCAAAATAACAAGTGCCCCGAACCCGGCCGAAACGACTCGAACTACACTTGGAGACCCGCCGACATGATCGACGCGATGCACAGAGCACCCTCGTAAATTTTCGGGACGTTTCATTTTTTCACAACCAAGACCGAAACCCTAGGCCGAACAAAATGGTCGGATGCGAAGTGAAATTTTTTCGCTCGAAATTTTACAAGCATTTGCGGAACTTCTAGGCAATTATATCGGGAGGTGACACGAAGTGATTCGAGTTCGTTTGCCCCCCCATTTTCTTTAACGAACGATAACTTTTTGTGAAAATAACAAGTGCCCCGATCCCGGCCGAAACGACTCGAATTACACTTCGAGACCCGCCGACATGATCGCCACGATGCACAGAGCACCCTCGTAAATTTTCGGGACGTTTCATTTTTTCACAACCAGGACCGAAACCCTAGGCCGAACAAAATGGTCGGATGCGAAGTGAAATTTTTTCGCTCGAAATTTTACGAGCATTTGCGGAACTTCTAGGCAATCATATCGGGAGGTGACACGAAGTGATTCAAGTTCGTTTGCCCCCCCATTTTCTTTAACGAACGATAACTTTTTGTGAAAATAACAAGTGCCCCGATCCCGGCCGAAACGACTCGAATTACACTTCGAGACCCGCCGACATGATCGCCACGATGCCCGGAGCACCCTCGTAAATTTTCGGGACTTTTCATTTTTTCACAACCAGGACCGAAACCCTAGGCCGAACAAAATGGTCGGATGCGAAGTGAAATTTTTTCGCTCGAAATTTTACGAGCATGTGCGGAACTTCTAGGCAATCATATCGGCAGGTGACACGAAGTGATTCGAGTTTGTTTCCCCCCCCATTTTCTTTAACGAACGATAAGTTTTTGAGAAAATAACAAGTGCCCCGATCCCGGCCGAAACGACTCGAATTACACTTCGAGACCCGCCGACATGATCGCCACGATGCACGGAGCACCCTCGTAAATTTTCGGGACGTTTCATTTTTTCACAACCAGGACCGAAACCCTAGGCCGAACAAAATGGTCGGATGCGAAGTGAAATTTTTTCGCTCGAAATTTTACGAGCATGTGCGGAACTTCTAGGCAATCATATCGGCAGGTGACACGAAGTGATTCGAGTTCGTTTGCCCCCCCAATTTCTTTAACGAACGATAACTTTTTGTCAAAATAACAAGTGCCCCGAACCCGGCCGAAACGACTCGAATTACACTTGGAGACCCGCCGACATGATCGCCGCGATGCACAGAGCACCCTCGTAAATTTTCGGGACGTTTCATTTTTTCACAACCAAGACCGAAACCCTAGGCCGAACAAAATGGTCGGATGCGAAGTGAAATTTTTTCGCTCGAAATTTTACAAGCATTTGCGGAACTTCTAGGCAATTATATCGGGAGGTGACACGAAGTGATTCAAGTTCGTTTGCCCCCCCATTTTCTTTAACGAACGATAACTTTTTGTGAAAATAACAAGTGCCCCGATCCCGGCCGAAACGACTCGAATTACACTTCGAGACCCGCCGACATGATCGCCACGATGCACAGAGCACCCTCGTAAATTTTCGGGACGTTTCATTTTTTCACAACCAGGACCGAAACCCTAGGCCGAACAAAATGGTCGGATGCGAAGTGAAATTTTTTCGCTCGAAATTTTACGAGCATTTGCGGAACTTCTAGGCAATCATATCGGGAGGTGACACGATGTGATTCAAGTTCGTTTGCCCCCCCATTTTCTTTAACGAACGATAACTTTTTGTGAAAATAACAAGTGCCCCGATTCCGGCCGAAACGACTCGAATTACACTTCGAGACCCGCCGACATGATCGCCACGATGCACGGAGCACCCTCGTAAATTTTCGGGACGTTTCATTTTTTCACAACCAGGACCGAAACCCTAGGCCGAACAAAATGGTCGGATGCGAAGTGAAATTTTTTCGCTCGAAATTTTACGAGCATATGCGGAACTTCTAGGCAATCATATCGGCAGGTGACACGAAGTGATTCGACTTCGTTTCCCCCCCCCCCCCCCCCATTTTCTTTAACGAACGATAAGTTTTTGAGAAAATAACAAGTGCCCCGATCCCGGCCGAAACGACTCGAATTACACTTCGAGACCCGCCGACATGATCGCCACGATGCACAGAGCACCCTCGTAAATTTTCAGGACGTTTCATTTTTTCACAACCAGGACCGAAACCCTAGGCCGAACAAAATGGTCGGATGCGAAGTGAAATTTTTTCGCTCGAAATTTTACGAGCATGTGCGGAACTTCTAGGCAATCATATCGGGAGGTGACACGAAGTGATTCGAGTTCGTTTCCCCCCCCCCCCCCCCCCATTTTCTTTAACGAACGATAAGTTTTTGAGAAAATAACAAGTGCCCCGATCCCGGCCGAAACGACTCGAATTACACTTCGAGACCCGCCGACATGATCGCCACGATGCACGGAGCACCCTCGTAAATTTTCGGGACGTTTCATTTTTTCACAACCAGGACCGAAACCCTAGGCCGAACAAAATGGTCGGATGCGAAGTGAAATTTTTTCGCTCGAAATTTTACGAGCATGTGCGGAACTTCTAGGCAATCATATCGGCAGGTGACACGAAGTGATTCGAGTTCGTTTGCCCCCCCAATTTCTTTAACGAACGATAACTTTTTGTCAAAATAACAAGTGCCCCGATCCCGGCCGAAACGACTCGAATTACACTTCGAGACCCGCCGACATGATCGCCACGATGCACGGAGCACCCTCGTAAATTTTCGGGACGTTTCATTTTTTCACAACCAGGACCGAAACCCTAGGCCGAACAAAATGGTCGGATGCGAAGTGAAATTTTTTCGCTCGAAATTTTACGAGCATGTGCGGAACTTCTAGGCAATCATATCGGCAGGTGACACGAAGTGATTCGAGTTCGTTTGCCCCCCCAATTTCTTTAACGAACGATAACTTTTTGTCAAAATAACAAGTGCCCCGAACCCGGCCGAAACGACTCGAATTACACTTGGAGACCCGCCGACATGATCGCCGCGATGCACAGAGCACCCTCGTAAATTTTCGGGACGTTTCATTTTTTCACAACCAAGACCGAAACCCTAGGCCGAACAAAATGGTCGGATGCGAAGTGAAATTTTTTCGCTCGAAATTTTACAAGCATTTGCGGAACTTCTAGGCAATTATATCGGGAGGTGACACGAAGTGATTCAAGTTCGTTTGCCCCCCCATTTTCTTTAACGAACGATAACTTTTTGTGAAAATAACAAGTGCCCCGATCCCGGCCGAAACGACTCGAATTACACTTCGAGACCCGCCGACATGATCGCCACGATGCACGGAGCACCCTCGTAAATTTTCGGGACGTTTCATTTTTTCACAACCAGGACCGAAACCCTAGGCCGAACAAAATGGTCGGATGCGAAGTGAAATTTTTTCGCTCGAAATTTTACGAGCATCTGCGGAACTTCTAGGCAATCATATCGGCAGGTGACACGAAGTGATTCGAGTTCGTTTCCCCCCCCCCCCCCCCATTTTCTTTAACGAACGATAAGTTTTTGAGAAAATAACAAGTGCCCCGATCCCGGCCGAAACGACTCGAATTACACTTCGAGACCCGCCGACATGATCGCCACGATGCACGGAGCACCCTCGTAAATTTTCGGGACGTTTCATTTTTTCACAACCAGGACCGAAACCCTAGGCCGAACAAAATGGTCGGATGCGAAGTGAAATTTTTTCACTCGAAATTTTACGAGCATATGCGGAACTTCTAGGCAATCATATCGGCAGGTGACACGAAGTGATTCGAGTTCGTTTGCCCCCCCAATTTCTTTAACGAACGATAACTTTTTGTCAAAATAACAAGTGCCCCGAACCCGGCCGAAACGACTCGAATTACACTTGGAGACCCGCCGACATGATCGCCGCGATGCACAGAGCACCCTCGTAAATTTTCGGGACGTTTCATTTTTTCACAACCAAGACCGAAACCCTAGGCCGAACAAAATGGTCGGATGCGAAGTGAAATTTTTTCGCTCGAAATTTTACAAGCATTTGCGGAACTTCTAGGCAATCATATCGGGAGGTGACACGAAGTGATTCAAGTTCGTTTGCCCCCCCAATTTCTTTAACGAACGATAACTTTCTGTCAAAATAACAAGTGCCCCGAACCCGGCCGAAACGACTCGAATTACACTTGGAGACCCGCCGACATGATCGCCGCGATGCACAGAGCACCCTCGTAAATTTTCGGGACGTTTCATTTTTTCACAACCAAGACCGAAACCCTAGGCCGAACAAAATGGTCGGATGCGAAGTGAAATTTTTTCGCTCGAAATTTTACAAGCATTTGCGGAACTTCTAGGCAATCATATCGGGAGGTGACACGAAGTGATTCAAGTTCGTTTGCCCCCCCATTTTCTTTAACGAACGATAACTTTTTGTGAAAATAACAAGTGCCCCGATCCCGGCCGAAACGACTCGAATTACACTTCGAGACCCGCCGACATGATCGCCACGATGCACAGAGCACCCTCGTAAATTTTCGGGACGTTTCATTTTTTCACAACCAGGACCGAAACCCTAGGCCGAACAAAATGGTCGGATGCGAAGTGAAATTTTTTCGCTCGAAATTTTACGAGCATTTGCGGAACTTCTAGGCAATCATATCGGGAGGTGACACGAAGTGATTCAAGTTCGTTTGCCCCCCCATTTTCTTTAACGAACGATAAGTTTTTGAGAAAATAACAAGTGCCCCGATCCCGGCCGAAACGACTCGAATTACACTTCGAGACCCGCCGACATGATCGCCACGATGCACGGAGCACCCTCGTAAATTTTCGGGACGTTTCATTTTTTCACAACCAGGACCGAAACCCTAGGCCGAACAAAATGGTCGGATGCGAAGTGAAATTTTTTCGCTCGAAATTTTACGAGCATGTGCGGAACTTCTAGGCAATCATATCGGCAGGTGACACGAAGTGATTCGAGTTCATTTGCCCCCCCAATTTCTTTAACGAACGATAACTTTTTGTGAAAATAACAAGTGCCCCGATCCCGGCCGAAACGACTCGAATTACACTTCGAGACCCGCCGACATGATCGCCACGATGCACAGAGCACCCTCGTAAATTTTCGGGACGTTTCATTTTTTCACAACCAGGACCGAAACCCTAGGCCGAACAAAATGGTCGGATGCGAAGTGATATTTTTTCGCTCGAAATTTTACGAGCATTTGCGGAACTTCTAGGCAATCATATCGGGAGGTGACACGAAGTGATTCAAGTTCGTTTGCCCCCCCATTTTCTTTAACGAACGATAACTTTTTGTGAAAATAACAAGTGCCCCGATCCCGGCCGAAACGACTCGAATTACACTTCGAGACCCGCCGACATGATCGCCACGATGCCCGGAGCACCCTCGTAAATTTTCGGGACTTTTCATTTTTTCACAACCAGGACCGAAACCCTAGGCCGAACAAAATGGTCGGATGCGAAGTGAAATTTTTTCGCTCGAAATTTTACGAGCATGTGCGGAACTTCTAGGCAATCATATCGGCAGGTGACACGAAGTGATTCGAGTTCGTTTCCCCCCCCATTTTCTTTAACGAACGATAACTTTTTGTGAAAATAACAAGTGCCCCGATCCCGGCCGAAACGACTCGAATTACACTTCGAGACCCGCCGACATGATCGCCACGATGCACGGAGCACCCTCGTAAATTTTCGGGACGTTTCATTTTTTCACAACCAGGACCGAAACCCTAGGCCGAACAAAATGGTCGGATGCGAGGTGAAATTTTTTCGCTCGAAATTTTACGAGCATGTGCGGAACTTCTAGGCAATCATATCGGGAGGTGACACGAAGTGATTCGAGTTCGTTTCCCCCCCCCCCCCCCCCCCATTTTCTTTAACGAACGATAAGTTTTTGAGAAAATAACAAGTGCCCCGATCCCGGCCGAAACGACTCGAATTACACTTCGAGACCCGCCGACATGATCGCCACGATGCACGGAGCACCCTCGTAAATTTTCGGGACGTTTCATTTTTTCACAATCAGGACCGAAACCCTAGGCCGAACAAAATGGTCGGATGCGAAGTGAAATTTTTTCGCTCGAAATTTTACGAGCATGTGCGGAACTTCTAGGCAATCATATCGGCAGGTGACACGAAGTGATTCGAGTTCGTTTGCCCCCCCAATTTCTTTAACGAACGATAACTTTTTGTCAAAATAACAAGTGCCCCGAACCCGGCCGAAACGACTCGAATTACACTTGGAGACCCGCCGACATGATCGACGCGATGCACAGAGCACCCTCGTAAATTTTCGGGACGTTTCATTTTTTCACAACCAAGACCGAAACCCTAGGCCGAACAAAATGGTCGGATGCGAAGTGAAATTTTTTCGCTCGAAATTTTACAAGCATTTGCGGAACTTCTAGGCAATTATATCGGGAGGTGACACGAAGTGATTCGAGTTCGTTTGCCCCCCCATTTTCTTTAACGAACGATAACTTTTTGTGAAAATAACAAGTGCCCCGATCCCGGCCGAAACGACTCGAATTACACTTCGAGACCCGCCGACATGATCGCCACGATGCACAGAGCACCCTCGTAAATTTTCGGGACGTTTCATTTTTTCACAACCAGGACCGAAACCCTAGGCCGAACAAAATGGTCGGATGCGAAGTGAAATTTTTTCGCTCGAAATTTTACGAGCATTTGCGGAACTTCTAGGCAATCATATCGGGAGGTGACACGAAGTGATTCAAGTTCGTTTGCCCCCCCATTTTCTTTAACGAACGATAACTTTTTGTGAAAATAACAAGTGCCCCGATCCCGGCCGAAACGACTCGAATTACACTTCGAGACCCGCCGACATGATCGCCACGATGCCCGGAGCACCCTCGTAAATTTTCGGGACTTTTCATTTTTTCACAACCAGGACCGAAACCCTAGGCCGAACAAAATGGTCGGATGCGAAGTGAAATTTTTTCGCTCGAAATTTTACGAGCATGTGCGGAACTTCTAGGCAATCATATCGGCAGGTGACACGAAGTGATTCGAGTTCGTTTCCCCCCCCATTTTCTTTAACGAACGATAACTTTTTGTGAAAATAACAAGTGCCCCGATCCCGGCCGAAACGACTCGAATTACACTTCGAGACCCGCCGACATGATCGCCACGATGCACGGAGCACCCTCGTAAATTTTCGGGACGTTTCATTTTTTCACAACCAGGACCGAAACCCTAGGCCGAACAAAATGGTCGGATGCGAAGTGAAATTTTTTCGCTCGAAATTTTACGAGCATGTGCGGAACTTCTAGGCAATCATATCGGCAGGTGACACGAAGTGATTCGAGTTCATTTGCCCCCCCAATTTCTTTAACGAACGATAACTTTTTGTGAAAATAACAAGTGCCCCGATCCCGGCCGAAACGACTCGAATTACACTTCGAGACCCGCCGACATGATCGCCACGATGCACAGAGCACCCTCGTAAATTTTCGGGACGTTTCATTTTTTCACAACCAGGACCGAAACCCTAGGCCGAACAAAATGGTCGGATGCGAAGTGATATTTTTTCGCTCGAAATTTTACGAGCATTTGCGGAACTTCTAGGCAATCATATCGGGAGGTGACACGAAGTGATTCAAGTTCGTTTGCCCCCCCATTTTCTTTAACGAACGATAACTTTTTGTGAAAATAACAAGTGCCCCGATCCCGGCCGAAACGACTCGAATTACACTTCGAGACCCGCCGACATGATCGCCACGATGCCCGGAGCACCCTCGTAAATTTTCGGGACTTTTCATTTTTTCACAACCAGGACCGAAACCCTAGGCCGAACAAAATGGTCGGATGCGAAGTGAAATTTTTTCGCTCGAAATTTTACGAGCATGTGCGGAACTTCTAGGCAATCATATCGGCAGGTGACACGAAGTGATTCGAGTTCGTTTCCCCCCCCATTTTCTTTAACGAACGATAACTTTTTGTGAAAATAACAAGTGCCCCGATCCCGGCCGAAACGACTCGAATTACACTTCGAGACCCGCCGACATGATCGCCATGATGCACGGAGCACCCTCGTAAATTTTCGGGACGTTTCATTTTTTCACAACCAGGACCGAAACCCTAGGCCGAACAAAATGGTCGGATGCGAGGTGAAATTTTTTCGCTCGAAATTTTACGAGCATGTGCGGAACTTCTAGGCAATCATATCGGGAGGTGACACGAAGTGATTCGAGTTCGTTTGCCCCCCCATTTTCTTTAACGAACGATAACTTTTTGTGAAAATAACAAGTGCCCCGATCCCGGCCGAAACGACTCGAATTACACTTCGAGACCCGCCGACATGATCGCCACGATGCACGGAGCACCCTCGTAAATTTTCGGGACGTTTCATTTTTTCACAACCAGGACCGAAACCCTAGGCCGAACAAAATGGTCGGATGCGAAGTGAAATTTTTTCGCTCGAAATTTTACGAGCATCTGCGGAACTTCTAGGCAATCATATCGGCAGGTGACACGAAGTGATTCGAGTTCGTTTCCCCCCCCCCCCCCCCATTTTCTTTAACGAACGATAAGTTTTTGAGAAAATAACAAGTGCCCCGATCCCGGCCGAAACGACTCGAATTACACTTCGAGACCCGCCGACATGATCGCCACGATGCACGGAGCACCCTCGTAAATTTTCGGGACGTTTCATTTTTTCACAACCAGGACCGAAACCCTAGGCCGAACAAAATGGTCGGATGCGAAGTGAAATTTTTTCACTCGAAATTTTACGAGCATATGCGGAACTTCTAGGCAATCATATCGGCAGGTGACACGAAGTGATTCGAGTTCGTTTGCCCCCCCAATTTCTTTAACGAACGATAACTTTTTGTCAAAATAACAAGTGCCCCGAACCCGGCCGAAACGACTCGAATTACACTTGGAGACCCGCCGACATGATCGCCGCGATGCACAGAGCACCCTCGTAAATTTTCGGGACGTTTCATTTTTTCACAACCAAGACCGAAACCCTAGGCCGAACAAAATGGTCGGATGCGAAGTGAAATTTTTTCGCTCGAAATTTTACAAGCATTTGCGGAACTTCTAGGCAATCATATCGGGAGGTGACACGAAGTGATTCAAGTTCGTTTGCCCCCCCAATTTCTTTAACGAACGATAACTTTCTGTCAAAATAACAAGTGCCCCGAACCCGGCCGAAACGACTCGAATTACACTTGGAGACCCGCCGACATGATCGCCGCGATGCACAGAGCACCCTCGTAAATTTTCGGGACGTTTCATTTTTTCACAACCAAGACCGAAACCCTAGGCCGAACAAAATGGTCGGATGCGAAGTGAAATTTTTTCGCTCGAAATTTTACAAGCATTTGCGGAACTTCTAGGCAATCATATCGGGAGGTGACACGAAGTGATTCAAGTTCGTTTGCCCCCCCATTTTCTTTAACGAACGATAACTTTTTGTGAAAATAACAAGTGCCCCGATCCCGGCCGAAACGACTCGAATTACACTTCGAGACCCGCCGACATGATCGCCACGATGCACAGAGCACCCTCGTAAATTTTCGGGACGTTTCATTTTTTCACAACCAGGACCGAAACCCTAGGCCGAACAAAATGGTCGGATGCGAAGTGAAATTTTTTCGCTCGAAATTTTACGAGCATTTGCGGAACTTCTAGGCAATCATATCGGGAGGTGACACGAAGTGATTCAAGTTCGTTTGCCCCCCCATTTTCTTTAACGAACGATAAGTTTTTGAGAAAATAACAAGTGCCCCGATCCCGGCCGAAACGACTCGAATTACACTTCGAGACCCGCCGACATGATCGCCACGATGCACGGAGCACCCTCGTAAATTTTCGGGACGTTTCATTTTTTCACAACCAGGACCGAAACCCTAGGCCGAACAAAATGGTCGGATGCGAAGTGAAATTTTTTCGCTCGAAATTTTACGAGCATGTGCGGAACTTCTAGGCAATCATATCGGCAGGTGACACGAAGTGATTCGAGTTCATTTGCCCCCCCAATTTCTTTAACGAACGATAACTTTTTGTGAAAATAACAAGTGCCCCGATCCCGGCCGAAACGACTCGAATTACACTTCGAGAC
The DNA here is from genome assembly GCF_965113065.1 of Corylus avellana. Lineage (NCBI taxonomy): Eukaryota > Viridiplantae > Streptophyta > Magnoliopsida > Fagales > Betulaceae > Corylus > Corylus avellana. The sequence goes on from NC_142496.1 coordinate 12,248,920, forward strand.
CCGCCGACATGATCGCCACGATGCACAGAGCACCCTCGTAAATTTTCGGGACGTTTCATTTTTTCACAACCAGGACCGAAACCCTAGGCCGAACAAAATGGTCGGATGCGAAGTGATATTTTTTCGCTCGAAATTTTACGAGCATTTGCGGAACTTCTAGGCAATCATATCGGGAGGTGACACGAAGTGATTCAAGTTCGTTTGCCCCCCCATTTTCTTTAACGAACGATAACTTTTTGTGAAAATAACAAGTGCCCCGATCCCGGCCGAAACGACTCGAATTACACTTCGAGACCCGCCGACATGATCGCCACGATGCCCGGAGCACCCTCGTAAATTTTCGGGACTTTTCATTTTTTCACAACCAGGACCGAAACCCTAGGCCGAACAAAATGGTCGGATGCGAAGTGAAATTTTTTCGCTCGAAATTTTACGAGCATGTGCGGAACTTCTAGGCAATCATATCGGCAGGTGACACGAAGTGATTCGAGTTCGTTTCCCCCCCCATTTTCTTTAACGAACGATAACTTTTTGTGAAAATAACAAGTGCCCCGATCCCGGCCGAAACGACTCGAATTACACTTCGAGACCCGCCGACATGATCGCCACGATGCACGGAGCACCCTCGTAAATTTTCGGGACGTTTCATTTTTTCACAACCAGGACCGAAACCCTAGGCCGAACAAAATGGTCGGATGCGAGGTGAAATTTTTTCGCTCGAAATTTTACGAGCATGTGCGGAACTTCTAGGCAATCATATCGGGAGGTGACACGAAGTGATTCGAGTTCGTTTCCCCCCCCCCCCCCCCCATTTTCTTTAACGAACGATAAGTTTTTGAGAAAATAACAAGTGCCCCGATCCCGGCCGAAACGACTCGAATTACACTTCGAGACCCGCCGACATGATCGCCACGATGCACGGAGCACCCTCGTAAATTTTCGGGACGTTTCATTTTTTCACAATCAGGACCGAAACCCTAGGCCGAACAAAATGGTCGGATGCGAAGTGAAATTTTTTCGCTCGAAATTTTACGAGCATGTGCGGAACTTCTAGGCAATCATATCGGCAGGTGACACGAAGTGATTCGAGTTCGTTTGCCCCCCCAATTTCTTTAACGAACGATAACTTTTTGTCAAAATAACAAGTGCCCCGAACCCGGCCGAAACGACTCGAATTACACTTGGAGACCCGCCGACATGATCGACGCGATGCACAGAGCACCCTCGTAAATTTTCGGGACGTTTCATTTTTTCACAACCAAGACCGAAACCCTAGGCCGAACAAAATGGTCGGATGCGAAGTGAAATTTTTTCGCTCGAAATTTTACAAGCATTTGCGGAACTTCTAGGCAATTATATCGGGAGGTGACACGAAGTGATTCGAGTTCGTTTGCCCCCCCATTTTCTTTAACGAACGATAACTTTTTGTGAAAATAACAAGTGCCCCGATCCCGGCCGAAACGACTCGAATTACACTTCGAGACCCGCCGACATGATCGCCACGATGCACAGAGCACCCTCGTAAATTTTCGGGACGTTTCATTTTTTCACAACCAGGACCGAAACCCTAGGCCGAACAAAATGGTCGGATGCGAAGTGAAATTTTTTCGCTCGAAATTTTACGAGCATTTGCGGAACTTCTAGGCAATCATATCGGGAGGTGACACGAAGTGATTCAAGTTCGTTTGCCCCCCCATTTTCTTTAACGAACGATAACTTTTTGTGAAAATAACAAGTGCCCCGATCCCGGCCGAAACGACTCGAATTACACTTCGAGACCCGCCGACATGATCGCCACGATGCCCGGAGCACCCTCGTAAATTTTCGGGACTTTTCATTTTTTCACAACCAGGACCGAAACCCTAGGCCGAACAAAATGGTCGGATGCGAAGTGAAATTTTTTCGCTCGAAATTTTACGAGCATGTGCGGAACTTCTAGGCAATCATATCGGCAGGTGACACGAAGTGATTCGAGTTCGTTTCCCCCCCCATTTTCTTTAACGAACGATAACTTTTTGTGAAAATAACAAGTGCCCCGATCCCGGCCGAAACGACTCGAATTACACTTCGAGACCCGCCGACATGATCGCCACGATGCACGGAGCACCCTCGTAAATTTTCGGGACGTTTCATTTTTTCACAACCAGGACCGAAACCCTAGGCCGAACAAAATGGTCGGATGCGAAGTGAAATTTTTTCGCTCGAAATTTTACGAGCATGTGCGGAACTTCTAGGCAATCATATCGGCAGGTGACACGAAGTGATTCGAGTTCATTTGCCCCCCCAATTTCTTTAACGAACGATAACTTTTTGTGAAAATAACAAGTGCCCCGATCCCGGCCGAAACGACTCGAATTACACTTCGAGACCCGCCGACATGATCGCCACGATGCACAGAGCACCCTCGTAAATTTTCGGGACGTTTCATTTTTTCACAACCAGGACCGAAACCCTAGGCCGAACAAAATGGTCGGATGCGAAGTGATATTTTTTCGCTCGAAATTTTACGAGCATTTGCGGAACTTCTAGGCAATCATATCGGGAGGTGACACGAAGTGATTCAAGTTCGTTTGCCCCCCCATTTTCTTTAACGAACGATAACTTTTTGTGAAAATAACAAGTGCCCCGATCCCGGCCGAAACGACTCGAATTACACTTCGAGACCCGCCGACATGATCGCCACGATGCCCGGAGCACCCTCGTAAATTTTCGGGACTTTTCATTTTTTCACAACCAGGACCGAAACCCTAGGCCGAACAAAATGGTCGGATGCGAAGTGAAATTTTTTCGCTCGAAATTTTACGAGCATGTGCGGAACTTCTAGGCAATCATATCGGCAGGTGACACGAAGTGATTCGAGTTCGTTTCCCCCCCCATTTTCTTTAACGAACGATAACTTTTTGTGAAAATAACAAGTGCCCCGATCCCGGCCGAAACGACTCGAATTACACTTCGAGACCCGCCGACATGATCGCCATGATGCACGGAGCACCCTCGTAAATTTTCGGGACGTTTCATTTTTTCACAACCAGGACCGAAACCCTAGGCCGAACAAAATGGTCGGATGCGAGGTGAAATTTTTTCGCTCGAAATTTTACGAGCATGTGCGGAACTTCTAGGCAATCATATCGGGAGGTGACACGAAGTGATTCGAGTTCGTTTCCCCCCCCCCCCCCCCCATTTTCTTTAACGAACGATAAGTTTTTGAGAAAATAACAAGTGCCCCGATCCCGGCCGAAACGACTCGAATTACACTTCGAGACCCGCCGACATGATCGCCACGATGCACGGAGCACCCTCGTAAATTTTCGGGACGTTTCATTTTTTCACAATCAGGACCGAAACCCTAGGCCGAACAAAATGGTCGGATGCGAAGTGAAATTTTTTCGCTCGAAATTTTACGAGCATGTGCGGAACTTCTAGGCAATCATATCGGCAGGTGACACGAAGTGATTCGAGTTCGTTTGCCCCCCCAATTTCTTTAACGAACGATAACTTTTTGTCAAAATAACAAGTGCCCCGAACCCGGCCGAAACGACTCGAATTACACTTGGAGACCCGCCGACATGATCGACGCGATGCACAGAGCACCCTCGTAAATTTTCGGGACGTTTCATTTTTTCACAACCAAGACCGAAACCCTAGGCCGAACAAAATGGTCGGATGCGAAGTGAAATTTTTTCGCTCGAAATTTTACAAGCATTTGCGGAACTTCTAGGCAATTATATCGGGAGGTGACACGAAGTGATTCGAGTTCGTTTGCCCCCCCATTTTCTTTAACGAACGATAACTTTTTGTGAAAATAACAAGTGCCCCGATCCCGGCCGAAACGACTCGAATTACAGTTCGAGACCCGCCGACATGATCGCCACGATGCACAGAGCACCCTCGTAAATTTTCGGGACGTTTCATTTTTTCACAACCAGGACCGAAACCCTAGGCCGAACAAAATGGTCGGATGCGAAGTGAAATTTTTTCGCTCGAAATTTTACGAGCATTTGCGGAACTTCTAGGCAATCATATCGGGAGGTGACACGAAGTGATTCAAGTTCGTTTGCCCCCCCATTTTCTTTAACGAACGATAACTTTTTGTGAAAATAACAAGTGCCCCGATCCCGGCCGAAACGACTCGAATTACACTTCGAGACCCGCCGACATGATCGCCACGATGCCCGGAGCACCCTCGTAAATTTTCGGGACTTTTCATTTTTTCACAACCAGGACCGAAACCCTAGGCCGAACAAAATGGTCGGATGCGAAGTGAAATTTTTTCGCTCGAAATTTTACGAGCATGTGCGGAACTTCTAGGCAATCATATCGGCAGGTGACACGAAGTGATTCGAGTTCGTTTCCCCCCCCATTTTCTTTAACGAACGATAACTTTTTGTGAAAATAACAAGTGCCCCGATCCCGGCCGAAACGACTCGAATTACACTTCGAGACCCGCCGACATGATCGCCACGATGCACGGAGCACCCTCGTAAATTTTCGGGACGTTTCATTTTTTCACAACCAGGACCGAAACCCTAGGCCGAACAAAATGGTCGGATGCGAGGTGAAATTTTTTCGCTCGAAATTTTACGAGCATGTGCGGAACTTCTAGGCAATCATATCGGGAGGTAACACGAAGTGATTCGAGTTCGTTTCCCCCCCCCCCCCCCCCCCCCCCATTTTCTTTAACGAACGATAAGTTTTTGAGAAAATAACAAGTGCCCCGATCCCGGCCGAAAACGACTCGAATTACACTTCGAGACCCGCCGACATGATCGCCACGGTGCACGGAGCACCCTCGTAAATTTTCGGGACGTTTCATTTTTTCACAATCAGGACCGAAACCCTAGGCCGAACAAAATGGTCGGATGCGAAGTGAAATTTTTTCGCTCGAAATTTTACGAGCATGTGCGGAACTTCTAGGCAATCATATCGGCAGGTGACACGAAGTGATTCGAGTTCGTTTGCCCCCCCAATTTCTTTAACGAACGATAACTTTTTGTCAAAATAACAAGTGCCCCGAACCCGGCCGAAACGACTCGAATTACACTTGGAGACCCGCCGACATGATCGCCGCGATGCACAGAGCACCCTCGTAAATTTTCGGGACGTTTCATTTTTTCACAACCAAGACCGAAACCCTAGGCCGAACAAAATGGTCGGATGCGAAGTGAAATTTTTTCGCTCGAAATTTTACAAGCATTTGCGGAACTTCTAGGCAATTATATCGGGAGGTGACACGAAGTGATTCAAGTTCGTTTGCCCCCCCATTTTCTTTAACGAACGATAACTTTTTGTGAAAATAACAAGTGCCCCGATCCCGGCCGAAACGACTCGAATTACACTTCGAGACCCGCCGACATGATCGCCACGATGCACAGAGCACCCTCGTAAATTTTCGGGACGTTTCATTTTTTCACAACCAGGACCGAAACCCTAGGCCGAACAAAATGGTCGGATGCGAAGTGAAATTTTTTCGCTCGAAATTTTACGAGCATTTGCGGAACTTCTAGGCAATCATATCGGGAGGTGACACGAAGTGATTCAAGTTCGTTTGCCCCCCCATTTTCTTTAACGAACGATAACTTTTTGTGAAAATAACAAGTGCCCCGATCCCGGCAGAAACGACTCGAATTACACTTCGAGACCCGCCGACATGATCGCCACGATGCACGGAGCACCCTCGTAAATTTTCGGGACGTTTCATTTTTTCACAACCAGGACCGAAACCCTAGGCCGAACAAAATGGTCGGACGCGAAGTGAAATTTTTTCGCTCGAAATTTTACGAGCATGTGCGGAACTTCTAGGCAATCATATCGGCAGGTGACACGAAGTGATTCGAGTTCGTTTCCCCCCCCATTTTCTTTAACGAACGATAACTTTTTGTGAAAATAACAAGTGCCCCGATCCCGGCCGAAACGACTCGAATTACACTTCGAGACCCGCCGACATGATCGCCACGATGCACGGAGCACCCTCGTAAATTTTCGGGACGTTTCATTTTTTCACAACCAGGACCGAAACCCTAGGCCGAACAAAATGGTCGGATGCGACGTGAAATTTTTTCGCTCGAAATTTTACGAGCATATGCGGAACTTCTAGGCAATCATATCGGCAGGTGACACGAAGTGATTCGAGTTCGTTTGCCCCCCCAATTTCTTTAACGAACGATAACTTTTTGTCAAAATAACAAGTGCCCCGAACCCGGCCGAAACGACTCGAATTACACTTGGAGACCCGCCGACATGATCGCCGCGATGCACAGAGCACCCTCGTAAATTTTCGGGACGTTTCATTTTTTCACAACCAAGACCGAAACCCTAGGCCGAACAAAATGGTCGGATGCGAAGTGAAATTTTTTCGCTCGAAATTTTACAAGCATTTGCGGAACTTCTAGGCAATCATATCGGGAGGTGACACGAAGTGATTCAAGTTCGTTTGCCCCCCCATTTTCTTTAACGAACGATAACTTTTTGTGAAAATAACAAGTGCCCCGATCCCGGCCGAAACGACTCGAATTACACTTCGAGACCCGCCGACATGATCGCCACGATGCAAAGAGCACCCTCGTAAATTTTCGGGACGTTTCATTTTTTCACAACCAGGACCGAAACCCTAGGCCGAACAAAATGGTCGGATGCGAAGTGAAATTTTTTCGCTCGAAATTTTACGAGCATTTGCGGAACTTCTAGGCAATCATATCGGGAGGTGACACGAAGTGATTCAAGTTCGTTTGCCCCCCCATTTTCTTTAACGAACGATAACTTTTTGTGAAAATAACAAGTGCCCCGATCCCGGCCGAAACGACTCGAATTACACTTCGAGACCCGCCGACATGATCGCCACGATGCACGGAGCACCCTCGTAAATTTTCGGGACGTTTCATTTTTTCACAACCAGGACCGAAACCCTAGGCCGAACAAAATGGTCGGACGCGAAGTGAAATTTTTTCGCTCGAAATTTTACGAGCATGTGCGGAACTTCTAGGCAATCATATCGGCAGGTGACACGAAGTGATTCGAGTTCGTTTCCCCCCCCATTTTCTTTAACGAACGATAACTTTTTGTGAAAATAACAAGTGCCCCGATCCCGGCCGAAACGACTCGAATTACACTTCGAGACCCGCCGACATGATCGCCACGATGCACGGAGCACCCTCGTAAATTTTCGGGACGTTTCATTTTTTCACAACCAAGACCGAAACCCTAGGCCGAACAAAATGGTCGGATGCGAAGTGAAATTTTTTCGCTCGAAATTTTACAAGCATGTGCGGAACTTCTAGGCAATCATATCGGCAGGTGACACGAAGTGATTCGAGTTCGTTTGCCCCCCCATTTTCTTTAACAAACGATAACTTTTTGTCAAAATAACAAGTGCCCCGAACCCGGCCGAAACGACTCGAATTACACTTCGAGACCCGCCGACATGATCGCCACGATGCACAGAGCACCCTCGTAAATTTTCTTGACGTTTCATTTTTTCACAACCAGGACCGAAACCCTAGGCCGAACAAAATGGTCGGATGCGAAGTGAAATTTTTTCGCTCGAAATTTTACGGTCTTGTGCAGAACTTCTAGGCAATCATATCGGCAGGTGACACGAAGTGATTCGAGTTCGTTTGCCCCCCCATTTTCTTTAACGAACGATAACTTTTTGTGAAAATAACAAGTGCCCCGATCCAGGCCGAAACGACTCGAATTACACTTCGAGACCCGCCGACATGATCGCCACGATGCACAGAGCACCCTCGTAAATTTTCAGGACGTTTCATTTTTTCACAACCAGGACCGAAACCCTAGGCCGAACAAAATGGTCGGATGCGAAGTGAAATTTTTTCGCTCGAAATTTTACGAGCATGTGCGGAACTTCTAGGCAATCATATCGGCAGGTGACACGAAGTGATTCGAGTTCGTTTCCCCCCCCCCCCCCCCCCATTTTCTTTAACGAACGATAAGTTTTTGAGAAAATAACAAGTGCCCCGATCCCGGCCGAAACGACTCGAATTACACTTCGAGACCCGCCGACATGATCGCCACGATGCACGGAGCACCCTCGTAAATTTTCGGGACGTTTCATTTTTTCACAACCAGGACCGAAACCCTAGGCCGAACAAAATGGTCGGATGCGAAGTGAAATTTTTTCGCTCGAAATTTTACGAGCATGTGCGGAACTTCTAGGCAATCATATCGGCAGGTGACACGAATTGATTCGAGTTCATTTGCCCCCCCAATTTCTTTAACGAACGATAACTTTTTGTCAAAATAACAAGTGCCCCGAACCCGGCCGAAACGACTCGAATTACACTTCGAGACCCGCCGACATGATCGCCACGATGCACAGAGCACCCTCGTAAATTTTCAGGACGTTTCATTTTTTCACAACCAGGACCGAAACCCTAGGCCGAACAAAATGGTCGGATGCGAAGTGAAATTTTTTCGCTCGAAATTTTACAAGCATGTGCGGAACTTCTAGGCAATCATATCGGCAGGTGACACGAAGTGATTCGAGTTCGTTTGCCCCCCCATTTTCTTTAACGAACGATAACTTTTTGTGAAAATAACAAGTGCCCCGATCCCGGCCGAAACGACTCGAATTACACTTCGAGACCCGCCGACATGATCGCCACGATGCACGGAGCACCCTCGTAAATTTTCGGGACGTTTCATTTTTTCACAACCAGGACCGAAACCCTAGGCCGAACAAAATGGTCGGATGCGAAGTGAAATTTTTTCGCTCGAAATTTTACGAGCATGTGCGGAACTTCTAGGCAATCATATCGGCAGGTGACACGAAGTGATTCGAGTTCATTTGCCCCCCCAATTTCTTTAACGAACGATAACTTTTTGTCAAAATAACAAGTGCCCCGAACCCGGCCGAAACGACTCGAATTACACTTCGAGACCCGCCGACATGATCGCCACGATGCACAGAGCACCCTCGTAAATTTTCGGGACGTTCCATTTTTTCACAACCAGGACCGAAACCCTAGGCCGAACAAAATGGTCGGATGCGAAGTGAAATTTTTTCGCTCGAAATTTTACGGTCTTGTGCAGAACTTCTAGGCAATCATATCGGCAGGTGACACGAAGTGATTCGAGTTCGTTTGCCCCCCCATTTTCTTTAACGAACGATAAATTTTTGTCAAAATAACAAGTGCCCCGAACCCGGCCGAAACGACTCGAATTACACTTCGAGACCCGCCGACATGATCGCCACGATGCACAGAGCACCCTCGTAAATTTTCGGGACGTTCCATTTTTTCACAACCAGGACCGAAACCCTAGGCCGAACAAAATGGTCGGATGCGAAGTGAAATTTTTTCGCTCGAAATTTTACGGTCTTGTGCAGAACTTCTAGGCAATCATATCGGCAGGTGACACGAAGTGATTCGAGTTCGTTTGCCCCCCCATTTTCTTTAACGAACGATAAATTTTTGTCAAAATAACAAGTGCCCCGAACCCGGCCGAAACGACTCGAATTACACTTCGAAACCCGCCGACATGATCGCCACGATGCACGGAGCACCCTCGTAAATTTTCGGGACGTTTCATTTTTTCACAACCAGGACCGAAACCCTAGGCCGAACAAAATGGTCGGATGCGAAGTGAAATTTTTTCGCTCGAAATTTTACGAGCATGTGCGGAACTTCTAGGCAATCATATCGGCAGGTGACACGAAGTGATTCGAGTTCGTTTGCCCCCCCATTTTCTTTAACGAACGATAAATTTTTGTCAAAATAACAAGTGCCCCGAACCCGGCCGAAACGACTCGAATTACACTTCGTGACCCGCCGACATGATCGCCACGATGCAAAGAGCACCCTCGTAAATTTTCTTGACGTTTCATTTTTTCACAACCAGGACCGAAACCCTAGGCCGAACAAAATGGTCGGATGCGAAGTGAAATTTTTTCGCTCGAAATTTTACGGTCTTGTGCAGAACTTCTAGGCAATCATATCGGCAGGTGACACGAAGTGATTCGAGTTCGTTTGCCCCCCCATTTTCTTTAACGAACGATAACTTTTTGTGAAAATAACAAGTGCCCCGATCCAGGCCGAAACGACTCGAATTACACTTCGAGACCCGCCGACATGATCGCCACGATGCACAGAGCACCCTCGTAAATTTTCAGGACGTTTCATTTTTTCACAACCAGGACCGAACCCTAGGCCGAACAAAATGGTCGGATGCGAAGTGAAATTTTTTCGCTCGAAATTTTACGGTCTTGTGCAGAACTTCTAGGCAATCATATCGGCAGGTGACACGAAGTGATTCGAGTTCGTTTGCCCCCCCATTTTCTTTAACGAACGATAACTTTTTGTGAAAATAACAAGTGCCCCGATCCAGGCCGAAACGACTCGAATTACACTTCGAGACCCGCCGATATGATCGCCACGATGCACAGAGCACCCTCGTAAATTTTCAGGACGTTTCATTTTTTCACAACCAGGACCGAAACCCTAGGCCGAACAAAATGGTCGGATGCGAAGTGAAATTTTTTCGCTCGAAATTTTACAAGCATGTGCGGAACTTTTAGGCAATCATATCGGCAGGTGACACGAAGTAATTCGAGTTCGTTTGCCCCCCCATTTTCTTTAACAAACGATAACTTTTTGTCAAAATAACAAGTGCCCCGAACCCGGCCGAAACGACTCGAATTACACTTCGAGACCCGCCGACATGATCGCCACGATGCACAGAGCACCCTCGTAAATTTTCTTGACGTTTCATTTTTTCACAACCAGGACCGAAACCCTAGGCCGAACAAAATGGTCGGATGCGAAGTGAAATTTTTTCGCTCGAAATTTTACGGTCTTGTGCAGAACTTCTAGGCAATCATATCGGCAGGTGACACGAAGTGATTCGAGTTCGTTTGCCCCCCCATTTTCTTTAACGAACGATAACTTTTTGTGAAAATAACAAGTGCCCCGATCCAGGCCGAAACGACTCGAATTACACTTCGAGACCCGCCGACATGATCGCCACGATGCACAGAGCACCCTCGTAAATTTTCAGGACGTTTCATTTTTTCACAACCAGGACCGAAACCCTAGGCCGAACAAAATGGTCGGATGCGAAGTGAAATTTTTTCGCTCGAAATTTTACGAGCATGTGCGGAACTTCTAGGCAATCATATCGGCAGGTGACACGAAGTGATTCGAGTTCGTTTCCCCCCCCCCCCCCCCATTTTCTTTAACGAACGATAAGTTTTTGAGAAAATAACAAGTGCCCCGATCCCGGCCGAAACGACTCGAATTACACTTCGAGACCCGCCGACATGATCGCCACGATGCACGGAGCACCCTCGTAAATTTTCGGGACGTTTCATTTTTTCACAACCAGGACCGAAACCCTAGGCCGAACAAAATGGTCGGATGCGAAGTGAAATTTTTTCGCTCAAAATTTTACGAGCATATGCGGAACTTCTAGGCAATCATATCGGCAGGTGACACGAAGTGATTCGAGTTCGTTTGCCCCCCCAATTTCTTTAACGAACGATAACTTTTTGTCAAAATAACAAGTGCCCCGAACCCGGCCGAAACGACTCGAATTACACTTGGAGACCCGCCGACATGATCGCCGCGATGCACAGAGCACCCTCGTAAATTTTCGGGACGTTTCATTTTTTCACAACCAAGACCGAAACCCTAGGCCGAACAAAATGGTCGGATGCGAAGTGAAATTTTTTCGCTCGAAATTTTACAAGCATTTGCGGAACTTCTAGGCAATCATATCGGGAGGTGACACGAAGTGATTCAAGTTCGTTTGCCCCCCCATTTTCTTTAACGAACGATAACTTTTTGTGAAAATAACAAGTGCCCCGATCCCGGCCGAAACGACTCGAATTACACTTCGAGACCCGCCGACATGATCGCCACGATGCACAGAGCACCCTCGTAAATTTTCGGGACGTTTCATTTTTTCACAACCAGGACCGAAACCCTAGGCCGAACAAAATGGTCGGATGCGAAGTGAAATTTTTTCGCTCGAAATTTTACGAGCATTTGCGGAACTTCTAGGCAATCATATCGGGAGGTGACACGAAGTGATTCAAGTTCGTTTGCCCCCCCATTTTCTTTAACGAACGATAACTTTTTGTGAAAATAACAAGTGCCCCGATCCCGGCCGAAACGACTCGAATTACACTTCGAGACCCGCCGACATGATCGCCACGATGCACGGAGCACCCTCGTAAATTTTCGGGACGTTTCATTTTTTCACAACCAGGACCGAAACCTTAGGCCGAACAAAATGGTCGGATGCGAAGTGAAATTTTTTCGCTCGAAATTTTACGAGCATGTGCGGAACTTCTAGGCAATCATATCGGCAGGTGACACGAAGTGATTCGAGTTCGTTTCCCCCCCCATTTTCTTTAACGAACGATAACTTTTTGTGAAAATAACAAGTGCCCCGATCCCGGCCGAAACGACTCGAATTACACTTCGAGACCCGCCGACATGATCGCCACGATGCACGGAGCACCCTCGTAAATTTTCGGGACGTTTCATTTTTTCACAACCAGGACCGAAACCCTAGGCCGAACAAAATGGTCGGATGCGAAGTGAAATTTTTTCGCTCGAACTTTTACGAGCATGTGCGGAACTTCTAGGCAATCATATCGGCAGGTGACACGAAGTGATTCGAGTTCGTTTGCCCCCCCAATTTCTTTAACGAACGATAACTTTTTGTCAAAATAACAAGTGCCCCGAACCCGGCCGAAACGACTCGAATTACACTTCGAGACCCGCCGACATGATCGCCACGATGCACAGAGCACCCTCGTAAATTTTCTTGACGTTTCATTTTTTCACAACCAGGACCGAAACCCTAGGCCGAACAAAATGGTCGGATGCGAAGTGAAATTTTTTCGCTCGAACTTTTACGAGCATGTGCGGAACTTCTAGGCAATCATATCGGCAGGTGACACGAAGTGATTCGAGTTCGTTTCCCCCCCCATTTTCTTTAACGAACGATAACTTTTTGTCAAAATAACAAGTGCCCCGAACCCGGCCGAAACGACTCGAATTACACTTCGAGACCCGCCGACATGATCGCCACGATGCACAGAGCACCCTCGTAAATTTTCTTGACGTTTCATTTTTTCACAACCAGGACCGAAACCCTAGGCCGAACAAAATGGTCGGATGCGAAGTGAAATTTTTTCGCTCGAAATTTTACGGTCTTGTGCAGAACTTCTAGGCAATCATATCGGCAGGTGACACGAAGTGATTCCAGTTCGTTTGCCCCCCCATTTTCTTTAACGAACGATAACTTTTTGTGAAAATAACAAGTGCCCCGATCCAGGCCGAAACGACTCGAATTACACTTCGAGACCCTCCGACATGATCGCCACGATGCACAGAGCACCCTCGTAAATTTTCGGGACGTTTCATTTTTTCACAACCAGGACCGAAACCCTAGACCGAACAAAATGGTCGGATGCGAAGTGAAATTTTTTCGCTCGAAATTTTACGGTCTTGTGCAGAACTTCTAGGCAATCATATCGGCAGGTGACACGAAGTGATTCGAGTTCGTTTGCCCCCCCATTTTCTTTAACGAACGATAACTTTTTGTGAAAATAACAAGTGCCCCGATCCCGGCCGAAACGACTCGAATTACACTTCGAGACCCGCCGACATGATCGCCACGATGCACAGAGCACCCTCGTAATTTTTCGGGAAGTTTCATTTTTTCACAACCAGGACCGAAACCCTAGGCCGAACAAAATGGTCGGATGCGAAGTGAAATTTTTTCGCTCGAAATTTTACGGTCTTGTGCAGAACTTCTAGGCAATCATATCGGCAGGTGACACGAAGTGATTCGAGTTCGTTTCCCCCCCCATTTTCTTTAACGAACGATAACTTTTTGTGAAAATAACAAGTGCCCCGATCCCGGCCGAAACGACTCCAATTACACTTCGAGACCCGCCGACATGATCGCCACGATGCACGGAGCACCCTCGTAAATTTTCGGGACGTTTTATTTTTTCACAACCAGGACCGAAACCCTAGGCCGAACAAAATGGTCGGATGCGAAGTGAAATTTTTTCGCTCGAAATTTTACGAGCTTGTGCGGAACTTCTAGGCAATCATATCGGCAGGTGACACGAAGTGATTCGAGTTCGTTTGCCCCCCCAATTTCTTTAACGAACGATAACTTTTTGTCAAAATAGCAAGTGCCCCGAACCCGGCCGAAACGACTCGAATTACACTTCGAGACCCGCCGACATGATCGCCACGATGCACAGAGCACCCTCGTAAATTTTCGGGACGTTTCATTTTTTCACAACCAGGACCGAAACCCTAGGCCGAACAAAATGGTCGGATGCGAAGTGAAATTTTTTCGCTCGAAATTTTACGAGCATGTGCGGAACTTCTAGGCAATCATATCGGCAGGTGACACGAAGTGATTCGAGTTCGTTTCCCCCCCCATTTTCTTTAACGAACGATAACTTTTTGTGAAAATAACAAGTGCCCCGATCCCGGCCGAAACGACTCGAATTACACTTCGAGACCCGCCGACATGATCGCCACGATGCACGGAGCACCCTCGTAAATTTTCGGGACGTTTCATTTTTTCACAACCAGGACCGAAACCCTAGGCCGAACAAAATGGTCGGATGCGAAGTGAAATTTTTTCGCTCGAAATTTTATGAGCATGTGCGGAACTTCTAGGCAATCATATCGGCAGGTGACAAGAAGTGATTCGAGTTCGTTTGCCCCCCCAATTTCTTTAACGAACGATAACTTTTTGTCAAAATAGCAAGTGCCCCGAACCCGGCCGAAACGACTCGAATTACACTTCGAGACCCGCCGACATGATCGCCACGATGCACAGAGCACCCTCGTAAATTTTCGGGACGTTTCATTTTTTCACAACCAGGACCGAAACCCTAGGCCGAACAAAATGGTCGGATGCGAAGTGAAATTTTTTCGCTCGAAATTTTACGAGCATGTGCGGAACTTCTAGGCAATCATATCGGCAGGTGACACGAAGTGATTCGAGTTCGTTTGCCCCCCCATTTTCTTTAACGAACGATAACTTTTTGTGAAAATAACAAGTGCCCCGATCCCGGCCGAAACGACTCGAATTACACTTCGAGACCCGCCGACATGATCGCCACGATGCACAGAGCACCCTCGTAATTTTTCGGGAAGTTTCATTTTTTCACAACCAGGACCGAAACCCTAGGCCGAACAAAATGGTCGGATGCGAAGTGAAATTTTTTCGCTCGAAATTTTACGGTCTTGTGCAGAACTTCTAGGCAATCATATCGGCAGGTGACACGAAGTGATTCGAGTTCGTTTCCCCCCCCATTTTCTTTAACGAACGATAACTTTTTGTGAAAATAACAAGTGCCCCGATCCCGGCCGAAACGACTCGAATTACACTTCGAGACCCGCCGACATGATCGCCACGATGCACGGAGCACCCTCGTAAATTTTCGGGACGTTTTATTTTTTCACAACCAGGACCGAAACCCTAGGCCGAACAAAATGGTCGGATGCGAAGTGAAATTTTTTCGCTCGAAATTTTACGAGCTTGTGCGGAACTTCTAGGCAATCATATCGGCAGGTGACACGAAGTGATTCGAGTTCGTTTGCCCCCCCAATTTCTTTAACGAACGATAACTTTTTGTCAAAATAGCAAGTGCCCCGAACCCGGCCGAAACGACTCGAATTACACTTCGAGACCCGCCGACATGATCGCCACGATGCACAGAGCACCCTCGTAAATTTTCGGGACGTTTCATTTTTTCACAACCAGGACCGAAACCCTAGGCCGAACAAAATGGTCGGATGCGAAGTGAAATTTTTTCGCTCGAAATTTTACGAGCATGTGCGGAACTTCTAGGCAATCATATCGGCAGGTGACACGAAGTGATTCGAGTTCGTTTCCCCCCCCATTTTCTTTAACGAACGATAACTTTTTGTGAAAATAACAAGTGCCCCGATCCCGGCCGAAACGACTCGAATTACACTTCGAGACCCGCCGACATGATCGCCACGATGCACGGAGCACCCTCGTAAATTTTCGGGACGTTTCATTTTTTCACAACCAGGACCGAAACCCTAGGCCGAACAAAATGGTCGGATGCGAAGTGAAATTTTTTCGCTCGAAATTTTATGAGCATGTGCGGAACTTCTAGGCAATCATATCGGCAGGTGACAAGAAGTGATTCGAGTTCGTTTGCCCCCCCAATTTCTTTAACGAACGATAACTTTTTGTCAAAATAGCAAGTGCCCCGAACCCGGCCGAAACGACTCGAATTACACTTCGAGACCCGCCGACATGATCGCCACGATGCACAGAGCACCCTCGTAAATTTTCGGGACGTTTCATTTTTTCACAACCAGGACCGAAACCCTAGGCCGAACAAAATGGTCGGATGCGAAGTGAAATTTTTTCGCTCGAAATTTTACGAGCCTGTGCGGAACTTCTAGGCAATCATATCGGCAGGTGACACGAAGTGATTCGAGTTCGTTTCCCCCCCCATTTTCTTTAACGAACGATAACTTTTTGTGAAAATAACAAGTGCCCCGATCCCGGCCGAAACGACTCGAATTACACTTCGAGACCCGCCGACATGATCGCCACGATGCACGGAGCACCCTCGTAAATTTTCGGGACGTTTCATTTTTTCACAACCAGGACCGAAACCCTAGGCCGAACAAAATGGTCGGATGCGAAGTGAAATTTTTTCGCTCGAAATTTTACGAGCATGTGCGGAACTTCTAGGCAATCATATCGGCAGGTGACACGAAGTGATTCGAGTTCGTTTGCCCCCCCAATTTCTTTAACGAACGATAACTTTTTGTCAAAATAACAAGTGCCCCGAACCCGGCCGAAACGACTCGAATTACACTTCGAGACCCGCCGACATGATCGCCACGATGCACAGAGCACCCTCGTAAATTTTCGGGACGTTTCATTTTTTCACAACCAGGACCGAAACCCTAGGCCGAACAAAATGGTCGGATGCGAAGTGAAATTTTTTCGCTCGAAATTTTACGAGCATGTGCGGAACTTCTAGGCAATCATATCGGCAGGTGACACGAAGTGATTCGAGTTCGTTTCCCCCCCCATTTTCTTTAACGAACGATAACTTTTTGTGAAAATAACAAGTGCCCCGATCCCGGCCGAAACGACTCGAATTACATTTCGAGACCCGCCGACATGATCGCCACGATGCACGGAGCACCCTCGTAAATTTTCGGGACGTTTCATTTTTTCACAACCAGGACCGAAACCCTAGGCCGAACAAAATGGTCGGATGCGAAGTGAAATTTTTTCGCTCGAAATTTTATGAGCATGTGCGGAACTTCTAGGCAATCATATCGGCAGGTGACAAGAAGTGATTCGAGTTCGTTTGCCCCCCCACTTTCTTTAACGAACGATAACTTTTTGTCAAAATAACAAGTGCCCCGAACCCGGCCGAAACGACTTGAATTACACTTCGAGACCCGCCGACATGATCGCCACGATGCACAGAGCACCCTCGTAAATTTTCGGGACGTTTCATTTTTTCACAACCAGGACCGAAACCCTAGGCCGAACAAAATGGTCGGATGCGAAGTGAAATTTTTTCGCTCGAAATTTTACGAGCATGTGCGGAACTTCTAGGCAATCATATCGGCAGGTGACACGAAGTGATTCGAGTTCGTTTGCCCCCCCATTTTCTTTAACGAACGAGAAATTTTTGTCAAAATAACAAGTGCCCCGAACCCGGCCGAAACGACTCGAATTACACTTCGAGACCCGCCGACATGATCGCCACGATGCACAGAGCACCCTCGTAAATTTTCTTGACGTTTCATTTTTTCACAACCAGGACCGAAACCCTAGGCCGAACAAAATGGTCGGATGCGAAGTGAAATTTTTTCGCTCGAAATTTTACGGTCTTGTGCAGAACTTCTAGGCAATCATATCGGCAGGTGACACGAAGTGATTCGAGTTCGTTTGCCCCCATTTTCTTTAACGAACGATAACTTTTTGTGAAAATAACAAGTGCCCCGATCCAGGCCGAAACGATTCGAATTACGCTTTGAGACCCGCCGACATGATCGCCACGATGCACGGAGCACCCTCGTAAATTTTCGGAACGTTTCATTTTTTCACAACCAGGACCGAAACCCTAGGCCGAACAAAAAGGTCGGATGCGAAGTGAAATTTTTTCGCTCGAAATTTTACGAGCATGTGCGGAACTTCTAGGCAATCATATCGGCAAGTGACAAGAAGTGATTCGAGTTCGTTTGCCCCCCCAATTTCTTTAACGAATGATAACTTTTTGTCAAAATAACAAGTGCCCCGAACCCGGCCGAAACGACTCGAATTACACTTCGAGACCCGCCGACATGATCGCCACGATGCACAGAGCACCCTCGTAAATTTTCGGGACGTTTCATTTTTTAACAACCAGGACCGAAACCTTAGGCCGAACAAAATGGTCCGGTGCGAAGTGAAATTTTTTCGCTCGAAATTTTACGGTCTTGTGCAGAACTTCTAGGCAATCATATCGGCAGGTGACACGAAGTGATTCGAGTTCGTTTGCCCCCCCATTTTCTTTAACGAACGATAACTTTTTGTCAAAATAACAAGTGCCCCGAACCCGGCCGAAACGACTCGAATTACACTTCGAGACCCGCCGACATGATCGCCACGATGCACAAAGCACCCTCGTAAATTTTCGGGACGTTTCATTTCTTCACAACCAGGACCGAAACCCTAGGCCGAACAAAATGGTCGGATGCGAAGTGAAATTTTTTCGCTCGAAATTTTACGAGCTTGTGCAGAACTTCTAGGCAATCATATCGGCAGGTGACACGAAGTGATTCGAGTATGTTTGCCCCCCCATTTTCTTTAACGAACGATAACTTTATGTGAAATAACAAGTGCCCCGATCCCGGCCGAAACGACTCGAATTACACTTCGAGACCCTCCGACATGATCGCCACGATGCACGGAGCACCCTCGTAAATTTTCGGGACGTTTCATTTTTTCACAACCAGGACCGAAACCCTAGGCCGAACAAAATGGTCGGATGCGAAGTGAAATTTTTTCGCTCGAAATTTTACGAGCATGTGCGGAACTTCTAGGCAATCATATCGGCAGGTGACACGAAGTGATTCGAGTTCGTTTGCCCCCCCAATTTCTTTAACGAACGATAACTTTTTGTCAAAATAACAAGTGCCCCGAACCCGGCCGAAACGACTCGAATTACACTTGAAAACCCGCCGACATGATCGCCACGATGCACAGAGCACCCTCGTAAATTTTCGGGACGTTTCATTTTTTCACAACCAGGACCGAAACCCTAGGCCGAACAAAATGGTCGGATGCGAAGTGAAATTTTTTCGCTCGAAATTTTACGAGCATGTGCGGAACTTCTAGGCAATCATATCGGCAGGTGACACGAAGTGATTCGAGTTCGTTTGCCCCCCCAATTTCTTTAACGAACGATAACTTTTTGTCAAAATAACAAGTGCCCCGAACCCGGCCGAAACGACTCGAATTACACTTGGAGACCTGCCGACATGATCGCCGCGATGCACAGAGCACCCTCGTAAATTTTCGGGACGTTTCATTTTTTCACAACCAAGACCGAAACCCTAGGCCGAACAAAATGGTCGGATGCGAAGTGAAATTTTTTCGCTCGAAATTTTACGGTCTTGTGCAGAACTTCTAGGAAAGCATATCGGCAGGTGACACGAAGTGATTCCAGTTCGTTTGCCCTCCCATTTTCTTTAACGAACGATAACTTTTTGTGAAAATAACAAGTGCCCCGATCCAGGGCGAAACGACTCGAATTACACTTCGAGACCCGCCGACATGATCGCCACGATGCACAGAGCACCCTCGTAAATTTTCGGGACGTTTCATTTTTTGACAACCATGACCGAAACCCTAGGCCGAACAAAATGGTCGGATGCGAAGTGAAATTTTTTCGCTCGAAATTTTACGAGCATGTGCGGAACTTCTAGGCAATCATATCGGCAGGTGACACGAAGTGATTCGAGTTCGTTTCCCCCCCCCATTTTCTTTAACGAACGATAACTTTTTGTGAAAATAACAAGTGCCCCGATCCCGGCCGAAACGACTCGAATTACACTTCGAGACCCTCCGACATGATCGCCACGATGCACGGAGCACCCTCGTAAATTTTCGGGACGTTTCATTTTTTCACAACCAGGACCGAAACCCTAGGCCGAACAAAATGGTCGGATGCGAAGTGAAATTTTTTCGCTCGAAATTTTACGAGCATGTGCCGAACTTCTAGGCAATCATATCGGCAGGTGACACGAAGTGATTCGAGTTCGTTTGCCCCCCCATTTTCTTTAACGAACGATAACTTTTTGTCAAAATAACAAGTGCCCCGAACCCGGCCGAAACGACTCGAATTACACTTCGAGACCCGCCGACATGATCGCCACGATGCACAGAGCACCCTCGTAAATTTTCGGGACGTTTCATTTTTTCACAACCATGACCGAAACCCTAGGCCGAACAAAATGGTCGGATGCGAAGTGAAATTTTTTCGCTCGAAATTTTACGAGCATGTGCGGAACTTCTAGGCAATCATATCGGCAGGTGACACGAAGTGATTCGAGTTCGTTTCCCCCCCCCCCCCCCATTTTCTTTAACGAACGATAACTTTTTGTGAAAATAACAAGTGCCCCGATCCCGGCCGAAACGACTCGAATTACACTTCGAGACCCGCCGACATGATCGCCACAATGCACGGAGCACCCTCGTAAATTTTCGGGACGTTTCATTTTTTCACAACCAGGACCGAAACCCTAGGCCGAACAAAATGGTCGGATGCGAAGTGAAATTTTTTCGCTCGAAATTTTACGAGCATGTGCGGAACTTCTAGGCAATCATATCGGCAGGTGACACGAAGTGATTCGAGTTCGTTTGCCCCCCCAATTTCTTTAACGAACGATAACTTTTTGTCAAAATAACAAGTGCCCCGAACCCGGCCGAAACGACTCGAATTTCACTTGGAAACCCGCCGACATGATCGCCACGATGCACAGAGCACCCTCGTAAATTTTCGGGCAAATCGGACGACGTTGAATTTTTTCACACCAGGACCGAAACCCTAGTCCGAACAAAATGGTCGGATGCGAAGTAAAATTGTTTGGCTCGAAATTTTACGAGCTTGTGCAGAACTTCTACGCAATCATATCGGCGGGTGACACGAAGTGATTCGAGTTCGTTTGCCCCACCATTTTCTTTAACGAACGATAACTTTTTCTGAAAAAAACAAGTGCCCCGATCCCGGCCGAAACGACTCGAATTACACTTCGAGACCCGCCGACATGATCGCCACGATGCACAGAGCACCCTCGTAAATTTTCGGGCAAATCGGACGACGTTGAATTTTTTCACGCCAGGACCGAAACCCTAGTCCGAACAAAATGGTCGGATGCGAAGTAAAATTGTTTGGCTCGAAATTTTACGAGCTTGTGCAGCACTTCTAGGCAATCATATCGGCGGGTGACACGAAGTGATTCGTGTTCGTTTGCCCCACCATTTTCTTTAACGAACGATAACTTTTTCTGAAAAGAACAAGTGTCCGATCCCGGCCGAAACGACTCGAATTACACTTCGAGACCCGCCGACATGATCGCCACAATGCACAGAGCACCCTCGTAAATTTTCAGGCAAATCGGACGACGTTGTATTTTTTCTCAGCCAGGACCGAAACCCTAGGCCGAACAAAATGGTCGGATGCGAAGTGAAATTTTTTGGCTCGAAATTTTACGAGCTTGTGCAGAACTTCTAGGCAATCATATCGGCGGGTGACACGAAGTGATTCGAGTTCGTTTGCCCCCCATTTTCTTTAACGAACGATAACTTTTTCTGAAAATAACAAATGCCCCGATCCCGGCCGAAACGACTCGAATTACACTTCGAGACCCGCCGACATGATCGCCACGATGCACAGAGCACCCTCGTAAATTTTCGGGCAAATCGGACGACGTTGAATTTTTTCACAACAAGGACCGAAACCCTAGGCCGAACAAAATGGTCGGATGCGAAGTAAAATTGTTTGGCTCGAAATTTTACGAGCTTGTGCAGCACTTCTAGGCAATCATATCGGCGGGTGACACGAAGTGATTCGAGTTCGTTTGCCCCACCATTTTCTTTAACGAACGATAACTTTTTCTGAAAAGAACAAGTGTCCGATCCCGGCCGAAACGACTCGAATTACACTTCGAGACCCGCCGACATGATCGCCACGATGCACAGAGCACCCTCGTAAATTTTCGGGCAAATCGGACGACGTTGTATTTTTTCACAACCAGGACCGAAACCCTAGTCCGAACAAAATGGTCGGATGCGAAGTAAATTTGTTTGGCTCGAAATTTTACGAGCTTGTGCAGCACTTCTAGGCAATCATATCGGCGGGTGACACGAAGTGATTCGAGTTCGTTTGCCCCACCATTTTCTTTAACGAACGATAACTTTTTCTGAAAAGAACAAGTGTCCGATCCCGGCCGAAACGACTCGAATTACACTTCGAGACCCGCCGACATGATCGCCACGATGCACAGAGCACCCTCTTAAATTTTCGGGCAAATCGGACGACGTTGTATTTTTTCACAACCAGGACCGAAACCCTAGTCCGAACAAAATGGTCGGATGCGAAGTAAAATTGTTTGGCTCGAAATTTTACGAGCTTGTGCAGCACTTCTAGGCAATCATATCGGCGGGTGACACGAAGTGATTCGAGTTCGTTTGCCCCACCATTTTCTTTAACGAACGATAACTTTTTCTGAAAAGAACAAGTGTCCGATCCCGGCCGAAACGACTCGAATTACACTTCGAGACCCGCCGACATGATCGCCACGATGCACAGAGCACCCTCGTAAATTTTCGGGCAAATCGGACGACGTTGAATTTTTTCACAACAAGGACCGAAACCCTAGGCCGAACAAAATGGTCGGATGCGAAGTAAAATTGTTTGGCTCGAAATTTTACGAGCTTGTGCAGCACTTCTACGCAATCATATCGGCGCGTGACACGAAGTGATTCGAGTTCGTTTGCCCCACCATTTTCTTTAACGAACGATAACTTTTTGTGAAAATAACAAGTGTCCCGATCCCGGCCGAAACGACTCGAATTACACTTCGAGACTCGCCGACATGATCGCCACGATGCACAGAGCACCCTCGTAAATTTTCGGGCAAATCAGACGACGTTGTATTTTTTCACAACCAGGACCGAAACCCTAGGCCGAACAAAATGGTCGGATGCGAAGTGAAATTTTTCGGCTCGAAATTTTACGAGCTTGTGCAGAACTTCTGGACAATCATATCGGCGGGTGCCACGAAGTGATTCGAGTTCGTTTGCCCCCCCTTTTTCTTTAACGAACGATAACTTTTTCTGAAAAAAACAAGTGCCCCGATCCCGGCCGAAACGACTCGAATTATACTTCGAGACCCGCCGACATGATCGCCACGATGCACAGAGCACCCTCGTAAATTTTCGGGCAAATCGGACGACGTTGAATTTTTTCACACCAGGACCGAAACCCTAGTCCGAACAAAATGGTCGGATGCGAAGTAAAATTGTTTGGCTCGAAATTTTACGAGCTTGTGCAGCACTTCTAGGCAATCATATCGGCGGGTGACACGAAGTGATTCGAGTTCGTTTGCCCCACCATTTTCTTTAACGAACGATAACTTTTTCTGAAAAGAACAAGTGTCCGATCCCGGCCGAAACGACTCGAATTACACTTCGAGACCCGCCGACATGATCGCCACGATGCACAGAGCACCCTCGTAAATTTTCGGGCAAATCGGACGACGTTGTATTTTTTCTCAACCAGGACCGAAACCCTAGGCCGAACAAAATGGTCGGATGCGAAGTGAAATTTTTTGGCTCGAAATTTTACGAGCTTGTGCAGAACTTCTAGGCAATCATATCGGCGGGTGACACGAAGTGATTCGAGTTCGTTTGCCCCCCATTTTCTTTAACGAACGATAACTTTTTCTGAAAATAACAAGTGCCCCGATCCCGGCCGAAACGACTCGAATTACACTTCGAGACCCGCCGACATGATCGCCACGATGCACAGAGCACCCTCGTAAATTTTCGGGCAAATCGGACGACGTTGAATTTTTTCACAACAAGGAC
This sequence comes from Corylus avellana, assembly GCF_965113065.1. NCBI lineage: Eukaryota > Viridiplantae > Streptophyta > Magnoliopsida > Fagales > Betulaceae > Corylus > Corylus avellana. Next base: position 12,273,058 of record NC_142496.1, read on the forward strand.
CGAAACCCTAGGCCGAACAAAATGGTCGGATGCGAAGTAAAATTGTTTGGCTCGAAATTTTACGAGCTTGTGCAGCACTTCTAGGCAATCATATCGGCGGGTGACACGAAGTGATTCGAGTTCGTTTGCCCCACCATTTTCTTTAACGAACGATAACTTTTTCTGAAAAGAACAAGTGTCCGATCCCGGCCGAAACGACTCGAATTACACTTCGAGACCCGCCGACATGATCGCCACGATGCACAGAGCACCCTCGTAAATTTTCGGGCAAATCGGACGACGTTGTATTTTTTCACAACCAGGACCGAAACCCTAGTCCGAACAAAATGGTCGGATGCGAAGTAAATTTGTTTGGCTCGAAATTTTACGAGCTTGTGCAGCACTTCTAGGCAATCATATCGGCGGGTGACACGAAGTGATTCGAGTTCGTTTGCCCCACCATTTTCTTTAACGAACGATAACTTTTTCTGAAAAGAACAAGTGTCCGATCCCGGCCGAAACGACTCAAATTACACTTCGAGACCCGCCGACATGATCGCCACGATGCACAGAGCACCCTCGTAAATTTTCGGGCAAATCGGACGACGTTGTATTTTTTCACAACCAGGACCGAAACCCTAGTCCGAACAAAATGGTCGGATGCGAAGTAAATTTGTTTGGCTCGAAATTTTACGAGCTTGTGCAGCACTTCTAGGCAATCATATCGGCGGGTGACACGAAGTGATTCGAGTTCGTTTGCCCCACCATTTTCTTTAACGAACGATAACTTTTTCTGAAAAGAACAAGTGTCCGATCCCGGCCGAAACGACTCGAATTACACTTCGAGACCCGCCGACATGATCGCCACGATGCACAGAGCACCCTCGTAAATTTTCGGGCAAATCGGACGACGTTGAATTTTTTCACAACAAGGACCGAAACCCTAGGCCGAACAAAATGGTCGGATGCGAAGTAAAATTGTTTGGCTCGAAATTTTACGAGCTTGTGCAGCACTTCTACGCAATCATATCGGCGCGTGACACGAAGTGATTCGAGTTCGTTTGCCCCACCATTTTCTTTAACGAACGATAACTTTTTGTGAAAATAACAAGTGTCCCGATCCCGGCCGAAACGACTCGAATTACACTTCGAGACTCGCCGACATGATCGCCACGATGCACAGAGCACCCTCGTAAATTTTCGGGCAAATCAGACGACGTTGTATTTTTTCACAACCAGGACCGAAACCCTAGGCCGAACAAAATGGTCGGATGCGAAGTGAAATTTTTCGGCTCGAAATTTTACGAGCTTGTGCAGAACTTCTGGACAATCATATCGGCGGGTGCCACGAAGTGATTCGAGTTCGTTTGCCCCCCCTTTTTCTTTAACGAACGATAACTTTTTCTGAAAAAAACAAGTGCCCCGATCCCGGCCGAAACGACTCGAATTATACTTCGAGACCCGCCGACATGATCGCCACGATGCACAGAGCACCCTCGTAAATTTTCGGGCAAATCGGACGACGTTGAATTTTTTCACACCAGGACCGAAACCCTAGTCCGAACAAAATGGTCGGATGCGAAGTAAAATTGTTTGGCTCGAAATTTTACGAGCTTGTGCAGCACTTCTAGGCAATCATATCGGCGGGTGACACGAAGTGATTCGAGTTCGTTTGCCCCACCATTTTCTTTAACGAACGATAACTTTTTCTGAAAAGAACAAGTGTCCGATCCCGGCCGAAACGACTCGAATTACACTTCGAGACCCGCCGACATGATCGCCACGATGCACAGAGCACCCTCGTAAATTTTCGGGCAAATCGGACGACGTTGTATTTTTTCTCAACCAGGACCGAAACCCTAGGCCGAACAAAATGGTCGGATGCGAAGTGAAATTTTTTGGCTCGAAATTTTACGAGCTTGTGCAGAACTTCTAGGCAATCATATCGGCGGGTGACACGAAGTGATTCGAGTTCGTTTGCCCCCCATTTTCTTTAACGAACGATAACTTTTTCTGAAAATAACAAGTGCCCCGATCCCGGCCGAAACGACTCGAATTACACTTCGAGACCCGCCGACATGATCGCCACGATGCACAGAGCACCCTCGTAAATTTTCGGGCAAATCGGACGACGTTGAATTTTTTCACAACAAGGACCGAAACCCTAGGCCGAACAAAATGGTCGGATGCGAAGTAAAATTGTTTGGCTCGAAATTTTACGAGCTTGTGCAGCACTTCTAGGCAATCATATCGGCGGGTGACACGAAGTGATTCGAGTTCGTTTGCCCCACCATTTTCTTTAACGAACGATAACTTTTTCTGAAAAGAACAAGTGTCCGATCCCGGCCGAAACGACTCGAATTACACTTCGAGACCCGCCGACATGATCGCCACGATGCACAGAGCACCCTCGTAAATTTTCGGGCAAATCGGACGACGTTGTATTTTTTCACAACCAGGACCGAAACCCTAGTCCGAACAAAATGGTCGGATGCGAAGTAAATTTGTTTGGCTCGAAATTTTACGAGCTTGTGCAGCACTTCTAGGCAATCATATCGGCGGGTGACACGAAGTGATTCGAGTTCGTTTGCCCCACCATTTTCTTTAACGAACGATAACTTTTTCTGAAAAGAACAAGTGTCCGATCCCGGCCGAAACGACTCGAATTACACTTCGAGACCCGCCGACATGATCGCCACGATGCACAGAGCACCCTCGTAAATTTTCGGGCAAATCGGACGACGTTGTATTTTTTCACAACCAGGACCGAAACCCTAGTCCGAACAAAATGGTCGGATGCGAAGTAAATTTGTTTGGCTCAAAATTTTACGAGCTTGTGCAGCACTTCTAGGCAATCATATCGGCGGGTGACACGAAGTGATTCGAGTTCGTTTGCCCCACCATTTTCTTTAACGAACGATAACTTTTTCTGAAAAGAACAAGTGTCCGATCCCAGCCGAAACGACTCGAATTACACTTCGAGACCCGCCGACCTGATCGCCACGATGCACAGAGCACCCTCGTAAATTTTCGGGCAAATCGGACGACGTTGTATTTTTTCTCAACCAGGACCGAAACCCTAGGCCGAACAAAATGGTCGGATGCGAAGTGAAATTTTTTGGCTCGAAATTTTACGAGCTTGTGCAGAACTTCTAGGCAATCATATCGGCGGGTGACACGAAGTGATTCGAGTTCGTTTGCCCCCCATTTTCTTTAACGAACGATAACTTTTTCTGAAAATAACAAGTGCCCCGATCCCGGCCGAAACGACTCGAATTACACTTCGAGACCCGCCGACATGATCGCCACGATGCACAGAGCACCCTCGTAAATTTTCGGGCAAATCGGACGACGTTGAATTTTTTCACAACAAGGACCGAAACCCTAGGCCGAACAAAATGGTCGGATGCGAAGTAAAATTGTTTGGCTCGAAATTTTACGAGCTTGTGCAGCACTTCTAGGCAATCATATCGGCGGGTGACACGAAGTGATTCGAGTTCGTTTGCCCCACCATTTTCTTTAACGAACGATAACTTTTTCTGAAAAGAACAAGCGTCCGATCCCGGCCGAAACGACTCGAATTACACTTCGAGACCCGCCGACATGATCGCCACGATGCACAGAGCACCCTCGTAAATTTTCGGGCAAATCGGACGACGTTGTATTTTTTCACAACCAGGACCGAAACCCTAGTCCGAACAAAATGGTCGGATGCGAAGTGAAATTTTTTGGCTCGAAATTTTACGAGCTTGTGCAGAACTGCTGGGCAATCATATCGGCGGGTGCCACGAAGTGATTCGAGTTCGTTTGCCCCCCCATTTTCTTTAACGAACGATAACTTTTTCTGAAAAAAACAAGTGCCCCGATCCCGGCCGAAACGACTCGAATTACACTTCGAGACCCGCCGACATGATCGCCACGATGCACAGAGCACCCTCGTAAATTTTCGGGCAAATCGGACGACGTTGTATTTTTTCACAACCAGGACCGAAACCCTAGTCCGAACAAAATGGTCGGATGCGAAGTAAATTTGTTTGGCTCGAAATTTTACGAGCTTGTGCAGCACTTCTAGGCAATCATATCGGCGGGTGACACGAAGTGATTCGAGTTCGTTTGCCCCACCATTTTCTTTAACGAACGATAACTTTTTCTGAAAAGAACAAGTGTCCGATCCCAGCCGAAACGACTCGAATTACACTTCGAGACCCGCCGACCTGATCGCCACGATGCACAGAGCACCCTCGTAAATTTTCGGGCAAATCGGACGACGTTGTATTTTTTCTCAACCAGGACCGAAACCCTAGGCCGAACAAAATGGTCGGATGCGAAGTGAAATTTTTTGGCTCGAAATTTTACGAGCTTGTGCAGAACTTCTAGGCAATCATATCGGCGGGTGACACGAAGTGATTCGAGTTCGTTTGCCCCCCATTTTCTTTAACGAACGATAACTTTTTCTGAAAAAAACAAGTGCCCCGATCCCGGCCGAAACGACTCGAATTACACTTCGAGACCCGCCGACATGATCGCCACGATGCACAGAGCACCCTCGTAAATTTTCGGGCAAATCGGACGACGTTGTATTTTTTCACAACCAGGACCGAAACCCTAGTCCGAACAAAATGGTCGGATGCGAAGTAAATTTGTTTGGCTCGAAATTTTACGAGCTTGTGCAGCACTTCTAGGCAATCATATCGGCGGGTGACACGAAGTGATTCGAGTTCGTTTGCCCCACCATTTTCTTTAACGAACGATAACTTTTTCTGAAAAGAACAAGTGTCCGATCCCGGCCGAAACGACTCGAATTACACTTCGAGACCCGCCGACATGATCGCCACGATGCACAGAGCACCCTCGTAAATTTTCGGGCAAATCGGACGACGTTGTATTTTTTCACAACCAGGACCGAAACCCTAGTCCGAACAAAATGGTCGGATGCGAAGTAAAATTGTTTGGCTCGAAATTTTACGAGCTTGTGCAGCACTTCTAGGCAATCATATCGGCGGGTGACACGAAGTGATTCGAGTTCGTTTGCCCCACCATTTTCTTTAACGAACGATAACTTTTTCTGAAAAGAACAAGTGTCCGATCCCGGCCGAAACGACTCGAATTACACTTCGAGACCCGCCGACATGATCGCCACGATGCACAGAGCACCCTCGTAAATTTTCGGGCAAATCGGACGACGTTGAATTTTTTCACACCAGGACCGAAACCCTAGTCCGAACAAAATGGTCGGATGCGAAGTGAAATTTTTTCGCTCGAAATTTTACGAGCTTGTGCAGAACTTCTAGGCAATCATATCGGCGGGTGACACGAAGTGATTCGAGTTTGTTTGCCCCCCATTTTCTTTAACGAATGATAACTTTTTCTGAAAATAAACAAGTGTCCGATCCCGGCCGAAACGACTCGAATTACACTTCGAGACCCGCCGACATGATCGCCACGACGCACAGAGCACCCTCGTAAATTTTCGGGCAAATCGGACGACGTTGTATTATTTCACAACCAGGACCGAAACCCTACGCCGAACAAAATGGTCGGATGCGAAGTAAAATTGTTTGGCTCGAAATTTTACGAGCTTTTGCAGAACTTCTACGCAATCATATCGGCCCGTGACACGAAGTGATTCGAGTTTGTTTGCCCCACCATTTTCTTTAACGAACAGTAACAATTTTTTTCAAAATAACAAGTGTCCCGATCCCGGCCGAAACGACTCGAATTACACTTCGAGACTCGCCGACATGATTGCCACGATGCACAGAGCACCCTCGTAAATTTTCGGGCAAATCAGACGACGTTGTATTTTTTCTCAACCAGGACCGAAACCCTACGCCGAACAAAATGGTCGGATGCGAAGTAAAATTGTTTGGCTCGAAATTTTACGAGCTTTTGCAGAACTTCTACGCAATCATATCGGCCCGTGACACGAAGTGATTCGAGTTTGTTTGCCCCACCATTTTCTTTAACGAACCATAACTTTTTGTGAAAATAACAAGTGTCCCGATCCCGGCCGAAACGACTCGAATTACACTTCGAGACTCGCCGACATGATTGCCACGATGCACAGAGCACCCTCGTAAATTTTCGGGCAAATCAGACGACGTTGTATTTTTTCACAACCAGGACCGAAACCCTAGGCCGAACAAAATGGTCGGATGCGAAGTGAAATTTTTTGGCTCGAAATTTTACGAGCTTGTGCAGAACTGCTGGGCAATCATATCGGCGGGTGCCACGAAGTGATTCGAGTTCGTTTGCCCCCCCATTTTCTTTAACGAACGATAACTTTTTCTGAAAAAAACAAGTGCCCCGATCCCGGCCGAAACGACTCGAATTACACTTCGAGACTCGCCGACATGATCGCCACGATGCACAGAGCACCCTCGTAAATTTTCGGGCAAATCGGACGACGTTGAATTTTTTCACACCAGGACCGAAACCCTAGTCCGAACAAAATGGTCGGATGCGAAGTAAAATTGTTTGGCTCGAAATTTTACGAGCTTGTGCAGCACTTCTAGGCAATCATATCGGCGGGTGACACGAAGTGATTCGAGTTCGTTTGCCCCACCATTTTCTTTAACGAACGATAACTTTTTCTGAAAAGAACAAGTGTCCGATCCCGGCCGAAACGACTCGAATTACACTTCGAGACCCGCCGACAAGATCGCCACGATGCACAGAGCACCCTCGTAAATTTTTGGGCAAATCGGACGACGTTGTATTTTTTCTCAACCAGGACCGAAACCCTAGGCCGAACAAAATGGTCGGATGCGAAGTGAAATTTTTTGGCTCGAAATTTTACGAGCTTGTGCAGAACTGCTGGGCAATCATATCGGCGGGTGCCACGAAGTGATTCGAGTTCGTTTGCCCCCCCATTTTCTTTAACGAACGATAACTTTTTCTGAAAAAAACAAGTGCCCCGATCCCGGCCGAAACGACTCGAATTACACTTCGAGACCCGCCGACATGATCGCCACGATGCACAGAGCACCCTCGTAAATTTTCGGGCAAATCGGACGACGTTGAATTTTTTCACACCAGGACCGAAACCCTAGTCCGAACAAAATGGTCGGATGCGAAGTAAAATTGTTTGGCTCGAAATTTTACGAGCTTGTGCAGCACTTCTAGGCAATCATATCGGCGGGTGACACGAAGTGATTCGAGTTCGTTTGCCCCACCATTTTCTTTAACGAACGATAACTTTTTCTGAAAAGAACAAGTGTCCGATCCCGGCCGAAACGACTCGAATTACACTTCGAGACCCGCCGACATGATCGCCACGATGCACAGAGCACCCTCGTAAATTTTCGGGCAAATCGGACGACGTTGAATTTTTTCACAACAAGGACCGAAACCCTAGGCCGAACAAAATGGTCGGATGCGAAGTAAAATTGTTTGGCTCGAAATTTTACGAGCTTGTGCAACACTTCTAGGCAATCATATCGGCGGGTGACACGAAGTGATTCAAGTTCGTTTGCCCCACCATTTTCTTTAACGAACGATAACTTTTTCTGAAAAGAACAAGTGTCCGATCCCGGCCGAAACGACTCGAATTACACTTCGAGACCCGCCGACATGATCGCCACGATGCACAGAGCACCCTCGTAAATTTTCGGGCAAATCGGACGACGTTGTATTTTTTCTCAACCAGGACCGAAACCCTAGGCCGAACAAAATGGTCGGATGCGAAGTGAAATTTTTTGGCTCGAAATTTTACGAGCTTGTGCAGAACTTCTAGGCAATCATATCGGCGGGTGACACGAAGTGATTCGAGTTCGTTTGCCCCCCATTTTCTTTAACGAACGATAACTTTTTGTGAAAATAACAAGTGCCCCGATCCCGGCCGAAACGACTCGAATTACAGTTCGAGACCCGCCGACATGATCGCCACGATGCACAGAGCACCCTCGTAAATTTTCGGGCAAATCAGACGACGTTGTATTTTTTCACAACCAGGACCGAAACCCTAGGCCGAACAAAATGGTCGGATGCGAAGTGAAATTTTTCGGCTCGAAATTTTACGAGCTTGTGCAGAACTTCTGGACAATCATATCGGCGGGTGCCACGAAGTGATTCGAGTTCGTTTGCCCCACCATTTTCTTTAACGAACGATAACTTTTTCTGAAAAGAACAAGTGTCCGATCCCGGCCGAAACGACTCGAATTACACTTCGAGACCCGCCGACATGATCGCCACGATGCACAGAGCACCCTCGTAAATTTTCGGGCAAATCAGACGACGTTGTATTTTTTCACAACCAGGACCGAAACCTTAGGCCGAACAAAATGGTCGGATGCGAAGTAAAATTGTTTGGCTCGAAATTTTACGAGCTTGTGCAGCACTTCTACGCAATCATATCGGCGCGTGACACGAAGTGATTCGAGTTCGTTTGCCCCACCATTTTCTTTAACGAACGATAACTTTTTGTGAAAATAACAAGTGTCCCGATCCCGGCCGAAACAACTCGAATTACACTTCGAGACTTGCCGACATGATCGCCACGATGCACAGAGCACCCTCGTAAATTTTCGGGCAAATCAGACGACGTTGTATTTTTTCACAACCAGGACCGAAACCCTAGGCCGAACAAAATGGTCGGATGCGAAGTGAAATTTTTCGGCTCGAAATTTTACGAGCTTGTGCAGAACTTCTGGACAATCATATCGGCGGGTGCCACGAAGTGATTCGAGTTCGTTTGCCCCCCCATTTTCTTTAACGAACGATAACTTTTTCTGAAAAAAACAAGTGCCCCGATCCCGGCCGAAACGACTCGAATTACACTTCGAGACTCGCCGACATGATTGCCACGATGCACAGAGCACCCTCGTAAATTTTCGGGCAAATCAGACGACGTTGTATTTTTTCTCAACCAGGACCGAAACCCTAGGCCGAACAAAATGGTCGGATGCGAAGTGAAATTTTTTGGCTCGAAATTTTACGAGCTTGTGCAGAACTGCTGGGCAATCATATCGGCGGGTGCCACGAAGTGATTCGAGTTCGTTTGCCCCCCCATTTTCTTTAACGAACGATAACTTTTTCTGAAAAAAACAAGTGCCCCGATCCCGGCCGAAACGACTCGAATTACACTTCGAGACCCGCCGACATGATCGCCACGATGCACAGAGCACCCTCGTAAATTTTCGTTCAAATCGGACGACGTTGAATTTTTTCACAACAAGGACCGAAACCCTAGGCCGAACAAAATGGTCGGATGCGAAGTAAAATTGTTTGGCTCGAAATTTTACGAGCTTGTGCAGCAGTTCTACGCAATCATATCGGCGCGTGACACGAAGTGATTCGAGTTCGTTTGCCCCACCATTTTCTTTAACGAACGATAACTTTTTGTGAAAATAACAAGTGTCCCGATCCCGGCCGAAACGACTCGAATTACACTTCGAGACTCGCCGACATGATCGCCACGATGCACAGAGCACCCTCGTAAATTTTCGGGCAAATCAGACGACGTTGTATTTTTTCACAACCAGGACCGAAACCCTAGGCCGAACAAAATGGTCGGATGCGAAGTGAAATTTTTCGGCTCGAAATTTTACGAGCTTGTGCAGAACTTCTGGACAATCATATCGGCGGGTGCCACGAAGTGATTCGAGTTCGTTTGCCCCCCCCATTTTCTTTAACGAACGATAACTTTTTCTGAAAAAAACAAGTGCCCCGATCCCGGCCGAAACGACTCGAATTATACTTCGAGACCCGCCGACATGATCGCCACGATGCACAGAGCACCCTCGTAAATTTTCGGGCAAATCGGACGACGTTGAATTTTTTCACACCAGGACCGAAACCCTAGTCCGAACAAAATGGTCGGATGCGAAGTAAAATTGTTTGGCTCGAAATTTTACGAGCTTGTGCAGCACTTCTAGGCAATCATATCGGCGGGTGACACGAAGTGATTCGAGTTCGTTTGCCCCACCATTTTCTTTAACGAACGATAACTTTTTCTGAAAAGAACAAGTGTCCGATCCCGGCCGAAACGACTCGAATTACACTTCGAGACCCGCCGACATGATCGCCACGATGCACAGAGCACCCTCGTAAATTTTCGGGCAAATCGGACGACGTTGTATTTTTTCTCAACGAGGACCGAAACCCTAGGCCGAACAAAATGGTCGGATGCGAAGTGAAATTTTTTGGCTCGAAATTTTACGAGCTTGTGCAGAACTTCTAGGCAATCATATCGGCGGGTGACACGAAGTGATTCGAGTTCGTTTGCCCCACCATTTTCTTTAACGAACGATAACTTTTTCTAAAAATAACAAGTGTCCCGATCCCGGCCGAAACGACTCGAATTACACTTCGAGACTTGCCGACATGATCGCCACGATGCACAGAGCACCCTCGTAAATTTTCGGGCAAATCAGACGACGTTGTATTTTTTCACAACCAGGACCGAAACCCTACGCCGAACAAAATGGTCGGATGCGAAGTGAAATTTTTCGGCTCGAAATTTTACGAGCTTGTGCAGAACTTCTGGACAATCATATCGGCGGGTGCCACGAAGTGATTCGAGTTCGTTTGCCCCACCATTTTCTTTAACGAACGATAACTTTTTCTGAAAAGAACAAGTGTCCGATCCCGGCCGAAACGACTCGAATTACACTTCGAGACCCGCCGACATGATCGCCACGATGCACAGAGCACCCTCGTAAATTTTCGGGCAAATCGGACGACGTTGAATTTTTTCACAACCAGGACCGAAACCCTAGGCCGAACAAAATGGTCGGATGCGAAGTAAATTTGTTTGGCTCGAAATTTTACGAGCTTGTGCAGCACTTCTACGCAATCATATCGGCGCGTGACACGAAGTGATTCGAGTTCGTTTGCCCCACCATTTTTCTTTAACGAACGATAACTTTTTGTGAAAATAACAAGTGTCCCGATCCCGGCCGAAACGACTCGAATTACACTTCGAGACTCGCCGACATGATCGCCACGATGCACAGAGCACCCTCGTAAATTTTCGGGCAAATCAGACGACGTTGTATTTTTTCACAACCAGGACCGAAACCTTAGGCCGAACAAAATGGTCGGATGCGAAGTAAAATTGTTTGGCTCGAAATTTTACGAGCTTGTGCAGCACTTCTACGCAATCATATCGGCGCGTGACACGAAGTGATTCGAGTTCGTTTGCCCCACCATTTTCTTTAACGAACGATAACTTTTTGTGAAAATAACAAGTGTCCCGATCCCGGCCGAAACGACTCGAATTACACTTCGAGACTTGCCGACATGATCGCCACGATGCACAGAGCACCCTCGTAAATTTTCGGGCAAATCAGACGACGTTGTATTTTTTCACAACCAGGACCGAAACCCTAGGCCGAACAAAATGGTCGGATGCGAAGTGAAATTTTTCGGCTCGAAATTTTACGAGCTTGTGCAGAACTTCTGGACAATCATATCGGCGGGTGCCACGAAGTGATTCGAGTTCGTTTGCCCCCCCATTTTCTTTAACGAACGATAACTTTTTCTGAAAAAAACAAGTGCCCCGATCCCGGCCGAAACGACTCGAATTACACTTCGAGACTCGCCGACATGATTGCCACGATGCACAGAGCACCCTCGTAAATTTTCGGGCAAATCAGACGACGTTGTATTTTTTCTCAACCAGGACCGAAACCCTAGGCCGAACAAAATGGTCGGATGCGAAGTGAAATTTTTTGGCTCGAAATTTTACGAGCTTGTGCAGAACTGCTGGGCAATCATATCGGCGGGTGCCACGAAGTGATTCGAGTTCGTTTGCCCCCCCATTTTCTTTAACGAACGATAACTTTTTCTGAAAAAAACAAGTGCCCCGATCCCGGCCGAAACGACTCGAATTACACTTCGAGACCCGCCGACATGATCGCCACGATGCACAGAGCACCCTCGTAAATTTTCGGGCAAATCGGACGACGTTGAATTTTTTCACACCAGGACCGAAACCCTAGTCCGAACAAAATGGTCGGATGCGAAGTAAAATTGTTTGGCTCGAAATTTTACGAGCTTGTGCAGCACTTCTAGGCAATCATATCGGCGGGTGACACGAAGTGATTCGAGTTCGTTTGCCCCACCATTTTCTTTAACGAACGATAACTTTTTCTGAAAAGAACAAGTGTCCGATCCCGGCCGAAACGACTCGAATTACACTTCGAGACCCGCCGACATGATCGCCACGATGCACAGAGCACCCTCGTAAATTTTCGGGCAAATCAGACGACGTTGTATTTTTTCACAACCAGGACCGAAACCCTAGGCCGAACAAAATGGTCGGATGCGAAGTGAAATTTTTTGGCTCGAAATTTTACGAGCTTGTGCAGCACTTCTAGGCAATCATATCGGCGGGTGACACGAAGTGATTCGAGTTCGTTTGCCCCACCATTTTCTTTAACGAACGATAACTTTTTCTGAAAAGAACAAGTGTCCGATCCCGGCCGAAACGACTCGAATTACACTTCGAGACCCGCCGACATGATCGCCACGATGCACAGAGCACCCTCGTAAATTTTCGGGCAAATCGGACGACGTTGTATTTTTTCTCAACGAGGACCGAAACCCTAGGCCGAACAAAATGGTCGGATGCGAAGTGAAATTTTTTGGCTCGAAATTTTACGAGCTTGTGCAGAACTTCTAGGCAATCATATCGGCGGGTGACACGAAGTGATTCGAGTTCGTTTGCCCCACCATTTTCTTTAACGAACGATAACTTTTTCTGAAAATAACAAGTGTCCCGATCCCGGCCGAAACGACTCGAATTACACTTCGAGACTTGCCGACATGATCGCCACGATGCACAGAGCACCCTCGTAAATTTTCGGGCAAATCAGACGACGTTGTATTTTTTCACAACCAGGACCGAAACCCTACGCCGAACAAAATGGTCGGATGCGAAGTGAAATTTTTCGGCTCGAAATTTTACGAGCTTGTGCAGAACTTCTGGACAATCATATCGGCGGGTGCCACGAAGTGATTCGAGTTCGTTTGCCCCACCATTTTCTTTAACGAACGATAACTTTTTCTGAAAAGAACAAGTGTCCGATCCCGGCCGAAACGACTCGAATTACACTTCGAGACCCGCCGACATGATCGCCACGATGCACAGAGCACCCTCGTAAATTTTCGGGCAAATCGGACGACGTTGAATTTTTTCACAACCAGGACCGAAACCCTAGGCCGAACAAAATGGTCGGATGCGAAGTGAAATTTTTTGGCTCGAAATTTTACGAGCTTGTGCAGTACTTCTAGGCAATCATATCGGCGGGTGACACGAAGTGATTCGAGTTCGTTTGCCCCACCATTTTCTTTAACGAACGATAACTTTTTCTGAAAAGAACAAGTGTCCGATCCCGGCCGAAACGACTCGAATTACACTTCGAGACCCGCCGACATGATCGCCACGATGCACAGAGCACCCTCGTAAATTTTCGGGCAAATCAGACGACGTTGTATTTTTCACAACCAGGACCGAAACCCTAGGCCGAACAAAATGGTCGGATGCGAAGTGAAATTTTTTGGCTCGAAATTTTACGAGCTTGTGCAGCACTTCTAGGCAATCATATCGGCGGGTGACACGAAGTGATTCGAGTTCGTTTGCCCCACCATTTTCTTTAACGAACGATAACTTTTTCTGAAAAGAACAAGTGTCCGATCCCGGCCGAAACGACTCGAATTACACTTCGAGACCCGCCGACATGATCGCCACGATGCACAGAGCAACCTCGTAAATTTTCGGGCAAATCGGACGACGTTGTATTTTTTCTCAACCAGGACCGAAACCCTAGGCCGAACAAAATGGTCGGATGCGAAGTCAAATTTTTTGGCTCGAAATTTTACGAGCTTGTGCAGAACTTCTAGGCAATCATATCGGCGGGTGACACGAAGTGATTCGAGTTCGTTTGCCCCACCATTTTCTTTAACGAACGATAACTTTTTCTGAAAAGAACAAGTGTCCGATCCCGGCCGAAACGACTCGAATTACACTTCGAGACCCGCCGACATGATCGCCACGATGCACAGAGCACCCTCGTAAATTTTCGGGCAAATCAGACGACGTTGTATTTTTTCACAACCAGGACCGAAACCCTAGGCCGAACAAAATGGTCGGATGCGAAGTGAAATTTTTTGGCTCGAAATTTTACGAGCTTGTGCAGCACTTCTAGGCAATCATATCGGCGGGTGACACGAAGTGATTCGAGTTCGTTTGCCCCACCATTTTCTTTAACGAACGATAACTTTTTCTGAAAAGAACAAGTGTCCGATCCCGGCCGAAACGACTCGAATTACACTTCGAGACCCGCCGACATGATCGCCACGATGCACAGAGCAACCTCGTAAATTTTCGGGCAAATCGGACGACGTTGTATTTTTTCTCAACCAGGACCGAAACCCTAGGCCGAACAAAATGGTCGGATGCGAAGTCAAATTTTTTGGCTCGAAATTTTACGAGCTTGTGCAGAACTTCTAGGCAATCATATCGGCGGGTGACACGAAGTGATTCGAGTTCGTTTGCCCCCCATTTTCTTTAACAAACGATAACTTTTTCTGAAAATAACAAGTGCCCCGATCCCGGCCGAAACGACTCGAATTACACTTCGAGACCCGCCGACATGATCGCCACGATGCACAGAGCACCCTCGTAAATTTTCGGGCAAATCGGACGACGTTGAATTTTTTCACAACGAGGACCGAAACCCTAGGCCGAACAAAATGGTCGGATGCGAAGTAAAATTGTTTGGCTCGAAATTTTACGAGCTTGTGCAGCACTTCTAGGCAATCATATCGGCGGGTGACACGAAGTGATTCGAGTTCGTTTGCCCCACCATTTTCTTTAACGAACGATAACTTTTTCAGAAAATAACAAGTGCCCCGATCCCGGCCGAAAAGACTCGAATTACACTTCGAGACCCGCCGACATGATCGCCACAATGCACAGAGCACCCTCGTAAATTTTCGGGCAAATCGGACGACGTTGAATTTTTTCACAACAAGGACCGAAACCCTAGGCCGAACAAAATGATCGGATGCGAAGTAAAATTGTTTGGCTCGAAATTTTACGAGCTTGTGCAGCACTTCTAGGCAATCATATCGGCGGGTGACACAAAGTGATTCGAGTTCGTTTGCCCCACCATTTTCGTTAACGAACGATAACTTTTTCTGAAAAGAACAAGTGTCCGATCCCGGCCGAAACGACTCGAATTACACTTCGAGACCCGCCGACATGATCGCCACGATGCACAGAGCACCCTCGTAAATTTTTGGGCAAATCGGACGACGTTGTATTTTTTCTCAACCAGGACCGAAACCCTAGGCCGAACAAAATGGTCGGATGCGAAGTGAAATTTTTTGGCTCGAAATTTTACGAGCTTGTGCAGTACTTCTAGGCAATCATATCGGCGGGTGACACAAAGTGATTCGAGTTCGTTAGCCCCACCATTTTCTTTAACGAACGATAACTTTTTCTGAAAAGAACAAGTGTCCGATCCCGGCCGAAACGACTCGAATTACACTTCGAGACCCGCCGACATGATCGCCACGATGCACAGAGCACCCTCGTAAATTTTCGGGCAAATCGGACGACGTTGAATTTTTTCACAACAAGGACCGAAACCCTAGGCCGAACAAAATGGTCGGATGCGAAGTAAAATTGTTTGGCTCGAAATTTTACGAGCTTGTGCAGCACTTCTAGGCAATCATATCGGCGGGTGACACAAAGTGATTCGAGTTCGTTAGCCCCACCATTTTCTTTAACGAACGATAACTTTTTCTGAAAAGAACAAGTGTCCGATCCCGGCCGAAACGACTCCAATTACACTTCGAGACCCGCCGACATGATCGCCACAATGCACAGAGCACCCTCGTAAATTTTCGGGCAAATCGGACGACGTTGAATTTTTTCACAACAAGGACCGAAACCCTAGGCCGAACAAAATGGTCGGATGCGAAGTAAAATTGTTTGGCTCGAAATTTACCGAGCTTGTGCAGCACTTCTAGGCAATCATATCGGCGGGTGACACAAAGTGATTCGAGTTCGTTTGCCCCACCATTTTCTTTAACGAACGATAACTTTTTCTGAAAAGAACAAGTGTCCGATCCCGGCCGAAACGACTCGACTTACACTTCGAGACCCGCCGACATGATCGCCACGATGCATAGAGCACCCTCGTAAATTTTCGGGCAAATCAGACGACGTTGTATTTTTTCTCAACCAGGACCGAATCCCTAGGCCGAACAAAATGGTCGGATGCGAAGTGAATTTTTTGGCTCGAAATTTTACGAGCTTGTGCATAACTTCTAGGCAATCATATCGGCGGGTGACACGAAGTGATTCCAGTTCGTTTGCCCCCCATTTTCTTTAACGAACGATAACTTTTTCTGAAAAGAACAAGTGTCCGATCCCGGCCGAAACGACTCGAATTACACTTCGAGACCCGCCGACATGATCGCCACGATGCACAGAGCAACCTCGTAAATTTTCGGGCAAATCGGACGACGTTGTATTTTTTCTCAACCAGGACCGAAACCCTAGGCCGAACAAAATGGTCGGATGCGAAGTCAAATTTTTTGGCTCGAAATTTTACGAGCTTGTGCAGAACTTCTAGGCAATCATATCGGCGGGTGACACGAAGTGATTCGAGTTCGTTTGCCCCCCATTTTCTTTAACAAACGATAACTTTTTCTGAAAATAACAAGTGCCCCGATCCCGGCCGAAACGACTCGAATTACACTTCGAGACCCGCCGACATGATCGCCACGATGCACAGAGCACCCTCGTAAATTTTCGGGCAAATCGGACGACGTTGAATTTTTTCACAACGAGGACCGAAACCCTAGGCCGAACAAAATGGTCGGATGCGAAGTAAAATTGTTTGGCTCGAAATTTTACGAGCTTGTGCAGCACTTCTAGGCAATCATATCGGCGGGTGACACGAAGTGATTCGAGTTCGTTTGCCCCACCATTTTCTTTAACGAACGATAACTTTTTCAGAAAATAACAAGTGCCCCGATCCCGGCCGAAAAGACTCGAATTACACTTCGAGACCCGCCGACATGATCGCCACAATGCACAGAGCACCCTCGTAAATTTTCGGGCAAATCGGACGACGTTGAATTTTTTCACAACAAGGACCGAAACCCTAGGCCGAACAAAATGATCGGATGCGAAGTAAAATTGTTTGGCTCGAAATTTTACGAGCTTGTGCAGCACTTCTAGGCAATCATATCGGCGGGTGACACAAAGTGATTCGAGTTCGTTTGCCCCACCATTTTCGTTAACGAACGATAACTTTTTCTGAAAAGAACAAGTGTCCGATCCCGGCCGAAACGACTCGAATTACACTTCGAGACCCGCCGACATGATCGCCACGATGCACAGAGCACCCTCGTAAATTTTTGGGCAAATCGGACGACGTTGTATTTTTTCTCAACCAGGACCGAAACCCTAGGCCGAACAAAATGGTCGGATGCGAAGTGAAATTTTTTGGCTCGAAATTTTACGAGCTTGTGCAGTACTTCTAGGCAATCATATCGGCGGGTGACACAAAGTGATTCGAGTTCGTTAGCCCCACCATTTTCTTTAACGAACGATAACTTTTTCTGAAAAGAACAAGTGTCCGATCCCGGCCGAAACGACTCGAATTACACTTCGAGACCCGCCGACATGATCGCCACGATGCACAGAGCACCCTCGTAAATTTTCGGGCAAATCGGACGACGTTGAATTTTTTCACAACAAGGACCGAAACCCTAGGCCGAACAAAATGGTCGGATGCGAAGTAAAATTGTTTGGCTCGAAATTTTACGAGCTTGTGCAGCACTTCTAGGCAATCATATCGGCGGGTGACACAAAGTGATTCGAGTTCGTTAGCCCCACCATTTTCTTTAACGAACGATAACTTTTTCTGAAAAGAACAAGTGTCCGATCCCGGCCGAAACGACTCGAATTACACTTCGAGACCCGCCGACATGATCGCCACAATGCACAGAGCACCCTCGTAAATTTTCGGGCAAATCGGACGACGTTGAATTTTTTCACAACAAGGACCGAAACCCTAGGCCGAACAAAATGGTCGGATGCGAAGTAAAATTGTTTGGCTCGAAATTTACCGAGCTTGTGCAGCACTTCTAGGCAATCATATGGGCGGGTGACACAAAGTGATTCGAGTTCGTTTGCCCCACCATTTTCTTTAACGAACGATAACTTTTTCTGAAAAGAACAAGTGTCCGATCCCGGCCGAAACGACTCGACTTACACTTCGAGACCCGCCGACATGATCGCCACGATGCATAGAGCACCCTCGTAAATTTTCGGGCAAATCAGACGACGTTGTATTTTTTCTCAACCAGGACCGAAACCCTAGGCCGAACAAAATGGTCGGATGCGAAGTGAATTTTTTTGCTCGAAATTTTACGAGCTTGTGCATAACTTCTAGGCAATCATATCGGCGGGTGACACGAAGTGATTCCAGTTCGTTTGCCCCCCATTTTCTTTAACGAACGATAACTTTTTCTGAAAATAACAAGTGCCCCGATCCCGGCCGAAACGACTCGAATTAGACTTCGAGACCCGCCGACATGATCGCCACGATGCACAGAGCACCCTCGTAAATTTTCGGGCAAATCGGACGACGTTGAATTTTTTCACAACAAGGACCGAAACCATAGGCCGAACAAAATGGTCGGATGCGAAGTAAAATTGTTTGGCTCGAAATTTTACGAGCTTGTGCAGCACTTCTAGGCAATCATATCGGCGGGTGACACGAAGTGATTCGAGTTCGTTTGCCCCACCATTTTCTTTAACGAACGAAAAATTTTTCTGAAAAGAACAAGTGTCCGATCCCGGCGGAAACGACTCGAATTACACTTCGAGACCCGCCGACATGATCGCCACGATGCACAGAGCACCCTCGTAAATTTTCGGGCAAATCGGACGACGTTGTATTTTTTCACAACCAGGACCGAAACCCTAGTCCGAACAAAATGGTCGGAGGCGAAGTAAAATTGTTTGGCTCGAAATTTTACGAGCTTGTGCAGCACTTCTAGGCAATCATATCGGCGGGTGACACGAAGTGATTCGAGTTCGTTTGCCCCACCATTTTCTTTAACGAACGATAACTTTTTCAGAAAATAACAAGTGCCCCGATCCCGGCCGAAACGACTCGAATTACACTTCGAGACCCGCCGACATGATCGCCACGATGCACAGAGCACCCTCGTAAATTTTTGGGCAAATCGGACGACGTTGTATTTTTTCTCAACCAGGACCGAAACCCTAGGCCGAACAAAATGGTCGGATGCGAAGTGAAATTTTTTGGCTCGAAATTTTACGAGCTTGTGCAGAACTGCTGGGCAATCATATCGGCGGGTGCCACGAAGTGATTCGAGTTCGTTTGCCCCCCCATTTTCTTTAACGAACGATAACTTTTTCTGAAAAAAAACAAGTGCCCCGATCCCGGCCGAAACGACTCGAATTACACTTCGAGACCCGCCGACATGATCGCCACGATGCACAGAGCACCCTCGTAAATTTTCGGGCAAATCGGACGACGTTGTATTTTTTCTCAACCAGGACCGAAACCCTAGGCCGAACAAAATCGTCGGATGCGAAGTGAAATTTTTTCGCTCGAAATTTTACGAGCTTGTGCAGAACTTCTAGGCAATCATATCGGCGGGTGACACGAAGTGATTCGAGTTTGTTTGCCCCCCATTTTCTTTAACGAATGATAACTTTTTCTGAAAATAACAAGTGTCCGATCCCGGCCGAAACGACTCGAATTACACTTCGAGACCCGCCGACATGATCGCCACGACGCACAGAGCACCCTCGTAAATTTTCGGGCAAATCGGACGACGTTGTATTATTTCACAACCAGGACCGAAACCCTACGCCGAACAAAATGGTCGGATACGAAGTAAAATTGTTTGGCTCGAAATTTTACGAGCTTTTGCAGAACTTCTACGCAATCATATCGGCCCGTGACACGAAGTGATTCGAGTTTGTTTGCCCCACCATTTTCTTTAACGAACAATAACTTTTTGTGAAAATAACAAGTGTCCCGATCCCGGCCGAAACGACTCGAATTACACTTCGAGACTCGCCGACATGATTGCCACGATGCACAGAGCACCCTCGTAAATTTTCGGGCAAATCAAACGACGTTGTATTTTTTCCCAACCAGGACCGAAACCCTAGGCCGAACAAAATGGTCGGATGCGAAGTGAAATTTTTTGGCTCGAAATTTTACGAGCTTGTGCAGAACTTCTGGGCAATCATATCGGCGGGTGCCACGAAGTGATTCGAGTTCGTTTGCCCCCCCATTTTCTTTAACGAACGATAACTTTCTGTGAAAATAACAAGTGTCCCGATCCCGGCCGAAACGACTCGAATTACACTTCGAGACCCGCCGACATGATTGCCACGATGCACAGAGCACCCTCGTAAATTTTCGGGCAAATCGGACGACGTTGAATTTTTTCACAACAAGGACCGAAACCCTAGGCCGAACAAAATGGTCGGATGCGAAGTGAAATTTTTTGGCTCGAAATTTTACGAGCTTGTGCAGAACTTCTACGCAATCATATCGGCGGGTCACACGAAGTGATTCGAGTTCGTTTGCCCCACCATTTTCTTTAACGAACGATAACTTTTTCTGAAAAGAACAAGTGTCCGATCCCGGCCGAAACGACTCGAATTACACTTCGAGACCCGCCGACATGATCGCCACGACGCACAGAGCACCCTCGTAAATTTTCGGGCAAATCGGACGACGTTGTATTTTTTCACAACCCGGACCGAAACCATAGGCCGAACAAAACGGTCGGATGCGAAGTAAAATTGTTTGGCTCGAAATTTTACGAGCTTGTGCAGAACTTCTACGCAATCATATCGGCGGGTCACACGAAGTGATTCGAGTTCGTTTGCCCCACCATTTTCTTTAACGAACGATAACTTTCTGTGAAAATAACAAGTGTCCCGATCCCGGCCGAAACGACTCGAATTACACTTCGAGACCCGCCGACATGATTGCCACGATGCACAGAGCACCCTCGTAAATTTTCGGGCAAATCAGACGACGTTGTATTTTTTCACAACAAGGACCGAAACCCTAGGCCGAACAAAATGGTCGGATGCGAAGTGAAATTTTTTGGCTCGAAATTTTACGAGCTTGTGCAGAACTTCTGGGCAATCATATCGGCGGGTGCCACGAAGTGATTCGAGTTCGTTTGCCCCCCCATTTTCTTTAACGAACGATAACTTTTTCTGAAAAAAAACAAGTGCCCCGATCCCGGCCGAAACGACTCGAATTACACTTCGAGACCCGCCGACATGATCGCCACGATGCACAGAGCACCCTCGTAAATTTTCGGGCAAATCGGACGACGTTGAATTTTTTCACAACAAGGACCGAAACCCTAGGCCGAACAAAATGGTCGGATGCGAAGTAAATTTGTTTGGCTCGAAATTTTACGAGCTTGTGCAGCACTTCTAGGCAATCATATCGGCGGGTGACACGAAGTGATTCGAGTTCGTTTGCCCCACCATTTTCTTTAACGAACGATAACTTTTTCTGAAAAGAACAAGTGTCCGATCCCGGCCAAAACGACTCGAATTACACTTCGAGACCCGCCGACATGATCGCCACGATGCACAGAGCACCCTCGTAAATTTTCGGGCAAATCGGACGACGTTGTATTTTTTCACAACCAGGACCGAAACCCTAGGCCGAACAAAATGGTCGGATGGGAAGTGAAATTTTTTTGCTCGAAATTTTACGAGCTTGTGTAGAACTTCTAGGCAATCATATCGGCGGGTGACACGAAGTGATTCGAGTTCATTTGCCCCCCCCCATTTTTTTAACGAACGATAACTTTTTCTGAAAATAACAAGTGCCCCGATCCCGGCCGAAACAACTCGAATTACACTTCGAGACCCGCCGACATGATCGCCACGACGCACAGAGCACCCTCGTAAATTTTCGGGCAAATCGGATGACGTTGTATTTTTTCTCAACCAGGACCGAAACCCTAGGCCGAACAAAATGGTCGGATGCGAAGTGAAATTTTTTGGCTCGAAATTTTACGAGTTTGTGCAGAACTTCTAGGCAATCATATCGGCGGGTGACACGAAGTGATTCGAGTTCGTTTGCCCCACGATTTTCTTTAACGAACGATAACTTTTTCTGAAAAGAACAAGTGTCCGATCCCGGCCGAAACGACTCGAATTACACTTCGAGACCCGCCGACATGATCGCCACGATGCACAGAGCACCCTCGTAAATTTTCCGGCAAATCGGACGACGTTGTATTTTTTCTCAACCAGGACCGAAACCCTAGGCCGAACAAAATGGTCGGATGCGAAGTGAAATTTTTTGGCTCGAAATTTTACGAGCTTGTGCAGAACTTCTAGGCAATCATATCGGCGGGTGACACGAAGTGATTCGAGTTCGTTTGCCCCACCATTTTCTTTAACGAACGATAACTTTTTCTGAAAAGAACAAGTGTCCGATCCCGGCCGAAACGACTCGACTTACACTTCGAGACCCGCCGACATGATTGCCACGATGCACAGAGCACCCTCGTAAATTTTCGGGCAAATCAGACGACGTTGTATTTTTTCACAACCAGGACCGAAACCCTAGGCCGAACAAAATGGTCGGATGCGAAGTAAAATTTTTTGGCTCGAAATTTTACGAGCTTGTGCAGAACTTCTGGGCAATCATATCGGCGGGTGCCACGAAGTGATTCGAGTTCGTTTGCCCCCCCATTTTCTTTAACGAACGATAACTTTTTCTGAAAAAAACAAGTGCCCCGATCCCGGCCGAAACGACTCGAATTACACTTCGAGACCCGCCGACATGATCGCCACGATGCACAGAGCGCCCTCGTAAATTTTCGGGCAAATCGAACGACGTTGTATTTTTTCACAACCAGGACCGAAACCCTAGTCCGAACAAAATGGTCGGATGCGAAGTAAATTTGTTTGGCTCGAAATTTTACGAGCTTGTGCAGCACTTCTAGGCAATCATATCGGCGGGTGACACGAAGTGATTCGAATTCGTTTGCCCCACCATTTTCTTTAACGAACGATAACTTTTTCTGAAAAGAACAAGTGTCCGATCCCGGCCGAAACGACTCGAATTACACTTCGAGACCCGCCGACATGATCGCCACGATGCACAGAGCACCCTCGTAAATTTTCGGGCAAATCGGACGACGTTGTATTTTTTCACAACCAGGACCGAAACCCTAGTCCGAACAAAATGGTCGGATGCGAAGTAAATTTGTTTGGCTCGAAATTTTACGAGCTTGTGCAGCACTTCTAGGCAATCATATCGGCGGGTGACACGAAGTGATTCGAGTTCGTTTGCCCCACCATTTTCTTTAACGAACGATAACTTTTTCTGAAAAGAACAAGTGTCCGATCCCGGCCGAAACGACTCGAATTACACTTCGAGACCCGCCGACATGATCGCCACGATGCACAGAGCGCCCTCGTAAATTTTCGGGCAAATCGGACGACGTTGTATTTTTTCACAACCAGGACCGAAACCCTAGTCCGAACAAAATGGTCGGATGCGAAGTAAATTTGTTTGGCTCGAAATTTTACGAGCTTGTGCAACACTTCAAGGCAATCATATCGGCGGGTGACACGAAGTGATTCGAGTTCGTTTGCCCCACCATTTTCTTTAACGAACGATAACTTTTTCTGAAAAGAACAAGTGTCCGATCCCGGCCGAAACGACTCGAATTATATTTCGAGACCCGCCGACATGATCGCCACGATGCACAGAGCGACCTCGTAAATTTTCGGGCAAATCGGACGACGTTGTATTTTTTCTCAACCAGGACCGAAACCCTAGGCCGAACAAAATGGTCGGATGCGAAGTGAAATTTTTTGGCTCGAGATTTTACGAGCTTGTGCAGAACTTCTAGGCAATCATATCGGCGGGTGACACGAAGTGATTCGAGTTCATTTGCCCCCCCGCCCCCCCATTTTCTTTAACGAACGATAACTTTTTCTGAAAATAACAAGTGTCCGATCCCGGCCGAAACGACTCGAATTACACTTCGAGACCCGCCGACATGATCGCCACGATGCGCAGAGCACCCTCGTAAATTTTCGGGCAAATAGGACGACGTTGTATTTTTTCACAACCAGGACCGAAACCCTAGTCCGAACAAAATGGTCGGATGCGAAGTAAAATTGTTTGGCTCGAAATTTTACGAGCTTGTGCAGCACTTCTAGGCAATCATATCGGCGGGTGACACGAAGTGATTCGAGTTCGTTTGCCCCACCATTTTCTTTAACGAACGATAACTTTTTCCGAAAAGAACAAGTGTCCGATCCCGGCCGAAACGACTCGAATTACACTTCGAGACCCGCCGACGTGATCGCCACGACGCACAGAGCACCCTCGTAAATTTTCGGGCAAATCGGACGACGTTGTATTTTTTCACAACCAGGACCGAAACCCTAGGCCGAAAAAAATGGTCGGATGCGAAGTAAAATTGTTTGGCTCGAAATTTTACGAGCTTGTGCAGGACTTCTACGCAATCATATCGGCGGGTCACACGAAGTGATTCGAGTTCGTTTGCCCCACCATTTTCTTTAACGAACGATAACTTTCTGTGAAAATAACAAGTGTCCCGATCCCGGCCGAAACGACTCGAATTACACTTCGAGACCCGCCGGCATGATCGCCACGATGCACAGAGCACCCTCGTAAATTTTCGGGCAAATCGGACGACGTTGAATTTTTTCAGAACCAGGACCGAAACCCTAGGCCGAACAAAATGGTCGGATGCGAAGTAAAATTGTTTGGCTCGAAATTTTACGAGCTTGTGCAGCACTTCTAGGCAATCATATCGGCGGGTGACACGAAGTGATTCGAGTTCGTTTGCCCCACCATTTTCTCTAACGAACGATAACTTTTTCTCAAAAGAACAAGTGTCCGATCCCGGCCGAAACGACTCGAATTACACTTCGAGACCCGCCGACATGATCGCCACGATGCACAGAGCACCCTCGAAAATTTTCGGGCAAATCGGACGACGTTGAATTTTTTCACAGCCAGGACCGAAACCCTAGGCCGAACAAAATGGTCGGATGCGAAGTAAAATTGTTTGGCTCGAAATTTTACGAGCTTGTGCAGCACTTCTAGACAATCATATCAGCGGGTGACACGAAGTGATTCGAGTTCGTTTGCCCCCCAATTTTCTTTAACGAACGATAACTTTTTCTGAAAATAACAAGTACCCTAATCCCGGCCGAAACGACTCGAATTACACTTCGAGACCCGCCGACATGATCGCCACGATGCACAGAGCACCCTCGTAAATTTTCGGGCAAATCGGACGACGTTGTATTTTTTCACAACAAGGACCGAAACCCTAGGCCGAACAAAATGGTCGGATGCGAAGTAAATTTGTTTGGCTCGAAATTTTACGAGCTTGTGCAGCACTTCTAGGCAATCATATCGGCGGGTGACACGAAGTGATTCGAGTTCGTTTGCCCCACCATTTTCTTTAACGAACGATAACTTTTTCTGAAAAGAACAAGTGTCCGATCCCGGCCAAAACGACTCGAATTACACTTCGAGACCCGCCGACATGATCGCCACGATGCACAGAGCACCCTCGTAAATTTTCGGGCAAATCGGACGACGTTGTATTTTTTCACAACCAGGACCGAAACCCTAGGCCGAACAAAATGGTCGGATGGGAAGTGAAATTTTTTTGCTCGAAATTTTACGAGCTTGTGTAGAACTTCTAGGCAATCATATCGGCGGGTGACACGAAGTGATTCGAGTTCATTTGCCCCCCCCCATTTTTTTAACGAACGATAACTTTTTCTGAAAATAACAAGTGCCCCGATCCCGGCCGAAACGACTCGAATTACACTTCGAGACCCGCCGACATGATCGCCACGACGCACAGAGCACCCTCGTAAATTTTCGGGCAAATCGGACGACGTTGTATTTTTTCTCAACCAGGACCGAAACCCTAGGCCGAACAAAATGGTCGGATGCGAAGTAAAATTGTTTGGCTCGAAATTTTACGAGCTTGTGCAGCACTTCTAGGCAATCATATCGGCGGGTGACACGAAGTGATTCGAGTTCGTTTGCCCCACCATTTTCTTTAACGAACGATAACTTTTTCTGAAAAGAACAAGTGTCCGATCCCGGCCGAAACGACTCGAATTACACTTCGAGACCCGCCGACATGATCGCCACGATGCACAGAGCACCCTCGTAAATTTTCGGGCAAATCGGACGACGTTGAATTTTTTCACAGCCAGGACCGAAACCCTAGGCCGAACAAAATGGTCGGATACGAAGTAAAATTGTTTGGCTCGAAATTTTACGAGCTTGTGCAGCACTTCTAGACAATCATATCGGCGGGTGACACGAAGTGATTCGAGTTCGTTTGCCCCACCATTTTCTCTAACGAACGATAACTTTTTCTCAAAAGAACAAGTGTCCGATCCCGGCCGAAACGACTCGAATTACACTTCGAGACCCGCCGACATGATCGCCACGATGCACAGAGCACCCTCGAAAATTTTCGGGCAAATCGGACGACGTTGAATTTTTTCACAGCCAGGACCGAAACCCTAGGCCGAACAAAATGGTCGGATGCGAAGTAAAATTGTTTGGCTCGAAATTTTACGAGCTTGTGCAGCACTTCTAGACAATCATATCGGCGGGTGACACGAAGTGATTCGAGTTCGTTTGCCCCACCATTTTCTTTAACGAACGATAACTTTTTCTGAAAAGAACAAGTGTCCGATCCCGGCCAAAATGACTCGAATTACACTTCGAGACCCGCCGACATGATCGCCACGATGCACAGAGCACCCTCGTAAATTTTTGGGCAAATCGGAAGACGTTGAATTTTTTCACAGCCAGGACCGAAACCCTAGGCCGAACAAAATGGTCGGATGCGAAGTAAAATTGTTTCGCTCGAAATTTTACGAGCTTGTGCAGCACTTCTAGGCAATCATATCGGCGGGTGACACGGAGTGATTCGAGTTCGATTGCCCACCATTTTCTTTAACGAACGATAACTTTTTCTGAAAAGAACAAGTGTCCGATCCCGGCCAAAACGACTCGAATTACAGTTCGAGTCCCGCCGACATGATCGCCACGATGCACAGACCACCCTCGTAAATTTTCGGGCAAATCGGAAGACGTTGAATTTTTTGACAGCCAGGACCGAAACCCTAGGCCGAACAAAATGGTCGGATGCGAAGTAAAATTGTTTGGTTCGAAATTTTATGAGCTTGTGCAGCACTTCTAGACAATCATATCGGCGGGTGACACGAAGTGATTCGAGTTCGTTTGCCCCCCCATTTTCTTTAACGAACGATAACTTTTTCTGAAAATAACAAGTGCCCTGATCCCGGCCGAAACGACTCGAATTACACTTCGAGACCCGCCGACATGATCGCCACGATGCACAGAGCACCCTCGTAAATTTTCGGGCAAATCGGACGACGTTGAATTTTTTCAGAACCAGGACCGAAACCATAGGCCGAACAAAATGGTCGGATGCGAAGTAAAATTGTTTGGCTCGAAATTTTACGAGCTTGTGCAGCACTTCTAGGCAAACATATCGGCGGGTGACACGAAGTGATTCGAGTTCGTTTGCCCCACCATTTTCTTTAACGAACGATAACTTTTTCTGAAAAGAACAAGTGTCCGATCCCGACCAAAACGACTCGAATTACACTTCGAGACCCGCCGACATGATCGCCACGATGCACAGAGCACCCTCGTAAATTTTTGGGCAAATCGGAAGACGTTGAATTTTTTCACAGCCAGGACCGAAACCCTAGGCCGAACAAAATGGTCGGATGCGAAGTAAAATTGTTTGGCTCGAAATTTTACGAGCTTGTGCAGCACTTCTAGACAATCATATCGGCGGGTGACACGAAGTGATTCGAGTTCGTTTGCCCCCCAATTTTCTTTAACGAACGATAACTTTTTCTGAAAATAACTAGTACCCTAATCCCGGCCGAAACGACTCGAATTACACTTCGAGACCCGCCGACATGATCGCCACGATGCACAGAGCACCCTCGTAAATTTTCGGGCAAATCGGACGACGTTGAATTTTTTCACAGCCAGGACCGAAACCCTAGGCCGAACAAAATGGTCGGATACGAAGTAAAATTGTTTGGCTCGAAATTTTACGAGCTTGTGCAGCACTTCTAGACAATCATATCGGCGGGTGACACGAAGTGATTCGAGTTCGTTTGCCCCACCACTTTCTTTAACGAACGATAACTTTTTCTGAAAAGAACAAGTGTCCGATCCCGGCCGAAACGACTCGAATTACACTTTGAGACACGCCGACATGATCGCCACGATGCACAGAGCACCCTCGTAAATTTTCGGGCAAATCGGACGACGTTGAATTTTTTCAGAACCATGATCGAAACCCTAGGCCGAACAAAATGGTCGGATGCGAAGTAAAATTGTTTGGCTCGAAATTTTACGAGCTTGTGCAGCACTTCTAGGCAATCATATCGGCGGGTGACACGAAGTGATTCGAGTTCGTTTGCCCCACCATTTTCTCTAACGAACGATAACTTTTTCTGAAAAGAACAAGTGTCCGATCCCGGCCGAAACGACTCGAATTACACTTCGAGACCCGCCGACATGATCGCCACGATGCACAGAGCACCCTCGAAAATTTTCGGGCAAATCGGACGACGTTGAATTTTTTCACAGCCAGGACCGAAACCCTAGGCCGAACAAAATGGTCGGATGCGAAGTAAAATTGTTTGGCTCGAAATTTTACGAGCTTGTGCAGCACTTCTAGACAATCATATCGGCGGGTGACACGAAGTGATTCGAGTTCGTTCGCCCCACCATTTTCTGTAACGAACGATAACTTTTTCTGAAAAGAACAAGTGTCCGATCCCGGCCGAAACGACTCGAATTAGACTTCGAGACCCGCCGACATGATCGCCACGATGCACAGAGCACACTCGTAAATTTTCGGGCAAATCGGAGGACGTTGAATTTTTTCAGAACCAGGACCGAAACCCTAGGCCGAACAAAATGGTCGGATGCGAAGTAAAATTGTTTGGCTCGAAATTTTACGAGCTTGTGCAGCACTTCTAGGCAATCATATCGGCGGGTGACACGAAGTGATTCGAGTTCGTTTGCGCCACCATTTTCTCTAACGAACGATAACTTTTTCTGAAAAGAACAAGTGTCCGATCCCGGCCGAAACGACTCGAATTACACTTCGAGACCCGCCGACATGATCGACACGATGCACAGAGCACCCTCGTAAATTTTCGGGCAAATCGGACGACGTTGAATTTTTTCACAGCCAGGACCGAAACCCTAGGCCGAACAAAATGGTCGGATGCGAAGTAAAATTGTTTGGCTCGAAATTTTACGAGCTTGTGCAGCACTTCTAGACAATCATATCGGCGGGTGACACGAAGTGATTCGAGTTCGTTTGCCCCACCATTTTCTTTAACGAACGATAACTTTTTCTGAAAAGAACAATTGTCCGATCCCATGCCGAAACGACTCGTATTACACTTCGAGACCCGCCGACATGATCGCCACGATGCACAGAGCACACTCGTAAATTTTCGGGCAAATCGGACGACGTTGAATTTTTTCAGAACCAGGACCGAAACCTTAGGCCGAACAAAATGGTCGGATGCGAAGTAAAATTGTTTGGCTCGAAATTTTACGAGCTTGTGCAGCACTTCTAGGCAATCATATCGGCGGGTGACACGAAGTGATTCGAGTTCGTTTGCCCCACCATTTTCTCTAACGAACGATAACTTTTTCTGAAAAGAACAAGTGTCCGATCCCGGCCGAAACGACTCGAATTACACTTCGAGACCCGCCGACATGATCGACACGATGCACAGAGCACCCTCGTAAATTTTCGGGCAAATCGGACGACGTTGAATTTTTTGACAGCCAGGACCGAAACCCTAGGCCGAACAAAATGGTCGGATGCGAAGTAAAATTGTTTGGCTCGAAATTTTACGAGCTTGTGCAGCACTTCTAGACAATCATATCGGCGGGTGACACGAAGTGATTCGAGTTCGTTTGCCCCACCATTTTCTTTAACGAACGATAACTTTTTCTGAAAAGAACAAGTGTCCGATCCCGGCTAAAACGACTCGAATTACACTTCGAGACCCGCCGACATGATCGCCACGATGCACAGAGCACCCTCGTAAATTTTTGGGCAAATCGGAAGACATTGAATTTTTTCACAGCCAGGACCGAAACCCTAGGCCGAACAAAATGGTCGGATGCGAAGTAAAATTGTTTGGCTCGAAATTTTACGAGCTTGTGCAGCACTTCTAGGCAATCATATCGGCGGGTGACACGGAGTGATTCGAGTTCGATTGCCCACCATTTTCTTTAACGAACGATAACTTTTTCTGAAAAGAACAAGTGTCCGATCCCGGCCGAAACGACTCGACTTACACTTCGAGACCCGCCGACATGATCGCCACGATGCATAGAGCACCCTCGTAAATTTTCGGGCAAATCAGACGACGTTGTATTTTTTCTCAACCAGGACCGAAACCCTAGGCCGAACAAAATGGTCGGATGCGAAGTGAATTTTTTGGCTCGAAATTTTACGAGCTTGTGCATAACTTCTAGGCAATCATATCGGCGGGTGACACGAAGTGATTCCAGTTCGTTTGCCCCCCATTTTCTTTAACGAACGATAACTTTTTCTGAAAAGAACAAGTGTCCGATCCCGGCCGAAACGACTCGAATTACACTTCGAGACCCGCCGACATGATCGCCACGATGCACAGAGCAACCTCGTAAATTTTCGGGCAAATCGGACGACGTTGTATTTTTTCTCAACCAGGACCGAAACCCTAGGCCGAACAAAATGGTCGGATGCGAAGTCAAATTTTTTGGCTCGAAATTTTACGAGCTTGTGCAGCACTTCTAGGCAATCATATCGGCGGGTGACACGAAGTGATTCGAGTTCGTTTGCCCCACCATTTTCTTTAACGAACGATAACTTTTTCTGAAAAGAACAAGTGTCCGATCCCGGCCGAAACGACTCGAATTACACTTCGAGACCCGCCGACATGATCGCCACGATGCACAGAGCAACCTCGTAAATTTTCGGGCAAATCGGACGACGTTGTATTTTTTCTCAACCAGGACCGAAACCCTAGGCCGAACAAAATGGTCGGATGCGAAGTCAAATTTTTTGGCTCGAAATTTTACGAGCTTGTGCAGAACTTCTAGGCAATCATATCGGCGGGTGACACGAAGTGATTCGAGTTCGTTTGCCCCACCATTTTCTTTAACGAACGATAACTTTTTCTGAAAAGAACAAGTGTCCGATCCCGGCCGAAACGACTCGAATTACACTTCGAGACCCGCCGACATGATCGCCACGATGCACAGAGCACCCTCGTAAATTTTCGGGCAAATCAGACGACGTTGTATTTTTTCACAACCAGGACCGAAACCCTAGGCCGAACAAAATGGTCGGATGCGAAGTGAAATTTTTTGGCTCGAAATTTTACGAGCTTGTGCAGCACTTCTAGGCAATCATATCGGCGGGTGACACGAAGTGATTCGAGTTCGTTTGCCCCACCATTTTCTTTAACGAACGATAACTTTTTCTGAAAAGAACAAGTGTCCGATCCCGGCCGAAACGACTCGAATTACACTTCGAGACCCGCCGACATGATCGCCACGATGCACAGAGCAACCTCGTAAATTTTCGGGCAAATCGGACGACGTTGTATTTTTTCTCAACCAGGACCGAAACCCTAGGCCGAACAAAATGGTCGGATGCGAAGTCAAATTTTTTGGCTCGAAATTTTACGAGCTTGTGCAGAACTTCTAGGCAATCATATCGGCGGGTGACACGAAGTGATTCGAGTTCGTTTGCCCCCCATTTTCTTTAACAAACGATAACTTTTTCTGAAAATAACAAGTGCCCCGATCCCGGCCGAAACGACTCGAATTACACTTCGAGACCCGCCGACATGATCGCCACGATGCACAGAGCACCCTCGTAAATTTTCGGGCAAATCGGACGACGTTGAATTTTTTCACAACGAGGACCGAAACCCTAGGCCGAACAAAATGGTCGGATGCGAAGTAAAATTGTTTGGCTCGAAATTTTACGAGCTTGTGCAGCACTTCTAGGCAATCATATCGGCGGGTGACACGAAGTGATTCGAGTTCGTTTGCCCCACCATTTTCTTTAACGAACGATAACTTTTTCAGAAAATAACAAGTGCCCCGATCCCGGCCGAAAAGACTCGAATTACACTTCGAGACCCGCCGACATGATCGCCACAATGCACAGAGCACCCTCGTAAATTTTCGGGCAAATCGGACGACGTTGAATTTTTTCACAACAAGGACCGAAACCCTAGGCCGAACAAAATGATCGGATGCGAAGTAAAATTGTTTGGCTCGAAATTTTACGAGCTTGTGCAGCACTTCTAGGCAATCATATCGGCGGGTGACACAAAGTGATTCGAGTTCGTTTGCCCCACCATTTTCGTTAACGAACGATAACTTTTTCTGAAAAGAACAAGTGTCCGATCCCGGCCGAAACGACTCGAATTACACTTCGAGACCCGCCGACATGATCGCCACGATGCACAGAGCACCCTCGTAAATTTTTGGGCAAATCGGACGACGTTGTATTTTTTCTCAACCAGGACCGAAACCCTAGGCCGAACAAAATGGTCGGATGCGAAGTGAAATTTTTTGGCTCGAAATTTTACGAGCTTGTGCAGTACTTCTAGGCAATCATATCGGCGGGTGACACAAAGTGATTCGAGTTCGTTAGCCCCACCATTTTCTTTAACGAACGATAACTTTTTCTGAAAAGAACAAGTGTCCGATCCCGGCCGAAACGACTCGAATTACACTTCGAGACCCGCCGACATGATCGCCACGATGCACAGAGCACCCTCGTAAATTTTCGGGCAAATCGGACGACGTTGAATTTTTTCACAACAAGGACCGAAACCCTAGGCCGAACAAAATGGTCGGATGCGAAGTAAAATTGTTTGGCTCGAAATTTTACGAGCTTGTGCAGCACTTCTAGGCAATCATATCGGCGGGTGACACAAAGTGATTCGAGTTCGTTAGCCCCACCATTTTCTTTAACGAACGATAACTTTTTCTGAAAAGAACAAGTGTCCGATCCCGGCCGAAACGACTCCAATTACACTTCGAGACCCGCCGACATGATCGCCACAATGCACAGAGCACCCTCGTAAATTTTCGGGCAAATCGGACGACGTTGAATTTTTTCACAACAAGGACCGAAACCCTAGGCCGAACAAAATGGTCGGATGCGAAGTAAAATTGTTTGGCTCGAAATTTACCGAGCTTGTGCAGCACTTCTAGGCAATCATATCGGCGGGTGACACAAAGTGATTCGAGTTCGTTTGCCCCACCATTTTCTTTAACGAACGATAACTTTTTCTGAAAAGAACAAGTGTCCGATCCCGGCCGAAACGACTCGACTTACACTTCGAGACCCGCCGACATGATCGCCACGATGCATAGAGCACCCTCGTAAATTTTCGGGCAAATCAGACGACGTTGTATTTTTTCTCAACCAGGACCGAAACCCTAGGCCGAACAAAATGGTCGGATGCGAAGTGAATTTTTTGGCTCGAAATTTTACGAGCTTGTGCATAACTTCTAGGCAATCATATCGGCGGGTGACACGAAGTGATTCCAGTTCGTTTGCCCCCCATTTTCTTTAACGAACGATAACTTTTTCTGAAAAGAACAAGTGTCCGATCCCGGCCGAAACGACTCGAATTACACTTCGAGACCCGCCGACATGATCGCCACGATGCACAGAGCAACCTCGTAAATTTTCGGGCAAATCGGACGACGTTGTATTTTTTCTCAACCAGGACCGAAACCCTAGGCCGAACAAAATGGTCGGATGCGAAGTCAAATTTTTTGGCTCGAAATTTTACGAGCTTGTGCAGAACTTCTAGGCAATCATATCGGCGGGTGACACGAAGTGATTCGAGTTCGTTTGCCCCCCATTTTCTTTAACAAACGATAACTTTTTCTGAAAATAACAAGTGCCCCGATCCCGGCCGAAACGACTCGAATTACACTTCGAGACCCGCCGACATGATCGCCACGATGCACAGAGCACCCTCGTAAATTTTCGGGCAAATCGGACGACGTTGAATTTTTTCACAACGAGGACCGAAACCCTAGGCCGAACAAAATGGTCGGATGCGAAGTAAAATTGTTTGGCTCGAAATTTTACGAGCTTGTGCAGCACTTCTAGGCAATCATATCGGCGGGTGACACGAAGTGATTCGAGTTCGTTTGCCCCACCATTTTCTTTAACGAACGATAACTTTTTCAGAAAATAACAAGTGCCCCGATCCCGGCCGAAAAGACTCGAATTACACTTCGAGACCCGCCGACATGATCGCCACAATGCACAGAGCACCCTCGTAAATTTTCGGGCAAATCGGACGACGTTGAATTTTTTCACAACAAGGACCGAAACCCTAGGCCGAACAAAATGATCGGATGCGAAGTAAAATTGTTTGGCTCGAAATTTTACGAGCTTGTGCAGCACTTCTAGGCAATCATATCGGCGGGTGACACAAAGTGATTCGAGTTCGTTTGCCCCACCATTTTCGTTAACGAACGATAACTTTTTCTGAAAAGAACAAGTGTCCGATCCCGGCCGAAACGACTCGAATTACACTTCGAGACCCGCCGACATGATCGCCACGATGCACAGAGCACCCTCGTAAATTTTTGGGCAAATCGGACGACGTTGTATTTTTTCTCAACCAGGACCGAAACCCTAGGCCGAACAAAATGGTCGGATGCGAAGTGAAATTTTTTGGCTCGAAATTTTACGAGCTTGTGCAGTACTTCTAGGCAATCATATCGGCGGGTGACACAAAGTGATTCGAGTTCGTTAGCCCCACCATTTTCTTTAACGAACGATAACTTTTTCTGAAAAGAACAAGTGTCCGATCCCGGCCGAAACGACTCGAATTACACTTCGAGACCCGCCGACATGATCGCCACGATGCACAGAGCACCCTCGTAAATTTTCGGGCAAATCGGACGACGTTGAATTTTTTCACAACAAGGACCGAAACCCTAGGCCGAACAAAATGGTCGGATGCGAAGTAAAATTGTTTGGCTCGAAATTTTACGAGCTTGTGCAGCACTTCTAGGCAATCATATCGGCGGGTGACACAAAGTGATTCGAGTTCGTTAGCCCCACCATTTTCTTTAACGAACGATAACTTTTTCTGAAAAGAACAAGTGTCCGATCCCGGCCGAAACGACTCGAATTACACTTCGAGACCCGCCGACATGATCGCCACAATGCACAGAGCACCCTCGTAAATTTTCGGGCAAATCGGACGACGTTGAATTTTTTCACAACAAGGACCGAAACCCTAGGCCGAACAAAATGGTCGGATGCGAAGTAAAATTGTTTGGCTCGAAATTTACCGAGCTTGTGCAGCACTTCTAGGCAATCATATCGGCGGGTGACACAAAGTGATTCGAGTTCGTTTGCCCCACCATTTTCTTTAACGAACGATAACTTTTTCTGAAAAGAACAAGTGTCCGATCCCGGCCGAAACGACTCGACTTACACTTCGAGACCCGCCGACATGATCGCCACGATGCATAGAGCACCCTCGTAAATTTTCGGGCAAATCAGACGACGTTGTATTTTTTCTCAACCAGGACCGAAACCCTAGGCCGAACAAAATGGTCGGATGCGAAGTGAATTTTTTTGCTCGAAATTTTACGAGCTTGTGCATAACTTCTAGGCAATCATATCGGCGGGTGACACGAAGTGATTCCAGTTCGTTTGCCCCCCATTTTCTTTAACGAACGATAACTTTTTCTGAAAATAACAAGTGCCCCGATCCCGGCCGAAACGACTCGAATTAGACTTCGAGACCCGCCGACATGATCGCCACGATGCACAGAGCACCCTCGTAAATTTTCGGGCAAATCGGACGACGTTGAATTTTTTCACAACAAGGACCGAAACCATAGGCCGAACAAAATGGTCGGATGCGAAGTAAAATTGTTTGGCTCGAAATTTTACGAGCTTGTGCAGCACTTCTAGGCAATCATATCGGCGGGTGACACGAAGTGATTCGAGTTCGTTTGCCCCACCATTTTCTTTAACGAACGAAAAATTTTTCTGAAAAGAACAAGTGTCCGATCCCGGCGGAAACGACTCGAATTACACTTCGAGACCCGCCGACATGATCGCCACGATGCACAGAGCACCCTCGTAAATTTTCGGGCAAATCGGACGACGTTGTATTTTTTCACAACCAGGACCGAAACCCTAGTCCGAACAAAATGGTCGGAGGCGAAGTAAAATTGTTTGGCTCGAAATTTTACGAGCTTGTGCAGCACTTCTAGGCAATCATATCGGCGGGTGACACGAAGTGATTCGAGTTCGTTTGCCCCACCATTTTCTTTAACGAACGATAACTTTTTCAGAAAATAACAAGTGCCCCGATCCCGGCCGAAACGACTCGAATTACACTTCGAGACCCGCCGACATGATCGCCACGATGCACAGAGCACCCTCGTAAATTTTTGGGCAAATCGGACGACGTTGTATTTTTTCTCAACCAGGACCGAAACCCTAGGCCGAACAAAATGGTCGGATGCGAAGTGAAATTTTTTGGCTCGAAATTTTACGAGCTTGTGCAGAACTGCTGGGCAATCATATCGGCGGGTGCCACGAAGTGATTCGAGTTCGTTTGCCCCCCCATTTTCTTTAACGAACGATAACTTTTTCTGAAAAAAAACAAGTGCCCCGATCCCGGCCGAAACGACTCGAATTACACTTCGAGACCCGCCGACATGATCGCCACGATGCACAGAGCACCCTCGTAAATTTTCGGGCAAATCGGACGACGTTGTATTTTTTCTCAACCAGGACCGAAACCCTAGGCCGAACAAAATCGTCGGATGCGAAGTGAAATTTTTTCGCTCGAAATTTTACGAGCTTGTGCAGAACTTCTAGGCAATCATATCGGCGGGTGACACGAAGTGATTCGAGTTTGTTTGCCCCCCATTTTCTTTAACGAATGATAACTTTTTCTGAAAATAACAAGTGTCCGATCCCGGCCGAAACGACTCGAATTACACTTCGAGACCCGCCGACAAGATCGCCACGACGCACAGAGCACCCTCGTAAATTTTCGGGCAAATCGGACGACGTTGTATTATTTCACAACCAGGACCGAAACCCTACGCCGAACAAAATGGTCGGATGCGAAGTAAAATTGTTTGGCTCGAAATTTTACGAGCTTTTGCAGAACTTCTACGCAATCATATCGGCCCGTGACACGAAGTGATTTTAGTTTGTTTGCCCCACCATTTTCTTTAACGAACAATAACTTTTTGTGAAAATAACAAGTGTCCCGATCCCGGCCGAAACGACTCGAATTACACTTCGAGACTCGCCGACATGATTGCCACGATGCACAGAGCACCCTCGTAAATTTTCGGGCAAATCAAACGACGTTGTATTTTTTCCCAACCAGGACCGAAACCCTAGGCCGAACAAAATGGTCGGATGCGAAGTGAAATTTTTTGGCTCGAAATTTTACGAGCTTGTGCAGAACTGCTGGGCAATCATATCGGCGGGTGCCACGAAGTGATTCGAGTTCGTTTGCCCCCCCATTTTCTTTAACAAACGATAACTTTTTCTGAAAAAAAACAAGTGCCCCGATCCCGGCCGAAACGACTCGAATTACACTTCGAGACCCGCCGACATGATCGCCACGACGCACAGAGCACCCTCGTAAATTTTCGGGCAAATCGGACGACGTTGTATTATTTCACAACCAGGACCGAAACCCTACGCCGAACAAAATGGTCGGATGCGAAGTAAAATTGTTTGGCTCGAAATTTTACGAGCTTTTGCAGAACTTCTACGCAATCATATCGGCCCGTGACACGAAGTGATTCGAGTTTGTTTGCCCCACCATTTTCTTTAACGAACAATAACTTTTTGTGAAAATAACAAGTGTCCCGATCCCGGCCGAAACGACTCGAATTACACTTCGAGACTCGCCGACATGATCGCCACGATGCACAGAGCACCCTCGTAAATTTTCGGGCAAATCAAACGACGTTGTATTTTTTCCCAACCAGGACCGAAACCCTAGGCCGAACAAAATGGTCGGATGCGAAGTGAAATTTTTTGGCTCGAAATTTTACGAGCTTGTGCAGAACTGCTGGGCAATCATATCGGCGGGTGCCACGAAGTGATTCGAGTTCGTTTGCCCCCCCATTTTCTTTAACAAACGATAACTTTTTCTGAAAAAAAACAAGTGCCCCGATCCCGGCCGAAACGACTCGAATTACACTTCGAGACCCGCCGACATGATCGCCACGACGCACAGAGCACCCTCGTAAATTTTCGGGCAAATCGGACGACGTTGTATTATTTCACAACCAGGACCGAAACCCTACGCCGAACAAAATGGTCGGATACGAAGTAAAATTGTTTGGCTCGAAATTTTACGAGCTTTTGCAGAACTTCTACGCAATCATATCGGCCCGTGACACGAAGTGATTCGAGTTTGTTTGCCCCACCATTTTCTTTAACGAACAATAACTTTTTGTGAAAATAACAAGTGTCCCGATCCCGGCCGAAACGACTCGAATTACACTTCGAGACTCGCCGACATGATTGCCACGATGCACAGAGCACCCTCGTAAATTTTCGGGCAAATCAAACGACGTTGTATTTTTTCCCAACCAGGACCGAAACCCTAGGCCGAACAAAATGGTCGGATGCGAAGTGAAATTTTTTGGCTCGAAATTTTACGAGCTTGTGCAGAACTTCTGGGCAATCATATCGGCGGGTGCCACGAAGTGATTCGAGTTCGTTTGCCCCCCCATTTTCTTTAACGAACGATAACTTTCTGTGAAAATAACAAGTGTCCCGATCCCGGCCGAAACGACTCGAATTACACTTCGAGACCCGCCGACATGATTGCCACGATGCACAGAGCACCCTCGTAAATTTTCGGGCAAATCGGACGACGTTGAATTTTTTCACAACAAGGACCGAAACCCTAGGCCGAACAAAATGGTCGGATGCGAAGTGAAATTTTTTGGCTCGAAATTTTACGAGCTTGTGCAGAACTTCTACGCAATCATATCGGCGGGTCACACGAAGTGATTCGAGTTCGTTTGCCCCACCATTTTCTTTAACGAACGATAACTTTTTCTGAAAAGAACAAGTGTCCGATCCCGGCCGAAACGACTCGAATTACACTTCGAGACCCGCCGACATGATCGCCACGACGCACAGAGCACCCTCGTAAATTTTCGGGCAAATCGGACGACGTTGTATTTTTTCACAACCCGGACCGAAACCATAGGCCGAACAAAACGGTCGGATGCGAAGTAAAATTGTTTGGCTCGAAATTTTACGAGCTTGTGCAGAACTTCTACGCAATCATATCGGCGGGTCACACGAAGTGATTCGAGTTCGTTTGCCCCACCATTTTCTTTAACGAACGATAACTTTCTGTGAAAATAACAAGTGTCCCGATCCCGGCCGAAACGACTCGAATTACACTTCGAGACCCGCCGACATGATTGCCACGATGCACAGAGCACCCTCGTAAATTTTCGGGCAAATCAGACGACGTTGTATTTTTTCACAACAAGGACCGAAACCCTAGGCCGAACAAAATGGTCGGATGCGAAGTGAAATTTTTTGGCTCGAAATTTTACGAGCTTGTGCAGAACTTCTGGGCAATCATATCGGCGGGTGCCACGAAGTGATTCGAGTTCGTTTGCCCCCCCATTTTCTTTAACGAACGATAACTTTTTCTGAAAAAAAACAAGTGCCCCGATCCCGGCCGAAACGACTCGAATTACACTTCGAGACCCGCCGACATGATCGCCACGATGCACAGAGCACCCTCGTAAATTTTCGGGCAAATCGGACGACGTTGAATTTTTTCACAACAAGGACCGAAACCCTAGGCCGAACAAAATGGTCGGATGCGAAGTAAATTTGTTTGGCTCGAAATTTTACGAGCTTGTGCAGCACTTCTAGGCAATCATATCGGCGGGTGACACGAAGTGATTCGAGTTCGTTTGCCCCACCATTTTCTTTAACGAACGATAACTTTTTCTGAAAAGAACAAGTGTCCGATCCCGGCCAAAACGACTCGAATTACACTTCGAGACCCGCCGACATGATCGCCACGATGCACAGAGCACCCTCGTAAATTTTCGGGCAAATCGGACGACGTTGTATTTTTTCACAACCAGGACCGAAACCCTAGGCCGAACAAAATGGTCGGATGGGAAGTGAAATTTTTTTGCTCGAAATTTTACGAGCTTGTGTAGAACTTCTAGGCAATCATATCGGCGGGTGACACGAAGTGATTCGAGTTCATTTGCCCCCCCCCATTTTTTTAACGAACGATAACTTTTTCTGAAAATAACAAGTGCCCCGATCCCGGCCGAAACGACTCGAATTACACTTCGAGACCCGCCGACATGATCGCCACGACGCACAGAGCACCCTCGTAAATTTTCGGGCAAATCGGACGACGTTGTATTTTTTCTCAACCAGGACCGAAACCCTAGGCCGAACAAAATGGTCGGATGCGAAGTGAAATTTTTTGGCTCGAAATTTTACGAGTTTGTGCAGAACTTCTAGGCAATCATATCGGCGGGTGACACGAAGTGATTCGAGTTCGTTTGCCCCACGATTTTCTTTAACGAACGATAACTTTTTCTGAAAAGAACAAGTGTCCGATCCCGGCCGAAACGACTCGAATTACACTTCGAGACCCGCCGACATGATCGCCACGATGCACAGAGCACCCTCGTAAATTTTCCGGCAAATCGGACGACGTTGTATTTTTTCTCAACCAGGACCGAAACCCT
Organism: Corylus avellana; assembly: GCF_965113065.1. Classification (NCBI taxonomy): domain Eukaryota; kingdom Viridiplantae; phylum Streptophyta; class Magnoliopsida; order Fagales; family Betulaceae; genus Corylus; species Corylus avellana. The sequence goes on from NC_142496.1 coordinate 12,313,986, forward strand.
AGGCCGAACAAAATGGTCGGATGCGAAGTGAAATTTTTTGGCTCGAAATTTTACGAGCTTGTGCAGAACTTCTAGGCAATCATATCGGCGGGTGACACGAAGTGATTCGAGTTCGTTTGCCCCACCATTTTCTTTAACGAACGATAACTTTTTCTGAAAAGAACAAGTGTCCGATCCCGGCCGAAACGACTCGACTTACACTTCGAGACCCGCCGACATGATTGCCACGATGCACAGAGCACCCTCGTAAATTTTCGGGCAAATCAGACGACGTTGTATTTTTTCACAACCAGGACCGAAACCCTAGGCCGAACAAAATGGTCGGATGCGAAGTAAAATTTTTTGGCTCGAAATTTTACGAGCTTGTGCAGAACTTCTGGGCAATCATATCGGCGGGTGCCACGAAGTGATTCGAGTTCGTTTGCCCCCCCATTTTCTTTAACGAACGATAACTTTTTCTGAAAAAAACAAGTGCCCCGATCCCGGCCGAAACGACTCGAATTACACTTCGAGACCCGCCGACATGATCGCCACGATGCACAGAGCGCCCTCGTAAATTTTCGGGCAAATCGAACGACGTTGTATTTTTTCACAACCAGGACCGAAACCCTAGTCCGAACAAAATGGTCGGATGCGAAGTAAATTTGTTTGGCTCGAAATTTTACGAGCTTGTGCAGCACTTCTAGGCAATCATATCGGCGGGTGACACGAAGTGATTCGAATTCGTTTGCCCCACCATTTTCTTTAACGAACGATAACTTTTTCTGAAAAGAACAAGTGTCCGATCCCGGCCGAAACGACTCGAATTACACTTCGAGACCCGCCGACATGATCGCCACGATGCACAGAGCACCCTCGTAAATTTTCGGGCAAATCGGACGACGTTGTATTTTTTCACAACCAGGACCGAAACCCTAGTCCGAACAAAATGGTCGGATGCGAAGTAAATTTGTTTGGCTCGAAATTTTACGAGCTTGTGCAGCACTTCTAGGCAATCATATCGGCGGGTGACACGAAGTGATTCGAGTTCGTTTGCCCCACCATTTTCTTTAACGAACGATAACTTTTTCTGAAAAGAACAAGTGTCCGATCCCGGCCGAAACGACTCGAATTACACTTCGAGACCCGCCGACATGATCGCCACGATGCACAGAGCGCCCTCGTAAATTTTCGGGCAAATCGGACGACGTTGTATTTTTTCACAACCAGGACCGAAACCCTAGTCCGAACAAAATGGTCGGATGCGAAGTAAATTTGTTTGGCTCGAAATTTTACGAGCTTGTGCAACACTTCAAGGCAATCATATCGGCGGGTGACACGAAGTGATTCGAGTTCGTTTGCCCCACCATTTTCTTTAACGAACGATAACTTTTTCTGAAAAGAACAAGTGTCCGATCCCGGCCGAAACGACTCGAATTATATTTCGAGACCCGCCGACATGATCGCCACGATGCACAGAGCGCCCTCGTAAATTTTCGGGCAAATCGGACGACGTTGTATTTTTTCTCAACCAGGACCGAAACCCTAGGCCGAACAAAATGGTCGGATGCGAAGTGAAATTTTTTGGCTCGAGATTTTACGAGCTTGTGCAGAACTTCTAGGCAATCATATCGGCGGGTGACACGAAGTGATTCGAGTTCATTTGCCCCCCCGCCCCCCCATTTTCTTTAACGAACGATAACTTTTTCTGAAAATAACAAGTGTCCGATCCCGGCCGAAACGACTCGAATTACACTTCGAGACCCGCCGACATGATCGCCACGATGCGCAGAGCACCCTCGTAAATTTTCGGGCAAATAGGACGACGTTGTATTTTTTCACAACCAGGACCGAAACCCTAGTCCGAACAAAATGGTCGGATGCGAAGTAAAATTGTTTGGCTCGAAATTTTACGAGCTTGTGCAGCACTTCTAGGCAATCATATCGGCGGGTGACACGAAGTGATTCGAGTTCGTTTGCCCCACCATTTTCTTTAACGAACGATAACTTTTTCCGAAAAGAACAAGTGTCCGATCCCGGCCGAAACGACTCGAATTACACTTCGAGACCCGCCGACGTGATCGCCACGACGCACAGAGCACCCTCGTAAATTTTCGGGCAAATCGGACGACGTTGTATTTTTTCACAACCAGGACCGAAACCCTAGGCCGAAAAAAATGGTCGGATGCGAAGTAAAATTGTTTGGCTCGAAATTTTACGAGCTTGTGCAGGACTTCTACGCAATCATATCGGCGGGTCACACGAAGTGATTCGAGTTCGTTTGCCCCACCATTTTCTTTAACGAACGATAACTTTCTGTGAAAATAACAAGTGTCCCGATCCCGGCCGAAACGACTCGAATTACACTTCGAGACCCGCCGGCATGATCGCCACGATGCACAGAGCACCCTCGTAAATTTTCGGGCAAATCGGACGACGTTGAATTTTTTCAGAACCAGGACCGAAACCCTAGGCCGAACAAAATGGTCGGATGCGAAGTAAAATTGTTTGGCTCGAAATTTTACGAGCTTGTGCAGCACTTCTAGGCAATCATATCGGCGGGTGACACGAAGTGATTCGAGTTCGTTTGCCCCACCATTTTCTCTAACGAACGATAACTTTTTCTCAAAAGAACAAGTGTCCGATCCCGGCCGAAACGACTCGAATTACACTTCGAGACCCGCCGACATGATCGCCACGATGCACAGAGCACCCTCGAAAATTTTCGGGCAAATCGGACGACGTTGAATTTTTTCACAGCCAGGACCGAAACCCTAGGCCGAACAAAATGGTCGGATGCGAAGTAAAATTGTTTGGCTCGAAATTTTACGAGCTTGTGCAGCACTTCTAGACAATCATATCAGCGGGTGACACGAAGTGATTCGAGTTCGTTTGCCCCCCAATTTTCTTTAACGAACGATAACTTTTTCTGAAAATAACAAGTACCCTAATCCCGGCCGAAACGACTCGAATTACACTTCGAGACCCGCCGACATGATCGCCACGATGCACAGAGCACCCTCGTAAATTTTCGGGCAAATCGGACGACGTTGTATTTTTTCACAACAAGGACCGAAACCCTAGGCCGAACAAAATGGTCGGATGCGAAGTAAATTTGTTTGGCTCGAAATTTTACGAGCTTGTGCAGCACTTCTAGGCAATCATATCGGCGGGTGACACGAAGTGATTCGAGTTCGTTTGCCCCACCATTTTCTTTAACGAACGATAACTTTTTCTGAAAAGAACAAGTGTCCGATCCCGGCCAAAACGACTCGAATTACACTTCGAGACCCGCCGACATGATCGCCACGATGCACAGAGCACCCTCGTAAATTTTCGGGCAAATCGGACGACGTTGTATTTTTTCACAACCAGGACCGAAACCCTAGGCCGAACAAAATGGTCGGATGGGAAGTGAAATTTTTTTGCTCGAAATTTTACGAGCTTGTGTAGAACTTCTAGGCAATCATATCGGCGGGTGACACGAAGTGATTCGAGTTCATTTGCCCCCCCCCATTTTTTTAACGAACGATAACTTTTTCTGAAAATAACAAGTGCCCCGATCCCGGCCGAAACGACTCGAATTACACTTCGAGACCCGCCGACATGATCGCCACGACGCACAGAGCACCCTCGTAAATTTTCGGGCAAATCGGACGACGTTGTATTTTTTCTCAACCAGGACCGAAACCCTAGGCCGAACAAAATGGTCGGATGCGAAGTAAAATTGTTTGGCTCGAAATTTTACGAGCTTGTGCAGCACTTCTAGGCAATCATATCGGCGGGTGACACGAAGTGATTCGAGTTCGTTTGCCCCACCATTTTCTTTAACGAACGATAACTTTTTCTGAAAAGAACAAGTGTCCGATCCCGGCCGAAACGACTCGAATTACACTTCGAGACCCGCCGACATGATCGCCACGATGCACAGAGCACCCTCGTAAATTTTCGGGCAAATCGGACGACGTTGAATTTTTTCACAGCCAGGACCGAAACCCTAGGCCGAACAAAATGGTCGGATACGAAGTAAAATTGTTTGGCTCGAAATTTTACGAGCTTGTGCAGCACTTCTAGACAATCATATCGGCGGGTGACACGAAGTGATTCGAGTTCGTTTGCCCCACCATTTTCTCTAACGAACGATAACTTTTTCTCAAAAGAACAAGTGTCCGATCCCGGCCGAAACGACTCGAATTACACTTCGAGACCCGCCGACATGATCGCCACGATGCACAGAGCACCCTCGAAAATTTTCGGGCAAATCGGACGACGTTGAATTTTTTCACAGCCAGGACCGAAACCCTAGGCCGAACAAAATGGTCGGATGCGAAGTAAAATTGTTTGGCTCGAAATTTTACGAGCTTGTGCAGCACTTCTAGACAATCATATCGGCGGGTGACACGAAGTGATTCGAGTTCGTTTGCCCCACCATTTTCTTTAACGAACGATAACTTTTTCTGAAAAGAACAAGTGTCCGATCCCGGCCAAAATGACTCGAATTACACTTCGAGACCCGCCGACATGATCGCCACGATGCACAGAGCACCCTCGTAAATTTTTGGGCAAATCGGAAGACGTTGAATTTTTTCACAGCCAGGACCGAAACCCTAGGCCGAACAAAATGGTCGGATGCGAAGTAAAATTGTTTCGCTCGAAATTTTACGAGCTTGTGCAGCACTTCTAGGCAATCATATCGGCGGGTGACACGGAGTGATTCGAGTTCGATTGCCCACCATTTTCTTTAACGAACGATAACTTTTTCTGAAAAGAACAAGTGTCCGATCCCGGCCAAAACGACTCGAATTACAGTTCGAGTCCCGCCGACATGATCGCCACGATGCACAGACCACCCTCGTAAATTTTCGGGCAAATCGGAAGACGTTGAATTTTTTGACAGCCAGGACCGAAACCCTAGGCCGAACAAAATGGTCGGATGCGAAGTAAAATTGTTTGGTTCGAAATTTTATGAGCTTGTGCAGCACTTCTAGACAATCATATCGGCGGGTGACACGAAGTGATTCGAGTTCGTTTGCCCCCCCATTTTCTTTAACGAACGATAACTTTTTCTGAAAATAACAAGTGCCCTGATCCCGGCCGAAACGACTCGAATTACACTTCGAGACCCGCCGACATGATCGCCACGATGCACAGAGCACCCTCGTAAATTTTCGGGCAAATCGGACGACGTTGAATTTTTTCAGAACCAGGACCGAAACCATAGGCCGAACAAAATGGTCGGATGCGAAGTAAAATTGTTTGGCTCGAAATTTTACGAGCTTGTGCAGCACTTCTAGGCAAACATATCGGCGGGTGACACGAAGTGATTCGAGTTCGTTTGCCCCACCATTTTCTTTAACGAACGATAACTTTTTCTGAAAAGAACAAGTGTCCGATCCCGACCAAAACGACTCGAATTACACTTCGAGACCCGCCGACATGATCGCCACGATGCACAGAGCACCCTCGTAAATTTTTGGGCAAATCGGAAGACGTTGAATTTTTTCACAGCCAGGACCGAAACCCTAGGCCGAACAAAATGGTCGGATGCGAAGTAAAATTGTTTGGCTCGAAATTTTACGAGCTTGTGCAGCACTTCTAGACAATCATATCGGCGGGTGACACGAAGTGATTCGAGTTCGTTTGCCCCCCAATTTTCTTTAACGAACGATAACTTTTTCTGAAAATAACTAGTACCCTAATCCCGGCCGAAACGACTCGAATTACACTTCGAGACCCGCCGACATGATCGCCACGATGCACAGAGCACCCTCGTAAATTTTCGGGCAAATCGGACGACGTTGAATTTTTTCACAGCCAGGACCGAAACCCTAGGCCGAACAAAATGGTCGGATACGAAGTAAAATTGTTTGGCTCGAAATTTTACGAGCTTGTGCAGCACTTCTAGACAATCATATCGGCGGGTGACACGAAGTGATTCGAGTTCGTTTGCCCCACCACTTTCTTTAACGAACGATAACTTTTTCTGAAAAGAACAAGTGTCCGATCCCGGCCGAAACGACTCGAATTACACTTTGAGACACGCCGACATGATCGCCACGATGCACAGAGCACCCTCGTAAATTTTCGGGCAAATCGGACGACGTTGAATTTTTTCAGAACCAGGATCGAAACCCTAGGCCGAACAAAATGGTCGGATGCGAAGTAAAATTGTTTGGCTCGAAATTTTACGAGCTTGTGCAGCACTTCTAGGCAATCATATCGGCGGGTGACACGAAGTGATTCGAGTTCGTTTGCCCCACCATTTTCTCTAACGAACGATAACTTTTTCTGAAAAGAACAAGTGTCCGATCCCGGCCGAAACGACTCGAATTACACTTCGAGACCCGCCGACATGATCGCCACGATGCACAGAGCACCCTCGAAAATTTTCGGGCAAATCGGACGACGTTGAATTTTTTCACAGCCAGGACCGAAACCCTAGGCCGAACAAAATGGTCGGATGCGAAGTAAAATTGTTTGGCTCGAAATTTTACGAGCTTGTGCAGCACTTCTAGACAATCATATCGGCGGGTGACACGAAGTGATTCGAGTTCGTTCGCCCCACCATTTTCTGTAACGAACGATAACTTTTTCTGAAAAGAACAAGTGTCCGATCCCGGCCGAAACGACTCGAATTAGACTTCGAGACCCGCCGACATGATCGCCACGATGCACAGAGCACACTCGTAAATTTTCGGGCAAATCGGAGGACGTTGAATTTTTTCAGAACCAGGACCGAAACCCTAGGCCGAACAAAATGGTCGGATGCGAAGTAAAATTGTTTGGCTCGAAATTTTACGAGCTTGTGCAGCACTTCTAGGCAATCATATCGGCGGGTGACACGAAGTGATTCGAGTTCGTTTGCGCCACCATTTTCTCTAACGAACGATAACTTTTTCTGAAAAGAACAAGTGTCCGATCCCGGCCGAAACGACTCGAATTACACTTCGAGACCCGCCGACATGATCGACACGATGCACAGAGCACCCTCGTAAATTTTCGGGCAAATCGGACGACGTTGAATTTTTTCACAACCAGGACCGAAACCCTAGGCCGAACAAAATGGTCGGATGCGAAGTAAAATTGTTTGGCTCGAAATTTTACGAGCTTGTGCAGCACTTCTAGACAATCATATCGGCGGGTGACACGAAGTGATTCGAGTTCGTTTGCCCCACCATTTTCTTTAACGAACGATAACTTTTTCTGAAAAGAACAAGTGTCCGATCCCATGCCGAAACGACTCGTATTACACTTCGAGACCCGCCGACATGATCGCCACGATGTACAGAGCACACTCGTAAATTTTCGGGCAAATCGGACGACGTTGAATTTTTTCAGAACCAGGACCGAAACCTTAGGCCGAACAAAATGGTCGGATGCGAAGTAAAATTGTTTGGCTCGAAATTTTACGAGCTTGTGCAGCACTTCTAGGCAATCATATCGGCGGGTGACACGAAGTGATTCGAGTTCGTTTGCCCCACCATTTTCTCTAACGAACGATAACTTTTTCTGAAAAGAACAAGTGTCCGATCCCGGCCGAAACGACTCGAATTACACTTCGAGACCCGCCGACATGATCGACACGATGCACAGAGCACCCTCGTAAATTTTCGGGCAAATCGGACGACGTTGAATTTTTTGACAGCCAGGACCGAAACCCTAGGCCGAACAAAATGGTCGGATGCGAAGTAAAATTGTTTGGCTCGAAATTTTACGAGCTTGTGCAGCACTTCTAGACAATCATATCGGCGGGTGACACGAAGTGATTCGAGTTCGTTTGCCCCACCATTTTCTTTAACGAACGATAACTTTTTCTGAAAAGAACAAGTGTCCGATCCCGGCTAAAACGACTCGAATTACACTTCGAGACCCGCCGACATGATCGCCACGATGCACAGAGCACCCTCGTAAATTTTTGGGCAAATCGGAAGACATTGAATTTTTTCACAGCCAGGACCGAAACCCTAGGCCGAACAAAATGGTCGGATGCGAAGTAAAATTGTTTGGCTCGAAATTTTACGAGCTTGTGCAGCACTTCTAGGCAATCATATCGGCGGGTGACACGGAGTGATTCGAGTTCGATTGCCCACCATTTTCTTTAACGAACGATAACTTTTTCTGAAAAGAACAAGTGTCCGATCCCGGCCAAAACGACTCGAATTACACTTCGAGTCCCTCCGACATGATCGCCACGATGCGCAGACCACCCTCGTAAATTTTCGGGCAAATCGGAAGACGTTGAATTTTTTGACAGCCAGGACCGAAACCCTAGGCCGAACAAAATGGTCGGATGCGAAGTAAAATTGTTTGGTTCGAAATTTTATGAGCTTGTGCAGCACTTCTAGACAATCATATCGGCGGGTGACACGAAGTGATTCGAGTTCGTTTGCCCCCCCATTTTCTTTAACGAACGATAACTTTTTCTGAAAATAACAAGTGCCCTGATCCCGGCCGAAACGACTCGAATTACACTTCGAGACCCGCCGACATGATCGCCACGATGCACAGAGCACCCTCGTAAATTTTCGGGCAAATCGGACGACGTTGAATTTTTTCAGAACCAGGACCGAAACCTTAGGCCGAACAAAATGGTCGGATGCGAAGTAAAATTGTTTGGCTCGAAATTTTACGAGCTTGTGCAGCACTTCTAGGCAAACATATCGGCGGGTGACACGAAGTGATTCGAGTTCGTTTGCCCCACCATTTTCTTTAACGAACGATAACTTTTTCTGAAAAGAACAAGTGTCCGATCCCGGCCAAAACGACTCGAATTACACTTCGAGACCCGCCGACATGATCGCCACGATGCACAGAGCACCCTCGTAGATTTTTGGGCAAATCGGAAGACGTTGAATTTTTTCACAGCCAGGACCGAAACCCTAGGCCGAACAAAATGGTCGGATGCGAAGTAAAATTGTTTGGCTCGAAATTTTATGAGCTTGTGCAGCACTTCTAGACAATCATATCGGCGGGTGACACGAAGTGATTCGAGTTCGTTTGCCCCCCCATTTTCTTTAACGAACGATAACTTTTTCTGAAAATAACAAGTGCCCTGATCCCGGCCGAAACGACTCGAATTACACTTCGAGACCCGCCGACATGATCGCCACGATGCACAGAGCACCCTCGTAAATTTTCGGGCAAATCGGACGACGTTGAATTTTTTCACAGCCAGGACCGAAACCCTAGGCCGAACAAGATGGTCGGATGCGAAGTAAAATTGTTTGGCTCGAAATTTTACGAGCTTGTGCAGCACTTCTAGGCAATCATATCGGCGGGTGACACGAAGTGATTCGAGTTCGTTTGCCCCACCATTTTCATTAACGAACGATAACTTTTTCTGAAAAGAACAAGTGTCCGATCCCGGCCGAAACGACTCGAATTACACTTCGAGACCCGCCGACATGATCGCCACGATGCACAGAGCACCCTCGTAAATTTTCGTGCAAATCGGAAGACGTTGAATTTTTTCACAGCCAGGACCGAAACCCTAGTCCGAACAAAATGGTCGGATGCGAAGTAAAATTGTTTGGCTCGAAATTTTACGAGCTTGTGCAGCACTTCTAGGCAATCTTATCGGCAGGTGACACGAAGTGATTCGAGTTCGTTTGCCCCACCATTTTCTTTAACGAACGATAACTTTTTCTGAAAAGAACTAGTGTCCGATCCCGGCCGAAACGACTCGAATTACACTTCGAGACCCGCCGACATGATCGCCACGATGCACAGAGCACCCTCGTAAATTTTCGGGCAAATCGGACGACGTTGTATTTTTTTCACAGCCAGGACCGAAACCCTAGGCCGAACAAAATGGTCGGATGCGAAGTAAAATTGTTTGGCTCGAAATTTTACGAGCTTGTGCAGCACTTCTAGGCAATCATATCGGCGGGTGACACGAAGTGATTCGAGTTCGTTTGCCCCACCATTTTCTCTAACGAACGATAACTTTTTCTGAAAAGAACAAGTGTCCGATCCCGGCCGAAACGACCCGAATTACACTTCGAGACCCGCCGACATGATCGCCACGATGCACAGAGCACCCTCGTAAATTTTCGTGCAAATCGGAAGACGTTGAATTTTTTCACAGCCAGGACCGAAACCCTAGTCCGAACAAAATGGTCGGATGCGAAGTAAAATTGTTTGGCTCGAAATTTTACGAGCTTGTGCAGCACTTCTAGGCTATCATATCGGCAGGTGACACGAAGTGATTCGAGTTCGTTTGCCCCACCATTTTCTTTAACGAACGATAACTTTTTCTGAAAAGAACAAGTGTCCGATCCCGGCCGAAACGACTCGAATTACACTTCGAGACCCGCCGACATGATCGCCACGATGCACAGAGCACCCTCGTAAATTTTCGGGCAAATCGGACGACGTTGTATTTTTTTCACAGCCAGGACCGAAACCCTAGGCCGAACAAAATGGTCGGATGCGAAGTAAAATTGTTTGGCTCGAAATTTTACGAGCTTGTGCAGCACTTCTAGGCAATCATATCGGCAGGTGACACGAAGTGATTCGAGTTCGTTTGCCCCACCATTTTCTTTAACGAACGATAACTTTTTCTGAAAAGAACAAGTGTCCGATCCCGGCCGAAACGACTCGAATTACACTTCGAGACCCGCCGACATGATCGACACGATGCACAGAGCACCCTCGTAAATTTTCGGGCAAATCGGACGACGTTGAATTTTTTCACAGCCAGGACCGAAACCCTAGGCCGAACAAAATGGTCGGATGCGAAGTAAAATTGTTTGGCTCGAAATTTTACGAGCTTGTGCAGCACTTCTAGACAATCATATCGGCGGGTGACACGAAGTGATTCGAGTTCGTTTGCCCCACCATTTTCTTTAACGAACGATAACTTTTTCTGAAAAGAACAAGTGTCCGATCCCATGCCGAAACGACTCGTATTACACTTCGAGACCCGCCGACATGATCGCCACGATGCACAGAGCACACTCGTAAATTTTCGGGCAAATCGGACGACGTTGAATTTTTTCAGAACCAGGACCGAAACCTTAGGCCGAACAAAATGGTCGGATGCGAAGTAAAATTGTTTGGCTCGAAATTTTACGAGCTTGTGCAGCACTTCTAGGCAATCATATCGGCGGGTGACACGAAGTGATTCGAGTTCGTTTGCCCCACCATTTTCTCTAACGAACGATAACTTTTTCTGAAAAGAACAAGTGTCCGATCCCGGCCGAAACGACTCGAATTACACTTCGAGACCCGCCGACATGATCGACACGATGCACAGAGCACCCTCGTAAATTTTCGGGCAAATCGGACGACGTTGAATTTTTTGACAGCCAGGACCGAAACCCTAGGCCGAACAAAATGGTCGGATGCGAAGTAAAATTGTTTGGCTCGAAATTTTTCGAGCTTGTGCAGCACTTCTAGACAATCATATCGGCGGGTGACACGAAGTGATTCGAGTTCGTTTGCCCCACCATTTTCTTTAACGAACGATAACTTTTTCTGAAAAGAACAAGTGTCCGATCCCGGCTAAAACGACTCGAATTACACTTCGAGACCCGCCGACATGATCGCCACGATGCACAGAGCACCCTCGTAAATTTTTGGGCAAATCGGAAGACATTGAATTTTTTCACAGCCAGGACCGAAACCCTAGGCCGAACAAAATGGTCGGATGCGAAGTAAAATTGTTTGGCTCGAAATTTTACGAGCTTGTGCAGCACTTCTAGGCAATCATATCGGCGGGTGACACGGAGTGATTCGAGTTCGATTGCCCACCATTTTCTTTAACGAACGATAACTTTTTCTGAAAAGAACAAGTGTCCGATCCCGGCCAAAACGACTCGAATTACACTTCGAGTCCCTCCGACATGATCGCCACGATGCGCAGACCACCCTCGTAAATTTTCGGGCAAATCGGAAGACGTTGAATTTTTTGACAGCCAGGACCGAAACCCTAGGCCGAACAAAATGGTCGGATGCGAAGTAAAATTGTTTGGTTCGAAATTTTATGAGCTTGTGCAGCACTTCTAGACAATCATATCGGCGGGTGACACGAAGTGATTCGAGTTCGTTTGCCCCCCCATTTTCTTTAACGAACGATAACTTTTTCTGAAAATAACAAGTGCCCTGATCCCGGCCGAAACGACTCGAATTACACTTCGAGACCCGCCGACATGATCGCCACGATGCACAGAGCACCCTCGTAAATTTTCGGGCAAATCGGACGACGTTGAATTTTTTCAGAACCAGGACCGAAACCTTAGGCCGAACAAAATGGTCGGATGCGAAGTAAAATTGTTTGGCTCGAAATTTTACGAGCTTGTGCAGCACTTCTAGGCAAACATATCGGCGGGTGACACGAAGTGATTCGAGTTCGTTTGCCCCACCATTTTCTTTAACGAACGATAACTTTTTCTGAAAAGAACAAGTGTCCGATCCCGGCCAAAACGACTCGAATTACACTTCGAGACCCGCCGACATGATCGCCACGATGCACAGAGCACCCTCGTAGATTTTTGGGCAAATCGGAAGACGTTGAATTTTTTCACAGCCAGGACCGAAACCTTAGGCCGAACAAAATGGTCGGATGCGAAGTAAAATTGTTTGGCTCGAAATTTTATGAGCTTGTGCAGCACTTCTAGACAATCATATCGGCGGGTGACACGAAGTGATTCGAGTTCGTTTGCCCCCCCATTTTCTTTAACGAACGATAACTTTTTCTGAAAATAACAAGTGCCCTGATCCCGGCCGAAACGACTCGAATTACACTTCGAGACCCGCCGACATGATCGCCACGATGCACAGAGCACCCTCGTAAATTTTCGGGCAAATCGGACGACGTTGAATTTTTTCACAGCCAGGACCGAAACCCTAGGCCGAACAAGATGGTCGGATGCGAAGTAAAATTGTTTGGCTCGAAATTTTACGAGCTTGTGCAGCACTTCTAGGCAATCATATCGGCGGGTGACACGAAGTGATTCGAGTTCGTTTGCCCCACCATTTTCATTAACGAACGATAACTTTTTCTGAAAAGAACAAGTGTCCGATCCCGGCCGAAACGACTCGAATTACACTTCGAGACCCGCCGACATGATCGCCACGATGCACAGAGCACCCTCGTAAATTTTCGTGCAAATCGGAAGACGTTGAATTTTTTCACAGCCAGGACCGAAACCCTAGTCCGAACAAAATGGTCGGATGCGAAGTAAAATTGTTTGGCTCGAAATTTTACGAGCTTGTGCAGCACTTCTAGGCAATCTTATCGGCAGGTGACACGAAGTGATTCGAGTTCGTTTGCCCCACCATTTTCTTTAACGAACGATAACTTTTTCTGAAAAGAACTAGTGTCCGATCCCGGCCGAAACGACTCGAATTACACTTCGAGACCCGCCGACATGATCGCCACGATGCACAGAGCACCCTCGTAAATTTTCGGGCAAATCGGACGACGTTGTATTTTTTTCACAGCCAGGACCGAAACCCTAGGCCGAACAAAATGGTCGGATGCGAAGTAAAATTGTTTGGCTCGAAATTTTACGAGCTTGTGCAGCACTTCTAGGCAATCATATCGGCGGGTGACACGAAGTGATTCGAGTTCGTTTGCCCCACCATTTTCTCTAACGAACGATAACTTTTTCTGAAAAGAACAAGTGTGCGATCCCGGCCGAAACGACCCGAATTACACTTCGAGACCCGCCGACATGATCGCCACGATGCACAGAGCACCCTCGTAAATTTTCGTGCAAATCGGAAGACGTTGAATTTTTTCACAGCCAGGACCGAAACCCTAGTCCGAACAAAATGGTCGGATGCGAAGTAAAATTGTTTGGCTCGAAATTTTACGAGCTTGTGCAGCACTTCTAGGCTATCATATCGGCAGGTGACACGAAGTGATTCGAGTTCGTTTGCCCCACCATTTTCTTTAACGAACGATAACTTTTTCTGAAAAGAACAAGTGTCCGATCCCGGCCGAAACGACTCGAATTACACTTCGAGACCCGCCGACATGATCGCCACGATGCACAGAGCACCCTCGTAAATTTTCGGGCAAATCGGACGACGTTGTATTTTTTTCACAGCCAGGACCGAAACCCTAGGCCGAACAAAATGGTCGGATGCGAAGTAAAATTGTTTGGCTCGAAATTTTACGAGCTTGTGCAGCACTTCTAGGCAATCATATCGGCAGGTGACACGAAGTGATTCGAGTTCGTTTGCCCCACCATTTTCTTTAACGAACGATAACTTTTTCTGAAAAGAACAAGTGTCCGATCCCGGCCGAAACGACTCGAATTACACTTCGAGACCCGCCGACATGATCGCCACGATGCACAGAGCACCCTCGTAAATTTTCGGGCAAATCGGACGACGTTGTATTTTTTTCACAGCCAGGACCGAAACCCTAGGCCGAACAAAATGGTCGGATGCGAAGTAAAATTGTTTGGCTCGAAATTTTACGAGCTTGTGCAGCACTTCTAGGCAATCATATCGGCGGGTGACACGAAGTGATTCGAGTTCGTTTGCCCCACCATTTTCTCTAACGAACGATAACTTTTTCTGAAAAGAACAAGTGTCCGATCCGGGCCTAAACGACTCGAATTACACTTCGAGACCCGCCGACATGATCGCCACGATGCACAGAGCACCCTCGTAAATTTTCGGGCAAATCGGACCACGTTGAATTTTTTCACAACCAGGACCGAAACCCTAGGCCGAACAAAATGGTCGGATGCGAAGTAAAATTGTTTGGCCCCAAATTTTACGAGCTTGTGCAGCACTTCTAGGCAATCATATCGGCGGGTGACACGAAGTGATTCGAGTTCGTTTGCCCCACCATTTTCTTTAACGAACGATAACTTTTTCTGAAAAGAACAAGTGTCTGATCCCGGCCAAAACGACTCGAATTACACTTCGAGACCCGCCGACATGATCGCCACGATGCACAGAGCACCCTCGTAAATTTTCGGGCAAATCGGACGAAGTTGAATTTTTTCACAGCCAGGACCGAAACCCTAGGCCGAACAAAATGGTCGGATGCGAAGTAAAATTGTTTGGCTCGAAATTTTACGAGCTTGTGCAGCACTTCTAGGCAATCATATCGGCGGGTGACACGGAGTGATTCGAGTTCGATTGCCCCACCATTTTCTTTAACGAACGATAACTTTTTCTGAAAAGAACAAGTGTCCGATCCCGGCCCAAACGACTCGAATTACACTTCGAGTCCCGCCGACATGATCGCCACGATGCACAGAGCACCCTCGTAAATTTTCGGGCAAATCGAAAGACGTTGAATTTTTTGACAGCCAGGACCGAAACCCTAGGCCGAACAAAATGGTCGGATGCGAAGTAAAATTGTTTGGCTCGAAATTTTATGAGCTTGTGCAGCACTTCTAGACAATCATATCGGCGGGTGACACGAAGTGATTCGAGTTCGTTTGCCCCACCATTTTCTCTAACGAACGATAACTTTTTCTGAAAAGAACAAGTGTCCGATCCGGGCCTAAACGACTCGAATTACACTTCGAGACCCGCCGACATGATCGCCACGATGCACAGAGCATCCTCGTAAATTTTCGGGCAAATCGGACCACGTTGAATTTTTTCACAACCAGGACCGAAACCCTAGGCCGAACAAAATGGTCGGATGCGAAGTAAAATTGTTTGGCTCCAAATTTTACGAGCTTGTGCAGCACTTCTAGGCAATCATATCGGCGGGTGACACGAAGTGATTCGAGTTCGTTTGCCCCACCATTTTCTTTAACGAACGATAACTTTTTCTGAAAAGAACAAGTGTCTGATCCCGGCCAAAACGACTCGAATTACACTTCGAGACCCGCCGACATGATCGCCACGATGCACAGAGCACCCTCGTAAATTTTCGGGCAAATCGGACGAAGTTGAATTTTTTCACAGCCAGGACCGAAACCCTAGGCCGAACAAAATGGTCGGATGCGAAGTAAAATTGTTTGGCTCGAAATTTTACGAGCTTGTGCAGCACTTCTAGGCAATCATATCGGCGGGTGACACGGAGTGATTCGAGTTCGATTGCCCCACCATTTTCTTTAACGAACGATAACTTTTTCTGAAAAGAACAAGTGTCCGATCCCGGCCCAAACGACTCGAATTACACTTCGAGTCCCGCCGACATGATCGCCACGATGCACAGAGCACCCTCGTAAATTTTCGGGCAAATCGAAAGACGTTGAATTTTTTGACAGCCAGGACCGAAACCCTAGGCCGAACAAAATGGTCGGATGCGAAGTAAAATTGTTTGGCTCGAAATTTTATGAGCTTGTGCAGCACTTCTAGACAATCATATCGGCGGGTGACATGAAGTGATTCGAGTTCGTTTGCCCCCCCATTTTCTTTAACGAACGATAACTTTTTCTGAAAATAACAAGTGCCCTGATCCCGGCCGAAACGACTCGAATTACACTTCGAGACCCGCCGACATGATCGCCACGATGCACAGAGCACCCTCGTAAATTTTCGGGCAAATCTGACGACGTTGAATTTTTTCACAGCCATGACCGAAACCCTAGGCCGAACAAGATGGTCGGATGCGAAGTAAAATTGTTTAGCTCGAAATTTTACGAGCTTGTGCAGCACTTCTAGGCAATCATATCGGCGGGTGACACGAAGTGATTCGAGTTCGTTTGCCCCACCATTTTCTCTAACGAACGATAACTTTTTCTGAAAAGAACAAGTGTCCGATCCCGGCCCAAACGACTCGAATTACACTTCGAGACCCGCCGACATGATCGCCACGATGCACAGAGCCCCCTCGTAAATTTTCGTGCAAATCGGAAGACGTTGAATTTTTTCACAGCCAGGACCGAAACCCTAGTCCGAACAAAATGGTCGGATGCGAAGTAAAATTGTTTGGCTCGAAATTTTACGAGCTTGTGCAGCACTTCTAGGCAATCATATCGGCGGGTGACACGAAGTGATTCGAGTTCGTTTGCCCCACCATTTTCTTTAACGAACGATAACTTTTTCTGAAAAGAACAAGTGTCCGATCCCGGCCAAAACGACTCGAATTACACTTCGAGACCCGCCGACATGATCGCCACGATGCACAGAGCACCCTCGTAAATTTTCGGGCAAATCGGACGAAGTTGAATTTTTTCACAGCCAGGACCGAAACCCTAAGCCGAACAAAATGGTCGGATGCGAAGTAAAATTGTTTGGCTCGAAATTTTACGAGCTTGTGCAGCACTTCTAGGCAATCATATCGGCGGGTGACACGGAGTGATTCGAGTTCGATTGCCCCACCATTTTCTTTAACGAACGATAACTTTTTCTGAAAAGAACAAGTGTCCGATCCCGGCCCAAACGACTCGAATTACACTTCGAGTCCCGCCGACATGATCGCCACGATGCACAGAGCACCCTCGTAAATTTTCGGGCAAATCGAAAGACGTTGAATTTTTTGACAGCCAGGACCGAAACCCTAGGCCGAACAAAATGGTCGGATGCGAAGTAAAATTGTTTGGCTCGAAATTTTATGAGCTTGTGCAGCACTTCTAGACAATCATATCGGCGGGTGACACGAAGTGATTCGAGTTCGTTTGCCCCCCCATTTTCTTTAACGAACGATAACTTTTTCTGAAAATAACAAGTGCCCTGATCCCGGCCGAAACGACTCGAATTACACTTCGAGACCCGCCGACATGATCGCCACGATGCACAGAGCACCCTCGTAAATTTTTGGGCAAATCGGACGACGTTGAATTTTTTCACAGCCAGGACCGAAACCCTAGGCCGAACAAGATGGTCGGATGCGAAGTAAAATTGTTTGGCTCGAAATTTTACGAGCTTGTGCAGCACTTCTAGGCAATCATATCGGCAGGTGACACGAAGTGATTCGAGTTCGTTTGCCCCACCATTTTCTTTAACGAACGATAACTTTTTCTGAAAAGAACAAGTGTCCGATCCCGGCCGAAACGACTCGAATTACACTTCGAGACCCGCCGACATGATCGCCACGATGCACAGAGCACCCTCGTAAATTTTCGGGCAAATCGGACGACGTTGTATTTTTTTCACAGCCAGGACCGAAACCCTAGGCCGAACAAAATGGTCGGATGCGAAGTAAAATTGTTTGGCTCGAAATTTTACGAGCTTGTGCAGCACTTCTAGGCAATCATATCGGCGGGTGACACGAAGTGATTCGAGTTCGTTTGCCCCACCATTTTCTCTAACGAACGATAATTTTTTCTGAAAAGAACAAGTGTCCGATCCGGGCCTAAACGACTCGAATTACACTTCGAGACCCGCCGACATGATCGCCACGATGCACAGAGCACCCTCGTAAATTTTCGGGCAAATCGGACCACGTTGAATTTTTTCACAACCAGGACCGAAACCCTAGGCCGAACAAAATGGTCGGATGCGAAGTAAAATTGTTTGGCTCCAAATTTTACGAGCTTGTGCAGCACTTCTAGGCAATCATATCGGCGGGTGACACGAAGTGATTCGGGTTCGTTTGCCCCACCATTTTCTCTAACGAACGATAACTTTTTCTGAAAAGAACAAGTGTCCGATCCTGGCCGAAACGACTCGAATTACACTTCGAGACCCACCGACATGATCGCCACGATGCACAGAGCACCCTCGTAAATTTTCGGGCAAATCGGACGACGTTGAATTTTTTCACAGCCAGGACCGAAACCCTAGGCCGAACAAGATGGTCGGATGCGAAGTAAAATTGTTTGGCTCGAAATTTTACGAGCTTGTGCAGCACTTCTAGGCAATCATATCGGCGGGTGACACGAAGTGATTCGAGTTCGTTTGCCCCACCATTTTCATTAACGAACGATAACTTTTTCTGAAAAGAACAAGTGTCCGATCCCGGCCGAAACGACTCGAATTACACTTCGAGACCCGCCGACATGATCGCCACGATGCACAGAGCACCCTCGTAAATTTTCGGGCAAATCGGACGAAGTTGAATTTTTTCACAGCCAGGACCGAAACCCTAGGCCGAACAAAATGGTCGGATGCGAAGTAAAATTGTTTGGCTCGAAATTTTACGAGCTTGTGCAGCACTTCTAGGCAATCATATCGGCGGGTGACACGAAGTGATTCGAGTTCGTTTGCCCCACCATTTTCTCTAACGAACGATAACTTTTTCTGAAAAGAACAAGTGTCCGATACGGGCCTAAACGACTCGAATTACACTTCGAGACCCGCCGACATGATCGCCACGATGCACAGAGCACCCTCGTAAATTTTCGGGCAAATCGGACAACGTTGAATTTTTTCACAACCAGGACCGAAACCCTAGGCCGAACAAAATGGTCGGATGCGAAGTAAAATTGTTTGGCTCGAAATTTTACGAGCTTGTGCAGCACTTCTAGGCAATTAAATCGGCGGGTGACACGAAGTGATTCGAGTTCGTTTGCCCCACCATTTTCTGTAACGAACGATAACTTTTTCTGAAAATAACAAGTGCCCTGATCCCGGCCGAAACGACTCGAATTACACTTCGAGACCCGCCGACATGATCGCCACGATGCACAGAGCACCCTCGTAAATTTTCGGGCAAATCGGACGACGTTGTATTTTTTCACAGCCAGGACCGAAACCCTAGGCCGAACAAAATGGTCGGATGCGAAGTAAAATTGTTTGGCTCGAAATTTTACGAGCTTGTGCAGCACTTCTAGACAATCATATCGGCGGGTGACACGAACTGATTCGAGTTCGTTTGCCCCACCATTTTCTTTAACGAACGATAACTTTTTCTGAAAAGAACAAGTGTCCGATCCCGGCCGAAACGACTCGAATTACAATTCGAGACCCGCCGACCTGATCGCCACGATGCACAGAGCACCCTCGTAAATTTTGGGGCAAATCGGACGACGTTGAATTTTTTCAGAACCAGGACCGAAACCCTAGGCCGAACAAAATGGTCGGATGCGAAGTAAAATTTTTTGGCTCGAAATTTTACGAGCTTGTGCAGCACTTCTAGGCAATCATATCGGCGGGTGACACGAAGTGATTCGAGTTCGTTTGCCCCACCATTTTCATTAACGAACGATAACTTTTTCTGAAAAGAACAAGTGTCCGATCCCGGCCGAAACGACTCGAATTACACTTCGAGACCCGCCGACATGATCGCCACGATGCACAGAGCACCCTCGTAAATTTTCGGGCAAATCGGACCACGTTGAATTTTTTCACAACCAGGACCGAAACCCTAGGCCGAACAAAATGGTCGGATGCGAAGTAAAATTGTTTGGCTCGAAATTTTACGAGCTTGTGCAGCACTTCTAGGCAATCATATCGGCAGGTGACACGAAGTGATTCGAGTTCGTTTGCCCCACCATTTTCTTTAACGAACGATAACTTTTTCTGAAAAGAACAAGTGTCCGATCCCGGCCGAAACGACTCGAATTACACTTCGAGACCCGCCGACATGATCGCCACGATGCACAGAGCACCCTCGTAAATTTTCGGGCAAATCGGACGACGTTGTATTTTTTTCACAGCCAGGACCGAAACCCTAGGCCGAACAAAATGGTCGGATGCGAAGTAAAATTGTTTGGCTCGAAATTTTACGAGCTTGTGCAGCACTTCTAGGCAATCATATCGGCGGGTGACACGAAGTGATTCGAGTTCGTTTGCCCCACCATTTTCTCTAACGAACGATAACTTTTTCTGAAAAGAACAAGTGTCCGATCCGGGCCTAAACGACTCGAATTACACTTCGAGACCCGCCGACATGATCGCCACGATGCACAGAGCACCCTCGTAAATTTTCGGGCAAATCGGACCACGTTGAATTTTTTCACAACCAGGACCGAAACCTTAGGCCGAACAAAATGGTCGGATGCGAAGTAAAATTGTTTGGCTCCAAATTTTACGAGCTTGTGCAGCACTTCTAGGCAATCATATCGGCGGGTGACACGAAGTGATTCGGGTTCGTTTGCCCCACCATTTTCTCT
Organism: Corylus avellana; assembly: GCF_965113065.1. NCBI lineage: Eukaryota > Viridiplantae > Streptophyta > Magnoliopsida > Fagales > Betulaceae > Corylus > Corylus avellana. The sequence goes on from NC_142496.1 coordinate 12,334,889, forward strand.
AACGAACGATAACTTTTTCTGAAAAGAACAAGTGTCCGATCCGGGCCGAAACGACTCGAATTACACTTCGAGACCCGCCGACATGATCGCCACGATGCACAGAGCACCCTCGTAAATTTTCGGGCAAATCGGACGACGTTGTATTTTTTTCACAGCCAGGACCGAAACCCTAGGCCGAACAAAATGGTCGGATGCGAAGTAAAATTGTTTGGCTCGAAATTTTACGAGCTTGTGCAGCACTTCTAGGCAATCATATCGGCGGGTGACACGAAGTGATTCGAGTTCGTTTGCCCCACCATTTTCTCTAACGAACGATAACTTTTTCTGAAAAGAACAAGTGTCCGATCCCGGCCGAAACGACTCGAATTACACTTCGAGACCCGCCGACATGATCGCCACGATGCACAGAGCACCCTCGTAAATTTTCGTGCAAATTGGACGACGTTGAATTTTTTCACAACCAGGACCGAAACCCTAGTCCGAACAAAATGGTCGGATGCGAAGTACAATTGTTTGGCTCGAAATTTTACGAGCTTGTGCAGCACTTCTAGGCAATCATATCGGCAGGTGACACGAAGTGATTCGAGTTCGTTTGCCCCACCATTTTCTTTAACGAACGATAACTTTTTCTGAAAAGAACAAGTGTCCGATCCCGGCCGAAACGACTCGAATTACACTTCGAGACCCGCCGACATGATCGCCACGATGCACAGAGCACCCTCGTAAATTTTCGGGCAAATCGGACGACGTTGAATTTTTTCAGAACCAGGACCGAAACCCTAGGCCGAACAAAATGGTCGGATGCGAAGTAAAATTGTTTGGCTCGAAATTTTACGAGCTCGTGCAGCACTTCTAGGCAATCATATCGGCGGGTGACACGAAGTGATTCGAGTTCGTTTGCCCCACCATTTTCTTTAACGAACGATAACTTTTTCTGAAAAGAACAAGTGTCCGATCCCGGCCGAAACGACTCGAATTACACTTCGAGAACCGCCGACATGATTGCCACGATGCACAGAGCACCCTCGTAAATTTTCGGGCAAATCGGACGACGTTGAATTTTTTCACAGCCAGGACCGAAACCCTAGGCCGAACAAAATGGTCGGATGCGAAGTAAAATTGTTTGGCTCGAAATTTTACGAGCTTGTGCAGCACTTCTAGGCAATCATATCGGCGGGTGACACGAAGTGATTCGAGTTCGTTTGCCCCACCATTTTCTTTAACGAACGATAACTTTTTCTGAAAAGAACAAGTGTCCGATCCCGGCCGAAACGACTCGAATTACACTTCGAGACCCGCCGACATGATCGCCACGATGCACAGAGCACCCTCGAAAATTTTCGGGCAAATCGGACGACGTTGAATTTTTTCACAGCCAGGACCGAAACCCTAGGCCGAGCAAAATGGTCGGATGCGAAGTAAAATTGTTTGGCTCGAAATTTTACGAGCTTGTGCAGCACTTCTAGACAATCATATCGGCGGGTGACACGAAGTGATTCGAGTTCGTTTGCCCCACCATTTTCTTTAACGAACGATAACTTTTTCTGAAAATAACAAGTGCCCGGATCCCGGCCGAAACGACTCGAATTACACTTCGAGACCCGCCGACATGATCGCCACGATGCACAGAGCACCCTCGTAAATTTTCGGGCAAATCGGACGACGTTGTATTTTTTCACAGCCAGGACCGAAACCCTAGGCCGAACAAAATGGTCGGATGCGAAGTAAAATTGTTTGGCTCGAAATTTTACGAGCTTGTGCAGCACTTCTAGGCAATCAAAATCGGCGGGTGACACGAAGTGATTCGAGTTCGTTTGCCCCACCATTTTCTTTAACGAACGATAACTTTTTCTGAAAATAACAAGTGCCCTGATCCCGGCCGAAACGACTCGAATTACACTTCGAGACCCGCCGACATGATCGCCACGATGCACAGAGCACCCTCGTAAATTTTCGGGCAAATCGGACGACGTTGTATTTTTTCACAGCCAGGACCGAAACCCTAGGCCGAACAAAATGGTCGGATGCGAAGTAAAATTGTTTGGCTCGAAATTTTACGAGCTTGTGCAGCACTTCTAGACAATCATATCGGCGGGTGACACGAACTGATTCGAGTTCGTTTGCCCCACCATTTTCTTTAACGAACGATAACTTTTTCTGAAAAGAACAAGTGTCCGATCCCGGCCGAAACGACTCGAATTACAATTCGAGACCCGCCGACCTGATCGCCACGATGCACAGAGCACCCTCGTAAATTTTGGGGCAAATCGGACGACGTTGAATTTTTTCAGAACCAGGACCGAAACCCTAGGCCGAACAAAATGGTCGGATGCGAAGTAAAATTTTTTGGCTCGAAATTTTACGAGCTTGTGCAGCACTTCTAGGCAATCATATCGGCGGGTGACACGAAGTGATTCGAGTTCGTTTGCCCCACCATTTTCATTAACGAACGATAACTTTTTCTGAAAAGAACAAGTGTCCGATCCCGGCCGAAACGACTCGAATTACACTTCGAGACCCGCCGACATGATCGCCACGATGCACAGAGCACCCTCGTAAATTTTCGGGCAAATCGGACCACGTTGAATTTTTTCACAACCAGGACCGAAACCCTAGGCCGAACAAAATGGTCGGATGCGAAGTAAAATTGTTTGGCTCGAAATTTTACGAGCTTGTGCAGCACTTCTAGGCAATCATATCGGCGGGTGACACGAAGTGATTCGAGTTCGTTTGCCCCACCATTTTCTTTAACGAACGATAACTTTTTCTGAAAAGAACAAGTGTCCGATCCCGGCCAAAACGACTCGAATTACACTTCGAGACCCGCCGACATGATCGCCACGATGCACAGAGCACCCTCGTAAATTTTTGGGCAAATCGGAAGACGTTGAATTTTTTCACAGCCAGGACCGAAACCCTAGGCCGAACAAAATGGTCGGATGCGAAGTAAAATTGTTTGGCTCGAAATTTTACGAGCTTGTGCAGCACTTCTAGACAATCATATCGGCGGGTGACACGGAGTGATTCGAGTTCGTTTGCCCCCCCATTTTCTTTAACGAACGATAACTTTTTCTGAAAATAACAAGTGCCCGGATCCCGGCCGAAACGACTCGAATTACACTACGAGACCCGCCGACATGATCGCCACGATGCACAGAGCACCCTCGTAAATTTTCGGGCAAATCGGAAGACGTTGTATTTTTTCACACCCAGGACCGAAACCCTAGGCCGAACAAAATGGTCGGATGCGAAGTAAAATTGTTTGGTTCGAAATTTTATGAGCTTGTGCAGCACTTCTAGGCAATCATATCGGCGGGTGACACGAAGTGATTCGAGTTCGTTTGCCCCACCATTTTCTTTAACGAACGATAACTTTTTCTGAAAAGAACAAGTGCCCTGATCCCGGCCGAAACGACTCGAATTACACTTCGAGACCCGCCGACATGATCGCCACGATGCACAGAGCACCCTCGTAAATTTTCGGGCAAATCGGACGACGTTGAATTTTTTCACAGCCAGGACCGAAACCCTAGGCCGAACAAGATGGTCGGATGCGAAGTAAAATTGTTTGGCTCGAAATTTTACGAGCTTGTGCAGCACTTCTAGGCAATCATATCGGCGGGTGACACGAAGTGATTCGAGTTCGTTTGCCCAACCATTTTCATTAACGAACGATAACTTTTTCTGAAAAGAACAAGTGTCCGATCCCGGCCGAAACGACTCGAATTACACTTCGAGACCCGCCGACATGATCGCCACGATGCACAGAGCACCCTCGTAAATTTTCGTGCAAATTGGACGACGTTGAATTTTTTCACAACCAGGACCGAAACCCTAGTCCGAACAAAATGGTCGGATGCGAAGTACAATTGTTTGGCTCGAAATTTTACGAGCTTGTGCAGCACTTCTAGGCAATCATATCGGCAGGTGACACGAAGTGATTCGAGTTCGTTTGCCCCACCATTTTCTTTAACGAACGATAACTTTTTCTGAAAAGAACAAGTGTCCGATCCCGGCCGAAACGACTCGAATTACACTTCGAGACCCGCCGACATGATCGCCACGATGCACAGAGCACCCTCGTAAATTTTCGTGCAAATTGGACGACGTTGAATTTTTTCACAACCAGGACCGAAACCCTAGTCCGAACAAAATGGTCGGATGCGAAGTACAATTGTTTGGCTCGAAATTTTACGAGCTTGTGCAGCACTTCTAGGCAATCATATCGGCAGGTGACACGAAGTGATTCGAGTTCGTTTGCCCCACCATTTTCGTTAACGAACGATAACTTTTTCTGAAAAGAACAAGTGTCCGATCCCGGCCGAAACGACTCGAATTACACTTCGAGACCCGCCGACATGATCGCCACGATGCACAGAGCACCCTCGTAAATTTTCGGGCAAATCGGACGACGTTGTATTTTTTTCACAGCCAGGACCGAAACCCTAGGCCGAACAAAATGGTCGGATGCGAAGTAAAATTGTTTGGCTCGAAATTTTACGAGCTTGTGCAGCACTTCTAGGCAATCATATCGGCGGGTGACACGAAGTGATTCGAGTTCGTTTGCCCCACCATTTTCTCTAACGAACGATAACTTTTTCTGAAAAGAACAAGTGTCCGATCCCGGCCGAAACGACTCGAATTACATTTCGAGACCCGCCGACATGATCGCCACGATGCACAGACCACCCTCGTAAATTTTCGTGCAAATTGGACGACGTTGAATTTTTTCACAACCAGGACCGAAACCCTAGTCCGAACAAAATGGTCGGATGCGAAGTACAATTGTTTGGCTCGAAATTTTACGAGCTTGTGCAGCACTTCTAGGCAATCATATCGGCAGGTGACACGAAGTGATTCGAGTTCGTTTGCCCCACCATTTTCTTTAACGAACGATAACTTTTTCTGAAAAGAACAAGTGTCCGATCCCGGCCGAAACGACTCGAATTACACTTCGAGACCCGCCGACATGATCGCCACGATGCACAGAGCACCCTCGTAAATTTTCGGGCAAATCGGACGACGTTGTATTTTTTTCACAGCCAGGACCGAAACCTTAGGCCGAACAAAATGGTCGGATGCGAAGTAAAATTGTTTGGCTCGAAATTTTACGAGCTTGTGCAGCACTTCTAGGCAATCATATCGGCGGGTGACACGAAGTGATTCGAGTTCGTTTGCCCCACCATTTTCTCTAACGAACGATAACTTTTTCTGAAAAGAACAAGTGTCCGATCCCGGCCGAAACGACTCGAATTACACTTCGAGACCCGCCGACATGATCGCCACGATGCATAGAGCACCCTCGTAAATTTTCGTGCAAATCGGAAGACGTTGAATTTTTTCACAGCCAGGACCGAAACCCTAGTCCGAACAAAATGGTCGGATGCGAAGTAAAATTGTTTGGCTCGAAATTTTACGAGCTTGTGCAGCATTTCTTGGCAATCATATCGGCAGGTGACACGAAGTGATTCGAGTTCGTTTGCCCCACCATTTTCTTTAACGAACGATAACTTTTTCTGAAAAGAACAAGTGTCCGATCCCGGCCGAAACGACTCGAATTACACTTCGAGACCCGCCGACATGATCGCCACGATGCACAGAGCACCCTCGTAAATTTTCGGGCAAATCGGACGACGTTGTATTTTTTTCACAGCCAGGACCGAAACCTTAGGCCGAACAAAATGGTCGGATGCGAAGTAAAATTGTTTGGCTCGAAATTTTACGAGCTTGTGCAGCACTTCTAGGCAATCATATCGGCGGGTGACACGAAGTGATTCGAGTTCGTTTGCCCCACCATTTTCTCTAACGAACGATAACTTTTTCTGAAAAGAACAAGTGTCCGATCCCGGCCGAAACGACTCGAATTACACTTCGAGACCCGCCGACATGATCGCCACGATGCAGAGAGCACCCTCGTAAATTTTCGTGCAAATCGGAAGACGTTGAATTTTTTCACAGCCAGGACCGAAACCCTAGTCCGAACAAAATGGTCGGATGCGAAGTAAAATTGTTTGGCTCGAAATTTTACGAGCTTGTGCAGCATTTCTTGGCAATCATATCGGCAGGTGACACGAAGTGATTCGAGTTCGTTTGCCCCACCATTTTCTTTAACGAACGATAACTTTTTCTGAAAAGAACAAGTGTCCGATCCCGGCCGAAACGACTCGAATTACACTTCGAGACCCGCCGACATGATCGCCACGATGCACAGAGCACCCTCGTAAATTTTCGTGCAAATTGGACGACGTTGAATTTTTTCACAACCAGGACCGAAACCCTAGTCCGAACAAAATGGTCGGATGCGAAGTACAATTGTTTGGCTCGAAATTTTACGAGCTTGTGCAGCACTTCTAGGCAATCATATCGGCAGGTGACACGAAGTGATTCGAGTTCGTTTGCCCCACCATTTTCTTTAACGAACGATAACTTTTTCTGAAAAGAACAAGTGTCCGATCCCGGCCGAAACGACTCGAATTACACTTCGAGACCCGCCGACATGATCGCCACGATGCACAGAGCACCCTCGTAAATTTTCGTGCAAATTGGACGACGTTGAATTTTTTCACAACCAGGACCGAAACCCTAGTCCGAACAAAATGGTCGGATGCGAAGTACAATTGTTTGGCTCGAAATTTTACGAGCTTGTGCAGCACTTCTAGGCAATCATATCGGCAGGTGACACGAAGTGATTCGAGTTCGTTTGCCCCACCATTTTCTTTAACGAACGATAACTTTTTCTGAAAAGAACAAGTGTCCGATCCCGGCCGAAACGACTCGAATTACACTTCGAGACCCGCCGACATGATCGCCACGATGCACAGAGCACCCTCGTAAATTTTCAGGCAAATCGGACGACGTTGTATTTTTTTCACAGCCAGGACCGAAACCCTGGGCCGAACAAAATGGTCGGATGCGAAGTAAAATTGTTTGGCTCGAAATTTTACGAGCTTGTGCAGCACTTCTAGGCAATCATATCGGCGGGTGACACGAAGTGATTCGAGTTCGTTTGCCCCACCATTTTCTCTAACGAACGATAACTTTTTCTGAAAAGAACAAGTGTCCGATCCCGGCCGAAACGACTCGAATTACATTTCGAGACCCGCCGACATGATCGCCACGATGCACAGAGCACCCTCGTAAATTTTCGTGCAAATTGGACGACGTTGAATTTTTTCACAACCAGGACCGAAACCCTAGTCCGAACAAAATGGTCGGATGCGAAGTACAATTGTTTGGCTCGAAATTTTACGAGCTTGTGCAGCACTTCTAGGCAATCATATCGGCAGGTGACACGAAGTGATTCGAGTTCGTTTGCCCCACCATTTTCTTTAACGAACGATAACTTTTTCTGAAAAGAACAAGTGTCCGATCCCGGCCGAAACGACTCGAATTACACTTCGAGACCCGCCGACATGATCGCCACGATGCACAGAGCACCCTCGTAAATTTTCGGGCAAATCGGACGACGTTGTATTTTTTTCACAGCCAGGACCGAAACCCTAGGCCGAACAAAATGGTCGGATGCGAAGTAAAATTGTTTGGCTCGAAATTTTACGAGCTTGTGCAGCACTTCTAGGCAATCATATCGGCGGGTGACACGAAGTGATTCGAGTTCGTTTGCCCCACCATTTTCTCTAACGAACGATAACTTTTTCTGAAAAGAACAAGTGTCCGATCCCGGCCGAAACGACTCGAATTACACTTCGAGACCCGCCGACATGATCGCCACGATGCATAGAGCACCCTCGTAAATTTTCGTGCAAATCGGAAGACGTTGAATTTTTTCACAGCCAGGACCGAAACCCTAGTCCGAACAAAATGGTCGGATGCGAAGTAAAATTGTTTGGCTCGAAATTTTACGAGCTTGTGCAGCATTTCTTGGCAATCATATCGGCAGGTGACACGAAGTGATTCGAGTTCGTTTGCCCCACCATTTTCTTTAACGAACGATAACTTTTTCTGAAAAGAACAAGTGTCCGATCCCGGCCGAAACGACTCGAATTACACTTCGAGACCCGCCGACATGATCGCCACGATGCACAGAGCACCCTCGTAAATTTTCGTGCAAATTGGACGACGTTGAATTTTTTCACAACCAGGACCGAAACCCTAGTCCGAACAAAATGGTCGGATGCGAAGTACAATTGTTTGGCTCGAAATTTTACGAGCTTGTGCAGCACTTCTAGGCAATCATATCGGCAGGTGACACGAAGTGATTCGAGTTCGTTTGCCCCACCATTTTCTTTAACGAACGATAACTTTTTCTGAAAAGAACAAGTGTCCGATCCCGGCCGAAACGACTCGAATTACACTTCGAGACCCGCCGACATGATCGCCACGATGCACAGAGCACCCTCGTAAATTTTCGTGCAAATTGGACGACGTTGAATTTTTTCACAACCAGGACCGAAACCCTAGTCCGAACAAAATGGTCGGATGCGAAGTACAATTGTTTGGCTCGAAATTTTACGAGCTTGTGCAGCACTTCTAGGCAATCATATCGGCAGGTGACACGAAGTGATTCGAGTTCGTTTGCCCCACCATTTTCTTTAACGAACGATAACTTTTTCTGAAAAGAACAAGTGTCCGATCCCGGCCGAAACGACTCGAATTACACTTCGAGACCCGCCGACATGATCGCCACGATGCACAGAGCACCCTCGTAAATTTTCGGGCAAATCGGACGACGTTGTATTTTTTTCACAGCCAGGACCGAAACCCTGGGCCGAACAAAATGGTCGGATGCGAAGTAAAATTGTTTGGCTCGAAATTTTACGAGCTTGTGCAGCACTTCTAGGCAATCATATCGGCGGGTGACACGAAGTGATTCGAGTTCGTTTGCCCCACCATTTTCTCTAACGAACGATAACTTTTTCTGAAAAGAACAAGTGTCCGATCCCGGCCGAAACGACTCGAATTACATTTCGAGACCCGCCGACATGATCGCCACGATGCACAGAGCACCCTCGTAAATTTTCGTGCAAATTGGACGACGTTGAATTTTTTCACAACCAGGACCGAAACCCTAGTCCGAACAAAATGGTCGGATGCGAAGTACAATTGTTTGGCTCGAAATTTTACGAGCTTGTGCAGCACTTCTAGGCAATCATATCGGCAGGTGACACGAAGTGATTCGAGTTCGTTTGCCCCACCATTTTCTTTAACGAACGATAACTTTTTCTGAAAAGAACAAGTGTCCGATCCCGGCCGAAACGACTCGAATTACACTTCGAGACCCGCCGACATGATCGCCACGATGCACAGAGCACCCTCGTAAATTTTCGGGCAAATCGGACGACGTTGTATTTTTTTCACAGCCAGGACCGAAACCCTAGGCCGAACAAAATGGTCGGATGCGAAGTAAAATTGTTTGGCTCGAAATTTTACGAGCTTGTGCAGCACTTCTAGGCAATCATATCGGCGGGTGACATGAAGTGATTCGAGTTCGTTTGCCCCACCATTTTCTCTAACGAACGATAACTTTTTCTGAAAAGAACAAGTGTCCGATCCCGGCCGAAACGACTCGAATTACACTTCGAGACCCGCCGACATGATCGCCACGATGCATAGAGCACCCTCGTAAATTTTCGTGCAAATCGGAAGACGTTGAATTTTTTCACAGCCAGGACCGAAACCCTAGTCCGAACAAAATGGTCGGATGCGAAGTAAAATTGTTTGGCTCGAAATTTTGCGAGCTTGTGCAGCATTTCTTGGCAATCATATCGGCAGGTGACACGAAGTGATTCGAGTTCGTTTGCCCCACCATTTTCGTTAACGAACGATAACTTTTTCTGAAAAGAACAAGTGTCCGATCCCGGCCGAAACGACTCGAATTACACTTCGAGACCCGCCGACATGATCGCCACGATGCACAGAGCACCCTCGTAAATTTTCGGGCAAATCGGACGACGTTGTATTTTTTTCACAGCCAGGACCGAAACCATAGGCCGAACAAAATGGTCGGATGCGAAGTAAAATTGTTTGGCTCGAAATTTTACGAGCTTGTGCAGCACTTCTAGGCAATCATATCGGCGGGTGACACGAAGTGATTCGAGTTCGTTTGCCCCACCATTTTCTCTAACGAACGATAACTTTTTCTGAAAAGAACAAGTGTCCGATCCCGGCCGAAACGACTCGAATTACACTTCGAGACCCGCCGACATGATCGCCACGATGCACAGAGCACCCTCGTAAATTTTCGTGCAAATTGGACGACGTTGAATTTTTTCACAACCAGGACCGAAACCCTAGTCCGAACAAAATGTTCGGATGCGAAGTACAATTGTTTGGCTCGAAATTTTACGAGCTTGTGCAGCACTTCTAGGCAATCATATCGGCAGGTGACACGAAGTGATTCGAGTTCGTTTGCCCCACCATTTTCTTTAACGAACGATAACTTTTTCTGAAAAGAACAAGTGTCCGATCCCGGCCGAAACGACTCGAATTACACTTCGAGACCCGCCGACATGATCGCCACGATGCACAGAGCACCCTCGTAAATTTTCGGGCAAATCGGACGACGTTGTATTTTTTTCACAGCCAGGACCGAAACCCTAGGCCGAACAAAATGGTCGGATGCGAAGTAAAATTGTTTGGCTCGAAATTTTACGAGCTTGTGCAGCACTTCTAGGCAATCATATCGGCGGGTGACACGAAGTGATTCGAGTTCGTTTGCCCCACCATTTTCTCTAACGAACGATAACTTTTTGTGAAAAGAACAAGTGTCCGATCCCGGCCGAAACGACTCGAATTACACTTCGAGACCCGCCGACATGATCGCCACGATGCACAGAGCACCCTCGTAAATTTTCGGGCAAATCGGACCACGTTGAATTTTTTCACAACCAGGACCGAAACCTTAGGCCGAACAAAATGGTCGGATGCGAAGTAAAATTGTTTGGCTCCAAATTTTACGAGCTTGTGCAGCACTTCTAGGCAATCATATCGGCGGGTGACACGAAGTGATTCGGGTTCGTTTGCCCCACCATTTTCTCTAACGAACGATAACTTTTTCTGAAAAGAACAAGTGTCCGATCCCGGCCGAAACGACTCGAATTACACTTCGAGACCCGCCGACATGATCGCCACGATGCACAGAGGACCCTCGTAAATTTTTGGGCAAATCGGACGACGTTGAATTTTTTCAGAACCAGGACCGAAACCCTAGGCCGAACAAAATGGTCGGATGCGAAGTAAAATTGTTTGGCTCGAAATTTTACGAGCTCGTGCAGCACTTCTAGGCAATCATATCGGCGGGTGACACGAAGTGATTCGAGTTCGTTTGCCCCACCATTTTCTTTAACGAACGATAACTTTTTCTGAAAAGAACAAGTGTCCGATCCCGGCCGAAACGACTCGAATTACACTTCGAGAACCGCCGACATGATTGCCACGATGCACAGAGCACCCTCGTAAATTTTCGGGCAAATCGGACGACGTTGAATTTTTTCACAGCCAGGACCGAAACCCTAGGCCGAACAAAATGGTCGGATGCGAAGTAAAATTGTTTGGCTCGAAATTTTACGAGCTTGTGCAGCACTTCTAGGCAATCATATCGGCGGGTGACACGAAGTGATTCGAGTTCGTTTGCCCCACCATTTTCTTTAACGAACGATAACTTTTTCTGAAAAGAACAAGTGTCCGATCCCGGCCGAAACGACTCGAATTACACTTCGAGACCCGCCGACATGATCGCCACGATGCACAGAGCTCCCTCGTAAATTTTCGGGCAAATCGGACGACGTTGAATTTTTTCAGAACCAGGACCGAAACCCTAGGCCGAACAAAATGGTCGGATGCGAAGTAAAATTGTTTGGCTCGAAATTTTACGAGCTCGTGCAGCACTTCTAGGCAATCATATCGGCGGGTGACACGAAGTGATTCGAGTTCGTTTGCCCCACCATTTTCTTTAACGAACGATAACTTTTTCTGAAAAGAACAAGTGTCCGATCCCGGCCGAAACGACTCGAATTACACTTCGAGACCCGCCGACATGATCGCCACGATGCACAGAGCACCCTCGAAAATTTTCGGGCAAATCGGACGACGTTGAATTTTTTCACAGCCAGGACCGAAACCCTAGGCCGAGCAAAATGGTCGGATGCGAAGTAAAATTGTTTGGCTCGAAATTTTACGAGCTTGTGCAGCACTTCTAGACAATCATATCGGCGGGTGACACGAAGTGATTCGAGTTCGTTTGCCCCACCATTTTCTTTAACGAACGATAACTTTTTCTGAAAATAACAAGTGCCCGGATCCCGGCCGAAACGACTCGAATTACACTTCGAGACCCGCCGACATGATCGCCACGATGCACAGAGCACCCTCGTAAATTTTCGGGCAAATCGGACGACGTTGAATTTTTTCACAGCCAGGACCGAAACCCTAGGCCGAACAAAATGGTCGGATGCGAAGTAAAATTGTTTGGCTCGAAATTTTACGAGCTTGTGCAGCACTTCTAGGCAATCATATCGGCGGGTGACACGAAGTGATTCGAGTTCGTTTGCCCCACCATTTTCTTTAACGAACGATAACTTTTTTTGAAAAGAACAACTGTCCGATCCCGGCCGAAACGAATCGAATTACACTTCGAGACCCGCCGAAATGATCGCCACGATGCACAGAGCACCCTCGTAAATTTTCGGGCAAATCGGACGACGTTGAATTTTTTCACAGCCAGGACCGAAACCCTAGGCCGAACAAAATGGTCGGATGCGAAGTAAAATTGTTTGGCTCGAAATTTTACGAGCTTGTGCAGCACTTCTAGGCAATCATATCGGCGGGTGACACGAAGTGATTCGAGTTCGTTTGCCCCACCATTTTCTTTAACGAACGATAACTTTTTCTGAAAAGAACAAGTGTCCGATCCCGGCCGAAACGACTCGAATTACACTTCGAGACCCGCCGACATGATCGCCACGATGCACAGAGCACCCTCGTAAATTTTTGGGCAAATCGAACGACGTTGTATTTTTTTCACAGCCAGGACCGAAACCTTAGACCGAACAAAATGGTCGGATGCGAAGTAAAATTGTTTGGCTCGAAATTTTACGAGCTTGTGCAGCACTTCTAGGCAATCATATCGGCGGGTGACACGAAGTGATTCGAGTTCGTTTGCCCCACCATTTTCTCTAACGAACGATAACTTTTTCTGAAAAGAACAAGTGTCCGATCCCGGCCGAAACGACTCGAATTACACTTCGAGACCCGCCGACATGATCGCCACGATGCATAGAGCACCCTCGTAAATTTTCGTGCAAATCGGAAGACGTTGAATTTTTTCACAGCCAGGACCGAAACCCTAGTCCGAACAAAATGGTCGGATGCGAAGTAAAATTGTTTGGCTCGAAATTTTACGAGCTTGTCCAGCATTTCTTGGCAATCATATCGGCAGGTCACACGAAGTGATTCGAGTTCGTTTGCCCCACCATTTTCTTTAACGAACGATAACTTTTTCTGAAAAGAACAAGTGTCCGATCCCGGCCGAAACGACTCGAATTACACTTCGAGAACCGCCGACATGATCGCTACGATGCACAGAGGACCCTCGTAAATTTTTGGGCAAATCGGACGACGTTGAATTTTTTCAGAACCAGGACCGAAACCCTAGGCCGAACAAAATGGTCGGATGCGAAGTAAAATTGTTTGGCTCGAAATTTTACGAGCTCGTGCAGCACTTCTAGGCAATCATATCGGCGGGTGACACGAAGTGATTCGAGTTCGTTTGCCCCACCATTTTCTTTAACGAACGATAACTTTTTCTGAAAAGAACAAGTGTCCGATCCCGGCCGAAACGACTCGAATTACACTTCGAGAACCGCCGACATGATTGCCACGATGCACAGAGCACCCTCGTAAATTTTCGGGCAAATCGGACGACGTTGAATTTTTTCACAGCCAGGACCGAAACCCTAGGCCGAACAAAATGGTCGGATGCGAAGTAAAATTGTTTGGCTCGAAATTTTACGAGCTTGTGCAGCACTTCTAGGCAATCATATCGGCGGGTGACACGAAGTGATTCGAGTTCGTTTGCCCCACCATTTTCTTTAACGAACGATAACTTTTTCTGAAAAGAACAAGTGTCCGATCCCGGCCGAAACGACTCGAATTACACTTCGAGACCCGCCGACATGATCGCCACGATGCACAGAGCTCCCTCGTAAATTTTCGGGCAAATCGGACGACGTTGAATTTTTTCAGAACCAGGACCGAAACCCTAGGCCGAACAAAATGGTCGGATGCGAAGTAAAATTGTTTGGCTCGAAATTTTACGAGCTCGTGCAGCACTTCTAGGCAATCATATCGGCGGGTGACACGAAGTGATTCGAGTTCGTTTGCCCCACCATTTTCTTTAACGAACGATAACTTTTTCTGAAAAGAACAAGTGTCCGATCCCGGCCGAAACGACTCGAATTACACTTCGAGACCCGCCGACATGATCGCCACGATGCACAGAGCACCCTCGAAAATTTTCGGGCAAATCGGACGACGTTGAATTTTTTCACAGCCAGGACCGAAACCCTAGGCCGAGCAAAATGGTCGGATGCGAAGTAAAATTGTTTGGCTCGAAATTTTACGAGCTTGTGCAGCACTTCTAGACAATCATATCGGCGGGTGACACGAAGTGATTCGAGTTCGTTTGCCCCACCATTTTCTTTAACGAACGATAACTTTTTCTGAAAATAACAAGTGCCCGGATCCCGGCCGAAACGACTCGAATTACACTTCGAGACCCGCCGACATGATCGCCACGATGCACAGAGCACCCTCGTAAATTTTCGGGCAAATCGGACGACGTTGAATTTTTTCACAGCCAGGACCGAAACCCTAGGCCGAACAAAATGGTCGGATGCGAAGTAAAATTGTTTGGCTCGAAATTTTACGAGCTTGTGCAGCACTTCTAGGCAATCATATCGGCGGGTGACACGAAGTGATTCGAGTTCGTTTGCCCCACCATTTTCTTTAACGAACGATAACTTTTTCTGAAAAGAACAAGTGTCCGATCCCGGCCGAAACGACTCGAATTACACTTCGAGACCCGCCGACATGATCGCCACGATGCACAGAGCACCCTCGTAAATTTTTGGGCAAATCGAACGACGTTGTATTTTTTTCACAGCCAGGACCGAAACCTTAGGCCGAACAAAATGGTCGGATGCGAAGTAAAATTGTTTGGCTCGAAATTTTACGAGCTTGTGCAGCACTTCTAGGCAATCATATCGGCGGGTGACACGAAGTGATTCGAGTTCGTTTGCCCCACCATTTTCTCTAACGAACGATAACTTTTTCTGAAAAGAACAAGTGTCCGATCCCGGCCGAAACGACTCGAATTACACTTCGAGACCCGCCGACATGATCGCCACGATGCATAGAGCACCCTCGTAAATTTTCGTGCAAATCGGAAGACGTTGAATTTTTTCACAGCCAGGACCGAAACCCTAGTCCGAACAAAATGGTCGGATGCGAAGTAAAATTGTTTGGCTCGAAATTTTACGAGCTTGTCCAGCATTTCTTGGCAATCATATCGGCAGGTCACACGAAGTGATTCGAGTTCGTTTGCCCCACCATTTTCTTTAACGAACGATAACTTTTTCTGAAAAGAACAAGTGTCCGATCCCGGCCGAAACGACTCGAATTACACTTCGAGACCCGCCGACATGATCGCCACGATGCACAGAGCACCCTCGTAAATTTTCGTGCAAATTGGACGACGTTGAATTTTTTCACAACCAGGACCGAAACCCTAGTCCGAACAAAATGGTCGGATGCGAAGTACAATTGTTTGGCTCGAAATTTTACGAGCTTGTGCAGCACTTCTAGGCAATCATATCGGCAGGTGACACGAAGTGATTCGAGTTCGTTTGCCCCACCATTTTCTTTAACGAACGATAACTTTTTCTGAAAAGAACAAGTGTCCGATCCCGGCCGAAACGACTCGAATTACACTTCGAGACCCGCCGACATGATCGCCACGATGCACAGAGCACCCTCGTAAATTTTCGTGCAAATTGGACGACGTTGAATTTTTTCACAACCAGGACCGAAACCCTAGTCCGAACAAAATGGTCGGATGCGAAGTACAATTGTTTGGCTCGAAATTTTACGAGCTTGTGCAGCACTTCTAGGCAATCATATCGGCAGGTGACACGAAGTGATTCGAGTTCGTTTGCCCCACCATTTTCTTTAACGAACGATAACTTTTTCTGAAAAGAACAAGTGCCCGATCCCGGCCGAAACGACTCGAATTACACTTCGAGACCCGCCGACATGATCGCCACGATGCACAGAGCACCCTCGTAAATTTTCGGGCAAATCGGACGACGTTGTATTTTTTTCACAGCCAGGACCGAAACCCTAGGCCGAACAAAATGGTCGGATGCGAAGTAAAATTGTTTGGCTCGAAATTTTACGAGCTTGTGCAGCACTTCTAGGCAATCATATCGGCGGGTGACACGAAGTGATTCGAGTTCGTTTGCCCCACCATTTTCTCTAACGAACGATAACTTTTTCTGAAAAGAACAAGTGTCCGATCCCGGCCGAAACGACTCGAATTACACTTCGAGACCCGCCGACATGATCGCCACGATGCATAGAGCACCCTCGTAAATTTTCGTGCAAATCGGAAGACGTTGAATTTTTTCACAGCCAGGACCGAAACCCTAGTCCGAACAAAATGGTCGGATGCGAAGTAAAATTGTTTGGCTCGAAATTTTACGAGCTTGTGCAGCATTTCTTGGCAATCATATCGGCAGGTGACACGAAGTGATTCGAGTTCGTTTGCCCCACCATTTTCTTTAACGAACGATAACTTTTTCTGAAAAGAACAAGTGTCCGATCCCGGCCGAAACGACTCGAATTACACTTCGAGACCCGCCGACATGATCGCCACGATGCACAGAGCACCCTCGTAAATTTTCGTGCAAATTGGACGACGTTGAATTTTTTCACAACCAGGACCGAAACCCTAGTCCGAACAAAATGGTCGGATGCGAAGTACAATTGTTTGGCTCGAAATTTTACGAGCTTGTGCAGCACTTCTAGGCAATCATATCGGCAGGTGACACGAAGTGATTCGAGTTCGTTTGCCCCACCATTTTCTTTAACGAACGATAACTTTTTCTGAAAAGAACAAGTGTCCGATCCCGGCCGAAACGACTCGAATTACACTTCGAGACCCGCCGACATGATCGCCACGATGCACAGAGTACCCTCGTAAATTTTCGGGCAAATCGGACGACGTTGTATTTTTTTCACAGCCAGGACCGAAACCCTAGGCCGAACAAAATGGTCGGATGCGAAGTAAAATTGTTTGGCTCGAAATTTTACGAGCTTGTGCAGCACTTCTAGGCAATCATATCGGCGGGTGACACGAAGTGATTCGAGTTCGTTTGCCCCACCATTTTCTCTAACGAACGATAACTTTTTCTGAAAAGAACAAGTGTCCGATCCCGGCCGAAACGACTCGAATTACATTTCGAGACCCGCCGACATGATCGCCACGATGCACAGAGCACCCTCGTAAATTTTCGTGCAAATTGGACGACGTTGAATTTTTTCACAACCAGGACCGAAACCCTAGTCCGAACAAAATGGTCGGATGCGAAGTACAATTGTTTGGCTCGAAATTTTACGAGCTTGTGCAGCACTTCTAGGCAATCATATCGGCAGGTGACACGAAGTGATTCGAGTTCGTTTGCCCCACCATTTTCTTTAACGAACGATAACTTTTTCTGAAAAGAACAAGTGTCCGATCCCGGCCGAAACGACTCGAATTACACTTCGAGACCCGCCGACATGATCGCCACGATGCACAGAGCACCCTCGTAAATTTTCGTGCAAATTGGACGACGTTGAATTTTTTCACAACCAGGACCGAAACCCTAGTCCGAACAAAATGGTCGGATGCGAAGTACAATTGTTTGGCTCGAAATTTTACGAGCTTGTGCAGCACTTCTAGGCAATCATATCGGCAGGTGACACGAAGTGATTCGAGTTCGTTTGCCCCACCATTTTCTTTAACGAACGATAACTTTTTCTGAAAAGAACAAGTGTCCGATCCCGGCCGAAACGACTCGAATTACACTTCGAGACCCGCCGACATGATCGCCACGATGCACAGAGCACCCTCGTAAATTTTCGTGCAAATTGGACGACGTTGAATTTTTTCACAACCAGGACCGAAACCCTAGTCCGAACAAAATGGTCGGATGCGAAGTACAATTGTTTGGCTCGAAATTTTACGAGCTTGTGCAGCACTTCTAGGCAATCATATCGGCAGGTGACACGAAGTGATTCGAGTTCGTTTGCCCCACCATTTTCTTTAACGAACGATAACTTTTTCTGAAAAGAACAAGTGTCCGATCCCGGCCGAAACGACTCGAATTACACTTCGAGACCCGCCGACATGATCGCCACGATGCACAGAGCACCCTCGTAAATTTTCGTGCAAATTGGACGACGTTGAATTTTTTCACAACCAGGACCGAAACCCTAGTCCGAACAAAATGGTCGGATGCGAAGTACAATTGTTTGGCTCGAAATTTTACGAGCTTGTGCAGCACTTCTAGGCAATCATATCGGCAGGTGACACGAAGTGATTCGAGTTCGTTTGCCCCACCATTTTCTTTAACGAACGATAACTTTTTCTGAAAAGAACAAGTGTCCGATCCCGGCCGAAACGACTCGAATTACACTTCGAGACCCGCCGACATGATCGCCACGATGCACAGAGTACCCTCGTAAATTTTCGGGCAAATCGGACGACGTTGTATTTTTTTCACAGCCAGGACCGAAACCCTAGGCCGAACAAAATGGTCGGATGCGAAGTAAAATTGTTTGGCTCGAAATTTTACGAGCTTGTGCAGCACTTCTAGGCAACCATATCGGCGGGTGACACGAAGTGATTCGAGTTCGTTTGCCCCACCATTTTCTCTAACGAACGATAACTTTTTCTGAAAAGAACAAGTGTCCGATCCCGGCCGAAACGACTCGAATTACATTTCGAGACCCGCCGACATGATCGCCACGATGCACAGAGCACCCTCGTAAATTTTCGTGCAAATTGGACGACGTTGAATTTTTTCACAACCATGACCGAAACCCTAGTCCGAACAAAATGGTCGGATGCGAAGTACAATTGTTTGGCTCGAAATTTTACGAGCTTGTGCAGCACTTCTAGGCAATCATATCGGCAGGTGACACGAAGTGATTCGAGTTCGTTTGCCCCACCATTTTCTTTAACGAACGATAACTTTTTCTGAAAAGAACAAGTGTCCGATCCCGGCCGAAACGACTCGAATTACACTTCGAGACCCGCCGACATGATCGCCACGATGCACAGAGCACGCACGTAAATTTTCGGGCAAATCGGACGACGTTGTATTTTTTTCACAGCCAGGACCGAAACCCTAGGCCGAACAAAATGGTCGGATGCGAAGTAAAATTGTTTGGCTCGAAATTTTACGAGCTTGTGCAGCACTTCTAGGCAATCATATCGGCAGGTGACACGAAGTGATTCGAGTTCGTTTGCCCCACCATTTTCTTTAACGAACGATAACTTTTTCTGAAAAGAACAAGTGTCCGATCCCGGCCGAAACGACTCGAATTACACTTCGAGACCCGCCGACATGATCGCCACGATGCACAGAGCACCCTCGTAAATTTTCGTGCAAATTGGACGACGTTGAATTTTTTCACAACCAGGACCGAAACCCTAGTCCGAACAAAATGGTCGGATGCGAAGTACAATTGTTTGGCTCGAAATTTTACGAGCTTGTGCAGCACTTCTAGGCAATCATATCGGCAGGTGACACGAAGTGATTCGAGTTCGTTTGCCCCACCATTTTCTTTAACGAACGATAACTTTTTCTGAAAAGAACAAGTGTCCGATCCCGGCCGAAACGACTCGAATTACACTTCGAGACCCGCCGACATGATCGCCACGATGCACAGAGCACCCTCGTAAATTTTCGGGCAAATCGGACGACGTTGTATTTTTTTCACAGCCAGGACCGAAACCCTAGGCCGAACAACATGGTCGGATGCGAAGTAAAATTGTTTGGCTCGAAATTTTACGAGCTTGTGCAGCACTTCTAGGCAATCATATCGGCAGGTGACACGAAGTGATTCGAGTTCGTTTGCCCCACCATTTTCTTTAACGAACGATAACTTTTTCTGAAAAGAACAAGTGTCCGATCCCGGCCGAAACGACTCGAATTACACTTCGAGACCCGCCGACATGATCGCCACGATGCACAGAGCACCCTCGTAAATTTTCGTGCAAATTGGACGACGTTGAATTTTTTCACAACCAGGACCGAAACCCTAGTCCGAACAAAATGGTCGGATGCGAAGTACAATTGTTTGGCTCGAAATTTTACGAGCTTGTGCAGCACTTCTAGGCAATCATATCGGCAGGTGACACGAAGTGATTCGAGTTCGTTTGCCCCACCATTTTCTTTAACGAACGATAACTTTTTCTGAAAAGAACAAGTGTCCGATCCCGGCCGAAACGACTCGAATTACACTTCGAGACCCGCCGACATGATCGCCACGATGCACAGAGCACCCTCGTAAATTTTCGTGCAAATTGGACGACGTTGAATTTTTTCACAACCAGGACCGAAACCCTAGTCCGAACAAAATGGTCGGATGCGAAGTACAATTGTTTGGCTCGAAATTTTACGAGCTTGTGCAGCACTTCTAGGCAATCATATCGGCAGGTGACACGAAGTGATTCGAGTTCGTTTGCCCCACCATTTTCTTTAACGAACGATAACTTTTTCTGAAAAGAACAAGTGTCCGATCCCGGCCGAAACGACTCGAATTACACTTCGAGACCCGCCGACATGATCGCCACGATGCACAGAGTACCCTCGTAAATTTTCGGGCAAATCGGACGACGTTGTATTTTTTTCACAGCCAGGACCGAAACCCTAGGCCGAACAAAATGGTCGGATGCGAAGTAAAATTGTTTGGCTCGAAATTTTACGAGCTTGTGCAGCACTTCTAGGAAATCATATCGGCGGGTGACACGAAGTGATTCGAGTTCGTTTGCCCCACCATTTTCTCTAACGAACGATAACTTTTTCTGAAAAGAACAAGTGTCCGATCCCGGCCGAAACGACTCGAATTACATTTCGAGACCCGCCGACATGATCGCCACGATGCACAGAGCACCCTCGTAAATTTTCGTGCAAATTGGACGACGTTGAATTTTTTCACAACCATGACCGAAACCCTAGTCCGAACAAAATGTCGGATGCGAAGTACAATTGTTTGGCTCGAAATTTTACGAGCTTGTGCAGCACTTCTAGGCAATCATATCGGCAGGTGACACGAAGTGATTCGAGTTCGTTTGCCCCACCATTTTCTTTAACGAACGATAACTTTTTCTGAAAAGAACAAGTGTCCGATCCCGGCCGAAACGACTCGAATTACACTTCGAGACCCGCCGACATGATCGCCACGATGCACAGAGCACCCTCGTAAATTTTCGGGCAAATCGGACGACGTTGTATTTTTTTCACAGCCAGGACCGAAACCCTAGGCCGAACAAAATGGTCGGATGCGAAGTAAAATTGTTTGGCTCGAAATTTTACGAGCTTGTGCAGCACTTCTAGGCAATCATATCGGCAGGTGACACGAAGTGATTCGAGTTCGTTTGCCCCACCATTTTCTTTAACGAACGATAACTTTTTCTGAAAAGAACAAGTGTCCGATCCCGGCCGAAACGACTCGAATTACACTTCGAGACCCGCCGACATGATCGCCACGATGCACAGAGCACCCTCGTAAATTTTCGTGCAAATTGGACGACGTTGAATTTTTTCACAACCAGGACCGAAACCCTAGTCCGAACAAAATGGTCGGATGCGAAGTACAATTGTTTGGCTCGAAATTTTACGAGCTTGTGCAGCACTTCTAGGCAATCATATCGGCAGGTGACACGAAGTGATTCGAGTTCGTTTGCCCCACCATTTTCTTTAACGAACGATAACTTTTTCTGAAAAGAACAAGTGTCCGATCCCGGCCGAAACGACTCGAATTACACTTCGAGACCCGCCGACATGATCGCCACGATGCACAGAGCACCCTCGTAAATTTTCGTGCAAATTGGACGACGTTGAATTTTTTCACAACCAGGACCGAAACCCTAGTCCGAACAAAATGGTCGGATGCGAAGTACAATTGTTTGGCTCGAAATTTTACGAGCTTGTGCAGCACTTCTAGGCAATCATATCGGCAGGTGACACGAAGTGATTCGAGTTCGTTTGCCCCACCATTTTCTTTAACGAACGATAACTTTTTCTGAAAAGAACAAGTGTCCGATCCCGGCCGAAACGACTCGAATTACACTTCGAGACCCGCCGACATGATCGCCACGATGCACAGAGCACCCTCGTAAATTTTCGTGCAAATTGGACGACGTTGAATTTTTTCACAACCAGGACCGAAACCCTAGTCCGAACAAAATGGTCGGATGCGAAGTACAATTGTTTGGCTCGAAATTTTACGAGCTTGTGCAGCACTTCTAGGCAATCATATCGGCAGGTGACACGAAGTGATTCGAGTTCGTTTGCCCCACCATTTTCTTTAACGAACGATAACTTTTTCTGAAAAGAACAAGTGTCCGATCCCGGCCGAAACGACTCGAATTACACTTCGAGACCCGCCGACATGATCGCCACGATGCACAGAGCACCCTCGTAAATTTTCGTGCAAATTGGACGACGTTGAATTTTTTCACAACCAGGACCGAAACCCTAGTCCGAACAAAATGGTCGGATGCGAAGTACAATTGTTTGGCTCGAAATTTTACGAGCTTGTGCAGCACTTCTAGGCAATCATATCGGCAGGTGACACAAAGTGATTCGAGTTCGTTTGCCCCACCATTTTCTTTAACGAACGATAACTTTTTCTGAAAAGAACAAGTGTCCGATCCCGGCCGAAACGACTCGAATTACACTTCGAGACCCGCCGACATGATCGCCACGATGCACAGAGTACCCTCGTAAATTTTCGGGCAAATCGGACGACGTTGTATTTTTTTCACAGCCAGGACCGAAACC
The DNA here is from genome assembly GCF_965113065.1 of Corylus avellana. NCBI lineage: Eukaryota > Viridiplantae > Streptophyta > Magnoliopsida > Fagales > Betulaceae > Corylus > Corylus avellana. Next base: position 12,357,958 of record NC_142496.1, read on the forward strand.
CTAGGCCGAACAAAATGGTCGGATGCGAAGTAAAATTGTTTGGCTCGAAATTTTACGAGCTTGTGCAGCACTTCTAGGCAATCATATCGGCGGGTGACACGAAGTGATTCGAGTTCGTTTGCCCCACCATTTTCTCTAACGAACGATAACTTTTTCTGAAAAGAACAAGTGTCCGATCCCGGCCGAAACGACTCGAATTACACTTCGAGACCCGCCGACATGATCGCCACGATGCACAGAGCACCCTCGTAAATTTTCGGGCAAATCGGACGACGTTGTATTTTTTTCACAGCCAGGACCGAAACCATAGGCCGAACAAAATGGTCGGATGCGAAGTAAAATTGTTTGGCTCGAAATTTTACGAGCTTGTGCAGCACTTCTAGGCAATCATATCGGCGGGTGACACGAAGTGATTCGAGTTCGTTTGCCCCACCATTTTCTCTAACGAACGATAACTTTTTCTGAAAAGAACAAGTGTCCGATCCCGGCCGAAACGACTCGAATTACACTTCGAGACCCGCCGACATGATCGCCACGATGCACAGAGCACCCTCGTAAATTTTCGTGCAAATTGGACGACGTTGAATTTTTTCACAACCAGGACCGAAACCCTAGTCCGAACAAAATGTTCGGATGCGAAGTACAATTGTTTGGCTCGAAATTTTACGAGCTTGTGCAGCACTTCTAGGCAATCATATCGGCAGGTGACACGAAGTGATTCGAGTTCGTTTGCCCCACCATTTTCTTTAACGAACGATAACTTTTTCTGAAAAGAACAAGTGTCCGATCCCGGCCGAAACGACTCGAATTACACTTCGAGACCCGCCGACATGATCGCCACGATGCACAGAGCACCCTCGTAAATTTTCGGGCAAATCGGACGACGTTGTATTTTTTTCACAGCCAGGACCGAAACCCTAGGCCGAACAAAATGGTCGGATGCGAAGTAAAATTGTTTGGCTCGAAATTTTACGAGCTTGTGCAGCACTTCTAGGCAATCATATCGGCAGGTGACACGAAGTGATTCGAGTTCGTTTGCCCCACCATTTTCTTTAACGAACGATAACTTTTTCTGAAAAGAACAAGTGTCCGATCCCGGCCGAAACGACTCGAATTACACTTCGAGACCCGCCGACATGATCGCCACGATGCACAGAGCACCCTCGTAAATTTTCGTGCAAATTGGACGACGTTGAATTTTTTCACAACCAGGACCGAAACCCTAGTCCGAACAAAATGTTCGGATGCGAAGTACAATTGTTTGGCTCGAAATTTTACGAGCTTGTGCAGCACTTCTAGGCAATCATATCGGCAGGTGACACGAAGTGATTCGAGTTCGTTTGCCCCACCATTTTCTTTAACGAACGATAACTTTTTCTGAAAAGAACAAGTGTCCGATCCCGGCCGAAACGACTCGAATTACACTTCGAGACCCGCCGACATGATCGCCACGATGCACAGAGCACCCTCGTAAATTTTCGGGCAAATCGGACGACGTTGTATTTTTTTCACAGCCAGGACCGAAACCCTAGGCCGAACAAAATGGTCGGATGCGAAGTAAAATTGTTTGGCTCGAAATTTTACGAGCTTGTGCAGCACTTCTAGGCAATCATATCGGCAGGTGACACGAAGTGATTCGAGTTCGTTTGCCCCACCATTTTCTTTAACGAACGATAACTTTTTCTGAAAAGAACAAGTGTCCGATCCCGGCCGAAACGACTCGAATTACACTTCGAGACCCGCCGACATGATCGCCACGATGCACAGAGCACCCTCGTAAATTTTCGTGCAAATTGGACGACGTTGAATTTTTTCACAACCAGGACCGAAACCCTAGTCCGAACAAAATGGTCGGATGCGAAGTACAATTGTTTGGCTCGAAATTTTACGAGCTTGTGCAGCACTTCTAGGCAATCATATCGGCAGGTGACACGAAGTGATTCGAGTTCGTTTGCCCCACCATTTTCTTTAACGAACGATAACTTTTTCTGAAAAGAACAAGTGTCCGATCCCGGCCGAAACGACTCGAATTACACTTCGAGACCCGCCGACATGATCGCCACGATGCACAGAGCACCCTCGTAAATTTTCGTGCAAATTGGACGACGTTGCATTTTTTCACAACCAGGACCGAAACCCTAGTCCGAACAAAATGGTCGGATGCGAAGTACAATTGTTTGGCTCGAAATTTTACGAGCTTGTGCAGCACTTCTAGGCAATCATATCGGCAGGTGACACCAAGTGATTCGAGTTCGTTTGCCCCACCATTTTCTTTAACGAACGATAACTTTTTCTGAAAAGAACAAGTGTCCGATCCCGGCCGAAACGACTCGAATTACACTTCGAGACCCGCCGACATGATCGCCACGATGCACAGAGCACCCTCGTAAATTTTCGTGCAAATCGGACGACGTTGAATTTTTTCACAACCAGGACCGAAACCCTAGTCCGAACAAAATGGTCGGATGCGAAGTACAATTGTTTGGCTCGAAATTTTACGAGCCTGTGCAGCACTTCTAGGCAATCATATCGGCAGGTGACACGAAGTGATTCGAGTTCGTTTGCCCCACCATTTTCTTTAACGAACGATAACTTTTTCTGAAAAGAACAAGTGTCCGATCCCGGCCGAAACGACTCGAATTACACTTCGAGACCCGCCGACATGATCGCCACGATGCACAGAGCACCCTCGTAAATTTTCGGGCAAATCGGACGACGTTGTATTTTTTTCACAGCCAGGACCGAAACCATAGGCCGAACAAAATGGTCGGATGCGAAGTAAAATTGTTTGGCTCGAAATTTTACGAGCTTGTGCAGCACTTCTAGGCAATCATATCGGCGGGTGACACGAAGTGATTCGAGTTCGTTTGCCCCACCATTTTCTCTAACGAACGATAACTTTTTCTGAAAAGAACAAGTGTCCGATCCCGGCCGAAACGACTCGAATTACACTTCGAGACCCGCCGACATGATCGCCACGATGCACAGAGCACCCTCGTAAATTTTCGGGCAAATTGGACGACGTTGAATTTTTTCACAACCAGGACCGAAACCCTAGTCCGAACAAAATGTTCGGATGCGAAGTACAATTGTTTGGCTCGAAATTTTACGAGCTTGTGCAGCACTTCTAGGCAATCATATCGGCAGGTGACACGAAGTGATTCGAGTTCGTTTGCCCCACCATTTTCTTTAACGAACGATAACTTTTTCTGAAAAGAACAAGTGTCCGATCCCGGCCGAAACGACTCGAATTACACTTCGAGACCCGCCGACATGATCGCCACGATGCACAGAGCACCCTCGTAAATTTTCGGGCAAATCGGACGACGTTGTATTTTTTTCACAGCCAGGACCGAAACCCTAGGCCGAACAAAATGGTCGGATGCGAAGTAAAATTGTTTGGCTCGAAATTTTACGAGCTTGTGCAGCACTTCTAGACAATCATATCGGCGGGTGACACGAAGTGATTCGAGTTCGTTTGCCCCCCCATTTTCTTTAACGAACGATAACTTTTTCTGAAAATAACAAGTGCCCTGATCCCGGCCGAAACGACTCGAATTACACTTCGAGACCCGCCGACATGATCGCCACGATGCACAGAGCACCCTCGTAAATTTTCGGGCAAATCGGACGACGTAGAATTTTTTCAGAACCAGGACCGAAACCCTAGGCCGAACAAAACGGTCGGATGCGAAGTAAAATTGTTTGGCTCGAAATTTTACGAGCTTGTGCAGCACTTCTAGGCAATCATATCGGCGGGTGACACGAAGTGATTCGAGTTCGTTTGCCCCACCATTTTCTTTAACGAACGATAACTTTTTTTGAAAAGAACAACTGTCCGATCCCGGCCGAAACGAATCGAATTACACTTCGAGACCCGCCGAAATGATCGCCACGATGCACAGAGCACCCTCGTAAATTTTCGGGTAAATCGGACGACGTTGAATTTTTTCACAGCCAGGACCGAAACCTTAGGCCGAACAAAATGGTCGGATGCGAAGTAAAATTGTTTGGCTCGAAATTTTACGAGCTTGTGCAGCACTTCTAGGCAATCATATCGGCGGGTGACACGAAGTGATTCGAGTTCGTTTGCCCCACCATTTTCTTTAACGAACGATAACTTTTTCTGAAAAGAACAAGTGTCCGATCCCGGCCGAAACGACTCGAATTACACTTCGAGAACCGCCGACATGATTGCCACGATGCACAGAGCACCCTCGTAAATTTTCGGGCAAATCGGACGACGTTGAATTTTTTCACAGCCAGGACCGAAACCCTAGGCCGAACAAAATGGTCGGATGCGAAGTAAAATTGTTTGGCTCGAAATTTTACGAGCTTGTGCAGCACTTCTAGGCAATCATATCGGCGGGTGACACGAAGTGATTCGAGTTCGTTTGCCCCACCATTTTCTTTAACGAACGATAACTTTTTCTGAAAAGAACAAGTGTCCGATCCCGGCCGAAACGACTCGAATTACACTTCGAGACCCGCCGACATGATCGCCACGATGCACAGAGCACCCTCGTAAATTTTCGGGCAAATCGGACGACGTTGAATTTTTTCAGAACCAGGACCGAAACCCTAGGCCGAACAAAATGGTCGGATGCGAAGTAAAATTGTTTGGCTCGAAATTTTACGAGCTTGTGCAGCACTTCTAGGCAATCATATCGGCGGGTGACACGAAGTGATTCGAGTTCGTTTGCCCCACCATTTTCTTTAACGAACGATAACTTTTTCTGAAAAGAACAAGTGTCCGATCCCGGCCGAAACGACTCGAATTACACTTCGAGACCCGCCGACATGATCGCCACGATGCACAGAGCACCCTCGAAAATTTTCGGGCAAATCGGACGACGTTGAATTTTTTCAGAACCAGGACTGAAACCCTAGGCCGAACAAAATGGTCGGATGCGAAGTAAAATTGTTTGGCTCGAAATTTTACGAGCTTGTGCAGCACTTCTAGGCAATCATATCGGCGGGTGACACGAAGTGATTCGAGTTCGTTTGCCCCACCATTTTCTTTAACGAACGATAACTTTTTTTGAAAAGAACAACTGTCCGATCCCGGCCGAAACGAATCGAATTACACTTCGAGACCCGCCGAAATGATCGCCACGATGCACAGAGCACCCTCGTAAATTTTCGGGCAAATCGGACGACGTTGAATTTTTTCACAGCCAGGACCGAAACCTTAGGCCGAACAAAATGGTCGGATGCGAAGTAAAATTGTTTGGCTCGAAATTTTACGAGCTTGTGCAGCACTTCTAGGCAATCATATCGGCGGGTGACACGAAGTGATTCGAGTTCGTTTGCCCCACCATTTTCTTTAACGAACGATAACTTTTTCTGAAAAGAACAAGTGTCCGATCCCGGCCGAAACGACTCGAATTACACTTCGAGACCCGCCGACATGATCGCCACGATGCACAGAGCACCCTCGTAAATTTTCGGGCAAATCGGACGACGTTGAATTTTTTCAGAACCAGGACCGAAACCCTAGGCCGAACAAAATGGTCGGATGCGAAGTAAAATTGTTTGGCTCGAAATTTTACGAGCTTGTGCAGCACTTCTAGACATTCATATCGGCGGGTGACACGAAGTGATTCGAGTTCGTTTGCCCCACCATTTTCTTTAACGAACGATAACTTTTTCTGAAAATAACAAGTGCCTTGATCCCGGCCGAAACGACTCGAATTACACTTCGAGACCCGCCGACATGATCGCCACGATGCACAGAGCACCCTCGTAAATTTTCGGGCAAATCGGACGACGTTGAATTTTTTCACAGCCAGGACCGAAACCCTAGGCCAAACAAAATGGTCGGATGCGAAGTAAAATTGTTTGGCTCGAAATTTTACGAGCTTGTGCAGCACTTCTAGACATTCATATCGGCGGGTGACACGAAGTGATTCGAGTTCGTTTGCCCCACCATTTTCTTTAACGAACGATAACTTTTTCTGAAAATAACAAGTGCCTTGATCCCGGCCGAAACGACTCGAATTACACTTCGAGACCCGCCGACATGATCGCCACGATGCACAGAGCACCCTCGTAAATTTTCGGGCAAATCGGACGACGTTGAATTTTTTCACAGCCAGGACCGAAACCCTAGGCCGAACAAAATGGTCGGATGCGAAGTAAAATTGTTTGGCTCGAAATTTTACGAGCTTGTGCAGCACTTCTAGGCAATCATATCGGCGGGTGACACGAAGTGATTCGAGTTCGTTTGCCCCACCATTTTCTTTAACGAACGATAACTTTTTCTGAAAAGAACAAGTGTCCGATCCCGGCCGAAACGACTCGAATTACACTTTGAGACCCGCCGACATGATCGCCACGATGCACAGAGCACCCTCGTAAATTTTCGGGCAAATCGGACGACGTTGAATTTTTTCAGAACCAGGACCGAAACCCTAGGCCGAACAAAATGGTCGGATGCGAAGTAAAATTGTTTGGCTCGAAATTTTACGAGCTTGTGCAGCACTTCTAGGCAATCATATCGGCGGGTGACACGAAGTGATTCGAGTTCGTTTGCCCCACCATTTTCTTTAACGAACGATAACTTTTTTTGAAAAGAACAACTGTCCGATCCCGGCCGAAACGAATCGAATTACACTTCGAGACCCGCCGAAATGATCGCCACGATGCACAGAGCACCCTCGTAAATTTTCGGGCAAATCGGACGACGTTGAATTTTTTCACAGCCAGGACCGAAACCTTAGGCCGAACAAAATGGTCGGATGCGAAGTAAAATTGTTTGGCTCGAAATTTTACGAGCTTGTGCAGCACTTCTAGGCAATCATATCGGCGGGTGACACGAAGTGATTCGAGTTCGTTTGCCCCACCATTTTCTTTAACGAACGATAACTTTTTCTGAAAAGAACAAGTGTCCGATCCCGGCCGAAACGACTCGAATTACACTTCGAGAACCGCCGACATGATTGCCACGATGCACAGAGCACCCTCGTAAATTTTCGGGCAAATCGGACGACGTTGAATTTTTTCACAGCCAGGACCGAAACCCTAGGCCGAACAAAATGGTCGGATGCGAAGTAAAATTGTTTGGCTCGAAATTTTACGAGCTTGTGCAGCACTTCTAGGCAATCATATCGGCGGGTGACACGAAGTGATTCGAGTTCGTTTGCCCCACCATTTTCTTTAACGAACGATAACTTTTTCTGAAAAGAACAAGTGTCCGATCCCGGCCGAAACGACTCGAATTACACTTCGAGACCCGCCGACATGATCGCCACGATGCACAGAGCACCCTCGTAAATTTTCGGGCAAATCGGACGACGTTGAATTTTTTCAGAACCAGGACTGAAACCCTAGGCCGAACAAAATGGTCGGATGCGAAGTAAAATTGTTTGGCTCGAAATTTTACGAGCTTGTGCAGCACTTCTAGGCAATCATATCGGCGGGTGACACGAAGTGATTCGAGTTCGTTTGCCCCACCATTTTCTTTAACGAACGATAACTTTTTTTGAAAAGAACAACTGTCCGATCCCGGCCGAAACGAATCGAATTACACTTCGAGACCCGCCGAAATGATCGCCACGATGCACAGAGCACCCTCGTAAATTTTCGGGCAAATCGGACGACGTTGAATTTTTTCACAGCCAGGACCGAAACCTTAGGCCGAACAAAATGGTCGGATGCGAAGTAAAATTGTTTGGCTCGAAATTTTACGAGCTTGTGCAGCACTTCTAGGCAATCATATCGGCGGGTGACACGAAGTGATTCGAGTTCGTTTGCCCCACCATTTTCTTTAACGAACGATAACTTTTTCTGAAAAGAACAAGTGTCCGATCCCGGCCGAAACGACTCGAATTACACTTCGAGACCCGCCGACATGATCGCCACGATGCACAGAGCACCCTCGTAAATTTTCGGGCAAATCGGACGACGTTGAATTTTTTCAGAACCAGGACCGAAACCCTAGGCCGAACAAAATGGTCGGATGCGAAGTAAAATTGTTTGGCTCGAAATTTTACGAGCTTGTGCAGCACTTCTAGACATTCATATCGGCGGGTGACACGAAGTGATTCGAGTTCGTTTGCCCCACCATTTTCTTTAACGAACGATAACTTTTTCTGAAAATAACAAGTGCCTTGATCCCGGCCGAAACGACTCGAATTACACTTCGAGACCCGCCGACATGATCGCCACGATGCACAGAGCACCCTCGTAAATTTTCGGGCAAATCGGACGACGTTGAATTTTTTCACAGCCAGGACCGAAACCCTAGGCCGAACAAAATGGTCGGATGCGAAGTAAAATTGTTTGGCTCGAAATTTTACGAGCTTGTGCAGCACTTCTAGACATTCATATCGGCGGGTGACACGAAGTGATTCGAGTTCGTTTGCCCCGCCATTTTCTTTAACGAACGATAACTTTTTCTGAAAATAACAAGTGCCTTGATCCCGGCCGAAACGACTCGAATTACACTTCGAGACCCGCCGACATGATCGCCACGATGCACAGAGCACCCTCGTAAATTTTCGGGCAAATCGGACGACGTTGAATTTTTTCACAGCCAGGACCGAAACCCTAGGCCGAACAAAATGGTCGGATGCGAAGTAAAATTGTTTGGCTCGAAATTTTACGAGCTTGTGCAGCACTTCTAGGCAATCATATCGGCGGGTGACACGAAGTGATTCGAGTTCGTTTGCCCCACCATTTTCTTTAACGAACGATAACTTTTTCTGAAAAGAACAAGTGTCCGATCCCGGCCGAAACGACTCGAATTACACTTTGAGACCCGCCGACATGATCGCCACGATGCACAGAGCACCCTCGTAAATTTTCGGGCAAATCGGACGACGTTGAATTTTTTCAGAACCAGGACCGAAACCCTAGGCCGAACAAAATGGTCGGATGCGAAGTAAAATTGTTTGGCTCGAAATTTTACGAGCTTGTGCAGCACTTCTAGGCAATCATATCGGCGGGTGACACGAAGTGATTCGAGTTCGTTTGCCCCACCATTTTCTTTAACGAACGATAACTTTTTTTGAAAAGAACAACTGTCCGATCCCGGCCGAAACGAATCGAATTACACTTCGAGACCCGCCGAAATGATCGCCACGATGCACAGAGCACCCTCGTAAATTTTCGGGCAAATCGGACGACGTTGAATTTTTTCACAGCCAGGACCGAAACCTTAGGCCGAACAAAATGGTCGGATGCGAAGTAAAATTGTTTGGCTCGAAATTTTACGAGCTTGTGCAGCACTTCTAGGCAATCATATCGGCGGGTGACACGAAGTGATTCGAGTTCGTTTGCCCCACCATTTTCTTTAACGAACGATAACTTTTTCTGAAAAGAACAAGTGTCCGATCCCGGCCGAAACGACTCGAATTACACTTCGAGAACCGCCGACATGATTGCCACGATGCACAGAGCACCCTCGTAAATTTTCGGGCAAATCGGACGACGTTGAATTTTTTCACAGCCAGGACCGAAACCCTAGGCCGAACAAAATGGTCGGATGCGAAGTAAAATTGTTTGGCTCGAAATTTTACGAGCTTGTGCAGCACTTCTAGGCAATCATATCGGCGGGTGACACGAAGTGATTCGAGTTCGTTTGCCCCACCATTTTCTTTAACGAACGATAACTTTTTCTGAAAAGAACAAGTGTCCGATCCCGGCCGAAACGACTCGAATTACACTTCGAGACCCGCCGACATGATCGCCACGATGCACAGAGCACCCTCGTAAATTTTCGGGCAAATCGGACGACGTTGAATTTTTTCAGAACCAGGACCGAAACCCTAGGCCGAACAAAATGGTCGGATGCGAAGTAAAATTGTTTGGCTCGAAATTTTACGAGCTTGTGCAGCACTTCTAGGCAATCATATCGGCGGGTGACACGAAGTGATTCGAGTTCGTTTGCCCCACCATTTTCTTTAACGAACGATAACTTTTTCTGAAAAGAACAAGTGTCCGATCCCGGCCGAAACGACTCGAATTACACTTCGAGACCCGCCGACATGATCGCCACGATGCACAGAGCACCCTCGAAAATTTTCGGGCAAATCGGACGACGTTGAATTTTTTCACAGCCAGGACCGAAACCCTAGGCCGAGCAAAATGGTCGGATGCGAAGTAAAATTGTTTGGCTCGAAATTTTACGAGCTTGTGCAGCACTTCTAGACAATCATATCGGCGGGTGACACGAAGTGATTCGAGTTCGTTTGCCCCACCATTTTCTTTAACGAACGATAACTTTTTCTGAAAATAACAAGTGCCCTGATCCCGGCCGAAACGACTCGAATTACACTTCGAGACCCGCCGACATGATCGCCACGATGCACAGATCACCCTCGTAAATTTTCGGGCAAATCGGACGACGTTGAATTTTTTCACAGCCAGGACCGAAACCCTAGGCCGAACAAAATGGTCGGATGCGAAGTAAAATTGTTTGGCTCGAAATTTTACGAGCTTGTGCAGCACTTCTAGGCAATCATATCGGCGGGTGACACGAAGTGATTCGAGTTCGTTTGCCCCACCATTTTCTTTAACGAACGATAACTTTTTCTGAAAAGAACAAGTGTCCGATCCCGGCCGAAACGACTCGAATTATACTTTGAGACCCGCCGACATGATCGCCACGATGCACAGAGCACCCTCGTAAATTTTCGGGCAAATCGGACGACGTTGAATTTTTTCAGAACCAGGACCGAAACCCTAGGCCGAACAAAATGGTCGGATGCGAAGTAAAATTGTTTGGCTCGAAATTTTACGAGCTTGTGCAGCACTTCTAGGCAATCATATCGGCGGGTGACACGAAGTGATTCGAGTTCGTTTGCCCCACCATTTTCTCTAACGAACGATAACTTTTTCTGAAAAGAACAAGTGTCCGATCCCGGCCGAAACGACTCGAATTACACTTCGAGACCCGCCGACATGATTGCCACGATGCACAGAGCACCCTCGAAAATTTTCGGGCAAATCGGACGACGTTGAATTTTTTCACAGCCAGGACCGAAACTCTAGGCCGAACAAAATGGTCGGATGCGAAGTAAAATTGTTTGGTTCGAAATTTTACGAGCTTGTGCAGCACTTCTAGACAATCATATCGGCGGGTGACACGAAGTGATTCGAGTTCGTTTGCCCCCCCATTTTCTTTAACGAACGATAACTTTTTCTGAAAATAACAAGTGCCCCGATGCCGGCCGAAACGATTTGAATTACACTTCGTGACCCGCCGACATGATCGCCACGATGCACAGAGCACCCTCGTAAATTTTCGGGCAAATCGGACGACGTTGAATTTTTTCAGAACCAGGACCGAAACCCTAGGCCGAACAAAATGGTCGGATGCGAAGTAAAATTGTTTGGCTCGAAATTTTACGAGCTTGTGCAGCACTTCTAGGCAATCATATCGGCGGGTGACACGAAGTGATTCGAGTTCGTTTGCCCCACCATTTTCTTTAACGAACGATAACTTGTTCTGAAAAGAACAAGTGTCCGATCCCGGCCGAAACGACTCGAATTACACTTCGAGACCCGCCGACATGATCGCCACGATGCACAGAGCACCCTCGTAAATTTTCGGACAAATCGGACGACGGTGTATTTTGTTCACAACCAGGACCGAAACCCTAGGCCGAACAAAATGGTCGGATGCGAAGTAAAATTATTTGGCTCGAAATTTTACGAGCTTGTGCAGAACTTCTAGGCAATCATATCGGCGGGTGACACGAAGTGATTCGAGATCGTTTGCCCCCCCATTTTCTTTAACGAACGATAACTTTCTCTGAAAATAACAAGTGCCCCGATGCCGGCCGAAACGATTTGAATTACACTTCGTGACCCGCCGACATGATCGCCACGATGCACAGAGCACCCTCGTAAATTTTCGGGCAAATCGGACGACGTTGAATTTTTTCACAGCCAGGACCGAAACCCTAGGCCGAACAAAATGGTCGGATGCGAAGTAAAATTGTTTGGCTCGAAATTTTACGAGCTTTTGCAGCACTTCTAGGCAATCAAATCGGCGGGTGACACGAAGTGATTCGAGTTCGTTTGCCCCACCATTTTCTTTAACGAACGATAACTTGTTCTGAAAAGAACAAGTGTCCGATCCCGGCCGAAACGACTCGTATTACACTTCGAGACCCGCCAACATGATCGCCACGATGCACAGAGCACCCTCGTAAATTTTCGGGCAAATCGGAGGACGTTGAATTTTTTCAGAACCAGGACCGAAACCCTAGGCCGAAAAAAATGGTCGGATGCGAAGTAAAATTGTTTGGCTCGAAATTTTACGAGCTTGTGCTGCACTTCTAGGCAATCATATCGGCGGGTGACACGAAGTGCTTCGAGTTCGTTTGCCCCACCATTTTCTTTAACGAACGATAACTTTTTGTGAAAAGAACAAGTGTCCGATCCCGGCCGAAACGACTCGAATTACACTTCGAGACCCGCCGACATGATCGCCACGATGCACAGAGCACCCTCGTAAATTTTCGGGCAAATCGGACGACGTTGAATTTTTTCACAGCCAGGACCAAACCTTAGGCCGAACAAAACGGTCGGATGCGAAGTAAAATTGTTTGGCTCGAAATTTTACGACCTTGTGCAGCACTTCTAGACAATCATATCGGCGGGTGACACGAAGTGATTCGAGTTCGTTTGCCCCCCCATTTTCTTTAACGAACGATAACTTTTTCTGAAAAGAACAAGTGCCCCGATCCCGGCCGAAACGACTCGAATTACACTTTGAGACCCGCCGACATGATCGCCACGATGCACAGAGCACCCTCGTAAATTTTCGGGCAAATCGGACGACGTTGAATTTTTTCAGAACCAGGACCGAAACCCTAGGCCGAACAAAATGGTCGGATGCGAAGTAAAATTGTTTGGCTCGAAATTTTACGAGCTTGTGCAGCACTTCTAGGCAATCATATCGGCGGGTGACACGAAGTGATTCGAGTTCGTTTGCCCCACCATTTTCTCTAACGAACGATAACTTTTTCTGAAAAGAACAAGTGTCCGATCCCGGCCGAAACGACTCGAATTACACTTCGAGACCCGCCGACATGATCGCCACGATGCACAGAGCACCCTCGTAAATTTTCGGGCAAATCGGACGACGTTGAATTTTTTCACAGCCAGGACCAAACCTTAGGCCGAACAAAACGGTCGGATGCGAAGTAAAATTGTTTGGCTCGAAATTTTACGACCTTGTGCAGCACTTCTAGACAATCATATCGGCGGGTGACACGAAGTGATTCGAGTTCGTTTGCCCCCCCATTTTCTTTAACGAACGATAACTTTTTCTGAAAAGAACAAGTGCCCCGATCCCGGCCGAAACGACTCGAATTACACTTTGAGACCCGCCGACATGATCGCCACGATGCACAGAGCACCCTCGTAAATTTTCGGGCAAATCGGACGACGTTGAATTTTTTCAGAACCAGGACCGAAACCCTAGGCCGAACAAAATGGTCGGATGCGAAGTAAAATTGTTTGGCTCGAAATTTTACGAGCTTGTGCAGCACTTCTAGGCAATCATATCGGCGGGTGACACGAAGTGATTCGAGTTCGTTTGCCCCACCATTTTCTCTAACGAACGATAACTTTTTCTGAAAAGAACAAGTGTCCGATCCCGGCCGAAACGACTCGAATTACACTTCGAGACCCGCCGACATGATCGCCACGATGCACAGAGCACCCTCGAAAATTTTCGGGCAAATCGGACGACGTTGAATTTTTTCACAGCCAGGACCGAAACTCTAGGCCGAACAAAATGGTCGGATGCGAAGTAAAATTGTTTGGTTCGAAATTTTACGAGCTTGTGCAGCACTTCTAGACAATCATATCGGCGGGTGACACGAAGTGATTCGAGTTCATTTGCCCCCCCATTTTCTTTAACGAACGATAACTTTTTCTGAAAATAACAAGTGCCCCGATGCCGGCCGAAACGATTTGAATTACACTTCGTGACCCGCCGACATGATCGCCACGATGCACAGAGCACCCTCGTAAATTTTCGGGCAAATCGGACGACGTTGAATTTTTTCAGAACCAGGACCGAAACCCTAGGCCGAACAAAATGGTCGGATGCGAAGTAAAATTGTTTGGCTCGAAATTTTACGAGCTTGTGCAGCACTTCTAGGCAATCATATCGGCGGGTGACACGAAGTGATTCGAGTTCGTTTGCCCCACCATTTTCTTTAACGAACGATAACTTGTTCTGAAAAGAACAAGTGTCCGATCCCGGCCGAAACGACTCGAATTACACTTCGAGACCCGCCGACATGATCGCCACGATGCACAGAGCACCCTCGTAAATTTTCGGACAAATCGGACGACGGTGTATTTTGTTCACAACCAGGACCGAAACCCTAGGCCGAACAAAATGGTCGGATGCGAAGTAAAATTATTTGGCTCGAAATTTTACGAGCTTGTGCAGAACTTCTAGGCAATCATATCGGCGGGTGACACGAAGTGATTCGAGATCGTTTGCCCCCCCATTTTCTTTAACGAACGATAACTTTCTCTGAAAATAACAAGTGCCCCGATGCCGGCCGAAACGATTTGAATTACACTTCGTGACCCGCCGACATGATCGCCACGATGCACAGAGCACCCTCGTAAATTTTCGGGCAAATCGGACGACGTTGAATTTTTTCACAGCCAGGACCGAAACCCTAGGCCGAACAAAATGGTCGGATGCGAAGTAAAATTGTTTGGCTCGAAATTTTACGAGCTTTTGCAGCACTTCTAGGCAATCAAATCGGCGGGTGACACGAAGTGATTCGAGTTCGTTTGCCCCACCATTTTCTTTAACGAACGATAACTTGTTCTGAAAAGAACAAGTGTCCGATCCCGGCCGAAACGACTCGTATTACACTTCGAGACCCGCCAACATGATCGCCACGATGCACAGAGCACCCTCGTAAATTTTCGGGCAAATCGGAGGACGTTGAATTTTTTCAGAACCAGGACCGAAACCATAGGCCGAAAAAAATGGTCGGATGCGAAGTAAAATTGTTTGGCTCGAAATTTTACGAGCTTGTGCTGCACTTCTAGGCAATCATATCGGCGGGTGACACGAAGTGCTTCGAGTTCGTTTGCCCCACCATTTTCTTTAACGAACGATAACTTTTTGTGAAAAGAACAAGTGTCCGATCCCGGCCGAAACGACTCGAATTACACTTCGAGACCCGCCGACATGATCGCCACGATGCACAGAGCACCCTCGTAAATTTTCGGGCAAATCGGACGACGTTGAATTTTTTCACAGCCAGGACCAAACCTTAGGCCGAACAAAACGGTCGGATGCGAAGTAAAATTGTTTGGCTCGAAATTTTACGACCTTGTGCAGCACTTCTAGACAATCATATCGGCGGGTGACACGAAGTGATTCGAGTTCGTTTGCCCCCCCATTTTCTTTAACGAACGATAACTTTTTCTGAAAATAACAAGTGCCCTGATCCCGGCCGAAACGACTCGAATTACACTTCGAGACCCGCCGACATGATCGCCACGATGCACAGACCACCCTCGTAAATTTTCGGGCAAATCGGACGACGTTGAATTTTTTCAGAAACAGGACCGAAACCCTAGGCCGAACAAAATGGTCGGATGCGAAGTAAAATTGTTTGGCTCGAAATTTTACGAGCTTGTGCAGCACTTCTAGGCAATCATATCGGGGGGTGACACGAAGTGATTCGAGTTCGTTTGCCCCACCATTTTCTTTAACGAACGATAACTTTTTCTGAAAAGAACAAGTGTCCGATCCCGGCCGAAACGACTCGAATTACACTTCGAGACCCGCCGACATGATCGCCACGATGCACAGAGCACCCTCGTAAATTTTCGGGCAAATCGGACGACGTTGAATTTTTTCAGAACCAGGACCGAAACCCTAGGCCGAACGAAATGGTCGAATGCGAAGTAAAATTGTTTGGCTCGAAATTTTACGAGCTTGTGCAGCACTTCTAGGCAATCATATCGGCGGGTGACACGAAGTGATTCGAGATCGTTTGCCCCGCCATTTTCTTTAACGAACGATAACTTTCTCTGAAAATAACAAGTGTCCGATCCCGGCCGAAACGATTCGAATTACACTTCGAGACCCGCCGACATGATCGCCACGATGCACAGAGCACCCTCGTAAATTTTCGGGCAAATCGGACGACATTGAATTTTTTCACAGCCAGGACCGAAACCCTAGGCCGAACAAAATGGTCGGATGCGAAGTAAAATTGTTTGGCTCGAAATTTTACGAGCTTGTGCTGCACTTCTAGGCAATCATATCGGCGGGTGACACGAAGTGCTTCGAGTTCGTTTGCCCCACCATTTTCTTTAACGAACGATAACTTTTTGTGAAAAGAACAAGTGTCCGATCCCGGCCGAAACGACTCGAATTACACTTCGAGACCCGCCGACATGATCGCCACGATGCACAGAGCACCCTCGTAAATTTTCGGGCAAATCGGACGACGTTGAATTTTTTCACAGCCAGGACCAAACCTTAGGCCGAACAAAACGGTCGGATGCGAAGTAAAATTGTTTGGCTCGAAATTTTACGACCTTGTGCAGCACTTCTAGACAATCATATCGGCGGGTGACACGAAGTGATTCGAGTTCGTTTGCCCCCCCATTTTCTTTAACGAACGATAACTTTTTCTGAAAATAACAAGTGCCCTGATCCCGGCCGAAACGACTCGAATTACACTTCGAGACCCGCCGACATGATCGCCACGATGCACAGACCACCCTCGTAAATTTTCGGGCAAATCGGACGACGTTGAATTTTTTCAGAAACAGGACCGAAACCCTAGGCCGAACAAAATGGTCGGATGCGAAGTAAAATTGTTTGGCTCGAAATTTTACGAGCTTGTGCAGCACTTCTAGGCAATCATATCGGGGGGTGACACGAAGTGATTCGAGTTCGTTTGCCCCACCATTTTCTTTAACGAACGATAACTTTTTCTGAAAAGAACAAGTGTCCGATCCCGGCCGAAACGACTCGAATTACACTTCGAGACCCGCCGACATGATCGCCACGATGCACAGAGCACCCTCGTAAATTTTCGGGCAAATCGGACGACGTTGAATTTTTTCAGAACCAGGACCGAAACCCTAGGCCGAACGAAATGGTCGAATGCGAAGTAAAATTGTTTGGCTCGAAATTTTACGAGCTTGTGCAGCACTTCTAGGCAATCATATCGGCGGGTGACACGAAGTGATTCGAGATCGTTTGCCCCGCCATTTTCTTTAACGAACGATAACTTTCTCTGAAAATAACAAGTGTCCGATCCCGGCCGAAACGATTCGAATTACACTTCGAGACCCGCCGACATGATCGCCACGATGCACAGAGCACCCTCGTAAATTTTCGGGCAAATCGGACGACATTGAATTTTTTCACAGCCAGGACCGAAACCCTAGGCCGAACAAAATGGTCGGATGCGAAGTAAAATTGTTTGGCTCGAAATTTTACGAGCTTGTGCAGCACTTCTAGGCAATCATATCGGGGGGTGACACGAAGTGATTCGAGTTCGTTTGCCCCACCATTTTCTTTAACGAACGATAACTTTTTCTGAAAAGAACAAGTGTCCGATCCCGGCCGAAACGACTCGAATTACACTTCGAGACCCGCCGACATGATCGCCACGATGCACAGAGCACCCTCGTAAATTTTTGGGCAAATCGGACGACGTTGAATTTTTTCAGAACCAGGACCGAAACCCTAGGCCGAACAAAATGGTCGGGTGCGAAGTAAAATTGTTTGGCTCGAAATTTTACGAGCTTGTGCAGATCTTCTAGGCAATCATATCGGCGGGTGACACGAAGTGATTCGAGATCGTTTGCCCCCCCCATTTTCTTAAACAAACGATAACTTTTTCAGAAAATAACAAGTGCCCCGATCCCGGCCGAAACGACTCGAATTACACTTCGTGACCCGCCGACATGATCGCCACGACGCACAGAGCACCCTCGTAAATTTTCGGGTAAATCGGACGACGTTGAATTTTTTCCCAGCCAGGACCGAAACCCTAGGCCGAACAAAATGGTCGGATGCGAAATAAAATTGTTTGGTTCCAAATTTTACGAGCTTGTGCAGCACTTCTAGGCAATCATATCGGCGGGTGACACGAAGTGATTCGAGTTCGTTTGCCCCACCATTTTCTTTAACGAACGATAACTTTTTCTGAAAAGAACAAGTGTTCGATCCCGGCCGAAACGACTCGAATTACACTTCGAGACCCGCCGACATGATCGCCACGATCCACAGAGCACCCTCGTAAATTTTCGTACAAATCGGACGACGGTGTATTTTTTTCAGAACCAGGACCGAAACCCTAGGCCGAACAAAATGGTCGGATGCGAAGTAAAATTGTTTGGCTCGAAATTTTACGAGCTTGTGCAGCACTTCTAGGCAATCATATCGGCGGGTGACACGAAGTGATTCGAGTTCGTTTGCCCCACCATTTTCTTTAACGAACGATAACTTTTTCTGAAAAGAACAAGCGTCCGATCCCGGCCGAAACGACTCGAATTACACTTCGAGACCCGCCGACATGATCGCCACGATGCACAGAGCACCCTCGTAAATTTTCGGGCAAATCGGACGACGTTGAATTTTTTCACAGCCAGGACCGAAACCATAGGCCGAACAAAATGGTCGGGTGCGAAGTAAAATTGTTTGGCTCGAAATTTTACGAGCTTGTGCAGATCTTCTAGGCAATCATATCGGCGGGTGACACGAAGTGATTCGAGATCGTTTGCCCCCCCCATTTTCTTAAACAAACGATAACTTTTTCAGAAAATAACAAGTGCCCCGATCCCGGCCGAAACGACTCGAATTACACTTCGAGACCCGCCGACATGATCGCCACGATGCACAGAGCACCATCGTAAATTTTCGGGCAAATCGGACGACGTTGAATTTTTTCACAGCCAGGACCGAAACCCTAGGCCGAACAAAATGGTGGGATGCGAAGTAAAATTGTTTGGCTCGAAATTTTACGAGCTTGTGCAGAAGTTCTAGGCAATCATATCGGGGGGTGACACGAAGTGATTCGAGTTCGTTTGCCCCACCATTTTCTTTAACGAACGATAACTTTTTCTGAAAAGAACAAGTGTCCGATCCCGGCCGAAACGACTCGAATTACACTTCGAGACCCGCCGACATGATCGCCACGATGCACAGAGCACCCTCGTAAATTTTCGGGCAAATCGGACGACGTTGAATTTTTTCAGAACCAGGACCGAAACCCTAGGCCGAACGAAATGGTCGAATGCGAAGTAAAATTGTTTGGCTCGAAATTTTACGAGCTTGTGCAGCACTTCTAGGCAATCATATCGGCGGGTGACACGAAGTGATTCGAGATCGTTTGCCCCGCCATTTTCTTTAACGAACGATAACTTTCTCTGAAAATAACAAGTGTCCGATCCCGGCCGAAACGATTCGAATTACACTTCGAGACCCGCCGACATGATCGCCACGATGCACAGAGCACCCTCGTAAATTTTCGGGCAAATCGGACGACATTGAATTTTTTCACAGCCAGGACCGAAACCCTAGGCCGAACAAAATGGTCGGATGCGAAGTAAAATTGTTTGGCTCGAAATTTTACGAGCTTGTGCAGCACTTCTAGGCAATCATATCGGGGGGTGACACGAAGTGATTCGAGTTCGTTTGCCCCACCATTTTCTTTAACGAACGATAACTTTTTCTGAAAAGAACAAGTGTCCGATCCCGGCCGAAACGACTCGAATTACACTTCGAGACCCGCCGACATGATCGCCACGATGCACAGAGCACCCTCGTAAATTTTTGGGCAAATCGGACGACGTTGAATTTTTTCAGAACCAGGACCGAAACCCTAGGCCGAACAAAATGGTCGGGTGCGAAGTAAAATTGTTTGGCTCGAAATTTTACGAGCTTGTGCAGATCTTCTAGGCAATCATATCGGCGGGTGACACGAAGTGATTCGAGATCGTTTGCCCCCCCCATTTTCTTAAACAAACGATAACTTTTTCAGAAAATAACAAGTGCCCCGATCCCGGCCGAAACGACTCGAATTACACTTCGTGACCCGCCGACATGATCGCCACGACGCACAGAGCACCCTCGTAAATTTTCGGGTAAATCGGACGACGTTGAATTTTTTCCCAGCCAGGACCGAAACCCTAGGCCGAACAAAATGGTCGGATGCGAAATAAAATTGTTTGGTTCCAAATTTTACGAGCTTGTGCAGCACTTCTAGGCAATCATATCGGCGGGTGACACGAAGTGATTCGAGTTCGTTTGCCCCACCATTTTCTTTAACGAACGATAACTTTTTCTGAAAAGAACAAGTGTTCGATCCCGGCCGAAACGACTCGAATTACACTTCGAGACCCGCCGACATGATCGCCACGATCCACAGAGCACCCTCGTAAATTTTCGTACAAATCGGACGACGGTGTATTTTTTTCAGAACCAGGACCGAAACCCTAGGCCGAACAAAATGGTCGGATGCGAAGTAAAATTGTTTGGCTC
Organism: Corylus avellana; assembly: GCF_965113065.1. Taxonomy (NCBI): domain Eukaryota; kingdom Viridiplantae; phylum Streptophyta; class Magnoliopsida; order Fagales; family Betulaceae; genus Corylus; species Corylus avellana. The sequence continues at coordinate 12,378,464 of NC_142496.1, forward strand.
GAAATTTTACGAGCTTGTGCAGCACTTCTAGGCAATCATATCGGCGGGTGACACGAAGTGATTCGAGTTCGTTTGCCCCACCATTTTCTTTAACGAACGATAACTTTTTCTGAAAAGAACAAGCGTCCGATCCCGGCCGAAACGACTCGAATTACACTTCGAGACCCGCCGACATGATCGCCACGATGCACAGAGCACCCTCGTAAATTTTCGGGCAAATCGGACGACGTTGAATTTTTTCACAGCCAGGACCGAAACCATAGGCCGAACAAAATGGTCGGGTGCGAAGTAAAATTGTTTGGCTCGAAATTTTACGAGCTTGTGCAGATCTTCTAGGCAATCATATCGGCGGGTGACACGAAGTGATTCGAGATCGTTTGCCCCCCCCATTTTCTTAAACAAACGATAACTTTTTCAGAAAATAACAAGTGCCCCGATCCCGGCCGAAACGACTCGAATTACACTTCGTGACCCGCCGACATGATCGCCACGACGCACAGAGCACCCTCGTAAATTTTCGGGTAAATCGGACGACGTTGAATTTTTTCCCAGCCAGGACCGAAACCCTAGGCCGAACAAAATGGTCGGATGCGAAATAAAATTGTTTGGTTCCAAATTTTACGAGCTTGTGCAGCACTTCTAGGCAATCATATCGGCGGGTGACACGAAGTGATTCGAGTTCGTTTGCCCCACCATTTTCTTTAACGAACGATAACTTTTTCTGAAAAGAACAAGTGTTCGATCCCGGCCGAAACGACTCGAATTACACTTCGAGACCCGCCGACATGATCGCCACGATCCACAGAGCACCCTCGTAAATTTTCGTACAAATCGGACGACGGTGTATTTTTTTCACAACCAGGACCGAAACCCTAGGCCGAACAAAATGGTCGGATGCGAAGTAAAATTGTTTGGTTCGAAATTTTACGAGCTTTTGCAGCACTTCTAGGCAATCAGATCGGCGGGTGACACGAGGTGATTCGAGTTCGTTTGCCCCACCATTTTCTTTAACGAACGATAACTTGTTCTGTAAAGAACAAGTGTCCGATCCCGGCCGAAACGACTCGAATTACACTTCGAGACCCGCCGACATGATCGCCACGATCCACAGAGCACCCTCGTAAATTTTCGTACAAATCGGACGACGGTGTATTTTTTTCACAACCAGGACCGAAACCTTAGGCCGAAAATGGTCGGATGCGAAGTAAAATTGTTTGGCTCGAAATTTTACGAGCTTGTGCAGAACTTCTAGGCAATCATATCGGCGGGTGACACGAAGTGATTCGAGATCGTTTGCCCCTCCATTTTCTTTAACGAACGATAACTTCCTCTGAAAATAACAAGTGCCCCGATGCCGGCCGAAACGATTCGAATTACACTTCGAGACCCGCCGACATGATCGCCACGATGCACAGAGCACCCTCGTAAATTTTCGGGCAAATCGGACGACGTTGAATTTTTTCACAGCCAGGACCGAAACCCTAGGCCGAACAAAATGGTCGGATGCGAAGTAAAATTGTTTGGCTCGAAATTTTACGAGCTTGTGCAGCACTTCTAGGCAATCATATCGGGGGGTGACACGAAGTGATTCGAGTTCGTTTGCCCCACCATTTTCTTTAACGAACGATAACTTTTTCTGAAAAGAACAAGTGCCCGTTCCCGGCCGAAACGACTCGAATTACACTTCGAGACCCGCCGACATGATCGCCACGATGCACAGAGCACCCTCGTAAATTTTCGGGCAAATCGGACGACGTTGAATTTTTTCAGAACCAGGACCGAAACCCTAGGCCGAACAAAATGGTCGGATGCGAAGTAAAATTGTTTGGCTCGAAATTTTACGAGCTTGTGCAGCAGTTCTAGGCAATCATATCGGCGGGTGACACGAAGTGATTCGAGTTCGTTTGCCCCACCATTTTCTTTAACGAACGATAACTTTTTCTGAAAAGAACAAGTGTCCGATCTCGGCCGAAACGACTCGAATTACACTTCGAGACCCGCCGACATGATCGCCACGATGCACAGAGCACCCACGTAAATTTTTGGGCAAATCGGACGACGTTGAATTTTTTCAGAACCAGGACCGAAACCCTAGGCCGAACAAAATGGTCGGATGCGAAGTAAAATTGTTTGGTTCGAAATTTTACGAGCTTTTGCAGCACTTCTAGGCAATCAGATCGGCGGGTGACACGAAGTGATTCGAGTTCGTTTGCCCCACCATTTTCTTTAACGAACGATAACTTGTTCTGAAAAGAACAAGTGTCCGATCCCGGCCGAAACGACTCGAATTACACTTCGAGACCCGCCGACATGATCGCCACGATCCACAGAGCACCCTCGTAAATTTTCGTACAAATCGGACGACGGTGTATTTTTTTCACAACCAGGACCGAAACCTTAGGCCGAAAATGGTCGGATGCGAAGTAAAATTGTTTGGCTCGAAATTTTACGAGCTTGTGCAGCAGTTCTAGGCAATCATATCGGCGGGTGACACGAAGTGATTCGAGTTCGTTTGCCCCACCATTTTCTTTAACGAACGATAACTTTTTCTGAAAAGAACAAGTGTCCGATCCCGGCCGAAATGACTCGAATTACACTTCGAGACCCGCCGACATGATCGCCACGATGCACAGAGCACCCTCGTAAATTTTCGGGCAAATCGGACGACGTTGAATTTTTTCAGAACCAGGACCGAAACCCTAGGCCGAACAAAATGGTTGGATGCGAAGTAAAATTGTTTGGCTCGAAATTTTACGAGCTTCTGCAGCACTTCTAGGCAATCATATCGGCGGGTGACACGAAGTGATTCGAGTTCGTTTGCCCCACCATTTTCTTTAACGAACAATAACTTTTTCTGAAAAGAACAAGTGTCTGATCCCGGCCGAAACGACTCGAATTACACTTCGAGACCCGCCGACATGATCGCCACGATGCACAGAGCACCTTCGTAAATTTTCGGGCAAATCGGACGGCGTTGAATTTTTTCAGAACCAGGACTGAAACCCTAGGCCGAACAAAATGGTCGGATGCGAAGTAAAATTGTTTGGCTCGAAATTTTACGAGCTTGTGCAGCACTTCTAGGCAATCATATCGGCGGGTGACACGAAGTGATTCGAGTTCGTTTGCCCCACCATTTTCTTTAACGAACGATAATTTTTTCTGAAAAGAACAAGCGTCCGATCCCGGCCGAAACGACTCGAATTATACTTCGAGACCCGCCGACATGATCGCCACGATGCACAGAGCACCCTCGTAAATTTTCGGGCAAATCGGACGACGTTGAATTTTTTCACAGCCAGGACCGAAACCCTAGGCCGAACAAAATGGTCGGGTGCGAAGTAAAATTGTTTGGCTCGAAATTTTACGAGCTTGTGCAGAACTTCTAGGCAATCATATCGGCGGGTGACACGAAGTGATTCGAGATCGTTTGCCCCCCCCATTTTCTTAAACAAACGATAACTTTTTCTGAAAATAACAAGTGCCCCGATCCCGGCCGAAACGACTCGAATTACACTTCGTGACACGCCGACATGATCGCCACGACGCACAGAGCACCCTCGTAAATTTTCGGGTAAATCGAACGACGTTGAATTTTTTCACAGCCAGGACCGAAACCCTAGGCCGAACAAAATGGTCGGATGCGAAATAAAATTGTTTGGCTCTAAATTTTACGAGCTTGTGCAGCACTTCTAGGCAATCATATCGGCGGGTGACACGAAGTGATTCGAGTTCGTTTGCCCCACCATTTTCTTTAACGAACGATAACTTTTTCTAAAAAGAACAAGTGTCCGATCCCGGCCGAAACGACTCGAATTACACTTCGAGACCCGCCGACAAGATCGCCACGATGCACAGAGCACCCTCGTAAATTTTCTGGCAAATCGGAAGACGTTGAATTTTTTCACAGCCAGGACCGAAACCTTAGGCCGAACAAAATGGTCGGATGCGAAGTAAAATTGTTTGGCTCGAAATTTTACGACCTTGTGCAGCACTTCTAGACAATCATATCGGCGGGTGACACGAAGTGATTCGAGTTCGTTTGCCCCCCATTTTCTTTAACGAACGATAACTTTTTCTGAAAATAACTAGTGCCCTGATCCCGGCCGAAACGACTCGAATTACACTTCGAGACCCGCCGACATGATCGCCACGATGCACAGAGCACCCTCGTAAATTTTCGGGCAAATCGGACGACGTTGAATTTTTTCACAACCAGGACCGAAACCCTAGGCCGAACAAAATGGTCGGATGCGAAGTAAAATTGTTTGGCTCGAAATTTTACGAGCTTTTGCAGCACTTCTAGGCAATCAGATCGGCGGGTGACACGAAGTGATTCGAGTTCGTTTGCCCCACCATTTTCTTTAACGAACGATAACTTGTTCTGAAAAGAACAAGTGTCCGATCCCGGCCGAAACGACTCGAATTACACTTCGAGACCCGCCGACATGATCGCCACGATGCACAGAGCACCCTCGTAAATTTTCGGGCAAATCGGACGACGTTGAATTTTTTCACAGCCAGGACCGAAACCCTAGGCCGAACAAAATGGTCGGATGCGAAGTAAAATTGTTTGGCTCGAAATTTTACGAGCTTGTGCAGCACTTCTAGGCAATCATATCGGGGGGTGACACGAAGTGATTCGAGTTCGTTTGCCCCACCATTTTCTTTAACGAACGATAACTTCCTCTGAAAATAACAAGTGCCCCGATGCCGGCCGAAACGATTCGAATTACACTTCGAGACCCGCCGACATGATCGCCACGATGCACAGAGCACCCTCGTAAATTTTCGGGCAAATCGGACGACGTTGAATTTTTTCACAGCCAGGACCGAAACCCTAGGCCGAACAAAATGGTCGGATGCGAAGTAAAATTGTTTGGCTCGAAATTTTACGAGCTTGAGCAGCACTTCTAGGCAATCATATCGGGGGGTGACACGAAGTGATTCGAGTTCGTTTGCCCCACCATTTTCTTTAACGAACGATAACTTTTTCTGAAAAGAACAAGTGCCCGTTCCCGGCCGAAACGACTCGAATTACACTTCGAGACCCGCCGACATGATCGCCACGATGCACAGAGCACCCTCGTAAATTTTCGGGCAAATCGGACGACGTTGAATTTTTTCAGAACCAGGACCGAAACCCTAGGCCGAACAAAATGGTCGGATGCGAAGTAAAATTGTTTGGCTCGAAATTTTACGAGCTTGTGCAGCAGTTCTAGGCAATCATATCGGCGGGTGACACGAAGTGATTCGAGTTCGTTTGCCCCACCATTTTCTTTAACGAACGATAACTTTTTCTGAAAAGAACAAGTGTCCGATCTCGGCCGAAACGACTCGAATTACACTTCGAGACCCGCCGACATGATCGCCACGATGCACAGAGCACCCACGTAAATTTTTGGGCAAATCGGACGACGTTGAATTTTTTCAGAACCAGGACCGAAACCCTAGGCCGAACAAAATGGTCGGATGCGAAGTAAAATTGTTTGGTTCGAAATTTTACGAGCTTTTGCAGCACTTCTAGGCAATCAGATCGGCGGGTGACACGAAGTGATTCGAGTTCGTTTGCCCCACCATTTTCTTTAACGAACGATAACTTGTTCTGAAAAGAACAAGTGTCCGATCCCGGCCGAAACGACTCGAATTACACTTCGAGACCCGCCGACATGATCGCCACGATCCACAGAGCACCCTCGTAAATTTTCGTACAAATCGGACGACGGTGTATTTTTTTCACAACCAGGACCGAAACCTTAGGCCGAAAATGGTCGGATGCGAAGTAAAATTGTTTGGCTCGAAATTTTACGAGCTTGTGCAGCAGTTCTAGGCAATCATATCGGCGGGTGACACGAAGTGATTCGAGTTCGTTTGCCCCACCATTTTCTTTAACGAACGATAACTTTTTCTGAAAAGAACAAGTGTCCGATCCCGGCCGAAATGACTCGAATTACACTTCGAGACCCGCCGACATGATCGCCACGATGCACAGAGCACCCTCGTAAATTTTCGGGCAAATCGGACGACGTTGAATTTTTTCAGAACCAGGACCGAAACCCTAGGCCGAACAAAATGGTTGGATGCGAAGTAAAATTGTTTGGCTCGAAATTTTACGAGCTTCTGCAGCACTTCTAGGCAATCATATCGGCGGGTGACACGAAGTGATTCGAGTTCGTTTGCCCCACCATTTTCTTTAACGAACAATAACTTTTTCTGAAAAGAACAAGTGTCTGATCCCGGCCGAAACGACTCGAATTACACTTCGAGACCCGCCGACATGATCGCCACGATGCACAGAGCACCTTCGTAAATTTTCGGGCAAATCGGACGGCGTTGAATTTTTTCAGAACCAGGACTGAAACCCTAGGCCGAACAAAATGGTCGGATGCGAAGTAAAATTGTTTGGCTCGAAATTTTACGAGCTTGTGCAGCACTTCTAGGCAATCATATCGGCGGGTGACACGAAGTGATTCGAGTTCGTTTGCCCCACCATTTTCTTTAACGAACGATAATTTTTTCTGAAAAGAACAAGCGTCCGATCCCGGCCGAAACGACTCGAATTATACTTCGAGACCCGCCGACATGATCGCCACGATGCACAGAGCACCCTCGTAAATTTTCGGGCAAATCGGACGACGTTGAATTTTTTCACAGCCAGGACCGAAACCCTAGGCCGAACAAAATGGTCGGGTGCGAAGTAAAATTGTTTGGCTCGAAATTTTACGAGCTTGGGCAGAACTTCTAGGCAATCATATCGGCGGGTGACACGAAGTGATTCGAGATCGTTTGCCCCCCCCATTTTCTTAAACAAACGATAACTTTTTCTGAAAATAACAAGTGCCCCGATCCCGGCCGAAACGACTCGAATTACACTTCGTGACACGCCGACATGATCGCCACGACGCACAGAGCACCCTCGTAAATTTTCGGGTAAATCGAACGACGTTGAATTTTTTCACAGCCAGGACCGAAACCCTAGGCCGAACAAAATGGTCGGATGCGAAATAAAATTGTTTGGCTCCAAATTTTACGAGCTTGTGCAGCACTTCTAGGCAATCATATCGGCGGGTGACACGAAGTGATTCGAGTTCGTTTGCCCCACCATTTTCTTTAACGAACGATAACTTTTTCTAAAAAGAACAAGTGTCCGATCCCGGCCGAAACGACTCGAATTACACTTCGAGACCCGCCGACAAGATCGCCACGATGCACAGAGCACCCTCGTAAATTTTCTGGCAAATCGGAAGACGTTGAATTTTTTCACAGCCAGGACCGAAACCTTAGGCCGAACAAAATGGTCGGATGCGAAGTAAAATTGTTAGGCTCGAAATTTTACGACCTTGTGCAGCACTTCTAGACAATCATATCGGCGGGTGACACGAAGTGATTCGAGTTCGTTTGCCCCCCATTTTCTTTAACGAACGATAACTTTTTCTGAAAATAACTAGTGCCCTGATCCCGGCCGAAACGACTCGAATTACACTTCGAGACCCGCCGACATGATCGCCACGATGCACAGAGCACCCTCGTAAATTTTCGGGCAAATCGGACGACGTTGAATTTTTTCACAACCAGGACCGAAACCCTAGGCCGAACAAAATGGTCGGATGCGAAGTAAAATTGTTTGGCTCGAAATTTTACGAGCTTTTGCAGCACTTCTAGGCAATCAGATCGGCGGGTGACACGAAGTGATTCGAGTTCGTTTGCCCCACCATTTTCTTTAACGAACGATAACTTGTTCTGAAAAGAACAAGTGTCCGATCCCGGCCGAAACGACTCGAATTACACTTCGAGACCCGCCGACATGATCGCCACGATGCACAGAGCACCCTCGTAAATTTTCGGGCAAATCGGACGACGTTGAATTTTTTCACAGCCAGGACCGAAACCCTAGGCCGAACAAAATGGTCGGATGCGAAGTAAAATTGTTTGGCTCGAAATTTTACGAGCTTGTGCAGCACTTCTAGGCAATCATATCGGGGGGTGACACGAAGTGATTCGAGTTCGTTTGCCCCACCACTTTCTTTAACGAACGATAACGTTTTCTGAAAAGAACAAGTGTCCGATCCCGGCCGAAACGACTCGAATTACACGTCGAGACCCGCCGACATGATCGCCACGATGCACAGAGCACCCTCGTAAATTTTTGGGCAAATCGGACGACGTTGAATTTTTTCAGAACCAGGACCGAAACCCTAGGCCGAACAAAATGGTCGGATGCGAAGTAAAATTGTTTGGCTCGAAATTTTACGAGCTTGTGCAGCACTTCTAGGCAATCATATCGGGGGGTGACACGAAGTGATTCGAGATCGTTTGCCCCCCCCCCATTTTCTTTAACGAACGATAACTTTTTCTGAAAAGAACAAGTGTCCGATCCCGGCCGAAACGACTCGAATTACACTTCGAGACCCGCCGACATGATCGCCACGATGCACAGAGCACCCTCGTAAATTTTCGGGCAAATCGGACGACGTTGAATTTTTTCACAGCCAGCACCGAAACCTTGGCCGAACAAAATGGTCGGATGCGAAGTAAAATTGTTTGGCTCGAAATTTTACGAGCTTGTGCAGCACTTCTAGACGATTATATCGGGGGGTGACACGAAGTGATTCGAGTTCGTTTGCCCCACCATTTTCTTTAACGAACGATAACTTTTTCTGAAAAGAACAAGTGTCCGATCCCGGCCGAAACGACTCGAATTACACTTCGAGACCCGCCGACATGATCGCCACGATGCACAGAGCACCCTCGTAAACTTTCGGGCAAATCGGACGACGTTGAATTTTTTCAGAACCAGGACCGAAACCCTAGGCCGAACAAAATGGTCGGATGCGAAGTAAAATTGTTTGGCTCGAAATTTTACGAGCTTGTGCAGCACTTCTAGGCAATCATATCGGCGGGTGACACGAAGTGATTCGAGTTCGTTTGCCCCACCATTTTCTTTAACGAACGATAACTTTTTCTGAAAAGAACAAGTGTCCGATCCCGGCCGAAACGACTCGAATTACACATCGAGACCCGTAGACATGATCGCCACGATGCACAGAGCACCCTCGTAAATTTTCGGGCAAATCGGACGACGTTGAATTTTTTCAGAACCAGGACCGAAACCCTAGGCCGAACAAAATGGTCGGATGCGAAGTAAAATTGTTTGGCTCGAAATTTTACGAGCTTGTGCAGCACTTCTAGGCAATCATATCGGCGGGTGACACGAAGTGATTCGAGTTCGTTTGCCCCACCATTTTCTTTAACGAACGATAACTTTTTCTGAAAATAACAAGTGCCCTGATCCCGGCCGAAACGACTCGAATTACACTTCGAGACCCGCCGACATGATCGCCACGATGCACAGAGCACCCTCGTAAATTTTCGGGCAAATCGGACGACGTTGAATTTTTTCACAGCCAGCACCGAAACCCTAGGCCGAACAAAATGGTCGGATGCGAAGTAAAATTTTTTGGCTCGAAATTTTACGAGCTTGTGCAGCACTTCTAGACGATTATATCGGGGGGTGACACGAAGTGATTCGAATTCGTTTGCCCCACCATTTTCTTTAACGAACGATAACTTTTTCTGAAAAGAACAAGTGTCCGATCCCGGCCGAAACGACTCGAATTACACTTCGAGACCCGCCGACATGATCGCCATGATGCACAGAGCACCCTCGTAAATTTTCGGGCAAATCGGACGACGTTGAATTTTTTCACAGCCAGGACCGAAACCCTAGGCCGAACAAAATGGTCGGACGCGAAGTAAAATTGTTTGGCTCGAAATTTTACGAACTTGTGCAGCACTTCTAGGCAATCATATCGGCGGGTGACACGAAGTGATTCGAGTTCGTTTGCCCCACCATTTTCTTTAACGAACGATAACTTTTTCTTTAAAGAACAAGTGTCCGATCCCGGCCGAAACGACTCGAATTACACTTCGAGACCCGCCGACATGATCGCCACGATGCACAGAGCAACCTCGTAAATTTTCGGGCAAATCGGACGACGTTGAATTTTTTCACAGCCAGGACCGAAACCTTGGGCCGAACAAAATGGTCGGATGCGAAGTAAAATTGTTTGGCTCGAAATTTTACGAACTTGTGCAGCACTTCTAGGCAATCATATCGGCGGGTGACACGAAGTGATTCGAGTTCGTTTGCCCCACCATTTTCTTTAACGAACGATAACTTTTTCTTTAAAGAACAAGTGTCCGATCCCGGCCGAAACGACTCGAATTACACTTCGAGACCCGCCGACATGATCGCCACGATGCACAGAGCAACCTCGTAAATTTTCGGGCAAATCGGACGACGTTGAATTTTTTCACAGCCAGGACCGAAACCTTGGGCCGAACAAAATGGTCGGATGCGAAGTAAAATTGTTTGGCTCGAAATTTTACGACCTTGTGCAGCACTTCTAGGCAATCATATCGGCGGGTGACACAAAGTGATTCGAGTTCGTTTGCCCCACCATTTTCTTTAACGAACAATAACTTTTTCTGAAAAGAACAAGTGTCCGATCCCGGCCGAAACGACTCGAATTACACTTCGAGACCCGCCGACATGATCGCCACGATGCACAGAGCACCCTCGTAAATTTTCGGGCAAATCGGACGACGTTGAATTTTTTCAGAACCAGGACCGAAACCATAGGCCGAACAAAATGGTCGGATGCGAAGTAAAATTGTTTGGCTCGAAATTTTACGAGCTTGTGCAGCACTTCTAGGCAATCATATCGGCGGGTGACACGAAGTGATTCGAGTTCGTTTGCCCCACCATTTTCTTTAACGTACGATAACTTTTTCTGAAAAGAACAAATGTCCGATCCCGGCCGAAACGACTCGAATTACACTTCGAGACCCGCCGACATAATCGCCACGATGCACAGAGCACCCTCGTAAATTTTCGGGCAAATCGGACGACGTTGAATTTTTTCAGAACCAGGACCGAAACCCTAGGCCGAACAAAATGGTCGGATGCGAAGTAAAATTGTTTGGCTCGAAATTTTACGAGCTTGTGCAGAACTTCTAGGCAATCATATCGGCGGGTGACACGAAGTGATTCGAGATCGTTTGCCCCCCCATTTTCTTTAACAAACGATAACTTTTTCTGAAAATAACAAGTGCCCCGATCCCGGCCGAAACGACTCGAATTACACTTCGTGACCCGCCGACATGATCGCCACGACGCACAGAGCACCCTCGTAAATTTTCGGGTAAATCGGACGACGTTGAATTTTTTCACAGCCAGGACCGAAACCCTAGGCCGAACAAAATGGTCGGACGCGAAGTAAAATTGTTTGGCTCGAAATTTTACGAACTTGTGCAGCACTTCTAGGCAATCATATCGGCGGGTGACACGAAGTGATTCGAGTTCGTTTGCCCCACCATTTTCTTTAACGAACGATAACTTTTTCTGAAAAGAACAAGTGTCCGATCCCGGCCGAAACGACTCGAATTACACATCGAGACCCGTCGACATGATCGCCACGATGCACAGAGCACCCTCGTAAATTTTCGGGGAAATCGGACGACGTTGAATTTTTTTAGAACCAGGACCGAAACCCTAGGCCGAACAAAATGGTCGGATGCGAAGTAAAATTGTTTGGCTCGAAATTTTACGAGCTTGTGCAGCACTTCTAGGCAATCATATCGGCGGGTGACACGAAGTGATTCGAGTTCGTTTGCCCCACCATTTTCTTTAACGAACGATAACTTTTTCTGAAAAGAACAAGTGTCCGATCCCGGCCGAAACGACTCGAATTACACTTCGAGACCCGCCGACATGATCGCCACGATGCACAGAGCAACCTCGTAAATTTTCGGGCAAATCGGACGACGTTGAATTTTTTCACAGCCAGGACCGAAACCTTGGGCCGAACAAAATGGTCGGATGCGAAGTAAAATTGTTTGGCTCGAAATTTTACGACCTTGTGCAGCACTTCTAGACAATCATATCGGCGGGTGACACGAAGTGATTCGAGTTCGTTTGCCCCCCCATTTTCTTTAACGAACGATAACTTTTTCTGAAAATAACAAGTGCCCTGATCCCGGCCGAAACGACTCGAATTACACTTCGAGACTCGCCGACACGATCGCCACGATGCACAGAGCACCCTCGTAAATTTTCGGGCAAATCGGACGACGTTGAATTTTTTCACAGCCAGCACTGAAACCCTAGGCCGAACAAAATGGTCGGATGCGAAGTAAAATTGTTTGGCTCGAAATTTTACGAGCTTGTGCAGAACTTCTAGGCAATCATATCGGCGGGTGACACGAAGTGATTCGAGATCGTTTGCCCCCCCATTTTCTTCAACAAACGATAACTTTTTCTGAAAATAACAAGTGCCCCGATCCCGGCCGAAACGACTCGAATTACAATTCGTGACCCGCCGACATGATCGCCACGACGCACAGAGCACCCTCGTAAATTTTCGGGTAAATCGGACAACGTTGAATTTTTTCACAGCCAGGACCGAAACCTTAGGCCGAACAAAATGGTCGGATGCGAAGTAAAATTGTTTGGCTCGAAATTTTACGAGCTTGTGCAGCACTTCTAGGCAATCATATCGGCGGGTGACACGAAGTGATTCGAGTTCGTTTGCCCCACCATTTTCTTTAACGAACGATAACTTTTTCTGAAAAGAACAAGTGTCCGATCCCGGCCGAAACGACTCGAATTACACTTCGAGACCCGCCGACATGATCGCCACGATGCACAGAGCACCCTCGTAAATTTTCGGGCAAATCGGACAACGTTGAAGTTTTTCAGAACCAGGACCGAAACCCTAGGCCGAACAAAATGGTCGGATGCGAAGTAAAATTGTTTGGCTCGAAATTTTACGAGCTTGTGCAGAACTTCTAGGCAATCATATCGGCGGGTGACACGAAGTGATTCGAGATCGTTTGCCCCCCCATTTTCTTTAACAAACGATAACTTTTTCTGAAAATAACAAGTGCCCCGATCCCGGCCGAAACGACTCGAATTACACTTCGTGACCCGCCGACATGATCGCCACGACGCACAGAGCACCCTCGTAAATATTCGGGTAAATCGGACGACGTTGAATTTTTTCACAGCCAGGACCGAAACCCTAGGCCGAACAAAATGGTCGGACGCGAAGTAAAATTGTTTGGCTCGAAATTTTACGAACTTGTGCAGCACTTCTAGGCAATCATATCGGAGGGTGACACGAAGTGATTCGAGTTCGTTTGCCCCACCATTTTCTTTAACGAACGATAACTTTTTCTGAAAAGAACAAGTGTCCGATCCCGGCCGAAACGACTCGAATTACACATCGAGACCCGTCGACATGATCGCCACGATGCACAGAGCACCCTCGTAAATTTTCGGGGAAATCGGACGACGTTGAATTTTTTTAGAACCAGGACCGAAACCCTAGGCCGAACAAAATGGTCGGATGCGAAGTAAAATTGTTTGGCTCGAAATTTTACGAGCTTGTGCAGCACTTCTAGGCAATCATATCGGCGGGTGACACGAAGTGATTCGAGTTCGTTTGCCCCACCATTTTCTTTAACGAACGATAACTTTTTCTGAAAAGAACAAGTGTCCGATCCCGGCCGAAACGACTCGAATTACACTTCGAGACCCGCCGACATGATCGCCACGATGCACAGAGCAACCTCGTAAATTTTAGGGCAAATCGGACGACGTTGAATTTTTTCACAGCCAGGACCGAAACCTTGGGCCGAACAAAATGGTCGGATGCGAAGTAAAATTGTTTGGCTCGAAATTTTACGACCTTGTGCAGCACTTCTAGACAATCATATCGGCGGGTGACACGAACTGATTCGAGTTCGTTTGCCCCCCCATTTTCTTTAACGAACGATAACTTTTTCTGAAAATAACAAGTGCCCTGATCCCGGCCGAAACGACTCGAATTACACTTCGAGACTCGCCGACATGATCGCCACGATGCACAGAGCACCCTCGTAAATTTTCGGGCAAATCGGACGACGTTGAATTTTTTCACAGCCAGCACTGAAACCCTAGGCCGAACAAAATGGTCGGATGCAAAGTAAAATTGTTTGGCTCGAAATTTTACGAGCTTGTGCAGCACTTCTAGGCAATCATATCGGCGGTTGACACGAAGTGATTCGAGTTCGTTTGCCCCACCATTTTCTTTAACGAACGATAACTTTTTCTGAAAAGAACAAGCGTCCGATCCCGGCCGAAACGACTCGAATTACACTTCGAGACCCGCCGACATGATCGCTACGATGCGCAGAGCACCCTCGTAAATTTTCGGGCAAATCGGACGACGTTGAATTTTTTCACAGCCAGCACCGAAACCCTAGGCCGAACAAAATGGTCGGATGCGAAGTAAAATTGTTTGGCTCGAAATTTTACGAGCTTGTGCAGCACTTCTAGGCAATCATATCGGCGGTTGACACGAAGTGATTCGAGTTCGTTTGCCCCACCATTTTCTTTAACGAACGATAACTTTTTCTGAAAAGAACAAGCGTCCGATCCCGGCCGAAACGACTCGACTTACACTTCGAGACCCGCCGACATGATCGCCACGATGCACAGAGCACCCTCGTAAATTTTCGGGCAAATCGGACGACGTTGAATTTTTTCACAGCCAGCACCGAAACCCTAGGCCGAACAAAATGCTCGGATGCGAAGTAAAATTGTTTGGCTCGAAATTTTACGAGCTGGTGCAGAAGTTCTAGGCAATCATATCGGCGGGTGACACGAAGTGATTCGAGTTCGTTTGCCCCACCATTTTCTTTAACGAACGATAACTTTTTCTGAAAAGAACAAGTGTCCGATCCCGGCCGAAACAACTCGAATTACACTTCGAGACCCGCCGACATGATCGCCACGATGCACAGAGCACCCTCGTAAATTTTCGGGCAAATCGGACGACGTTGAATTTTTTCAGAACCAGGACCGAAACCCTAGGCCGAACAAAATGGTCGGATGCGAAGTAAAATTGTTTGGCTCGAAATTTTACGAGCTTGTGCAGAAGTTCTAGGCAATCATATCGGCGGGTGACACGAAGTGATTCGAGTTCGTTTGCCCCACCATTTTCTTTAACGAACGATAACTTTTTCTGAAAAGAACAAGTGTCCGATCCCGGCCGAAACGACTCGAATTACACTTCGAGACCCGCCGACATGATCGCCACGATGCACAGAGGACCCTCGTAAATTTTTGGGCAAATCGGACGACGTTGTAATTTTTCACAACCAGGACCGAAACCCTAGGCCGAACAAAATG
This sequence comes from Corylus avellana, assembly GCF_965113065.1. Lineage (NCBI taxonomy): Eukaryota > Viridiplantae > Streptophyta > Magnoliopsida > Fagales > Betulaceae > Corylus > Corylus avellana. Next base: position 12,393,696 of record NC_142496.1, read on the forward strand.
GTCGGATGCGAAGTGAAATTGTTTGGCTCGAAATTTTACGAGCTTGTGCAGCACTTCCAGACAATCATATCGGCGGGTGAAACGAAGTGATTCGAGTTCGTTTGACCCACCATTTTCTTTAACGAACGATAACTTTTTCTGAAAAGAACAAGTGTCCGATCCCGGCCGAAACGACTCGAATTTCACTTCGAGACCCGCCGACATGATCGCCACGATGCACAGAGCACCCTCGTAAATTTTCGGGCAAATCGGACGACGTATTTTTTCACAACCAGGACCGAAACCTTAGGCCGAACAAAATGGTCGGATGCGAAGTGAAATTGTTTGGCTCCAAATTTTACGAGCTTGTGCAGAAGTTCTAGGCAATCATATCGGCGGGTGACACGAAGTGATTCGAGTTCGTTTGCCCCACCATTTTCTTTAACGAACGATAACTTTTTCTGAAAAGAACAAGTGTCCGATCCCGGCCGAAACAACTCGAATTACACTTCGAGACCCGCCGACATGATCGCCACGATGCACAGAGCACCCTCGTAAATTTTCGGGCAAATCGGACGACGTTGAATTTTTTCAGAACCAGGACCGAAACCCTAGGCCGAACAAAATGGTCGGATGCGAAGTAAAATTGTTTGGCTCGAAATTTTACGAGCTTGTGCAGAAGTTCTAGGCAATCATATCGGCGGGTGACACGAAGTGATTCGAGTTCGTTTGCCCCACCATTTTCTTTAACGAACGATAACATTTTCTGAAAAGAACAAGTGTCCGATCCCGGCCGAAACGACTCGAATTACACTTCGAGACCCGCCGACATGATCGCCACGATGCACAGAGCACCCTCGTAAATTTTTGGGCAAATCGGACGACGTTGAATTTTTTCAGAACCAGGACCGAAACCCTAGGCCGAACAAAATGGTCGGATGCGAAGTAAAATTGTTTGGCTCGAAATTTTACGAGCTTGTGCAGCACTTCTAGGCAATCATATCGGCGGGTGACACGAAGTGATTCGAGTTCGTTTGCCCCACCATTTTCTTTAACGAACGATAACTTTTTCTGAAAAGAACAAGTGTCCGATCCCGGCCGAAACGACTCGAATTACACTTCGAGACCCGCCGACATGATCGCCACGATGCACAGAGCACCCTCGTAAATTTTCGGGCAAATCGGACGACGTTGTAGTTTTTTCACAACCAGGACCGAAACCCTAGGCCGAACAAAATGGTCGGATGCGAAGTGAAATTGTTTGGCTCAAAATTTTACGAGCTTGTGCAGAAGTTCTAGGCAATCATATCGGCGGGTGACACGAAGTGATTCGAGTTCGTTTGCCCCACCATTTTCTTTAACGAACGATAACATTTTCTGAAAAGAACAAGTGTCCGATCCCGGCCGAAACGACTCGAATTACACTTCGAGACCCGCCGACATGATCGCCACGATGCACAGAGCACCCTCGTAAATTTTTGGGCAAATCGGACGACGTTGTATTTTTTCACAACCAGGACCGAAACCCTAGGCCGAACAAAATGGTCGGATGCGAAGTAAAATTGTTTGGCTCGAAATTTTACGAGCTTGTGCAGCACTTCTAGGCAATCATATCGGCGGGTGACACGAAGTGATTCGAGTTCGTTTGCCCCCCCCATTTTCTTTAACGAACGATAACTTTTTCTGAAAATAACAAGTGCCCCGATCCCGGCCGAAACGACTCGAATTACACTTCGAGACCCGCCGACATGATCGCCACGATGCACAGAGCACCCTCGTAAATTTTTGGGCAAATCGGACGACGTTGTATTTTTTCACAACCAGGACCGAAACCCTAGGCCGAACAAAATGGTCGGATGCGAAGTAAAATTGTTTGGCTCGAAATTTTACGAGCTTGTGCAGCACTTCTAGGCAATCATATCGGCGGGTGACACGATGTGATTCGAGTTCGTTTGCCCCACCATTTTCTTTAACGAACGATAACTTTTTCTGAAAAGAACAAGTGTCCGATCCCGGCCGAAACGACTCGAATTACACTTCGAGACCCGCCGACATGATCGCCACGATGCACAGAGCACCCTCGTAAATTTTCGGGCAAATCGGACGACGTTGTAGTTTTTTCACAACCAGGACCGAAACCCTAGGCCGAACAAAATGGTCGGATGCGAAGTGAAATTGTTTGGCTCAAAATTTTACGAGCTTGTGCAGAAGTTCTAGGCAATCATATCGGCGGGTGACACGAAGTGATTCGAGTTCGTTTGCCCCACAATTTTCTTTAACGAACGATAACATTTTCTGAAAAGAACAAGTGTCCGATCCCGGCCGAAACGACTCGAATTACACTTCGAGACCCGTCGACATGATCGCCACGATGCACAGAGCACCCTCGTAAATTTTCGGGCAAATCGGACGACGTTGTATTTTTTCACAACCAGGACCGAAACCCTAGGCCGAACAAAATGGTCGGATGCGAAGTAAAATTGTTTGGCTCGAAATTTTACGAGCTTGTGCAGCACTTCTAGGCAATCATATCGGCGGGTGACACGAAGTGATTCGAGTTCGTTTGCCCCCCCCATTTTCTTTAACGAACGATAACTTTTTCTGAAAATAACAAGTGCCCCGATCCCGGCCGAAACGACTCGAATTACACTTCGAGACCCGCCGACATGATCGCCACGATGCACAGAGCACCCTCGTAAATTTTTGGGCAAATCGGACGACGTTGTATTTTTTCACAACCAGGACCGAAACCCTAGGCCGAACAAAATGGTCGGATGCGAAGTGAAATTGTTTGGCTCCAAATTTTACGAGCTTGTGCAGAAGTTCTAGGCAATCATATCGGCGGGTGACACGAAGTGATTCGAGTTCGTTTGCCCCACCATTTTCTTTAACGAACGATAACTTTTTCTGAAAAGAACAAGTGTCCGATCCCGGCCGAAACAACTCGAATTACACTTCGAGACCCGCCGACATGATCGCCACGATGCACAGAGCACCCTCGTAAATTTTCGGGCAAATCGAACGACGTTGAATTTTTTCAGAACCAGGACCGAAACCCTAGGCCGAACAAAATGGTCGGATGCGAAGTAAAATTGTTTGGCTCGAAATTTTACGAGCTTGTGCAGAAGTTCTAGGCAATCATATCGGCGGGTGACACGAAGTGATTCGAGTTCGTTTGCCCCACCATTTTCTTTAACGAACGATAACTTTTTCTGAAAAGAACAAGTGTCCGATCCCGGCCGAAACGACTCGAATTACACTTCGAGTCCCGCCGACATGATCGCCACGATGCACAGAGGACCCTCGTAAATTTTTGGGCAAATCGGACGACGTTGTAATTTTTCACAACCAGGACCGAAACCCTAGGCCGAACAAAATGGTCGGATGCGAAGTGAAATTGTTTGGCTCGAAATTTTACGAGCTTGTGCAGCACTTCCAGACAATCATATCGGCGGGTGAAACGAAGTGATTCGAGTTCGTTTGACCCACCATTTTCTTTAACGAACGATAACTTTTTCTGAAAAGAACAAGTGTCCGATCCCGGCCGAAACGACTCGAATTTCACTTCGAGACCCGCCGACATGATCGCCACGATGCACAGAGCACCCTCGTAAATTTTCGGGCAAATCGGACGACGTATTTTTTCACAACCAGGACCGAAACCCTAGGCCGAACAAAATGGTCGGATGCGAAGTGAAATTGTTTGGCTCCAAATTTTACGAGCTTGTGCAGAAGTTCTAGGCAATCATATCGGCGGGTGACACGAAGTGATTCGAGTTCGTTTGCCCCACCATTTTCTTTAACGAACGATAACTTTTTCTGAAAAGAACAAGTGTCCGATCCCGGCCGAAACGACTCGAATTACACTTCGAGACCCGCCGACATGATCGCCACGATGCACAGAGCACCCTCGTAAATTTTCGAGCAAATCGGACGACGTTGTATTTTTTCACAACCAGGACCGAATCCCTAGGCCGAACAAAATGGTCGGATGCGAAGTGAAATTGTTTGGCTCCAAATTTTACGAGCTTGTGCAGAAGTTCTAGGCAATCATATCGGTGGGTGACACGAAGTGATTCGAGTTCGTTTGCCCCACCATTTTCTTTAACGAACGATAACTTTTTCTGAAAAGAACAAGTGTCCGATCCCGGCCGAAACAACTCGAATTACACTTCGAGACCCGCCGACATGATCGCCACGATGCACAGAGCACCCTCGTAAATTTTCGGGCAAATCGGACGACGTTGAATTTTTTCAGAACCAGGACCGAAACCCTAGGCCGAACAAAATGGTCGGATGCGAAGTAAAATTGTTTGGCTCGAAATTTTACGAGCTTGTGCAGCACTTCCAGACAATCATATCGGCGGGTGAAACGAAGTGATTCGAGTTCGTTTGACCCACCATTTTCTTTAACGAACGATAACTTTTTCTGAAAAGAACAAGTGTCCGATCCCGGCCGAAACGACTCGAATTACACTTCGAGACCCGCCGACATGATCGCCACGATGCACAGAGCACCCTCGTAAATTTTCGGGCAAATCGGACGACGTTGAATTTTTTCAGAACCAGGACCGAAACCCTAGGCCGAACAAAATGGTCGGATGCGAAGTAAAATTGTTTGGCTCGAAATTTTACGAGCTTGTGCAGAAGTTCTAGGCAATCATATCGGCGGGTGACACGAAGTGATTCGAGTTCGTTTGCCCCACCATTTTCTTTAACGAACGATAACATTTTCTGAAAAGAACAAGTGTCCGATCCCGGCCGAAACGACTCGAATTACACTTCGAGACCCGCCGACATGATCGCCACGATGCACAGAGCACCCTCGTAAATTTTTGGGCAAATCGGACGACGTTGAATTTTTTCAGAACCAGGACCGAAACCCTAGGCCGAACAAAATGGTCGGATGCGAAGTAAAATTGTTTGGCTCGAAATTTTACGAGCTTGTGCAGCACTTCTAGGCAATCATATCGGCGGGTGACACGAAGTGATTCGAGTTCGTTTGCCCCACCATTTTCTTTAACGAACGATAACTTTTTCTGAAAAGAACAAGTGTCCGATCCCGGCCGAAACGACTCGAATTACACTTCGAGACCCGCCGACATGATCGCCACGATGCACAGAGCACCCTCGTAAATTTTCGGGCAAATCGGACGACGTTGTAGTTTTTTCACAACCAGGACCGAAACCCTAGGCCGAACAAAATGGTCGGATGCGAAGTGAAATTGTTTGGCTCAAAATTTTACGAGCTTGTGCAGAAGTTCTAGGCAATCATATCGGCGGGTGACACGAAGTGATTCGAGTTCGTTTGCCCCACCATTTTCTTTAACGAACGATAACATTTTCTGAAAAGAACAAGTGTCCGATCCCGGCCGAAACGACTCGAATTACACTTCGAGACCCGCCGACATGATCGCCACGATGCACAGAGCACCCTCGTAAATTTTTGGGCAAATCGGACGACGTTGTATTTTTTCACAACCAGGACCGAAACCCTAGGCCGAACAAAATGGTCGGATGCGAAGTAAAATTGTTTGGCTCGAAATTTTACGAGCTTGTGCAGCACTTCTAGGCAATCATATCGGCGGGTGACACGAAGTGATTCGAGTTCGTTTGCCCCCCCCATTTTCTTTAACGAACGATAACTTTTTCTGAAAATAACAAGTGCCCCGATCCCGGCCGAAACGACTCGAATTACACTTCGAGACCCGCCGACATGATCGCCACGATGCACAGAGCACCCTCGTAAATTTTTGGGCAAATCGGACGACGTTGTATTTTTTCACAACCAGGACCGAAACCCTAGGCCGAACAAAATGGTCGGATGCGAAGTAAAATTGTTTGGCTCGAAATTTTACGAGCTTGTGCAGCACTTCTAGGCAATCATATCGGCGGGTGACACGAAGTGATTCGAGTTCGTTTGCCCCACCATTTTCTTTAACGAACGATAACTTTTTCTGAAAAGAACAAGTGTCCGATCCCGGCCGAAACGACTCGAATTACACTTCGAGACCCGCCGACATGATCGCCACGATGCACAGAGCACCCTCGTAAATTTTCGGGCAAATCGGACGACGTTGTAGTTTTTTCACAACCAGGACCGAAACCCTAGGCCGAACAAAATGGTCGGATGCGAAGTGAAATTGTTTGGCTCAAAATTTTACGAGCTTGTGCAGAAGTTCTAGGCAATCATATCGGCGGGTGACACGAAGTGATTCGAGTTCGTTTGCCCCACCATTTTCTTTAACGAACGATAACATTTTCTGAAAAGAACAAGTGTCCGATCCCGGCCGAAACGACTCGAATTACACTTCGAGACCCGTCGACATGATCGCCACGATGCACAGAGCACCCTCGTAAATTTTTGGGCAAATCGGACGACGTTGTATTTTTTCACAACCAGGACCGAAACCCTAGGCCGAACAAAATGGTCGGATGCGAAGTAAAATTGTTTGGCTCGAAATTTTACGAGCTTGTGCAGCACTTCTAGGCAATCATATCGGCGGGTGACACGAAGTGATTCGAGTTCGTTTGCCCCCCCCATTTTCTTTAACGAACGATAACTTTTTCTGAAAATAACAAGTGCCCCGATCCCGGCCGAAACGACTCGAATTACACTTCGAGACCCGCCGACATGATCGCCACGATGCACAGAGCACCCTCGTAAATTTTTGTGCAAATCGGACGACGTTGTATTTTTTCACAACCAGGACCGAAACCCTAGGCCGAACAAAATGGTCGGATGCGAAGTGAGATTGTTTGGCTCCAAATTTTACGAGCTTGTGCAGAAGTTCTAGGCAATCATATCGGCGGGTGACACGAAGTGATTCGAGTTCGTTTGCCCCACCATTTTCTTTAACGAACGATAACTTTTTCTGAAAAGAACAAGTGTCCGATCCCGGCCGAAACGACTCGAATTTCACTTCGAGACCCGCCGACATGATCGCCACGATGCACAGAGCACCCTCGTAAATTTTCGGGCAAATCGGACGACGTATTTTTTCACAACCAGGACCGAAACCCTAGGCCGAACAAAATGGTCGGATGCGAAGTGAAATTGTTTGGCTCCAAATTTTACGAGCTTGTGCAGAAGTTCTAGGCAATCATATCGGCGGGTGACACGAAGTGATTCGAGTTCGTTTGCCCCACCATTTTCTTTAACGAACGATAACATTTTCTGAAAAGAACAAGTGTCCGATCCCGGCCGAAACGACTCGAATTACACTTCGAGACCCGCCGACATGATCGCCACGATGCACAGAGCACCCTCGTAAATTTTTGGGCAAATCGGACGACGTTGTATTTTTTCACAACCAGGACCGAAACCCTAGGCCGAACAAAATGGTCGGATGCGAAGTAAAATTGTTTGGCTCGAAATTTTACGAGCTTGTGCAGCACTTCTAGGCAATCATATCGGCGGGTGACACGAAGTGATTCGAGTTCGTTTGCCCCACCATTTTCTTTAACGAACGATAACTTTTTCTGAAAAGAACAAGTGTCCGATCCCGGCCGAAACGACTCGAATTACACTTCGAGACCCGCCGACATGATCGCCACGATGCACAGAGCACCCTCGTAAATTTTCGGGCAAATCGGACGACGTTGAATTTTTTCAGAACCAGGACCGAAACCCTAGGCCGAACAAAATGGTCGGATGCGAAGTAAAATTGTTTGGCTCGAAATTTTACGAGCTTGTGCAGCACTTCTAGGCAATCATATCGGCGGGTGACACGAAGTGATTCGAGTTCGTTTGCCCCACCATTTTCTTTAACGAACGATAACTTTTTCTGAAAAGAACAAGTGTCCGATCCCGGCCGAAACGACTCGAATTACACTTCGAGACCCGCCGACATGATCGCCACGATGCACAGAGCACCCTCGTAAATTTTCGGGCAAATCGGACGACGTTGAATTTTTTCAGAACCAGGACCGAAACCCTAGGCCGAACAAAATGGTCGGATGCGAAGTAAAATTGTTTGGCTCGAAATTTTACGAGCTTGTGCAGCACTTCTAGGCAATCATATCGGCGGGTGACACGAAGTGATTCGAGTTCGTTTGCCCCACCATTTTCTTTAACGAACGATAACTTTTTCTGAAAAGAACAAGTGTCCGATCCCGGCCGAAACGACTCGAATTACACTTCGAGACCCGCCGACATGATCGCCACGATGCACGGAGCACCCTCGTAAATTTTCGGGCAAATCGGACGATGTTGAATTTTTTCAGAACCAGGACCGAAACCCTAGGCCGAACAAAATGGTCGGATGCGAAGTAAAATTGTTTGGCTCGAAATTTTACGAGCTTGTGCAGCACTTCTAGGCAATCATATCGGCGGGTGACACGAAGTGATTCGAGTTCGTTTGCCCCACCATTTTCTTTAACGAACGATAACTTTTACTGAAAAGAACATGTGTCCGATCCCGGCCGAAACGACTCGAATTACACTTCGAGACCCGCCGACATGATCGCCACGATGCACAGAGCACCCTCGTAAATTTTCGGGCAAATCGGACGACGTTGAATTTTTTCACAGCCAGGACCGAAACCCTAGGCCGAACAAAATGGTGGGATGCGAAGTAAAATTGTTTGGCTCGAAATTTTACGAGCTTGTGCAGAAGTTCTAGGCAATCATATCGGCGGGTGACACGAAGTGATTCGAGTTCGTTTGCCCCACCATTTTCTTTAACGAACGATAACTTTTTCTGAAAAGAACAAGTGTCCGATCCCGGCCGAAACGACTCGAATTACACTTCGAGACCCGCCGACATGATCGCCACGATGCACAGAGGACCCTCGTAAATTTTTGGGCAAATCGGACGACGTTGTAATTTTTCACAACCAGGACCGAAACCCTAGGCCGAACAAAATGGTCGGATGCGAAGTGAAATTGTTTGGCTCGAAATTTTACGAGCTTGTGCAGCACTTCCAGACAATCATATCGGCGGGTGACACGAAGTGATTCGAGTTCGTTTGACCCACCATTTTCTTTAACGAACGATAACTTTTTCTGAAAAGAACAAGTGTCCGATCCCGGCCGAAACGACTCGAATTACACTTCGAGACCCGCCGACATGATCGCCACGATGCACAGAGCACCCTCGTAAATTTTCGGGCAAATCGGACGACGTTGTATTTTTTCACAACCAGGACCGAAACCCTAGGCCGAACAAAATGGTCGGATGCGAAGTAAAATTGTTTGGCTCGAAATTTTACGAGCTTGTGCAGCACTTCTAGGCAATCATATCGGCGGGTGACACGAAGTGATTCGAGTTCGTTTGCCCCACCATTTTCTTTAACGAACGATAACTTTTTCTGAAAAGAACAAGTGTCAGATCCCGGCCGAAACGACTCGAATTACACTTCGAGACCCGCCGACATGATCGCCACGATGCACAGAGCACCCTTGTAAATTTTCGGGCAAATCGGACGACGTTGAATTTTTTCAGAACCAGGACCGAAACCCTAGGCCGAACAAAATGGTCGGATGCGAAGTAAAATTGTTTGGCTCGAAATTTTACGAGCTTGTGCAGCACTTCTAGGCAATCATATCGGCGGGTGACACGAAGTGATTCGAGTTCGTTTGCCCCACCATTTTCTTTAACGAACGATAACTTTTTCTGAAAAGAACAAGTGTCCGATCCCGGCCGAAACGACTCGAATTACACTTCGAGACCCGCCGACATGATCGCCACGATGCACAGAGCACCATCGTAAATTTTCGGGCAAATCGGACGACGTTGAATTTTTTCACAGCCAGGACCGAAACCCTAGGCCGAACAAAATGGTGGGATGCGAAGTAAAATTGTTTGGCTCGAAATTTTACGAGCTTGTGCAGAAGTTCTAGGCAATCATATCGGCGGGTGACACGAAGTGATTCGAGTTCGTTTGCCCCACCATTTTCTTTAACGAACGATAACTTTTTCTGAAAAGAACATGTGTCCGATCCCGGCCGAAACGACTCGAATTACACTTCGAGACCCGCCGACATGATCGCCACGATGCACAGAGCACCATCGTAAATTTTCGGGCAAATCGGACGACGTTGAATTTTTTCACAGCCAGGACCGAAACCCTAGGCCGAACAAAATGGTGGGATGCGAAGTAAAATTGTTTGGCTCGAAATTTTACGAGCTTGTGCAGAAGTTCTAGGCAATCATATCGGCGGGTGACACGAAGTGATTCGAGTTCGTTTGCCCCACCATTTTCTTTAACGAACGATAACTTTTTCTGAAAAGAACATGTGTCCGATCCCGGCCGAAACGACTCGAATTACACTTCGAGACCCGCCGACATGATCGCCACGATGCACAGAGCACCATCGTAAATTTTCGGGCAAATCGGACGACGTTGAATTTTTTCACAGCCAGGACCGAAACCCTAGGCCGAACAAAATGGTGGGATGCGAAGTAAAATTGTTTGGCTCGAAATTTTACGAGCTTGTGCAGAAGTTCTAGGCAATCATATCGGCGGGTGACACGAAGTGATTCGAGTTCGTTTGCCCCACCATTTTCTTTAACGAACGATAACTTTTTCTGAAAAGAACATGTGTCCGATCCCGGCCGAAACGACTCGAATTACACTTCGAGACCCGCCGACATGATCGCCACGATGCACAGAGCACCATCGTAAATTTTCGGGCAAATCGGACGACGTTGAATTTTTTCACAGCCAGGACCGAAACCCTAGGCCGAACAAAATGGTGGGATGCGAAGTAAAATTGTTTGGCTCGAAATTTTACGAGCTTGTGCAGAAGTTCTAGGCAATCATATCGGCGGGTGACACGAAGTGATTCGAGTTCGTTTGCCCCACCATTTTCTTTAACGAACGATAACTTTTACTGAAAAGAACAAGTGTCAGATCCCGGCCGAAACGACTCGAATTACACTTCGAGACCCGCCGACATGATCGCCACGATGCACAGAGCACCCTTGTAAATTTTCGGGCAAATCGGACGACGTTGAATTTTTTCAGAACCAGGACCGAAACCCTAGCCGAACAAAATGGTCGGATGCCAAGTAAAATTGTTTGGCTCGAAATTTTACGAGCTTGTGCAGCACTTCTAGGCAATCATATCGGCGGGTGACACGAAGTGATTCGAGTTCGTTTGCCCCACCATTTTCTTTAACGAACGATAACTTTTTCTGAAAAGAACAAGTGTCCGATCCCGGCCGAAACGACTCGAATTACACTTCGAGACCCGCCGACATGATCGCCACGATGCACAGAGCACCCTCGTAAATTTTCGGGCAAATCGGACGACGTTGAATTTTTTCAGAACCAGGACCGAAACCCTAGGCCGAACAAAATGGTCGGATGCGAAGTAAAATTGTTTGGCTCGAAATTTTACGAGCTTGTGCAGCACTTCTAGGCAATCATATCGGCGGGTGACACGAAGTGATTCGAGTTCGTTTGCCCCACCATTTTCCTTAACGAACGATAACTTTTACTGAAAAGAACATGTGTCCGATCCCGGCCGAAACGACTCGAATTACACTTCGAGACCCGCCGACATGATCGCCACGATGCACAGAGCACCATCGTAAATTTTCGGGCAAATCGGACGACGTTGAATTTTTTCACAGCCAGGACCGAAACCCTAGGCCGAACAAAATGGTGGGATGCGAAGTAAAATTGTTTGGCTCGAAATTTTACGAGCTTGTGCAGAAGTTCTAGGCAATCATATCGGCGGGTGACACGAAGTGATTCGAGTTCGTTTGCCCCACCATTTTCTTTAACGAACGATAACTTTTTCTGAAAAGAACAAGTGTCCGATCCCGGCCGAAACGACTCGAATTACACTTCGAGACCCGCCGACATGATCGCCACGATGCACAGAGGACCCTCGTAAATTTTTGGGCAAATCGGACGACGTTGTAATTTTTCACAACCAGGACCGAAACCCTAGGCCGAACAAAATGGTCGGATGCGAAGTAAAATTGTTTGGCTCGAAATTTTACGAGCTTGTGCAGCACTTCTAGGCAATCATATCGGCGGGTGACACGAAGTGATTCGAGTTCGTTTGCCCCACCATTTTCTTTAACGAACGATAACTTTTTCTGAAAAGAACATGTGTCCGATCCCGGCCGAAACGACTCGAATTACACTTCGAGACCTGCCGACATGATCGCCACGATGCACAGAGCACCATCGTAAATTTTCGGGCAAATCGGACGACGTTGAATTTTTTCACAGCCAGGACCGAAACCCTAGGCCGAACAAAATGGTGGGATGCGAAGTAAAATTGTTTGGCTCGAAATTTTACGAGCTTGTGCAGAAGTTCTAGGCAATCATATCGGCGGGTGACACGAAGTGATTCGAGTTCGTTTGCCCCATCATTTTCTTTAACGAACGATAACTTTTTCTGAAAAGAACAAGTGTCCGATCCCGGCCGAAACGACTCGAATTACACTTCGAGACCCGCCGACATGATCGCCACGATGCACAGAGCACCCTCGTAAATTTTCGGGCAAATCGGACGACGTTGAATTTTTTCAGAACCAGGACCGAAACCCTAGGCCGAACAAAATGGTCGGATGCGAAGTAAAATTGTTTGGCTCGAAATTTTACGAGCTTGTGCAGCACTTCTAGGCAATCATATCGGCGGGTGACACGAAGTGATTCGAGTTCGTTTGCCCCACCATTTTCCTTAACGAACGATAACTTTTACTGAAAAGAACATGTGTCCGATCCCGGCCGAAACGACTCGAATTACACTTCGAGACCCGCCGACATGATCGCCACGATGCACAGAGCACCCTCGTAAATTTTCGGGCAAATCGGACGACGTTGAATTTTTTCACAGCCAGGACCGAAACCCTAGGCCGAACAAAATGGTGGGATGCGAAGTAAAATTGTTTGGCTCGAAATTTTACGAGCTTGTGCAGAAGTTCTAGGCAATCATATCGGCGGGTGACACGAAGTGATTCGAGTTCGTTTGCCCCACCATTTTCTTTAACGAACGATAACTTTTTCTGAAAAGAACATGTGTCCGATCCCGGCCGAAACGACTCGAATTACACTTCGAGACCCGCCGACATGATCGCCACGATGCACAGAGCACCATCGTAAATTTTCGGGCAAATCGGACGACGTTGAATTTTTTCACAGCCAGGACCGAAACCCTAGGCCGAACAAAATGGTGGGATGCGAAGTAAAATTGTTTGGCTCGAAATTTTACGAGCTTGTGCAGAAGTTCTAGGCAATCATATCGGCGGGTGACACGAAGTGATTCGAGTTCGTTTGCCCCACCATTTTCTTTAACGAACGATAACTTTTTCTGAAAAGAACATGTGTCCGATCCCGGCCGAAACGACTCGAATTACACTTCGAGACCCGCCGACATGATCGCCACGATGCACAGAGCACCATCGTAAATTTTCGGGCAAATCGGACGACGTTGAATTTTTTCACAGCCAGGACCGAAACCCTAGGCCGAACAAAATGGTGGGATGCGAAGTAAAATTGTTTGGCTCGAAATTTTACGAGCTTGTGCAGAAGTTCTAGGCAATCATATCGGCGGGTGACACGAAGTGATTCGAGTTCGTTTGCCCCACCATTTTCTTTAACGAACGATAACTTTTTCTGAAAAGAACATGTGTCCGATCCCGGCCGAAACGACTCGAATTACACTTCGAGACCCGCCGACATGATCGCCACGATGCACAGAGCACCATCGTAAATTTTCGGGCAAATCGGACGACGTTGAATTTTTTCACAGCCAGGACCGAAACCCTAGGCCGAACAAAATGGTGGGATGCGAAGTAAAATTGTTTGGCTCGAAATTTTACGAGCTTGTGCAGAAGTTCTAGGCAATCATATCGGCGGGTGACACGAAGTGATTCGAGTTCGTTTGCCCCACCATTTTCTTTAACGAACGATAACTTTTTCTGAAAAGAACATGTGTCCGATCCCGGCCGAAACGACTCGAATTACACTTCGAGACCCGCCGACATGATCGCCACGATGCACAGAGCACCATCGTAAATTTTCGGGCAAATCGGACGACGTTGAATTTTTTCACAGCCAGGACCGAAACCCTAGGCCGAACAAAATGGTGGGATGCGAAGTAAAATTGTTTGGCTCGAAATTTTACGAGCTTGTGCAGAAGTTCTAGGCAATCATATCGGCGGGTGACACGAAGTGATTCGAGTTCGTTTGCCCCACCATTTTCTTTAACGAACGATAACTTTTACTGAAAAGAACAAGTGTCAGATCCCGGCCGAAACGACTCGAATTACACTTCGAGACCCGCCGACATGATCGCCACGATGCACAGAGCACCCTTGTAAATTTTCGGGCAAATCGGACGACGTTGAATTTTTTCAGAACCAGGACCGAAACCCTAGCCGAACAAAATGGTCGGATGCCAAGTAAAATTGTTTGGCTCGAAATTTTACGAGCTTGTGCAGAAGTTCTAGGCAATCATATCGGCGGGTGACACGAAGTGATTCGAGTTCGTTTGCCCCACCATTTTCTTTAACGAACGATAACTTTTTCTGAAAAGAACATGTGTCCGATCCCGGCCGAAACGACTCGAATTACACTTCGAGACCCGCCGACATGATCGCCACGATGCACAGAGCACCATCGTAAATTTTCGGGCAAATCGGACGACGTTGAATTTTTTCACAGCCAGGACCGAAACCCTAGGCCGAACAAAATGGTGGGATGCGAAGTAAAATTGTTTGGCTCGAAATTTTACGAGCTTGTGCAGAAGTTCTAGGCAATCATATCGGCGGGTGACACGAAGTGATTCGAGTTCGTTTGCCCCACCATTTTCTTTAACGAACGATAACTTTTTCTGAAAAGAACTAGTGTCCGATCCCGGCCGAAACGACTCGAATTACACTTCGAGACCCGCCGACATGATCGCCACGATGCACAGAGGACCCTCGTAAATTTTTGGGCAAATCGGACGACGTTGTAATTTTTCACAACCAGGACCGAAACCCTAGGCCGAACAAAATGGTCGGATGCGAAGTAAAATTGTTTGGCTCGAAATTTTACGAGCTTGTGCAGCACTTCTAGGCAATCATATCGGCGGGTGACACGAAGTGATTCGAGTTCGTTTGCCCCACCATTTTCTTTAACGAACGATAACTTTTTCTGAAAAGAACATGTGTCCGATCCCGGCCGAAACGACTCGAATTACACTTCGAGACCTGCCGACATGATCGCCACGATGCACAGAGCACCATCGTAAATTTTCGGGCAAATCGGACGACGTTGAATTTTTTCACAGCCAGGACCGAAACCCTAGGCCGAACAAAATGGTGGGATGCGAAGTAAAATTGTTTGGCTCGAAATTTTACGAGCTTGTGCAGAAGTTCTAGGCAATCATATCGGCGGGTGACACGAAGTGATTCGAGTTCGTTTGCCCCATCATTTTCTTTAACGAACGATAACTTTTTCTGAAAAGAACAAGTGTCCGATCCCGGCCGAAACGACTCGAATTACACTTCGAGACCCGCCGACATGATCGCCACGATGCACAGAGCACCCTCGTAAATTTTCGGGCAAATCGGACGACGTTGAATTTTTTCAGAACCAGGACCGAAACCCTAGGCCGAACAAAATGGTCGGATGCGAAGTAAAATTGTTTGGCTCGAAATTTTACGAGCTTGTGCAGCACTTCTAGGCAATCATATCGGCGGGTGACACGAAGTGATTCGAGTTCGTTTGCCCCACCATTTTCCTTAACGAACGATAACTTTTACTGAAAAGAACATGTGTCCGATCCCGGCCGAAACGACTCGAATTACACTTCGAGACCCGCCGACATGATCGCCACGATGCACAGAGCACCCTCGTAAATTTTCGGGCAAATCGGACGACGTTGAATTTTTTCACAGCCAGGACCGAAACCCTAGGCCGAACAAAATGGTGGGATGCGAAGTAAAATTGTTTGGCTCGAAATTTTACGAGCTTGTGCAGAAGTTCTAGGCAATCATATCGGCGGGTGACACGAAGTGATTCGAGTTCGTTTGCCCCACCATTTTCTTTAACGAACGATAACTTTTTCTGAAAAGAACATGTGTCCGATCCCGGCCGAAACGACTCGAATTACACTTCGAGACCCGCCGACATGATCGCCACGATGCACAGAGCACCATCGTAAATTTTCGGGCAAATCGGACGACGTTGAATTTTTTCACAGCCAGGACCGAAACCCTAGGCCGAACAAAATGGTGGGATGCGAAGTAAAATTGTTTGGCTCGAAATTTTACGAGCTTGTGCAGAAGTTCTAGGCAATCATATCGGCGGGTGACACGAAGTGATTCGAGTTCGTTTGCCCCACCATTTTCTTTAACGAACGATAACTTTTTCTGAAAAGAACATGTGTCCGATCCCGGCCGAAACGACTCGAATTACACTTCGAGACCCGCCGACATGATCGCCACGATGCACAGAGCACCATCGTAAATTTTCGGGCAAATCGGACGACGTTGAATTTTTTCACAGCCAGGACCGAAACCCTAGGCCGAACAAAATGGTGGGATGCGAAGTAAAATTGTTTGGCTCGAAATTTTACGAGCTTGTGCAGAAGTTCTAGGCAATCATATCGGCGGGTGACACGAAGTGATTCGAGTTCGTTTGCCCCACCATTTTCTTTAACGAACGATAACTTTTTCTGAAAAGAACATGTGTCCGATCCCGGCCGAAACGACTCGAATTACACTTCGAGACCCGCCGACATGATCGCCACGATGCACAGAGCACCATCGTAAATTTTCGGGCAAATCGGACGACGTTGAATTTTTTCACAGCCAGGACCGAAACCCTAGGCCGAACAAAATGGTGGGATGCGAAGTAAAATTGTTTGGCTCGAAATTTTACGAGCTTGTGCAGAAGTTCTAGGCAATCATATCGGCGGGTGACACGAAGTGATTCGAGTTCGTTTGCCCCACCATTTTCTTTAACGAACGATAACTTTTTCTGAAAAGAACATGTGTCCGATCCCGGCCGAAACGACTCGAATTACACTTCGAGACCCGCCGACATGATCGCCACGATGCACAGAGCACCATCGTAAATTTTCGGGCAAATCGGACGACGTTGAATTTTTTCACAGCCAGGACCGAAACCCTAGGCCGAACAAAATGGTGGGATGCGAAGTAAAATTGTTTGGCTCGAAATTTTACGAGCTTGTGCAGAAGTTCTAGGCAATCATATCGGCGGCTGACACGAAGTGATTCGAGTTCGTTTGCCCCACCATTTTCTTTAACGAACGATAACTTTTACTGAAAAGAACAAGTGTCAGATCCCGGCCGAAACGACTCGAATTACACTTCGAGACCCGCCGACATGATCGCCACGATGCACAGAGCACCCTTGTAAATTTTCGGGCAAATCGGACGACGTTGAATTTTTTCAGAACCAGGACCGAAACCCTAGCCGAACAAAATGGTCGGATGCCAAGTAAAATTGTTTGGCTCGAAATTTTACGAGCTTGTGCAGCACTTCTAGGCAATCATATCGGCGGGTGACACGAAGTGATTCGAGTTCGTTTGCCCCACCATTTTCTTTAACGAACGATAACTTTTTCTGAAAAGAACAAGTGTCCGATCCCGGCCGAAACGACTCGAATTACACTTCGAGACCCGCCGACATGATCGCCACGATGCACAGAGCACCCTCGTAAATTTTCGGGCAAATCGGACGACGTTGAATTTTTTCAAAACCAGGACCGAAACCCTAGGCCGAACAAAATGGTCGGATGCGAAGTAAAATTGTTTGGCTCGAAATTTTACGAGCTTGTGCAGCACTTCTAGGCAATCATATCGGCGGGTGACACGAAGTGATTCGAGTTCGTTTGCCCCACCATTTTCTTTAACGAACGATAACTTTTTCTGAAAAGAACAAGTGTCCGATCCCGGCCGAAACGACTCCAATTACACTTCGAGACCCGCCGACATGATCGCCACGATGCACAGAGCACCCTCGTAAATTTTCGGGCAAATCGGACGACGTTGAATTTTTTCAGAACCAGGACCGAAACCCTAGGCCGAACAAAATGGTCGGATGCGAAGTAAAATTGTTTGGCTCGAAATTTTACGAGCTTGTGCAGCACTTCTAGGCAATCATATCGGCGGGTGACACGAAGTGATTCGAGTTCGTTTGCCCCACCATTTTCTTTAACGAACGATAACTTTTTCTGAAAAGAACAAGTGTCCGATCCCGGCCGAAACGACTCGAATTACACTTCGAGACCCGCCGACATGATCGCCACGATGCACAGAGCACCCTTGTAAATTTTCGGGCAAATCGGACGACGTTGAATTTTTTCAGAACCAGGACCGAAACCCTAGCCGAACAAAATGGTCGGATGCCAAGTAAAATTGTTTGGCTCGAAATTTTACGAGCTTGTGCAGCACTTCTAGGCAATCATATCGGCGGGTGACACGAAGTGATTCGAGTTCGTTTGCCCCACCATTTTCTTTAACGAACGATAACTTTTTCTGAAAAGAACAAGTGTCCGATCCCGGCCGAAACGACTCGAATTACACTTCGAGACCCGCCGACATGATCGCCACGATGCACAGAGCACCCTCGTAAATTTTCGGGCAAATCGGACGACGTTGAATTTTTTCAGAACCAGGACCGAAACCCTAGGCCGAACAAAATGGTCGGATGCGAAGTAAAATTGTTTGGCTCGAAATTTTACGAGCTTGTGCAGCACTTCTAGGCAATCATATCGGCGGGTGACACGAAGTGATTCGAGTTCGTTTGCCCCACCATTTTCTTTAACGAACGATAACTTTTTCTGAAAAGAACAAGTGTCCGATCCCGGCCGAAACGACTCGAATTACACTTCGAGACCCGCCGACATGATCGCCACGATGCACAGAGCACCCTCGTAAATTTTCGGGCAAATCGGACGACGTTGAATTTTTTCAGAACCAGGACCGAAACCCTAGGCCGAACAAAATGGTCGGATGCGAAGTAAAATTGTTTGGCTCGAAATTTTACGAGCTTGTGCAGCACTTCTAGGCAATCATATCGGCGGGTGACACGAAGTGATTCGAGTTCGTTTGCCCCACCATTTTCTTTAACGAACGATAACTTTTTCTGAAAAGAACAAGTGTCCGATCCCGGCCGAAACGACTCGAATTACACTTCGAGACCCGCCGACATGATCGCCACGATGCACAGAGCACCCTCGTAAATTTTCGGGCAAATCGGACGACGTTGAATTTTTTCAAAACCAGAACCGAAACCCTAGGCCGAACAAAATGGTCGGATGCGAAGTAAAATTGTTTGGCTCGAAATTTTACGAGCTTGTGCAGCACTTCTAGGCAATCATATCGGCGGGTGACACGAAGTGATTCGAGTTCGTTTGCCCCACCATTTTCTTTAACGAACGATAACTTTTTCTGAAAAGAACAAGTGTCCGATCCCGGCCGAAACGACTCGAATTACACTTCGAGACCCGCCGACATGATCGCCACGATGCACAGAGCACCCTCGTAAATTTTTGGGCAAATCGGACGACGTTGTAATTTTTCACAACCAGGACCGAAACCCTAGGCCGAACAAAATGGTCGGATGCGAAGTGAAATTGTTTGGCTCGAAATTTTACGAGCTTGTGCAGCACTTCCAGACAATCATATCGGCGGGTGACACGAAGTGATTCGAGTTCGTTTGACCCACCATTTTCTTTAACGAACGATAACTTTTTCTGAAAAGAACAAGTGTCCGATCCCGGCCGAAACGACTCGAATTACACTTCGAGACCCGCCGACATGATCGCCACGATGCACAGAGCACCCTCGTAAATTTTCGGGCAAATCGGACGACGTTGTATTTTTTCACAACCAGGACCGAAACCCTAGGCCGAACAAAATGGTCGGATGCGAAGTAAAATTGTTTGGCTCGAAATTTTACGAGCTTGTGCAGCACTTCTAGGCAATCATATCGGCGGGTGACACGAAGTGATTCGAGTTCGTTTGCCCCACCATTTTCTTTAACGAACGATAACTTTTTCTGAAAAGAACAAGTGTCCGATCCCGGCCGAAACGACTCGAATTACACTTCGAGACCCGCCGACATGATCGCCACGATGCACAGAGCACCCTCGTAAATTTTCGGGCAAATCGGACGACGTTGAATTTTTTCAAAACCAGAACCGAAACCCTAGGCCGAACAAAATGGTCGGATGCGAAGTAAAATTGTTTGGCTCGAAATTTTACGAGCTTGTGCAGCACTTCTAGGCAATCATATCGGCGGGTGACACGAAGTGATTCGAGTTCGTTTGCCCCACCATTTTCTTTAACGAACGATCACTTTTTCTGAAAAGAACAAGTGTCAGATCCCGGCCGAAACGACTCGAATTACATTTCGAGACCCGCCGACATGATCGCCACGATGCACAGAGCACCCTTGTAAATTTTCGGGCAAATCGGACGACGTTGAATTTTTTCAGAACCAGGACCGAAACCCTAGGCCGAACAAAATGGTCGGATGCGAAGTAAAATTGTTTGGCTCGAAATTTTACGAGCTTGTGCAGCACTTCTAGGCAATCATATCGGCGGGTGACACGAAGTGATTCGAGTTCGTTTGCCCCACCATTTTCTTTAACGAACGATAACTTTTTCTGAAAAGAACAAGTGTCCGATCCCGGCCGAAACGACTCGAATTACACTTCGAGACCCGCCGACATGATCGCCACGATGCACAGAGCACCCTCGTAAATTTTCGGGCAAATCGGACGACGTTGAATTTTTTCACAGCCAGGACCGAAACCCTAGGCCGAACAAAATGGTGGGATGCGAAGTAAAATTGTTTGGCTCGAAATTTTACGAGCTTGTGCAGAAGTTCTAGGCAATCATCTCGGCGGGTGACACGAAGTGATTCGAGTTCGTTTGCCCCACCATTTTCTTTAACGAACGATAACTTTTTCTGAAAAGAACAAGTGTCCGATCCCGGCCGAAATGACTCGAATTACACTTCGAGACCCGCCGACATGATCGCCACGATGCACAGAGAACCCTCGTAAATTTTTGGGCAAATCGGACGACGTTGTAATTTTTCACAACCAGGACCGAAACCCTAGGCCGAAGAAAATGGTCGGATGCGAAGTGAAATTGTTTGGCTCGAAATTTTACGAGCTTGTGCAGCACTTCCAGACAATCATATCGGCGGGTGACACGAAGTGATTCGAGTTCGTTTGACCCACCATTTTCTTTAACGAACGATAACTTTTTCTGAAAAGAACAAGTGTCCGATCCCGGCCGAAACGACTCGAATTACACTTCGAGACCCGCCGACATGATCGCCACGATGCACAGAGCACCCTCGTAAATTTTCGGGCAAATCGGACGACGTTGAATTTTTTCACAGCCAGGACCGAAACCCTAGGCCGAACAAAATGGTGGGATGCGAAGTAAAATTGTTTGGCTCGAAATTTTACGAGCTTGTGCAGAAGTTCTAGGCAATCATCTCGGCGGGTGACACGAAGTGATTCGAGTTCGTTTGCCCCACCATTTTCTTTAACGAACGATAACTTTTTCTGAAAAGAACAAGTGTCCGATCCCGGCCGAAATGACTCGAATTACACTTCGAGACCCGCCGACATGATCGCCACGATGCACAGAGAACCCTCGTAAATTTTTGGGCAAATCGGACGACGTTGTAATTTTTCACAACCAGGACCGAAACCCTAGGCCGAAGAAAATGGTCGGATGCGAAGTGAAATTGTTTGGCTCGAAATTTTACGAGCTTGTGCAGCACTTCCAGACAATCATATCGGCGGGTGACACGAAGTGATTCGAGTTCGTTTGACCCACCATTTTCTTTAACGAACGATAACTTTTTCTGAAAAGAACAAGTGTCCGATCCCGGCCGAAACGACTCGAATTACACTTCGAGACCCGCCGACATGATCGCCACGATGCACAGAGCACCCTCGTAAATTTTCGGGCAAATCGGACGACGTTGTATTTTTTCACAACCAGGACCGAAACCCTAGGCCGAACAAAATGGTCGGATTCGAAGTAAAATTGTTTGGCTCGAAATTTTACGAGCTTGTGCAGCACTTCTAGGCAATCATATCGGCGGGTGACACGAAGTGATTCGAGTTCGTTTGCCCCACCATTTTCTTTAACGAACGATAACTTTTACTGAAAAGAACAAGTGTCAGATCCCGGCCGAAACGACTCGAATTACACTTCGAGACCCGCCGACATGATCGCCACGATGCACAGAGCACCCTTGTAAATTTTCGGGCAAATCGGACGACGTTGAATTTTTTCAGAACCAGGACCGAAACCCTAGGCCGAACAAAATGGTCGGATGCGAAGTAAAATTGTTTGGCTCGAAATTTTACGAGCTTGTGCAGCACTTCTAGGCAATCATATCGGCGGGTGACACGAAGTGATTCGAGTTCGTTTGCCCCACCATTTTCTTTAACGAACGATAACTTTTTCTGAAAAGAACAAGTGTCCGATCCCGGCCGAAACGACTCGAATTACACTTCGAGACCCGCCGACATGATCGCCACGATGCACAGAGCACCCTCGTAAATTTTCGGGCAAATCGGACGACGTTGAATTTTTTCAGAACCAGGACCGAAACCCTAGGCCGAACAAAATGGTCGGATGCGAAGTAAAATTGTTTGGCTCGAAATTTTACGAGCTTGTGCAGCACTTCTAGGCAATCATATCGGCGGGTGACACGAAGTGATTCGAGTTCGTTTGCCCCACCATTTTCTTTAACGAACGATAACTTTTTCTGAAAAGAACATGTGTCCGATCCCGGCCGAAACGACTCGAATTACACTTCGAGACCCGCCGACATGATCGCCACGATGCACAGAGCACCCTCGTAAATTTTCGGGCAAATCGGACGACGTTGAATTTTTTCACAACCAGGACCGAAACCCTAGGCCGAACAAAATGGTCGGATGCGAAGTAAAATGGTTTGGCTCGAAATTTTACGAGCTTGTGCAGCACTTCTAGGCAATCATATCGGCGGGTGACACGAAGTGATTCGAGTTCGTTTGCCCCACCATTTTCTTTAACGAACGATAACTTTTTCTGAAAAGAACATGTGTCCGATCCCGGCCGAAACGACTCGAATTACACTTCCCGACCCGCCGACATGATCGCCACGATGCACAGAGCACCCTCGTAAATTTTCGGGCAAATCGGACGACGTTGTATTTTTTCACAACCAGGACCGAAACCCTAGGCCGAACAAAATGGTCGGATTCGAAGTAAAATTGTTTGGCTCGAAATTTTACGAGCTTGTGCAGCACTTCTAGGCAATCATATCGGCGGGTGACACGAAGTGATTCGAGTTCGTTTGCCCCACCATTTTCTTTAACGAACGATAACTTTTACTGAAAAGAACAAGTGTCAGATCCCGGCCGAAACGACTCGAATTACACTTCGAGACCCGCCGACATGATCGCCACGATGCACAGAGCACCCTTGTAAATTTTCGGGCAAATCGGACGACGTTGAATTTTTTCAGAACCAGGACCGAAACCCTAGCCGAACAAAATGGTCGGATGCGAAGTAAAATTGTTTGGCTCGAAATTTTACGAGCTTGTGCAGCACTTCTATTCAATCATATCGGCGGGTGACACGAAGTGATTCGAGTTCGTTTGCCCCACCATTTTCTTTAACGAACGATAACTTTTTCTGAAAAGAACAAGTGTCCGATCCCGGCCGAAACGACTCGAATTACACTTCGAGACCCGCCGACATGATCGCCACGATGCACAGAGCACCCTCGTAAATTTTCGGGCAAATCGGACGACGTTGAATTTTTTCACAGCCAGGACCGAAACCCTAGGCCGAACAAAATGGTGGGATGCGAAGTAAAATTGTTTAGCTCGAAATTTTACGAGCTTGTGCAGAAGTTCTAGGCAATCATATCGGCGGGTGACACGAAGTGATTCGAGTTCGTTTGCCCCACCATTTTCTTTAACGAACGATAACTTTTTCTGAAAAGAACAAGTGTCCGATCCCGGCCGAAACGACTCGAATTACACTTCGAGACCCGCCGACATGATCGCCACGATGCACAGAGGACCCTCGTAAATTTTTGGGAAATCGGACGACGTTGTAATTTTTCACAACCAGGACCGAAACCCTAGGCCGAACAAAATGGTCGGATGCGAAGTGAAATTGTTTGGCTCGAAATTTTACGAGCTTGTGCAGCACTTCCAGACAATCATATCGGCGGGTGACACGAAGTGATTCGAGTTCGTTTGCCCCACCATTTTCTTTAACGAACGATAACTTTTTCTGAAAAGAACAAGTGTCCGATCCCGGCCGAAACGACTCGAATTACACTTCGAGACCCGCCGACATGATCGCCACGATGCACAGAGGACCCTCGTAAATTTTTGGGAAATCGGACGACGTTGTAATTTTTCACAACCAGGACCGAAACCCTAGGCCGAACAAAATGGTCGGATGCGAAGTGAAATTGTTTGGCTCGAAATTTTACGAGCTTGTGCAGCACTTCCAGACAATCATATCGGCGGGTGACACGAAGTGATTCGAGTTCGTTTGACTCACCATTTTCTTTAACGAACGATAACTTTTTCTGAAAAGAACAAGTGTCCGATCCCGGCCGAAACGACTCGAATTACACTTCGAGACCCGCCGACATGATCGCCACGATGCACAGAGCACCCTCGTAAATTTTCGGGCAAATCGGACGACGTTGAATTTTTTCAAAACCAGGACCGAAACCCTAGGCCGAACAAAATGGTCGGATGCGAAGTAAAATTGTTTGGCTCGAAATTTTACGAGCTTGTGCAGAAGTTCTAGGCAATCATATCGGCGGGTGACACGAAGTGATTCGAGTTCGTTTGCCCCACCATTTTCTTTAACGAACGATAACTTTTTCTGAAAAGAACAAGTGTCCGATCCCGGCCGAAACGACTCGAATTACACTTCCCGACCCGCCGACATGATCGCCACGATGCACAGAGCACCCTCGTAAATTTTCGGGCAAATCGGACGACGTTGTATTTTTTCACAACCAGGACCGAAACCCTAGGCCGAACAAAATGGTCGGATTCGAAGTAAAATTGTTTGGCTCGAAATTTTACGAGCTTGTGCAGCACTTCTAGGCAATCATATCGGCGGGTGACACGAAGTGATTCGAGTTCGTTTGCCCCACCATTTTCTTTAACGAACGATAACTTTTACTGAAAAGAACAAGTGTCAGATCCCGGCCGAAACGACTCGAATTACACTTCGAGACCCGCCGACATGATCGCCACGATGCACAGAGCACCCTTGTAAATTTTCGGGCAAATCGGACGACGTTGAATTTTTTCACAGCCAGGACCGAAACCCTAGGCCGAACAAAATGGTGGGATGCGAAGTAAAATTGTTTAGCTCGAAATTTTACGAGCTTGTGCAGAAGTTCTAGGCAATCATATCGGCGGGTGACACGAAGTGATTCGAGTTCGTTTGCCCCACCATTTTCTTTAACGAACGATAACTTTTTCTGAAAAGAACAAGTGTCCGATCCCGGCCGAAACGACTCGAATTACACTTCGAGACCCGCCGACATGATCGCCACGATGCACAGAGGACCCTCGTAAATTTTTGGGCAAATCGGACGACGTTGTAATTTTTCACAACCAGGACCGAAACCCTAGGCCGAACAAAATGGTCGGATGCGAAGTGAAATTGTTTGGCTCGAAATTTTACGAGCTTGTGCAGCACTTCCAGACAATCATATCGGCGGGTGACACGAAGTGATTCGAGTTCGTTTGACCCACCATTTTCTTTAACGAACGATAACTTTTTCTGAAAAGAACAAGTGTCCGATCCCGGCCGAAACGACTCGAATTACACTTCGAGACCCGCCGACATGATCGCCACGATGCACAGAGCACCCACGTAAATTTTCGGACAAATCGGACGACGTTGAATTTTTTCAGAACCAGGACCGAAACCCTAGGCCGAACAAAATGGTCGGATGCGAAGTAAAATTGTTTGGCTCGAAATTTTACGAGCTTGTGCAGCACTTCTAGGCAATCATATCGGCGGGTGACACGAAGTGATTCGAGTTCGTTTGCCCCACCATTTTCTTTAACGAACGATAACTTTTACTGAAAAGAACAAGTGTCCGATCCCGGCCGAAACGACTCGAATTACACTTCGAGACCCGCCGACATGATCGCCACGATGCACAGAGCACCCTCGTAAATTTTCGGGCAAATCGGACGACGTTGTATTTTTTCACAACCAGGACCGAAACCCTAGGCCGAACAAAATGGTCGGATTCGAAGTAAAATTGTTTGGCTCGAAATTTTACGAGCTTGTGCAGCACTTCTAGGCAATCATATCGGCGGGTGACACGAAGTGATTCGAGTTCGTTTGCCCCACCATTTTCTTTAACGAACGATAACTTTTACTGAAAAGAACAAGTGTCAGATCCCGGCCGAAACGACTCGAATTACACTTCGAGACCCGCCGACGTGATCGCCACGATGCACAGAGCACCCTTGTAAATTTTCGGGCAAATCGGACGACGTTGAATTTTTTCACAACCAGGACCGAAACCCTAGGCCGAACAAAATGGTCGGATGCGAAGTAAAATTGTTTGGCTCGAAATTTTACGAGCTTGTGCAGCACTTCTAGGCAATCATATCGGCGGGTGACACGAAGTGATTCGAGTTCGTTTGCCCCACCATTTTCTTTAACGAACGATAACTTTTACTGAAAAGAACAAGTGTCCGATCCCGGCCGAAACGACTCGAATTACACTTCGAGACCCGCCGACATGATCGCCACGATGCACAGAGCACCCTCGTAAATTTTCGGGCAAATCGGACGACGTTGAATTTTTTCAGAACCAGGACCGAAACCCTAGGCCGAAGAAAATGGTCGGATGCGAAGTGAAATTGTTTGGCTCGAAATTTTACGAGCTTGTGCAGCACTTCCAGACAATCATATCGGCGGGTGACACGAAGTGATTCGAGTTCGTTTGCCCCACCATTTTCTTTAACGAACGATAACATTTTCTGAAAAGAACAAGTGTCCGATCCCGGCCGAAACGACTCGAATTACACTTCGAGACCCGCCGACATGATCGCCACGATGCACAGAGCACCCTCGTAAATTTTCGGGCAAATCGGACGACGTTGAATTTTTTCAGAACCAGGACCGAAACCCTAGGCCGAACAAAATGGTCGGATGCGAAGTAAAATTGTTTGGCTCGAAATTTTACGAGCTTGTGCAGCACTTCTAGGCAATCATATCGGCAGGTGACATGAAGTGATTCGAGTTCGTTTGCCCCACCATTTTCTTTAACGAACGATAACTTTTTCTGAAAAGAACAAGCGTCCGATCCCGGCCGAAACGACTCGAATTACACTTCGAGACCCGCCGACATGATCGCCACGAGGCACAGAGCACCCTCGTAAATTTTCGGGCAAATCGGACGACGTTGAATTTTTTCAGAACCAGGACCGAAACCCTAGGCCGAACAAAATGGTCGGATGCGAAGTAAAATTGTTTGGCTCGAAATTTTACGAGCTTGTGCAGCACTTCTAGGCAATCATATCGGCGGGTGACACGAAGTGATTCGAGTTCGTTTGCCCCACCATTTTCTTTAACGAACGATAACTTTTTCTGAAAAGAACATGTGTCCGATCCCGGCCGAAACGACTCGAATTACACTTCGAGACCCGCCGACATGATCGCCACGATGCACAGAGCACCCTCGTAAATTTTCGGGCAAATCGGACGACGTTGAATTTTTTCAGAACCAGGACCGAAACCCTAGGCCGAACAAAATGGTCGGATGCGAAGTGAAATTGTTTGGCTCGAAATTTTACGAGCTTGTGCAGCACTTCCAGACAATCATATCGGCGGGTGACACGAAGTGATTCGAGTTCGTTTGCCCCACCATTTTCTTTAACGAACGATAACATTTTCTGAAAAGAACAAGTGTCCGATCCCGGCCGAAACGACTCGAATTACACTTCGAGACCCGCCGACATGATCGCCACGATGCACAGAGCACCCTCGTAAATTTTCGGGCAAATCGGACGACGTTGAATTTTTTCAGAACTAGGACCGAAACCCTAGGCCGAACAAAATGGTCGGATGCGAAGTAAAATTGTTTGGCTCGAAATTTTACGAGCTTGTGCAGCACTTCTAGGCAATCATATCGGCAGGTGACATGAAGTGATTCGAGTTCGTTTGCCCCACCATTTTCTTTAACGAACGATAACTTTTTCTGAAAAGAACAAGCGTCCGATCCCGGCCGAAACGACTCGAATTACACTTCGAGACCCGCCGACATGATCGCCACGAGGCACAGAGCACCCTCGTAAATTTTCGGGCAAATCGGACGACGTTGAATTTTTTCAGAACCAGGACCGAAACCCTAGGCCGAACAAAATGGTCGGATGCGAAGTAAAATTGTTTGGCTCGAAATTTTACGAGCTTGTGCAGCACTTCTAGGCAATCATATCGGCGGGTGACACGAAGTGATTCGAGTTCGTTTGCCCCACCATTTTCTTTAACGAACGATAACTTTTTCTGAAAAGAACATGTGTCCGATCCCGGCCGAAACGACTCGAATTACACTTCGAGACCCGCCGACATGATCGCCACGATGCACAGAGCACCCTCGTAAATTTTCGGGCAAATCGGACGACGTTGAATTTTTTCACAGCCAGGACCGAAACCCTAGGCCGAACAAAATGGTGGGATGCGAAGTAAAATTGTTTGGCTCGAAATTTTACGAGCTTGTGCAGAAGTTCTAGGCAATCATATCGGCGGGTGACACGAAGTGATTCGAGTTCGTTTGCCCCACCATTTTCTTTAACGAACGATAACTTTTTCTGAAAAGAACAAGTGTCCGATCCCGGCCGAAACGACTCGAATTACACTTCGAGACCCGCCGACATGATCGCCACGATGCACAGAGGACCCTCGTAAATTTTTGGGCAAATCGGACGACGTTGTAATTTTTCACAACCAGGACCGAAACCCTAGGCCGAACAAAATGGTCGGATGCGAAGTGAAATTGTTTGGCTCGAAATTTTACGAGGTTGTGCAGCACTTCCAGACAATCATATCGGCGGGTGACACGAAGTGATTCGAGTTCGTTTGACCCACCATTTTCTTTAACGAACGATAACTTTTTCTGAAAAGAACAAGTGTCCGATCCCGGCCGAAACGACTCGAATTACACTTCGAGACCCGCCGACATGATCGCCACGATGCACAGAGCACCCTCGTAAATTTTCGGGCAAATCGGACGACGTTGTATTTTTTCACAACCAGGACCGAAACCCTAGGCCGAACAAAATGGTCGGATTCGAAGTAAAATTGTTTGGCTCGAAATTTTACGAGCTTGTGCAGCACTTCTAGGCAATCATATCGGCGGGTGACACGAAGTGATTCGAGTTCGTTTGCCCCACCATTTTCTTTAACGAACGATAACTTTTACTGAAAAGAACAAGTGTCAGATCCCGGCCGAAACGACTCGAATTACACTTCGAGACCCGCCGACATGATCGCCACGATGCACAGAGCACCCTTGTAAATTTTCGGGCAAATCGGACGACGTTGAATTTTTTCAGAACCAGGACCGAAACCCTAGCCGAACAAAATGGTCGGATGCGAAGTAAAATTGTTTGGCTCGAAATTTTACGAGCTTGTGCAGCACTTCTAGGCAATCATATCGGCGGGTGACACGAAGTGATTCGAGTTCGTTTGCCCCACCATTTTCTTTAACGAACGATAACTTTTTCTGAAAAGAACAAGTGTCCGATCCCGGCCGAAACGACTCGAATTACACTTCGAGACCCGCCGACATGATCGCCACGATGCACAGAGCACCCTCGTAAATTTTCGGGCAAATCGGACGACGTTGAATTTTTTCAAAACCAGGACCGAAACCCTAGGCCGAACAAAATGGTCGGATGCGAAGTAAAATTGTTTGGCTCGAAATTTTACGAGCTTGTGCAGAAGTTCTAGGCAATCATATCGGCGGGTGACACGAAGTGATTCGAGTTCGTTTGCCCCACCATTTTCTTTAACGAACGATAACTTTTTCTGAAAAGAACATGTGTCCGATCCCGGCCGAAACGACTCGAATTACACTTCCCGACCCGCCGACATGATCGCCACGATGCACAGAGCACCCTCGTAAATTTTCGGGCAAATCGGACGACGTTGTATTTTTTCACAACCAGGACCGAAACCCTAGGCCGAACAAAATGGTCGGATTCGAAGTAAAATTGTTTGGCTCGAAATTTTACGAGCTTGTGCAGCACTTCTAGGCAATCATATCGGCGGGTGACACGAAGTGATTCGAGTTCGTTTGCCCCACCATTTTCTTTAACGAACGATAACTTTTACTGAAAAGAACAAGTGTCAGATCCCGGCCGAAACGACTCGAATTACACTTCGAGACCCGCCGACATGATCGCCACGATGCACAGAGCACCCTTGTAAATTTTCGGGCAAATCGGACGACGTTGAATTTTTTCAGAACCAGGACCGAAACCCTAGCCGAACAAAATGGTCGGATGCGAAGTAAAATTGTTTGGCTCGAAATTTTACGAGCTTGTGCAGCACTTCTAGGCAATCATATCGGCGGGTGACACGAAGTGATTCGAGTTCGTTTGCCCCACCATTTTCTTTAACGAACGATAACTTTTTCTGAAAAGAACAAGTGTCCGATCCCGGCCGAAACGACTCGAATTACACTTCGAGACCCGCCGACATGATCGCCACGATGCACAGAGCACCCTCGTAAATTTTCGGGCAAATCGGACGACGTTGAATTTTTTCACAGCCAGGACCGAAACCCTAGGCCGAACAAAATGGTGGGATGCGAAGTAAAATTGTTTAGCTCGAAATTTTACGAGCTTGTGCAGAAGTTCTAGGCAATCATATCGGCGGGTGACACGAAGTGATTCGAGTTCGTTTGCCCCACCATTTTCTTTAACGAACGATAACTTTTTCTGAAAAGAACAAGTGTCCGATCCCGGCCGAAACGACTCGAATTACACTTCGAGACCCGCCGACATGATCGCCACGATGCACAGAGGACCCTCGTAAATTTTTGGGCAAATCGGACGACGTTGTAATTTTTCACAACCAGGACCGAAACCCTAGGCCGAACAAAATGGTCGGATGCGAAGTAAAATTGTTTGGCTCGAAATTTTACGAGCTTGTGCAGCACTTCTAGGCAATCATATCGGCGGGTGACACGAAGTGATTCGAGTTCGTTTGCCCCACCATTTTCTTTAACGAACGATAACTTTTACTGAAAAGAACAAGTGTCCGATCCCGGCCGAAACGACTCGAATTACACTTCGAGACCCGCCGACATGATCGCCACGATGCACAGAGCACCCTCGTAAATTTTCGGGCAAATCGGACGACGTTGTATTTTTCCACAACCAGGACCGAAATCCTAGGCCGAACAAAATGGTCGGATTCGAAGTAAAATTGTTTGGCTCGAAATTTTACGAGCTTGTGCAGCACTTCTAGGCAATCATATCGGCGGGTGACACGAAGTGATTCGAGTTCGTTTGCCCCACCATTTTCTTTAACGAACGATAACTTTTACTGAAAAGAACAAGTCTCAGATCCCGGCCGAAACGACTCGAATTACACTTCGAGACCCGCCGACGTGATCGCCACGATGCACAGAGCACCCTTGTAAATTTTCGGGCAAATCGGACGACGTTGAATTTTTTCACAACCAGGACCGAAACCCTAGGCCGAACAAAATGGTCGGATGCGAAGTAAAATTGTTTGGCTCGAAATTTTACGAGCTTGTGCAGCACTTCTAGGCAATCATATCGGCGGGTGACACGAAGTGATTCGAGTTCGTTTGCCCCACCATTTTCTTTAACGAACGATAACTTTTACTGAAAAGAACAAGTGTCCGATCCCGGCCGAAACGACTCGAATTACACTTCGAGACCCGCCGACATGATCGCCACGATGCACAGAGCACCCTCGTAAATTTTCGGGCAAATCGGACGACGTTGAATTTTTTCAGAACTAGGACCGAAACCCTAGGCCGAACAAAATGGTCGGATGCGAAGTAAAATTGTTTGGCTCGAAATTTTACGAGCTTGTGCAGCACTTCTAGACAATCATATCGGCGGGTGACACGAAGTGATTCGAGTTCGTTTGCCCCACCATTTTCTTGAACGAACGATAACATTTTCTGAAAAGAACAAGTGTCCGATCCCGGCCGAAACGACTCGAATTACACTTCGAGACCCGCCGACATGATCGCCACGACGCACAGAGCACCCTCGTAAATTTTTGGGCAAATCGGACGACGTTGAATTTTTTCAGAACCAGGACCGAAACCCTAGGCCGAACAAAATGGTCGGATGCGAAGTAAAATTGTTTGGCTCGAAATTTTACGAGCTTGTGCAGCACTTCTAGGCAATCATATCGGCGGGTGACACGAAGTGATTCGAGTTCGTTTGCCCCACCATTTTCTTTAACGAACGATAACTTTTTCTGAAAAGAACAAGTGTCCGATCCCGGCCGAAACGACTCGAATTACACTTCGAGACCCGCCGACATGATCGCCACGATGCCCATAGCACCCTCGTAAATTTTCGGGCAAATCGGACGACGTTGAATTTTTTCAGAACCAGGACCGAAACCCTAGGCCGAACAAAATGGTCGGATGCGAAGTAAAATTGTTTGGCTCGAAATTTTACGAGCTTGTGCAGCACTTCTAGGCAATCATATCGGCAGGTGACACGAAGTGATTCGAGTTCGTTTGCCCCACCATTTTCTTTAACGAACGATAACTTTTTCTGAAAAGAACAAGCGTCCGATCCCGGCCGAAACGACTCGAATTACACTTCGAGACCCGCCGACATGATCGCCACGATGCACAGAGCACCCTCGTAAATTTTCGGGCAAATCGGACGACGTTGAATTTTTTCACAGCCCGGACCGAAACCCTAGGCCGAACAAAATGGTCGGATGCGAAGTAAAATTGTTTGGCTCGAAATTTTACGAGCTTGTGCAGAACTTCTAGGCAATCATATCGGCGGGTGACACGAAGTGATTCGAGTTCGTTTGCCCCCCCATTTTCTTTAACGAACGATAACTTTTTCTGAAAATAACAAGTGCCCCGATCCCGGCCGAAACGACTCGAATTACACTTCGAGACCCGCCGACATGATCGTCACGATGCACAGAGCACCCTCGTAAATTTTTGGGCAAATCGGACGACGTTGTATTTTTTCAGAACCAGGACCGAAACCCTAGGCCGAACAAAATGGTCGTATGCGAAGTAAAATTGTTTGGCTCGAAATTTTACGAGCTTGTGCAGAACTTCTAGGCAATCATATCGGCGGGTGACACGAAGTGATTCGAGTTCGTTTGCCCCCCCATTTTCTTTAACGAACGATAACTTTTTATGAAAATAACAAGTGCCCCGATCCCGGCCGAAACGACTAGAATTACACTTCGAGACCCGCCGACATGATCGCCACGACGCACAGAGCACCCTCGTAAATTTTTGGGCAAATCGGACGACGTTGTATTTTTTCACAACCAGGACCGAAACCCTAGGCCGAACAAAATGGTCGGATGCGAAGTGGAATTGTTTGGCTCGAAATTTTACGAGCTTGTGCAGCACTTCTAGGCAATCATATCGGCGGGTGACACGAAGTGATTCGAGTTCGTTTGCCCCACCATTTTCTTTAACGAACGATAACTTTTTCTGAAAAGAACAAGTGTCCGATCCCGGCCGAAACGACTCGAATTACACTTCGAGACCCGCCGACATGATCGCCACGATGCCCATAGCACCCTCGTAAATTTTCGGGCAAATCGGACGACGTTGAATTTTTTCAGAACCAGGACCGAAACCCTAGGCCGAACAAAATGGTCGGATGCGAAGTAAAATTGTTTGGCTCGAAATTTTACGAGCTTGTGCAGCACTTCTAGGCAATCATATCGGCAGGTGACACGAAGTGATTCGAGTTCGTTTGCCCCACCATTTTCTTTAACGAACGATAACTTTTTCTGAAAAGAACAAGCGTCCGATCCCGGCCGAAACGACTCGAATTACACTTCGAGACCCGCCGACATGATCGCCACGATGCACAGAGCACCCTCGTAAATTTTCGGGCAAATCGGACGACGTTGAATTTTTTCACAGCCCGGACCGAAACCCTAGGCCGAACAAAATGGTCGGATGCGAAGTAAAATTGTTTGGCTCGAAATTTTACGAGCTTGTGCAGAACTTCTAGGCAATCATATCGGCGGGTGACACGAAGTGATTCGAGTTCGTTTGCCCCCCCATTTTCTTTAACGAACGATAACTTTTTCTGAAAATAACAAGTGCCCCGATCCCGGCCGAAACGACTCGAATTACACTTCGAGACCCGCCGACATGATCGTCACGATGCACAGAGCACCCTCGTAAATTTTTGGGCAAATCGGACGACGTTGTATTTTTTCAGAACCAGGACCGAAACCCTAGGCCGAACAAAATGGTCGTATGCGAAGTAAAATTGTTTGGCTCGAAATTTTACGAGCTTGTGCAGAACTTCTAGGCAATCATATCGGCGGGTGACACGAAGTGATTCGAGTTCGTTTGCCCCCCCATTTTCTTTAACGAACGATAACTTTTTATGAAAATAACAAGTGCCCCGATCCCGGCCGAAACGACTAGAATTACACTTCGAGACCCGCCGACATGATCGCCACGACGCACAGAGCACCCTCGTAAATTTTTGGGCAAATCGGACGACGTTGTATTTTTTCACAACCAGGACCGAAACCCTAGGCCGAACAAAATGGTCGGATGCGAAGTGGAATTGTTTGGCTCGAAATTTTACGAGCTTGTGCAGCACTTCTAGGCAATCATATCGGCGGGTGACACGAAGTGATTCGAGTTCGTTTGCCCCACTATTTTCTTGAACGAACGATAACATTTTCTGAAAAGAACAAGTGTCCGATCCCGGCCGAAACGACTCGAATAACACTTCGAGACCCGCCGACATGATCGCCACGACGCACAGAGCACCCTCGTAAATTTTTGGGCAAATCGGACGACGTTGAATTTTTTCAGAACCAGGACCGAAACCCTAGGCCGAACAAAATGGTCGGATGCGAAGTAAAATTGTTTGGCTCGAAATTTTACGAGCTTGTGCAGCACTTCTAGGCAATCATATCGGCGGGTGACACGAAGTGATTCGAGTTCGTTTGCCCCACCATTTTCTTTAACGAACGATAACTTTTACTGAAAAGAACAAGTGTCCGATCCCGGCCGAAACGACTCGAATTACACTTCGAGACCCGCCGACATGATCGCCACGATGCACAGAGCACCCTCGTAAATTTTCGGGCAAATCGGACGACGTTGAATTTTTTCAGAACCAGGACCGAAACCCTAGGCCGAACAAAATGGTCGGATGCGAAGTAAAATTGTTTGGCTCGAAATTTTACGAGCTTGTGCAGCACTTCTAGACAATCATATCGGCGGGTGACACGAAGTGATTCGAGTTCGTTTGCCCCACCATTTTCTTGAACGAACGATAACATTTTCTGAAAATAACAAGTGTCCGATCCCGGCCGAAACGACTCGAATTACACTTCGAGACCCGCCGACATGATCGCCACGACGCACAGAGCACCCTCGTAAATTTTTGGGCAAATCGGACGACGTTGAATTTTTTCAGAACCAGGACCGAAACCCTAGGCCGAACAAAATGGTCGGATGCGAAGTAAAATTGTTTGGCTCGAAATTTTACGACCTTGTGCAGCACTTCTAGACAATCATATCGGCGGGTGACACGATGTGATTCGAGTTCGTTTGCCCCCCCATTTTCTTTAACGAACGATAACTTTTTCTGAAAAGAACAAGTGTCCGATCCCGGCCGAAACGACTCGAATTACACTTCGAGACCCGCCGACATGATCGCCACGATGCACAGAGCACCCTCGTAAATTTTCGGGCAAATCGGACGACGTTGAATTTTTTCAAAACTAGGACCGAAACCCTAGGCCGAACAAAATGGTCGGATGCGAAGTAAAATTGTTTGACTCGAAATTTTACGAGCTTGTGCAGCACTTCTAGGCAATCATATCGGCGGGTGAAACGAAGTGATTCGAGTTCGTTGGCCCCACCATTTTCTTTAACGAACGATAACTTTTTCTGAAAAGAACAAGTGTCCGATCCCGGCCGAAACGACTCGAATTACACTTCGAGACCCGCCGACATGATCGCCACGATGCACATAGCACCCTCGTAAATTTTCGGGCAAATCGGACGACGTTGAATTTTTTCAGAACCAGGACCGAAACCCTAGGCCGAACAAAATGGTCGGATGCGAAGTAAAATTGTTTGGCTCGAAATTTTACGAGCTTGTGCAGCACTTCTAGGCAATCATATCGGCAGGTGACACGAAGTGATTCGAGTTCGTTTGCCCCACCATTTTCTTTAACGAACGATAACTTTTTCTGAAAAGAACAAGTGTCCGATCCCGGCCGAAACGACTCGAATTACACTTCGAGACCCGCCGACATGATCGCCACGATGCACAGAGCACCCTCGTAAATTTTTGGGCAAATCGGACGACGTTGTATTTTTTCACAACCAGGACCGAAACCCTAGGCCGAACAAAATGGTCGGATGCGAAGTGGAATTCTTTGGCTCGAAATTTTACGAGCTTGTGCAGCACTTCTAGACAATCATATCGGCGGGTGACACGAAGTGATTCGAGTTCGTTTGCCCCACCATTTTCTTAAACGAACGATAACATTTTCTGAAAAGAACAAGTGTCCGATCCCGGCCGAAACGACTCGAATTACACTTCGAGACCCGCCGACATGATCGCCACGACGCACAGAGCACCCTCGTAAATTTTTGGGCAAATCGGACGACGTTGAATTTTTTCAGAACCAGGACCGAAACCCTAGGCCGAACAAAATGGTCGGATGCGAAGTAAAATTGTTTGGCTCGAAATTTTACGAGCTTGTGCAGCACTTCTAGGCAATCATATCGGCGGGTGACACGAAGTGATTCGAGTTCGTTTGCCCCACCATTTTCTTTAACGAACGATAACTTTTACTGAAAAGAACAAGTGTCCGATCCCGGCCGAAACGACTCGAATTACACTTCGAGACCCGCCGACATGATCGCCACGATGCACAGAGCACCCTCGTAAATTTTCGGGCAAATCGGACGACGTTGAATTTTTTCAGAACCAGGACCGAAACCCTAGGCCGAACAAAATGGTCGGATGCGAAGTAAAATTGTTTGGCTCGAAATTTTACGAGCTTGTGCAGCACTTCTAGGCAATCATATCGGCAGGTGACACGAAGTGATTCGAGTTCGTTTGCCCCACCATTTTCTTTAACGAACGATAACTTTTTCTGAAAAGAACAAGCGTCCGATCCCGGCCGAAACGACTCGAATTACACTTCGAGACCCGCCGACATGATCGCCACGATGCACAGAGCACCCTCGTAAATTTTCGGGCAAATCGGACGACGTTGAATTTTTTCACAGCCCGGACCGAAACCCTAGGCCGAACAAAATGGTCGGATGCGAAGTAAAATTGTTTGGCTCGAAATTTTACGAGCTTGTGCAGAACTTCTAGGCAATCATATCGGCGGGTGACACGAAGTGATTCGAGTTCGTTTGCCCCCCCATTTTCTTTAACGAACGATAACTTTTTCTGAAAATAACAAGTGCCCCGATCCCGGCCGAAACGACTCGAATTACACTTCGAGACCCGCCGACATGATCGTCACGATGCACAGAGCACCCTCGTAAATTTTTGGGCAAATCGGACGACGTTGTATTTTTTCAGAACCAGGACCGAAACCCTAGGCCGAACAAAATGGTCGGATGCGAAGTAAAATTGTTTGGCTCGAAATTTTACGAGCTTGTGCAGAACTTCTAGGCAATCATATCGGCGGGTGACACGAAGTGATTCGAGTTCGTTTGCCCCCCCATTTTCTTTAACGAACGATAACTTTTTCTGAAAATAACAAGTGCCCCGATCCCGGCCGAAACGACTAGAATTACACTTCGAGACCCGCCGACATGATCGCCACGACGCACAGAGCACCCTCGTAAATTTTTGGGCAAATCGGACGACGTTGTATTTTTTCACAACCAGGACCGAAACCCTAGGCCGAACAAAATGGTCGGATGCGAAGTGGAATTGTTTGGCTCGAAATTTTACGAGCTTGTGCAGCACTTCTAGACAATCATATCGGCGGGTGACACGAAGTGATTCGAGTTCGTTTGCCCCACTATTTTCTTGAACGAACGATAACATTTTCTGAAAAGAACAAGTGTCCGATCCCGGCCGAAACGACTCGAATAACACTTCGAGACCCGCCGACATGATCGCCACGACGCACAGAGCACCCTCGTAAATTTTTGGGCAAATCGGACGACGTTGAATTTTTTCAGAACCAGGACCGAAACCCTAGGCCGAACAAAATGGTCGGATGCGAAGTAAATTGTTTGGCTCGAAATTTTACGAGCTTGTGCAGCACTTCTAGGCAATCATATCGGCGGGTGACACGAAGTGATTCGAGTTCGTTTGCCCCACCATTTTCTTTAACGAACGATAACTTTTACTGAAAAGAACAAGTGTCTGATCCCGGCCGAAACGACTCGAATTACACTTCGAGACCCGCCGACATGATCGCCACGATGCACAGAGCACCCTCGTAAATTTTCGGGCAAATCGGACGACGTTGAATTTTTTCAGAATTAGGACCGAAACCCTAGGCCGAACAAAATGGTCGGATGCGAAGTAAAATTGTTTGGCTCGAAATTTTACGAGCTTGTGCAGCACTTCTAGGAAATCATATCGGCGGTGGACACGAAGTGAGTCGAGTTCGTTTGCCCCACCATTTTCTTTAACGAACGATAACTTTTACTGAAAAGAACAAGTGTCTGATCCCGGCCGAAACGACTCGAATTACACTTCGAGACCCGCCGACATGATCGGCACGATGCACAGAGCCCCCCCGTAAATTTTCGGGCAAATCGGACGACGTTGAATTTTTTCACAGCCAGGACCGAAACCCTAGGCCGAACAAAATGGTCGGATGCGAAGCAAAATTGTTTGGCTCGAAATTTTACGAGCTTGTGCAGCACTTCTAGGAAATCATATCGGCGGTGGACACGAAGTGCGTCGAGTTCGTTTGCCCCACCATTTTCTTTAACAAACGATAACTTTTTCTGAAAAGAACAAGCGTCCGATCCCGGCCGAAACGACTCGAATTACACTTTGAGACCCGCCGACATGATCGCCACGATGCACAGAGCACCCTCGTAAATTTTCGGGCAAATCGGACGACGTTGAATTTTTTCACAGCCAGGACCGAAACCCTAGGCCGAACAAAATGGTCGGATGCGAAGTAAAATTGTTTGGCTCGAAATTTTACGAGCTTGTGCAGAACTTCTAGGCAATCATATCGGCGGGTGACACGAAGTGATTCGAGTTCGTTTGCCCCCCCATTTTCTTTAACGAACGATAACTTTTTCTGAAAATAACAAGTGCCCCGATCCCGGCCGAAACGACTCGAATTACATTTCGAGACCCGCCGACATGATCGCCACGATGCACAGAGCACCCTCGTAAATTTTTGGGCAAATCGGACGACGTTGAATTTTTTCAGAACCAGGACCGAAACCCTAGGCCGAACAAAATGGTCGGATGCGAAGTAAAATTGTTTGGCTCGAAATTTTACGAGTTTGTGCAGCACTTCTAGGCAATCATATCGGCGGGTGACACGAAGTGATTCGAGTTCGTTTGCCCCACCATTTTCTTTAACGAACGATAACTTTTTCTGAAAAGAACAAGCGTCCGATCCCGGCCGAAACGACTCGAATTACACTTCGAGACCCGCCGACATGATCGCCACGATGCACAGAGCACCCCCGTAAATTTTCGGGCAAATCGGACGACGTTGAATTTTTTCACAGCCAGGACCGAAACCCTAGGCCGAACAAAATGGTCGGATGCGAAATAAAATTGTTTGGCTCGAAATTTTACGAGCTTGTGCAGCACTTCTAGGCAATCATATCGGCGGGTGACACGAAGTGATTCGAGTTCGTTTGCCCCACCATTTTCTTTAACGAACGATAACTTTTTCTGAAAAGAACAAGCGTCCGATCCCGGCCGAAACGACTCGAATTACACTTCGAGACCCGCCGACATGATCGCCACGATGCACAGAGCACCCCCGTAAATTTTCGGGCAAATCGGACGACGTTGAATTTTTTCACAGCCAGGACCGACACCTTAGGCCGAACAAAATGGTCGGATGCGAAGTAAAATTGTTTGGCTCGAAATTTTACGAGCTTGTGCAGCACTTCTAGGCAATCATATCGGCGGGTGACACGAAGTGATTCGAGTTCGTTTGCCCCACCATTTTCTTTAACGAACGATAACTTTTTCTGAAAAGAACAAGCGTCCGATCCCGGCCGAAACGACTCGAATTACACTTCGAGACCCGCCGACATGATCGTCACGATGCACAGAGCACCCTCGTAAATTTTTGGGCAAATCGGACGACGTTGTATTTTTTCATAACCAGGACCGAAACCCTAGGCCGAACAAAATGGTCGGATGCGAAGTAAAATTGTTTGGCTCGAAATTTTACGAGCTTGTGCAGAACTTCTAGGCAATCATATCGGCGGGTGACACGAAGTGATTCGAGTTCGTTTGCCCCCCCATTTTCTTTAACGAACGATAACTTTTTCTGAAAATAACAAGTGCCCCGATCCCGGCCGAAACGACTAGAATTACACTTCGAGACCCGCCGACATGATCGCCACGACGCACAGAGCACCCTCGTAAATTTTTGGGCAAATCGGACGACGTTGTATTTTTTCACAACCAGGACCGAAACCCTAGGCCGAACAAAATGGTCGGATGCGAAGTAAAATTGTTTGGCTCGAAATTTTACGAGCTTGTGCAGCACTTCTAGGAAATCATATCGGCGGTGGACACGAAGTGAGTCGAGTTCGTTTGCCCCACCATTTTCTTTAACGAACGATAACTTTTTCTGAAAAGAACAAGCGTCCGATCCCGGCCGAAACGACAATTACACTTCGAGACCCACCGACATGATCGCCACGATGCACAGAGCACCCTCGTAAATTTTTGGGCAAATCGGACGACGTTGAATTTTTTCAGAACCAGGACCGAAACCCTAGGCCGAACAAAATGGTCGGATGCGAAGTAAAATTGTTTGGCTCGAAATTTTACGAGCTTGTGCAGCACTTCTAGGCAATCATATCGGCGGGTGACACGAAGTGATTCGAGTTCGTTTGCCCCACCATTTTCTTGAACGAACGATAACATTTTCTGAAAAGAACAAGTGTCCGATCCCGGCCGAAACGACTCGAATTACACTTCGAGACCCGCCGACATGATCGCCACGATGCACAGAGCACCCTCGTAAATTTTCGGGCAAATCGGACGACGTTGAATTTTTTCAGAACCAGGACCGAAACCCTAGGCCGAACAAAATGGTCGGATGCGAAGTAAAATTGTTTGGCTCGAAATTTTACGAGCTTGTGCAGCACTTCTAGGCAATCATATCGGCGGGTGACACGAAGTGATTCGAGTTCGTTTGCCCCACCATTTTCTTTAACGAACGATAACTTTTACTGAAAAGAACAAGTGTCCGATCCCGGCCGAAACGACTCGAATTATACTTCGAGACCCGCCGACATGATCGCCACGATCCATAGAGCACCCTCGTAAATTTTTGGACAAATCGGACGACGTTGAATTTTTTCAGAACCAGGACCGAAACCCTAGGCCGAACAAAATGGTCGGATGCGAAGTAAAATTGTTTGGCTCGAAATTTTACGAGCTTGTGCAGCACTTCTAGGCAATCATATCGGCGGGTGACACGAAGTGATTCGAGTTCGTTTGCCCCACCATTTTCTTTAACGAACGATAACATTTTCTGAAAAGAACAAGTGTCCGATCCCGGCCGAAACGACTCGAATTACACTTCGTGACCCGCCGACATGATCGCCACGAGGCACAGAGCACCCTCGTAAATTTTCGGGCAAATCGGACGACGTTGAATTTTTTCAGAACCAGGACCGAAACCCTAGGCCGAACAAAATGGTCGGATGCGAAGTAAAATTGTTTGGCTCGAAATTTTACGAGCTTGTGCAGCACTTCTAGGCAATCATATCGGCAGGTGACACGAAGTGATTCGAGTTCGTTTGCCCCACCATTTTCTTTAACGAACGATAACTTTTTCTGAAAAGAACAAGTGTCCGATCCCGGCCGAAACGACTTGAATTACACTTCGTGACCCGCCGACATGATCGCCACGAGGCACAGAGCACCCTCGTAAATTTTCGGGCAAATCGGACGACGTTGAATTTTTTCAGAACCAGGACCGAAACCCTAGGCCGAACAAAATGGTCGGATGCGAAGTAAAATTGTTTGGATCGAAATTTTACGAGCTTGTGCAGAACTTCTAGGCAATCATATCGGCGGGTGACACGAAGTGATTCGAGTTCGTTTGCCCCACCATTTTCTTTAACGAACGATAACTTTTTCTGAAAAGAACAAGCGTCCGATCCCGGCCGAAACGACTCGAATTACACTTCGAGACCCGCCGACATGATCGCCACGATGCACAGAGCACCCTCGTAAATTTTTGGGCAAATCGGACGACGTTGTATTTTTTCACAACCAGGACCGAAACCCTAGGCCGAACAAAATGGTCGGATGCGAAGTGGAATTGTTTGGCTCGAAATTTTACGAGCTTGTGCAGCACTTCTAGACAATCATATCGGCGGGTGACACGAAGTGATTCGAGTTCGTTTGCCCCACCATTTTCTTGAACGAACGATAACATTTTCTGAAAAGAACAAGTGTCCGATCCCGGCCG
This sequence comes from Corylus avellana, assembly GCF_965113065.1. Taxonomy (NCBI): domain Eukaryota; kingdom Viridiplantae; phylum Streptophyta; class Magnoliopsida; order Fagales; family Betulaceae; genus Corylus; species Corylus avellana. The sequence goes on from NC_142496.1 coordinate 12,436,562, forward strand.
AAACGACTCGAATTACACTTCGAGACCCGCCGACATGATCGCCACGACGCACAGAGCACCCTCATAGATTTTTGGGCAAATCGGACGACGTTGAATTTTTTCAGAACCAGGACCGAAACCCTAGGCCGAACAAAATGGTCGGATGCGAAGTAAAATTGTTTGGCTCGAAATTTTACGAGCTTGTGCAGCACTTCTAGGCAATCATATCGGCGGGTGACACGAAGTGATTCGAGTTCGTTTGCCCCACCATTTTCTTTAACGAACGATAACTTTTACTGAAAAGAACAAGTGTCCGATCCCGGCCGAAACGACTCGAATTATACTTCGAGACCCGCCGACATGATCGCCACGATCCATAGAGCACCCTCGTAAATTTTTGGACAAATCGGACGACGTTGAATTTTTTCAGAACCAGGACCGAAACCCTAGGCCGAACAAAATGGTCGGATGCGAAGTAAAATTGTTTGGCTCGAAATTTTACGAGCTTGTGCAGCACTTCTAGGCAATCATATCGGCGGGTGACACGAAGTGATTCGAGTTCGTTTGCCCCACCATTTTCTTTAACGAACGATAACATTTTCTGAAAAGAACAAGTGTCCGATCCCGGCCGAAACGACTCGAATTACACTTCGTGACCCGCCGACATGATCGCCACGAGGCACAGAGCACCCTCGTAAATTTTCGGGCAAATCGGACGACGTTGAATTTTTTCAGAACCAGGACCGAAACCCTAGGCCGAACAAAATGGTCGGATGCGAAGTAAAATTGTTTGGCTCGAAATTTTACGAGCTTGTGCAGCACTTCTAGGCAATCATATCGGCAGGTGACACGAAGTGATTCGAGTTCGTTTGCCCCACCATTTTCTTTAACGAACGATAACTTTTTCTGAAAAGAACAAGTGTCCGATCCCGGCCGAAACGACTTGAATTACACTTCGTGACCCGCCGACATGATCGCCACGAGGCACAGAGCACCCTCGTAAATTTTCGGGCAAATCGGACGACGTTGAATTTTTTCAGAACCAGGACCGAAACCCTAGGCCGAACAAAATGGTCGGATGCGAAGTAAAATTGTTTGGATCGAAATTTTACGAGCTTGTGCAGAACTTCTAGGCAATCATATCGGCGGGTGACACGAAGTGATTCGAGTTCGTTTGCCCCACCATTTTCTTTAACGAACGATAACTTTTTCTGAAAAGAACAAGCGTCCGATCCCGGCCGAAACGACTCGAATTACACTTCGAGACCCGCCGACATGATCGCCACGATGCACAGAGCACCCTCGTAAATTTTTGGGCAAATCGGACGACGTTGTATTTTTTCACAACCAGGACCGAAACCCTAGGCCGAACAAAATGGTCGGATGCGAAGTGGAATTGTTTGGCTCGAAATTTTACGAGCTTGTGCAGCACTTCTAGACAATCATATCGGCGGGTGACACGAAGTGATTCGAGTTCGTTTGCCCCACCATTTTCTTGAACGAACGATAACATTTTCTGAAAAGAACAAGTGTCCGATCCCGGCCGAAACGACTCGAATTACACTTCGAGACCCGCCGACATGATCGCCACGACGCACAGAGCACCCTCATAGATTTTTGGGCAAATCGGACGACGTTGAATTTTTTCAGAACCAGGACCGAAACCCTAGGCCGAACAAAATGGTCGGATGCGAAGTAAAATTGTTTGGCTCGAAATTTTACGAGCTTGTGCAGCACTTCTAGGCAATCATATCGGCGGGTGACACGAAGTGATTCGAGTTCGTTTGCCCCACCATTTTCTTTAACGAACGATAACTTTTTCTGAAAAGAACAAGCGTCCGATCCCGGCCGAAACGACTCGAATTACACTTCGAGACCCGCCGACATGATCGCCACGATGCACAGAGCACCCTCGTAAATTTTCGTGCAAATTGGACGACGTTGAATTTTTTCACAACCAGGACCGAAACCCTAGTCCGAACAAAATGGTCGGATGCGAAGTAAAATTGTTTGGCTCGAAATTTTACGAGCTTGTGCAGCACTTCTAGGCAATCATATCGGCAGGTGACACGAAGTGATTCGAGTTCGTTTGCCCCACCATTTTCTTTAACGAACGATAACATTTTCTGAAAAGAACAAGTGTCCGATCCCGGCCGAAACGACTCGAATTACACTTCGAGACCCGCCGACATGATCGCCACGACGCACAGAGCACCCTCGTAAATTTTTGGGCAAATCGGACGACGTTGAATTTTTTCAGAACCAGGACCGAAACCTTAGGCCGAACAAAATGGTCGGATGCGAAGTAAAATTGTTTGGCTCGAAATTTTACGAGCTTGTGCAGCACTTCTAGGCAATCATATCGGCGGGTGACACGAAGTGATTCGAGTTCGTTTGCCCCACCATTTTCTTGAACGAACGATAACATTTTCTGAAAAGAACAAGTGTCCGATCCCGGCCGAAACGACTCGAATTACACTTCGAGATCCGCCGACATGATCGCCACGATGCACAGAGCACCCTCGTAAATTTTCGGGCAAATCGGACGACGTTGAATTTTTTCAGAACCAGGACCGAAACCCTAGGCCGAACAAAATGGTCGGATGCGAAGTAAAATTGTTTGGCTCGAAATTTTACGAGCTTGTGCAGCACTTCTAGGCAATCATATCGGCGGGTGACACGAAGTGATTCGAGTTCGTTTGCCCCACCATTTTCTTTAACGAACGATAACATTTTCTGAAAAGAACAAGTGTCCGATCCCGGCCGAAACGACTCGAATTACACTTCGAGACCCGCCGACATGATCGCCACGATGCACAGAGCACCCTCGTAAATTTTCGGGCAAATCGGACGACGTTGAATTTTTTCAGAACCAGGACCGAAACCTTAGGCCGAACAAAATGGTCGGATGCGAAGTAAAATTGTTTGGCTCGAAATTTTACGAGCTTGTGCAGCACTTCTAGGCAATCATATCGGCGGGTGACACGAAGTGATTCGAGTTCGTTTGCCCCACCATTTTCTTTAACGAACGATAACTTTTACTGAAAAGAACAAGTGTCCGATCCCGGCCGAAACGACTCGAATTATACTTCGAGACCCGCCGACATGATCGCCACGATCCATAGAGCACCCTCGTAAATTTTTGGACAAATCGGACGACGTTGAATTTTTTCAGAACCAGGACCGAAACCCTAGGCCGAACAAAATGGTCGGATGCGAAGTAAAATTGTTTGGCTCGAAATTTTACGAGCTTGTGCAGCACTTCTAGGCAATCATATCGGCGGGTGACACGAAGTGATTCGAGTTCGTTTGCCCCACCATTTTCTTTAACGAACGATAACATTTTCTGAAAAGAACAAGTGTCCGATCCCGGCCGAAACGACTCGAATTACACTTCGTGACCCGCCGACATGATCGCCACGAGGCACAGAGCACCCTCGTAAATTTTCGGGCAAATCGGACGACGTTGAATTTTTTCAGAACCAGGACCGAAACCCTAGGCCGAACAAAATGGTCGGATGCGAAGTAAAATTGTTTGGCTCGAAATTTTACGAGCTTGTGCAGCACTTCTAGGCAATCATATCGGCAGGTGACACGAAGTGATTCGAGTTCGTTTGCCCCACCATTTTCTTTAACGAACGATAACTTTTTCTGAAAAGAACAAGTGTCCGATCCCGGCCGAAACGACTTGAATTACACTTCGTGACCCGCCGACATGATCGCCACGAGGCACAGAGCACCCTCGTAAATTTTCGGGCAAATCGGACGACGTTGAATTTTTTCAGAACCAGGACCGAAACCCTAGGCCGAACAAAATGGTCGGATGCGAAGTAAAATTGTTTGGATCGAAATTTTACGAGCTTGTGCAGAACTTCTAGGCAATCATATCGGCGGGTGACACGAAGTGATTCGAGTTCGTTTGCCCCACCATTTTCTTTAACGAACGATAACTTTTTCTGAAAAGAACAAGCGTCCGATCCCGGCCGAAACGACTCGAATTACACTTCGAGACCCGCCGACATGATCGCCACGATGCACAGAGCACCCTCGTAAATTTTTGGGCAAATCGGACGACGTTGTATTTTTTCACAACCAGGACCGAAACCCTAGGCCGAACAAAATGGTCGGATGCGAAGTGGAATTGTTTGGCTCGAAATTTTACGAGCTTGTGCAGCACTTCTAGACAATCATATCGGCGGGTGACACGAAGTGATTCGAGTTCGTTTGCCCCACCATTTTCTTGAACGAACGATAACATTTTCTGAAAAGAACAAGTGTCCGATCCCGGCCGAAACGACTCGAATTACACTTCGAGACCCGCCGACATGATCGCCACGACGCACAGAGCACCCTCATAGATTTTTGGGCAAATCGGACGACGTTGAATTTTTTCAGAACCAGGACCGAAACCCTAGGCCGAACAAAATGGTCGGATGCGAAGTAAAATTGTTTGGCTCGAAATTTTACGAGCTTGTGCAGCACTTCTAGGCAATCATATCGGCGGGTGACACGAAGTGATTCGAGTTCGTTTGCCCCACCATTTTCTTTAACGAACGATAACTTTTTCTGAAAAGAACAAGCGTCCGATCCCGGCCGAAACGACTCGAATTACACTTCGAGACCCGCCGACATGATCGCCACGATGCACAGAGCACCCTCGTAAATTTTCGGGCAAATCGGACGACGTTGAATTTTTTCAGAACCCGGACCGAAACCTTAGGCCGAACAAAATGGTCGGATGCGAAGTAAAATTGTTTGGCTCGAAATTTTACGAGCTTGTGCAGCACTTCTAGGCAATCATATCGGCAGGTGACACGAAGTGATTCGAGTTCGTTTGCCCCACCATTTTCTTTAACGAACGATAACATTTTCTGAAAAGAACAAGTGTCCGATCCCGGCCGAAACGACTCGAATTACACTTCGAGACCCGCCGACATGATCGCCACGACGCACAGAGCACCCTCATAGATTTTTGGGCAAATCGGACGACGTTGAATTTTTTCAGAACCAGGACCGAAACCCTAGGCCGAACAAAATGGTCGGATGCGAAGTAAAATTGTTTGGCTCGAAATTTTACGAGCTTGTGCAGCACTTCTAGGCAATCATATCGGCGGGTGACACGAAGTGATTCGAGTTCGTTTGCCCCACCATTTTCTTTAACGAACGATAACTTTTTCTGAAAAGAACAAGCGTCCGATCCCGGCCGAAACGACTCGAATTACACTTCGAGACCCGCCGACATGATCGCCACGATGCACAGAGCACCCTCGTAAATTTTCGGGCAAATCGGACGACGTTGAATTTTTTCAGAACCCGGACCGAAACCTTAGGCCGAACAAAATGGTCGGATGCGAAGTAAAATTGTTTGGCTCAAAATTTTACGAGCTTGTGCAGCACTTCTAGGCAATCATATCGGCGGGTGACACGAAGTGATTCGAGTTCGTTTGCCCCACCATTTTCTTTAACGAACGATAACTTTTACTGAAAAGAGAAAGTGTCCGATCCCGGCCGAAACGACTCGAATTACACTTCGAGACCCGCCGACATGATCGCCACGATGCACAGAGCACCCTCGTAAATTTTCGGGCAAATCGGACGACGTTGAATTTTTTCAGAACCAGGACCGAAACCCTAGGCCGAACAAAATGGTCGGATGCGAAGTAAAATTGTTTGGCTCGAAATTTTACGAGCTTGTGCAGCACTTCTAGGAAATCATATCGGCGGTGGACACGAAGTGAGTCGAGTTCGTTTGCCCCACCATTTTCTTTAACGAACGATAACTTTTTCTGAAAAGAACAAGCGTCCGATCCCGGCCGAAACGACTCGAATTACACTTCGAGACCCGCCGACATGATCGCCACGATGCACAGAGCACCCTCGTAAATTTTCGGGCAAATCGGACGACGTTGAATTTTTTCAGAACCAGGACCGAAACCCTAGGCCGAACAAAATGGTCGGATGCGAAGTAAAATTGTTTGGCTCGAAATTTTACGAGCTTGTGCAGCACTTCTAGGAAATCATATCGGCGGTGGACACGAAGTGAGTCGAGTTCGTTTGCCCCACCATTTTCTTTAACGAACGATAACTTTTTCTGAAAAGAACAAGTGTCCGATCCCGGCCGAAACGACTCGAATTACACTTCGAGACCCGCCGACATGATCGCCACGATGCACAGAGCACCCTCGTAAATTTTCGGGCAAATCGGACGACGTTGAATTTTTTCAGAACTAGGACCGAAACCCTTGGCCGAACAAAATGGTCGGATGCGAAGTAAAATTATTTGGCTCGAAATTTTACGAGCTTGTGCAGCACTTCTAGGCAATCATATCGGCAGGTGACACGAAGTGATTCGAGTTCGTTTGCCCCACCATTTTCTTTAACGAACGATAACTTTTTCTGAAAAGAACAAGCGTCCGATCCCGGCCGAAACGACTCGAATTACACTTCGAGACCCGCCGACATGATCGCCACGATGCACAGAGCACCCTCGTAAATTTTTGGGCAAATCGGACGACGTTGTATTTTTTCACAACCAGGACCGAAACCCTAGGCCTAACAAAATGGTCGGATGCGAAGTGGAATTGTTTGGCTCGAAATTTTACGAGCTTGTGCAGCACTTCTAGACAATCATATCGGCGGGTGACACGAAGTGATTCGAGTTCGTTTGCCCCACCATTTTCTTGAACGAACGATAACATTTTCTGAAAAGAACAAGTGTCCGATCCCGGCCGAAACGACTCGAATTACACTTCGAGACCCGCCGACATGATCGCCACGATGCACAGAGCACCCCCGTAAATTTTCGGGCAAATCGGACGACGTTGAATTTTTTCACAGCCAGGACCGAAACCCTAGGCCGAACAAAATGGTCGGATGCGAAATAAAATTGTTTGGCTCGAAATTTTACGAGCTTGTGCAGCACTTCTAGGCAATCATATCGGCGGGTGACACGAAGTGATTCGAGTTCGTTTGCCCCACCATTTTCTTTAACGAACGATAACTTTTTCTGAAAAGAACAAGCGTCCGATCCCGGCCGAAACGACTCGAATTACACTTCGAGACCCGCCGACATGATCGCCACGATGCACAGAGCACCCCCGTAAATTTTCGGGCAAATCGGACGACGTTGAATTTTTTCACAGCCAGGACCGAAACCTTAGGCCGAACAAAATGGTCGGATGCGAAGTAAAATTGTTTGGCTCGAAATTTTACGAGCTTGTGCAGCACTTCTAGGCAATCATATCGGCGGGTGACACGAAGTGATTCGAGTTCGTTTTCCCCACCATTTTCTTTAACGAACGATAACTTTTTCTGAAAAGAACAAGCGTCCGATCCCGGCCGAAACGACTCGAATTACACTTCGAGACCCGCCGACATGATCGCCACGATGCACAGAGCACCCTCGTAAATTTTCGGGCAAATCGGACGACGTTGAATTTTTTCAGAACCAGGACCGAAACCTTAGGCCGAACAAAATGGTCGGATGCGAAGTAAAATTGTTTGGCTCGAAATTTTACGAGCTTGTGCAGCACTTCTAGGAAATCATATCGGCGGTGGACACGAAGTGAGTCGAGTTCGTTTGCCCCACCATTTTCTTTAACGAACGATAACTTTTTCTGAAAAGAACAAGTGTCCGATCCCGGCCGAAACGACTCGAATTACACTTCGAGACCCGCCGACATGATCGCCACGATGCACAGAGCACCCTCGTAAATTTTCGGGCAAATCGGACGACGTTGAATTTTTTCAGAACTAGGACCGAAACCCTAGGCCGAACAAAATGGTCGGATGCGAAGTAAAATTGTTTGGCTCGAAATTTTACGAGCTTGTGCAGCACTTCTAGGCAATCATATCGGCAGGTGACACGAAGTGATTCGAGTTCGTTTGCCCCACCATTTTCTTTAACGAACGATAACTTTTTCTGAAAAGAACAAGCGTCCGATCCCGGCCGAAACGACTCGAATTACACTTCGAGACCCGCCGACATGATCGCCACGATGCACAGAGCACCCTCGTAAATTTTTGGGCAAATCGGACGACGTTGTATTTTTTCACAACCAGGACCGAAACCCTAGGCCGAACAAAATGGTCGGATGCGAAGTGGAATTGTTTGGCTCGAAATTTTACGAGCTTGTGCAGCACTTCTAGACAATCATATCGGCGGGTGACACGAAGTGATTCGAGTTCGTTTGCCCCACCATTTTCTTGAACGAACGATAACATTTTCTGAAAAGAACAAGTGTCCGATCCCGGCCGAAACGACTCGAATTACACTTCGAGACCCGCCGACATGATCGCCACGATGCACAGAGCACCCTCGTAAATTTTCGGGCAAATCGGACGACGTTGAATTTTTTCAGAACTAGGACCGAAACCCTAGGCCGAACAAAATGGTCGGATGCGAAGTAAAATTGTTTGGCTCGAAATTTTACGAGCTTGTGCAGCACTTCTAGGCAATCATATCGGCAGGTGACACGAAGTGATTCGAGTTCGTTTGCCCCACCATTTTCTTTAACAAACGATAACTTTTTCTGAAAAGAACAAGCGTCCGATCCCGGCCGAAACGACTCGAATTACACTTCGAGACCCGCCGACATGATCGCCACGATGCACAGAGCACGCCCGTAAATTTTCGGGCAAATCGGACGACGTTGAATTTTTTCACAGCCAGGACCGAAACCCTAGGCCGAACAAAATGGTCGGATGCGAAATAAAATTGTTTGGCTCGAAATTTTACGAGCTTGTGCAGCACTTCTAGGCAATCATATCGGCGGGTGACACGAAGTGATTCGAGTTCGTTTGCCCCACCATTTTCTTTAACGAACGATAACTTTTTCTGAAAAGAACAAGCGTCCGATCCCGGCCGAAACGACTCGAATTACACTTCGAGACCCGCCGACATGATCGCCACGATGCACAGAGCACCCCCGTAAATTTTCGGGCAAATCGGACGACGTTGAATTTTTTCACAGCCAGGACCGAAACCTTAGGCCGAACAAAATGGTCGGATGCGAAGTAAAATTGTTTGGCTCGAAATTTTACGAGCTTGTGCAGCACTTCTAGGCAATCATATCGGCGGGTGACACGAAGTGATTCGAGTTCGTTTTCCCCACCATTTTCTTTAACGAACGATAACTTTTTCTGAAAAGAACAAGCGTCCGATCCCGGCCGAAACGACTCGAATTACACTTCGAGACCCGCCGACATGATCGCCACGATGCACAGAGCACCCTCGTAAATTTTCGGGCAAATCGGACGACGTTGAATTTTTTCAGAACCAGGACCGAAACCCTAGGCCGAACAAAATGGTCGGATGCGAAGTAAAATTGTTTGGCTCGAAATTTTACGAGCTTGTGCAGCACTTCTAGGCAATCATATCGGCAGGTGACACGAAGTGATTCGAGTTCGTTTGCCCCACCATTTTCTTTAACGAACGATAACTTTTTCTGAAAAGAACAAGCGTCCGATCCCGGCCGAAACGACTCGAATTACACTTCGAGACCCGCCGACATGATCGCCACGATGCACAGAGCACCCCCGTAAATTTTCGGGCAAATCGGACGACGTTGAATTTTTTCACAGCCAGGACCGAAACCTTAGGCCGAACAAAATGGTCGGATGCGAAGTAAAATTGTTTGGCTCGAAATTTTACGAGCTTGTGCAGCACTTCTAGGCAATCATATCGGCGGGTGACACGAAGTGATTCGAGTTCGTTTGCCCCACCATTTTCTTTAACGAACGATAACTTTTTCTGAAAAGAACAAGCGTCCGATCCCGGCCGAAACGACTCGAATTACACTTCGAGACCCGCCGACATGATCGCCACGATGCACAGAGCACCCTCGTAAATTTTCGGGCAAATCGGACGACGTTGAATTTTTTCAGAACCAGGACCGAAACCCTAGGCCGAACAAAATGGTCGGATGCGAAGTAAAATTGTTTGGCTCGAAATTTTACGAGCTTGTGCAGCACTTCTAGGCAATCATATCGGCAGGTGACACGAAGTGATTCGAGTTCGTTTGCCCCACCATTTTCTTTAACGAACGATAACTTTTTCTGAAAAGAACAAGTGTCCGATCCCGGCCGAAACGACTCGAATTACACTTCGAGACCCGCCGACATGATCGCCACGATGCACAGAGCACCCTCGTAAATTTTTGGGCAAATCGGACGACGTTGTATTTTTTCACAACCAGGACCGAAACCCTAGGCCGAACAAAATGGTCGGATGCGAAGTGGAATTGTTTGGCTCGAAATTTTACGAGCTTGTGCAGCACTTCTAGACAATCATATCGGCGGGTGACACGAAGTGATTCGAGTTCGTTTGCCCCACCATTTTCTTGAACGAACGATAACATTTTCTGAAAAGAACAAGTGTCCGATCCCGGCCGAAACGACTCGAATTACACTTCGAGACCCGCCGACATGATCGCCACGACGCACAGAGCACCCTCATAGATTTTTGGGCAAATCGGACGACGTTGAATTTTTTCAGAACCAGGACCGAAACCCTAGGCCGAACAAAATGGTCGGATGCGAAGTAAAATTGTTTGGCTCGAAATTTTACGAGCTTGTGCAGCACTTCTAGGCAATCATATCGGCGGGTGACACGAAGTGATTCGAGTTCGTTTGCCCCACCATTTTCTTTAACGAACGATAACTTTTACTGAAAAGAACAAGTGTCCGATCCCGGCCGAAACGACTCGAATTACACTTCGAGACCCGCCGACATTTCGCCACGATGCACAGAGCACCCTCGTAAATTTTCGGGCAGATCGGACGACGTTGAATTTTTTCAGAACTAGAACCGAAACCCTAGGCCGAACAAAATGGTCGGATGCGAGGTAAAATTGTTTGGCTCGAAATTTTACGAGCTTGTGCAGCACTTCTAGGCAATCATATCGGCAGGTGACACGAAGTGATTCGAGTTCGTTTCCCCACCATTTTCTTTAACGAACGATAACTTTTTCTGAAAATAACAAGTGCCCCGATCCCGGCCGAAACGACTCGAATTACACTTCGAGACCCGCCGACATGATCGCCACGATGCGCAGAGCACCCTCGTAAATTTTCGGGTAAATCGGACGACGTTGAATTTTTTCACAGCCAGGACCGAAACCCTAGGCCGAACAAAATGGTCGGATGCGAAGTAAAATTGTTTGGCTCGAAATTTTACGAGCTTGTGCAGCACTTCTAGGCAATCATATCGGCGGGTGACACGAAGTGATTCGAGATCGTTTGCCCCCCCATTTTCTTTAACGAACGATAACTTTTTCTGAAAATAACAAGTGCCCCGATCCCGGCCGAGACGACTCGAATTACACGTCGTGACCCGCCGACATGATCGCCACGACGCACAGAGCACCCTCGTAAATTTTCGGGTGAATCGGACGACGTTGAATTTTTTCACAGCCAGGACCGAAACCCTAGGCCGAACAAAATGGTCGGATGCGAAGTAAAATTGTTTGGCTCGAAATTTTACGAGCTTGTGCAGCACTTCTAGGCAATCATATCGGCGGGTGACACGAAGTGATTCGAGTTCGTTTGCCCCACCGTTTTCTTTAACGAACGATAACTTTTTCTGAAAATAACAAGTGCCCCGATCCCGGCCGAAACGACTCGAATTACACTTCGAGACCCGTAGACATGATCGGCACGATGCACAGAGCACCCTCGTAAATTTTTGGGCAAATCGGACGACGTTGAATTTTTTCACAACCAGGACCGAAACCCTAGGCCGAACAAAATGGTCGGATGCGAAGTAAAATTGTTTGGCTCGAAATTTTACGAGCTTGTGCAGCACTTCTGGGCAATCATATCGGCGGGTGACACGAAGTGATTCGAGATCGTTTGCCCCCCCATTTTCTCTAACGAACGATAACTTTTTCTGAAAATAACAAGTGCCCCGATCGCCGCCGAAACGACTCGAATTACACTTCGTGACCCGCCGACATGATCGCCACGGTGCACAGAGCACCCTCGTAAATTTTCGGACAAATCGGACGACGTTGAATTTTTTCACAGCCAGGACCGAAACCCTAGGCCGAACAAAATGGTCGGATGCGAAGTAAAATTGTTTGGCTCGAAATTTTACGAGCTTGTGCAGCACTTCTAAGCAATCATATCGGCGGGTGACACGAAGTGATTCGAGATCGTTTGCCCCACCATTTTCTTTAACGAACGATAACTTTTTTCAGAAAAGAACAAGTGTCCCGATCCCAGCCGAAACGACTCGAATTACACTTCGAGACCCGCCGACATGATCGCCACGATGCGCAGAGCACCCTCGTAAATTTTCGGGCAAATCGGACGACGTTGTATTTTTTCACAACCAGGACCGAAACCATAGGCCGAACAAAATGGTCGGATGCGAAGTGAAATTGTTTGGCTCGAAATTTTACGAGCTTGTGCAGAACTTCTAGGCAATCATATCGGCGGGTGACACGAAGTGATTCGAGACCGTTTGCCCCCCCATTTTCTTTAACGAACGATAACTTTTTCTGAAAATAACAAGTGCCCCGATCCCGGCCGAAACGACTCGAATTACACTTCGTGACCCGCCGACATGATCGCCACGACGCACAGAGCACCCTCGTAAATTTTCGGGTAAATCGGACGACGTTGAATTTTTTCACAGCCAGGACCGAAACCCTATGCCGAACAAAATGGTCGGATGCGAAGTAAAATTGTTTGGCTCGAAATTTTACGAGCTTGTGCAGCACTTCTAGGCAATCATATCGGCGGGTGACACGAAGTGATTCGAGATCGTTTGCCCCACCATTTTCTTTAACGAACGATAACTTTTTTCTGAAAAGAACAAGTGTCCCGATCCCAGCCGAAACGACTCGAATTACACTTCGAGACCCGCCGACATGATCGCCACGATGCGCAGAGCACCCTCGTAAATTTTCGGGCAAATCGGACGACGTTGAATTTTTTCACAACCAGGACCGAAACCCTAGGCCGAACAAAATGGTCGGATGCGAAGTAAAATTGTTTGGCTCGAAATTTTACGAGCTTGTGCAGCACTTCTGGGCAATCATATCGGCGGGTGACACGAAGTGATTCGAGTTCGTTGGCCCCACCATTTTCTTTAACGAACGATAACTTTTTCTGAAAAGAACAAGTGTCCGATCCAGGCCGAAACGACTCGAATTACACTTCGAGACCCGCCGACATGATCGCCACGATGCACAGAGCACCCTCGTAAATTTTTGGGCAAATCGGACGACGTTGTATTTTTTCACAACCAGGACCGAAACCCTAGGGCGAACAAAATGGTCGGATGCGAAGTGGAATTGTTTGGCTCGAAATTTTACGAGCTTGTGCAGCACTTCTAGACAATCATATCGGCGGGTGACACGAAGTGATTCGAGTTCGTTTGCCCCACCATTTTCTTGAACGAACGATAACATTTTCTGAAAAGAACAAGTGTCCGATCTCGGCCGAAACGACTCGAATTACACTTCGAGACCCGCCGACATGATCTCCACGACGCACAGAGCACCCTCATAGATTTTTGGGCAAATCGGACGACGTTGAATTTTTTCAGAACCAGGACCGAAACCCTAGGCCGAACAAAATGGTCGGATGCGAAGTAAAATTGTTTGCCTCGAAATTTTACGAGCTTGTGCAGCACTTCTAGGCAATCATATCGGCGGGTGACACGAAGTGATTCGAGTTCGTTTGCCCCACCATTTTCTTTAACGAACGATAACTTTTACTGAAAAGAACAAGTGTCCAATCCCGGCCGAAACGACTCGAATTACACTTCGAGACCCGCCGACATGATCGCCACGATGCACAGAGCACCCTCGTAAATTTTCGGACAGATCGGACGACGTTGAATTTTTTCAGAACTAGGACCGAAACCCTAGGCCGAACAAAATGGTCGGATGCGAAGTAAAATTGTTTGGCTCGAAATTTTACGAGCTTGTGCAGCACTTCTAGGCAATCATATCGGCAGGTGACACGAAGTGATTCGAGTTCGTTTGCCCCACCATTTTCTTTAACGAACGATAATTTTTCTGAAAATAACAAGTGCCCCGATCCCGGCCGAAACGACTCGAATTACACTTCGAGACCCGCCGACATGATCGCCACGATGCGCAGAGCACCCTCGTAAATTTTCGGGTAAATCGGACGACGTTGAATTTTTTCACAGCCAGGACCGAAACTCTAGGCCGAACAAAATGGTCGGATGCGAAGTAAAATTGTTTGGCTCGAAATTTTACGAGCTTGTGCAGCACTTCTAGGCAATCATATCGGCGGGTGACACGAAGTGATTCGAGATCGTTTGCCCCCCCATTTTCTTTAACGAACGATAACTTTTTCTGAAAATAACAAGTGCCCCGATCCCGGCCGAGACAACTCGAATTACACTTCGTGACCCGCCGACATGATCGCCACGACGCACAGAGCACCCTCGTAAATTTTCGGGTAAATCGGACGACGTTGAATTTTTTCACAGCCAGGACCGAAACCCTAGGCCGAACAAAATGGTCGGATGCGAAGTAAAATTGTTTGGCTCGAAATTTTACGAGCTTGTGCAGCACTTCTAGGCAATCATATCGGCGGGTGACACGAAGTGATTCGAGTTCGTTTGCCCCACCATTTTCTTTAACGAACGATAACTTTTTCTGAAAATAACAATTGCCCCGATCCCGGCCGAAACGACTCGAATTACACTTCGAGACCCGTAGACATGATCGGCACGATGCACAGAGCACCCTCGTAAATTTTTGGGCAAATCGGACGACGTTGAATTTTTTCACAACCAGGACCGAAACCCTAGGCCGAACAAAATGGTCGGATGCGAAGTAAAATTGTTTGGCTCGAAATTTTACGAGCTTGTGCAGCACTTCTGGGCAATCATATCGGCGGGTGACACGAAGTGATTCGAGATCGTTTGCCCCCCCATTTTCTCTAACGAACGATAACTTTTTCTGAAAATAACAAGTGCCCCGATCGCCGCCGAAACGACTCGAATTACACTTCGTGACCCGCCGACATGATCGCCACGGTGCACAGAGCACCCTCGTAAATTTTCGGACAAATCGGACGACGTTGAATTTTTTCACAGCCAGGACCGAAAGCCTAGGCCGAACAAAATGGTCGGATGCGAAGTAAAATTGTTTGGCTCGAAATTTTACGAGCTTGTGCAGAACTTCTAGGCAATCATATCGGCGGGTGACACGAAGTGATTCGAGACCGTTTGCCCCCCCATTTTCTTTAACGAACGATAACTTTTTCTGAAAATAACAAGTGCCCCGATCCCGGCCGAAACGACTCGAATTACACTTCGTGACCCGCCGACATGATCGCCACGACGCACAGAGCACCCTCGTAAATTTTCGGGTAAATCGGACGACGTTGAATTTTTTCACAGCCAGGACCGAAACCCTAGGCCGAACAAAATGGTCGGATGCGAAGTAAAATTGTTTGGCTCGAAATTTTACGAGCTTGTGCAGCACTTCTAGGCAATCATATCGGCGGGTGACACGAAGTGATTCGAGACCGTTTGCCCCCCCATTTTCTTTAACGAACGATAACTTTTTCTGAAAATAACAAGTGCCTCGATCCCGGCCGAAACGACTCGAATTACACTTCGTGACCCGCCGACATGATCGCCACGACGCACAGAGCACCCTCGTAAATTTTCGGGTAAATCGGACGACGTTGAATTTTTTCACAGCCAGGACCGAAACCCTAGGCCGAACAAAATGGTCGGATGCGAAGTAAAATTGTTTGGCTCGAAATTTTACGAGCTTGTGCAGCACTTCTAGGCAATCATATCGGCGGGTGACACGAAGTGATTCGAGTTCGTTTGCCCCACCATTTTCTTTAACGAACGATAACTTTTTCATAAAATAACAAGTGCCCCGATCCCGGCCGAAACGACTCGAATTACACTTCGAGACCCGTAGACATGATCGGCACGATGCACAGAGCACCCTCGTAAATTTTTGGGCAAATCGGACGACGTTGAATTTTTTCACAACCAGGACCGAAACCCTAGGCCGAACAAAATGGTCGGATGCGAAGTAAAATTGTTTGGCTCGAAATTTTACGAGCTTGTGCAGCACTTCTGGGCAATCATATCGGCGGGTGACACGAAGTGATTCGAGATCGTTTGCCCCCCCATTTTCTTTAACGAACGATAACTTTTTCTGAAAATAACAAGTGCCCCGATCCCGGCCGAAACGACTCGAATTACACTTCGTGACCCGCCGACATGATCGCCACGACGCACAGAGCACCCTCGTAAATTTTCGGGTAAATCGGAGGACGTTGAATTTTTTCACAGCCAGGACCGAAACCCTAGGCCGAACAAAATGGTCGGATGCGAAGTAAAATTGTTTGGGTCGAAATTTTACGAGCTTGTGCAGCACTTCTAGGCAATCATATCGGCGGGTGACACGAAGTGATTCGAGATCGTTTGCCCCCCCATTTTCTTTAACGAACGATAACTTTTTCTGAAAATAACAAGTGCCCCGATCCCGGCCGAGACAACTCGAATTACACTTCGTGACCCGCCGACATGATCGCCACGACGCACAGAGCACCCTCGTAAATTTTCGGGTAAATCGGACGACGTTGAATTTTTTCACAGCCAGGACCGAAACCCTAGGCCGAACAAAATGGTCGGATGCGAAGTAAAATTGTTTGGCTCGAAATTTTACGAGCTTGTGCAGCACTTCTAGGCAATCATATCGGCGGGTGACACGAAGTGATTCGAGTTCGTTTGCCCCACCATTTTCTTTAACGAACGATAACTTTTTCTGAAAATAACAATTGCCCCGATCCCGGCCGAAACGACTCGAATTACACTTCGAGACCCGTAGACATGATCGGCACGATGCACAGAGCACCCTCGTAAATTTTTGGGCAAATCGGACGACGTTGAATTTTTTCACAACCAGGACCGAAACCCTAGGCCGAACAAAATGGTCGGATGCGAAGTAAAATTGTTTGGCTCGAAATTTTACGAGCTTGTGCAGCACTTCTGGGCAATCATATCGGCGGGTGACACGAAGTGATTCGAGATCGTTTGCCCCCCCATTTTCTCTAACGAACGATAACTTTTTCTGAAAATAACAAGTGCCCCGATCGCCGCCGAAACGACTCGAATTACACTTCGTGACCCGCCGACATGATCGCCACGGTGCACAGAGCACCCTCGTAAATTTTCGGACAAATCGGACGACGTTGAATTTTTTCACAGCCAGGACCGAAACCCTAGGCCGAACAAAATGGTCGGATGCGAAGTAAAATTGTTTGGCTCGAAATTTTACGAGCTTGTGCAGCACTTCTAGGCAATCATATCGGCGGGTGACACGAAGTGATTCGAGATCGTTTGCCCCACCATTTTCTTTAACGAACGATAACTTTTTTCTGAAAAGAACAAGTGTCCCGATCCCAGCCGAAACGACTCGAATTACACTTCGAGACCCGCCGACATGATCGCCACGATGCGCAGAGCACCCTCGTAAATTTTCGGGCAAATCGGACGACGTTGTATTTTTTCACAACCAGGACCGAAACCATAGGCCGAACAAAATGGTCGGATGCGAAGTAAAATTGTTTGGCTCGAAATTTTACGAGCTTGTGCAGCACTTCTAGGCAATCATATCGGCGGGTGACACGAAGTGATTCGAGTTCGTTTGCCCCACCATTTTCTTTAACGAACGATAACTTTTTCTGAAAATAACAAGTGCCCCGATCCCGGCCGAAACGACTCGAATTACACTTCGAGACCCGTAGACATGATCGGCACGATGCACAGAACACCCTCGTAAATTTTTGGGCAAATCGGACGACGTTGAATTTTTTCACAACCAGGACCGAAACCATAGGCCGAACAAAATGGTCGGATGCGAAGTAAAATTGTTTGGCTCGAAATTTGACGAGCTTGTGCAGCACTTCTGGCAATCATCTCGGCGGGTGACACGAAGTGATTCGAGATCGTTTGCCCCCCCATTTTCTCTAACGAACGATAACTTTTTCAGAAAATAACAAGTGCCCCGATCCCCGCCGAAACGACTCGAATTACACTTCGTGACCCGCCGACATGATCGCCACGATGCGCAGAGCACCCTCGTAAATTTTCGGGCAAATCGGACGACGTTGTATTTTTTCACAACCAGGACCGAAACTCTAGGCCGAACAAAATGGTCGGATGCGAAGTAAAATTGTTTGGCTCGAAATTTTACGAGCTTGTGCAGCACTTCTAGGCAATCATATCGGCGGGTGACACGAAGTGATTCGAGATCGTTTGCCCCACCATTTTCTTTAACGAACGATAACTTTTTTCTGAAAAGAAAAAGTGTCCCGATCCCAGCCGAAACGACTCGAATTACACTTCGAGACCCGCCGACATGATCGCAACGATGCACAGAAGACCCTCGTAAATTTTCGGGCAAATCGGACGACGTTGTATTTTTTCACAACCAGGACGGAAACCCTAGGCCGAACAAAATGGTCGGATGCGAAGTAAAATTTTTTGGCTCGAAATTTTACGAGTTTGTGCGGAACTTCTAGGCAATCATATCGGCAGGTGACAAAAGTGATCCGAGTTCGTTTGCCCCACCATTTTCTTTAACGAACGATAACTTTTTGTGAAAATAACAAGTGCCCCGATCCCGGCCGAAACGACTCGAATTACACTTCGTGACCCGCCGACATGATCGCCACGACGCACAGAGCACCCTCGTAAATTTTCGGGTAAATCGGACGACGTTGAATTTTTTCACAGCCAGGACCGAAACCCTAGGCCGAACAAAATGGTCGGATGCGAAGTAAAATTGTTTGGCTCGAAATTTTACGAGCTTGTGCAGCACTTCTGGGCAATCATATCGGCGGGTGACACGAAGTGATTCGAGATCGTTTGCCCCCCCATTTTCTTTAACGAACGATAACTTTTTCTGAAAATAACAAGTGCCCCGATCCCCGCCGAAACGACTCGAATTACACTTCGTGACCCGCCGACATGATCGCCACGGTGCACAGAGCACCCTCGTAAATTTTTGGGCAAATCGGACGACGTTGAATTTTTTCACAGCCAGGACCGAAACCCTAGGCCGAACAAAATGGTCGGATGCGAAGTAAAATTGCTTGGCTCGAAATTTTACGAGCTTGTGCAGCACTTTTAGGCAATCATATCGGCGGATGACACGAAGTGATTCGAGATCGTTTGCCCCACCATTTTCTTTAACGAACGATAACTTTTTTCTGAAAAGAACAAGTGTCCCGATCCCAGCCGAAACGACTCGAATTACACTTCGAGACCCGCCGACATGATCGCCACGATGCGCAGAGCACCCTCGTAAATTTTCGGGCAAATCGGACGACGTTGTATTTTTTAACAACCAGGACCGAAACCCTAGGCCGAACAAAATGGTCGGATGCGAAGTGAAATTGTTTGGCTCGAAATTTTACGAGCTTGTGCAGAACTTCTGGGCAATCATATCGGCGGGTGACACGAAGTGATTCGAGATCGTTTGCCCCCCCATTTTCTTTAACGAACGATAACTTTTTCTGAAAATAACAAGTGCCCCGATCCCGGCCGAAACGACTTGAATTACACTTCGTGACCCGCCGACATGATCGCCACGCCGCACAGAGCACCCTCGTAAATTTTCGGGTAAATTGGACGACGTTCAATTTTTTCACAGCCAGGACCGAAACCCTAGGCCGAACAAAATGGTCGGATGCGAAGTAAAATTGTTTGGCTCGAAATTTTACGAGCTTGTGCAGCACTTCTAGGCAATCATATCGGCGGGCGACACGAAGTGATTCGAGTTCGTTTGCCCCACCATTTTCTTTAACGAACGGTAACTTTTTCTGAAAAGAACAAGTGTCCGATCCCGGCCGAAACGACTCGAATTACACTTCGAGACCCGCCGACATGATCGCCACGATGCACAGAGCACCCTCGTAAATTTTCGGGCAAATCGGACGACGTTGTATTTTTCACACCCAGGACCGAAACCCTAGGCCGAACAAAATGGTCGGATGCGAAGTGAAATTGTTTGGCTCGAAATTTTACGAGCTTGTGCAGAACTTCTAGGCAATCATATCGGCGGGTGACACGAAGTGATTCGAGATCGTTTTCCCCCCCATTTTCTTTAACGAACGATAACTTTTTCTGAAAATAACAAGTGTCCCGATCCCGGCCGAAACGACTCGAATTACACTTCGTGACCCGCCGACATGATCGCCACGCCGCACAGAGCACCCTCGTAAATTTTCGGGTAAATCGGACGACGTTGAATTTTTTCACAGCCAGGACCGAAACCCTAGGCCGAACAAAATGGTCGGATGCGAAGTAAAATTGTTCGGCTCGAAATTTTACGAGCTTGTGCAGCACTTCTAGGCAATCATATCGGCGGGTGACACGAAGTGATTCGAGTTCGTTTGCCCCACCATTTTCTTTAACGAACGGTAACTTTTTCTGAAAAAACAAGTGTCCGATCCCGGCCGAAACGACTCGAATTACACTTCAAGACCCGCCGACATGATCGCCACGATGCACAGAGCACCGTCGTAAATTTTCGGGCATGTTGGACGACGTTGTATTTTATAACAACCAGGACCGAAACCCTAGGCCGAACAAAATGGTCGGATGCGAAGTGAAATTTTTTGGCTCGAAATTTTACGAGCTTGTGCAGAACTTCTAGGCAATCATATCGGCGGGTGACACGAAGTGATTCGAGTTCGTTTTCCCCACCATTTTCTTTAACGAATGATAACTTTTTTTGAAAATAACAAGTGTCCCGATCCCGCCCGAAACGACTCGAATTACACTTCGAGACCCGCCGACATGATTGCCACGATGCGCAGAGCACCCTCGTAAATTTTCGGGCAAATCGGACGACGTTGTATTTTTTCACAACCAGGACCGAAACCCTAGGCCGAACAAAATGGTCGGATGCGAAGTGAAATTTTTTGGCTCGAAATTTTACGAGCTTGTGCAGAACTTCTAGGCAATCATATCGGCGGGTGACACGAAGTGATTCGAGATCGTTTGCCCCCCCATTTTCTTTAACGAACGATAACTTTTTCTGAAAATAACAAGTGCCCCGATCCCGGCCGAAACGACTCGAATTACACTTCGTGACCCGCCGACATGATCGCCACGCCGCACAGAGCACCCTCGTAAATTTTCGGGTAAATCGGACGACGTTGAATTTTTTCACAGCCAGGACCGAAACCCTAGGCCGAACAAAATGGTCGGATGCGAAGTAAAATTGTTTGGCTCGAAATTTTACGAGCTTGTGCAGCACTTCTGGGCAATCATATCGGCGGGTGACACGAAGTGATTCGAGATCGTTTGCCCCCCCATTTTCTTTAACGAACGATAACTTTTTCTGAAAATAACAAGTGCCCCGATCCCCGCCGAAACGACTCGAATTACACTTCGTGACCTGCCGACATGATCGCCACGGTGCACAGAGCACCCTCGTAAATTTTTGGGCAAATCGGACGACGTTGAATTTTTTCACAGCCAGGACCGAAACCCTAGGCCGAACAAAATGGTCGGATGCGAAGTAAAATTGCTTGGCTCGAAATTTTACGAGCTTGTGCAGCACTTTTAGGCAATCATATCGGCGGATGACACGAAGTGATTCGAGATCGTTTGCCCCACCATTTTCTTTAACGAACGATAACTTTTTTCTGAAAAGAACAAGTGTCCCGATCCCAGCCGAAACGACTCGAATTACACTTCGAGACCCGCCGACATGATCGCCACGATGCGCAGAGCCCCCTCGTAAATTTTCGGGCAAATCGGACGACGTTGTATTTTTTAACAACCAGGACCGAAACCCTAGGCCGAACAAAATGGTCGGATGCGAAATGAAATTGTTTGGCTCGAAATTTTACGAGCTTGTGCAGAACTTCTGGGCAATCATATCGGCGGGTGACACGAAGTGATTCGAGATCGTTTGCCCCCCCATTTTCTTTAACGAACGATAACTTTTTCTGAAAATAACAAGTGCCCCGATCCCGGCCGAAACGACTTGAATTACACTTCGTGACCCGCCGACATGATCGCCACGCCGCACAGAGCACCCTCGTAAATTTTCGGGTAAATTGGACGACGTTCAATTTTTTCACAGCCAGGACCGAAACCCTAGGCCGAACAAAATGGTCGGATGCGAAGTAAAATTGTTTGGCTCGAAATTTTACGAGCTTGTGCAGCACTTCTAGGCAATCATATCGGCGGGTGACACGAAGTGATTCGAGTTCGTTTGCCCCACCATTTTCTTTAACGAACGGTAACTTTTTCTGAAAAGAACAAGTGTCCGATCCCGGCCGAAACGACTCGAATTACACTTCGAGACCCGCCGACATGATCGCCACGATGCACAGAGCACCCTCGTAAATTTTCGGGCAAATCGGACGACGTTGTATTTTTCACACCAAGGACCGAAACCCTAGGCCGAACAAAATGGTCGGATGCGAAGTGAAATTGTTTGGCTCGAAATTTTACGAGCTTGTGCAGAACTTCTAGGCAATCATATCGGCGGGTGACACGAAGTGATTCGAGATCGTTTTCCCCCCCATTTTCTTTAACGAACGATAACTTTTTCTGAAAATAACAAGTGTCCCGATCCCGGCCGAAACGACTCGAATTACACTTCGTGACCCGCCGACATGATCGCCACGCCGCACAGAGCACCCTCGTAAATTTTCGGGTAAATCGGACGACGTTGAATTTTTTCACAGCCAGGACCGAAACCTTAGGCCGAACAAAATGGTCGGATGCGAAGTAAAATTGTTTGGCTCGAAATTTTACGAGCTTGTGCAGCACTTCTAGGCAATCATATCGGCGGGTGACACGAAGTGATTCGAGTTCGTTTGCCCCACCATTTTCTTTAACGAACGGTAACTTTTTCTGAAAAGAACAAGTGTCCGATCCCGGCCGAAACGACTCGAATTACACTTCAAGACCCGCCGACATGATCGCCACGATGCACAGAGCACCGTCGTAAATTTTCGGGCATGTTGGACGACGTTGTATTTTATAACAACCAGGACCGAAACCCTAGGCCGAACAAAATGGTCGGATGCGAAGTGAAATTTTTTGGCTCGAAATTTTACGAGCTTGTGCAGAACTTCTAGGCAATCATATCGGCGGGTGACACGAAGTGATTCGAGTTCGTTTTCCCCACCATTTTCTTTAACGAATGATAACTTTTTTTGAAAATAACAAGTGTCCCGATCCCGCCCGAAACGACTCGAATTACACTTCGAGACCCGCCGACATGATTGCCACGATGCGCAGAGCACCCTCGTAAATTTTCGGGCAAATCGGACGACGTTGTATTTTTTCACAACCAGGACCGAAACCCTAGGCCGAACAAAATGGTCGGATGCGAAGTGAAATTTTTTGGCTCGAAATTTTACGAGCTTGTGCAGAACTTCTAGGCAATCATATCGGCGGGTGACACGAAGTGATTCGAGATCGTTTGCCCCCCCATTTTCTTTAACGAACGATAACTTTTTCTGAAAATAACAAGTGCCCCGATCCCGGCCGAAACGACTCGAATTACACTTCGTGACCCGCCGACATGATCGCCACGCCGCACAGAGCACCCTCGTAAATTTTCGGGTAAATCGGACGACGTTGAATTTTTTCACAGGCAGGACCGAAACCCTAGGCCGAACAAAATGGTCAGATGCGAAGTGAAATTTTTTGGCTCGAAATTTTACGAGCTTGTGCAGAACTTCTAGGCAATCATATCGGCGGGTGACGCGAAGTGATTCGAGTTCGTTCGCCCCCCCATTTTTCTTTAACGAACGATAACTTTTTCTGAAAATAACAAGTGCCCCGATCCCGGCCGAAACGACTCGAATTACACTTCGTGACCCGCCGACATGATCGCCACGCCGCACAGAGCACCCTCGTAAATTTTCGGGTAAATCGGACGACGTTGAATTTTTTCACAGCCAGGACCGAAACCCTAGGCCGAACAAAATGGTCGGATGCGAAGTAAAATTGTTTGGCTCGAAATTTTACGAGCTTGTGCAGCACTTCTAGGCAATCATATCGGCGGGTGACACGAAGTGATTCGAGTTCGTTTGCCCCACCATTTTCTTTAACGAACGGTAACTTTTTCTGAAAAGAACAAGTGTCCGATCCCGGCCGAAACGACTCGAATTACACTTCAAGACCCGCCGACATGATCGCCACGATGCACAGAGCACCCTCGTAAATTTTCGGGCATATTGGACGACGTTGTATTTTATCACAACCAGGACCGAAACCCTAGGCCGAACAAAATGGTCGGATGCGAAGTGAAATTTTTTGGCTCAAATTTTACGAGCTTGTGCAGAACTTCTTGGCAATCATATCGGCGGGTGACGCGAAGTGATTCGAGTTCGTTTGCCCCGCCATTTTTCTTTAACGAACGATAACTTTTTCTGAAAATAACAGGTGCCCCGATCCCGGCCGAAACGACTCGAATTACACTTCGACACCTGCTGACATGATCGCCACGATGCAGAGAGCACCCTCGTAAATTTTCGGGCAAATCGGACGACGTTGTATTTTTTCACAACCAGAACCGAAACCCTAGGCCGAACAAAATGGTCGGATGCGAAGTGAAATTTTTTGGCTCGAAATTTTACGAGCTTGTGCAGAACTTCTAGGCAATCATATCGGCGGGTGACGCGAAGTGATTCGAGTTCGTTTGCCCCCCCATTTTTCTTTAACGAACGATAACTTTTTCTGAAAATAACAAGTGCCCCGATCCCGGCCGAAACGACTCGAATTACACTTCGACACCCGCTGACATGATCGCCACGATGCAGAGAGCACCCTCGTAAATTTTCGGGCAAATCGGACGACGTTGTATTTTTTCACAACCAGAACCGAAACCCTAGGCCGAACAAAATGGTCGGATGCGAACTGAAATTGTTTGGCTCGAAATTTTACGAGCTTGTGCAGAACTTCTGGGCAATGCTATCGGCAGGTGACACGAAGTGATTCGAGTTCGTTTGCCCCCCCATTTTTCTTTAACGAACGATAACTTTTTCTGAAAATAACAAGTGCCCCGATCCCGGCCGAAACGACTCGAATTACACTTCGACACCCGCTGACATGATCGCCACGATGCAGAGAGCACCCTCGTAAATTTTCGGGCAAATCGAATGACGTTGTATTTTTTCACAACCAGAACCGAAACCCTAGGCCGAACAAAATGGTCGGATGCAAAGTGAAATTGTTTGGCTCGAAATTTTACGAGCTTGTGCAGAACTTCTGGGCAATCATATCGGCAGGTGACACGAAGTGATTCGAGTTTGTTTGCCCCCCCATTTTTCTTTAACGAACGATAACTTTTTCTAAAAATAACAAGTGCCCCGATCTTGGCCGAAACGACTCGAATTACACTTCGACACGGGCTGACATGATCGCCACGACGCAGAGAGCACCCTCGTAAATTTTCGGGCAAATCTGACGACGTTGTATTTTTTCACAACCAGAACCGAAACCCTAGGCCGAACAAAATGGTCGGATGCGAACTGAAATTGTTTGGCTCGAAATTTTACGAGCTTGTGCAGAACTTCTGGGCAATCATATCGGCAGGTGACACGAAGTGATTCGAGTTCGTTTGCCCCCCCCCCATTTTTCTTTAACGAACGATAACTTTTTCTGAAAATAACAAGTGCCCCGATCCCGGCCGAAACGATTCGAATTACACTTCGACACACGCTGACATGATCGCCACGATGCAGAGAGCACCCTCGTAAATTTTCGGGCAAATCGAATGATGTTGTATATTTTCACAACCAGAACCGAAACCCTAGGCCGAACAAAATGGTCGGATGCAAAGTGAAATTGTTTGGCTCGAAATTTTACGAGCTTGCGCAGAACTTCTAGGCAATCATATCGGCAGGTGACACGAAGTGATTCGAGTTCGTTTGCCCCCCCCCCCCCATTTTCTTTAACGAACGATAACGTTTTGTGAAAATAACAAGTGCCCCGATCTTGGCCGAAACGACTCGAATTACACTTCGACACGCGCTAACATGATCGCCACGATGCAGAGAGCACCCTCGTAAATTTTCGGGCAAATCGGACGACGTTGTATTTTTTCACAACCAGAACCGAAACCCTAGGCCGACCAAAATGGTCGGATGCGAACTGAAATTGTTTGGCTCGAAATTTTACGAGCTTGTGCAGAACTTCTGGGCAATGATATCGGCAGGTGACACGAAGTGATTCGAGTTCGTTTGCCCCCCCATTTTTCTTTAACGAACGATAAGTTTTTCTGAAAATAACAAGTGCCCCGATCTTGGCCGAAACGACTCGAATTACACTTCGACACGCGCTGACATGATCGCCACGACGCAGAGAGCACCCTCGTAAATTTTCGGGCAAATCTGACGACGTTGTATTTTTTCACAACCAGAACCGAAACCCTAGGCCGAACAAAATGGTCGGATGCGAACTGAAATTGTTTGGCTCGAAATTTTACGAGCTTGTGCAGAACTTCTGGGCAATCATATCGGCAGGTGACACGAAGTGATTCGAGTTCGTTTGCCCCCCCCCCCCATTTTTCTTTAACGAACGATAACTTTTTCTGAAAATAACAAGTGCCCCGATCCCGGCCGAAACGATTCGAATTACACTTCGACACCCGCTGACATGATCGCCACGATGCAGAGAGCACCCTCGTAAATTTTCGGGCAAATCGAATGATGTTGTATTTTTTCACAACCAGAACCGAAACCCTAGGCCGAACAAAATGGTCGGATGCAAAGTGAAATTGTTTGGCTCGAAATTTTACGAGCTTGCGCAGAACTTCTAGGCAATCATATCGGCAGGTGACACGAAGTGATTCGAGTTCGTTTGCCCCCCCCCCCCCCCATTTTCTTTAACGAACGATAACGTTTTGTGAAAATAACAAGTGCCCCGATCTTGGCCGAAACGACTCGAATTACACTTCGACACGCGCTAACATGATCGCCACGATGCAGAGAGCACCCTCGTAAATTTTCGGGCAAATCGGACGACGTTGTATTTTTTCACAACCAGAACCGAAACCCTAGGCCGACCAAAATGGTCGGATGCGAACTGAAATTGTTTGGCTCGAAATTTTACGAGCTTGTGCAGAACTTCTGGGCAATCATATCGGCAGGTGACACGAAGTGATTCGAGTTCGTTTGCCCCCCCATTTTTCTTTAACGAACGATAAGTTTTTCTGAAAATAACAAGTGCCCCGATCCCGGCCAAAACGACTCGAATTACACTTCGACACCCGCTGACATGATCGCCACGATGCAGAGAGCACCCTCGTAAATTTTCGGGCAAATCGAATGACGTTGTATTTTTTCACAACCAGAACCGAAACCCTAGGCCGAACAAAATGGTCGGATGCAAAGTGAAATTGTTTGGCTCGAAATTTTACGTGCTTGTGCAAAACTTCTGGGCAATCCTATCGGCAGGTGACACGAAGTGATTCGAGTTCGTTTGCCCCCCCATTTTTCTTTAACGAACGATAACTTTTTCTAAAAATAACAAGTGCCCCGATCCCGGCCGAAACGACTCGAATTACACTTCGACACCCGCTGACATGATCACCACGATGCAGAGAGCACCCTCGTCAATTTTCGGGCAAATCGGACGACGTTGTATTTTTTCACAACCAGAACCGAAACCCTAGGCCGACTAAAATGGTCGGATGCGAACTGAAATTGTTTGGCCGAAATTTTACGAGCTTGTGCAGAACTTCTGGGCAATCATATCGGCAGGTGACACGAAGTGATTCGAGTTCGTTTGCCCCCCCCATTTTTCTTTAACGAACGATAACTTTTTCTGAAAATAACAAGTGCCCCGATCCCAGCCGAAACGATTCGAATTACACTTCGACACCCGCTGACATGATCGCCACGATGCAGAGAGCACCCTCGTAAATTTTCGGGCAAATCGAATGACGTTGTATTTTTTCACAACCAGAACCGAAACCCTAGGCCGAACAAAATGGTCGGATGCAAAGTGAAATTGTTTGGCTCGAAATTTTACGAGCTTGTGCAGAACTTCTGCACAATCCTATCGGCAGGTGACACGAAGTGATTCGAGTTCGTTTGCCCCCCCATTTTTCTTTAACGAACGATAACTTTTTCTAAAAATAACAAGTGCCCCGATCCCGGCCGAAACGACTCGAATTACACTTCGACACCCGCTGACATGATCACCACGATGCAGAGAGCACCCTCGTAAATTTTCGGGCAAATCGAATGACGTTGTATTTTTTCACAACCAGAACCGAAACCCTAGGCCGAACAAAATGGTTGGATGCAAAGTGAAATTGTTTGGCTCGAAATTTTACGAGCTTGCGCCGAACTTCTAGGCAATCATATCGGCAGGTGACACGAAGTGATTCGAGTTCGTTTGCCCCCCCCCCCCATTTTCTTTAACGAACGATAACGTTTTGTGAAAATAACAAGTGCCCCGATCTTGGCCGAAACGACTCGAATTACACTTCGACACGCGCTAACATGATCGCCACGATGCAGAGAGCACCCTCGTCAATTTTCGGGCAAATCGGACGACGTTGTATTTTTTCACAACCAGAACCGAAACCCTAGGCCGACTAAAATGGTCGGATGCGAACTGAAATTGTTTGGCCGAAATTTTACGAGCTTGTGCAGAACTTCTGGGCAATCATATCGGCAGGTGACACGAAGTGATTCGAGTTCGTTTGCCCCCCCCCCATTTTTCTTTAACGAACGATAACTTTTTCTGAAAATAACAAGTGCCCCGATCCCGGCCGAAACGATTCGAATTACACTTCGACACCCGCTGACATGATCGCCACGATGCAGAGAGCACCCTCGTAAATTTTCGGGCAAATCGAATGATGTTGTATTTTTTCACAACCAGAACAGAAACCCTAGGCCGAACAAAATGGTCGGATGCAAAGTGAAATTGTTTGGCTCGAAATTTTACGAGCTTGTGCAGAACTTCTAGGCAATCATATCGGCAGGTGACACGAAGTGATTCGAGTTCGTTTGCCCCCCCCCCCCCCTTTTTCTTTAACGAACGATAACGTTTTGTGAAAATAACAAGTGCCCCGATCTTGGCCGAAACGACTCGAATTACACTTCTACACGCGCTAACATGATCGCCACGATGCAGAGAGCACCCTCGTAAATTTTCGGGCAAATCGGACGACGTTGTATTTTTTCACAACCAGAACCGAAACCCTAGGCCGACCAAAATGGTCGGATGCGAACTGAAATTGTTTGGCTCGAAATTTTACGAGCTTGTGCAGAACTTCTGGGCAATCATATCGGCAGGTGACACGACGTGATTCGAGTTCGTTTGCCCCCCCATTTTTCTTTAACGAACGATAAGTTTTTCTGAAAATAACAAGTGCCCCGATCCCGGCCGAAACGACTCGAATTACACTTCGACACCCGCTGACATGATCACCACGATGCAGAGAGCACCCTCGTCTATTTTCGGGCAAATCGGACGACGTTGTATTTTTTCACAACCAGAACCGAAACCCTAGGCCGACTAAAATGGTCGGATGCGAACTGAAATTGTTTGGCTCGAAATTTTACGAGCTTGTGCAGAACTTCTGGGCAATGATATCGGCAGGTGACACGAAGTGATTCGAGTTCGTTTGCCCCCCCATTTTTCTTTAACGAACGATAAGTTTTTCTGAAAATAACAAGTGCCCCGATCTTGGCCGAAACGACTCGAATTACACTTCGACACGCGCTGACATGATCGCCACGACGCAGAGAGCACCCTCGTAAATTTTCGGGCAAATCTGACGACGTTGTATTTTTTCACAACCAGAACCGAAACCCTAGGCCGAACAAAATGGTCGGATGCGAACTGAAATTGTTTGGCTCGAAATTTTACGAGCTTGTGCAGAACTTCTGGGCAATCATATCGGCAGGTGACACGAAGTGATTCGAGTTCGTTTGCCCCCCCCCCCCATTTTTCTTTAACGAACGATAACTTTTTCTGAAAATAACAAGTGCCCCGATCCCGGCCGAAACGATTCGAATTACACTTCGACACCCGCTGACATGATCGCCACGATGCAGAGAGCACCCTCGTAAATTTTCGGGCAAATCGAATGATGTTGTATTTTTTCACAACCAGAACCGAAACCCTAGGCCGAACAAAATGGTCGGATGCAAAGTGAAATTGTTTGGCTCGAAATTTTACGAGCTTGCGCAGAA
Source organism: Corylus avellana (assembly GCF_965113065.1). Taxonomy (NCBI): domain Eukaryota; kingdom Viridiplantae; phylum Streptophyta; class Magnoliopsida; order Fagales; family Betulaceae; genus Corylus; species Corylus avellana. The sequence goes on from NC_142496.1 coordinate 12,466,751, forward strand.
CTTCTAGGCAATCATATCGGCAGGTGACACGAAGTGATTCGAGTTCGTTTGCCCCCCCCCCCCCCCATTTTCTTTAACGAACGATAACGTTTTGTGAAAATAACAAGTGCCCCGATCTTGGCCGAAACGACTCGAATTACACTTCGACACGCGCTAACATGATCGCCACGATGCAGAGAGCACCCTCGTAAATTTTCGGGCAAATCGGACGACGTTGTATTTTTTCACAACCAGAACCGAAACCCTAGGCCGACCAAAATGGTCGGATGCGAACTGAAATTGTTTGGCTCGAAATTTTACGAGCTTGTGCAGAACTTCTGGGCAATCATATCGGCAGGTGACACGAAGTGATTCGAGTTCGTTTGCCCCCCCATTTTTCTTTAACGAACGATAAGTTTTTCTGAAAATAACAAGTGCCCCGATCCCGGCCAAAACGACTCGAATTACACTTCGACACCCGCTGACATGATCGCCACGATGCAGAGAGCACCCTCGTAAATTTTCGGGCAAATCGAATGACGTTGTATTTTTTCACAACCAGAACCGAAACCCTAGGCCGAACAAAATGGTCGGATGCAAAGTGAAATTGTTTGGCTCGAAATTTTACGTGCTTGTGCAAAACTTCTGGGCAATCCTATCGGCAGGTGACACGAAGTGATTCGAGTTCGTTTGCCCCCCCATTTTTCTTTAACGAACGATAACTTTTTCTAAAAATAACAAGTGCCCCGATCCCGGCCGAAACGACTCGAATTACACTTCGACACCCGCTGACATGATCACCACGATGCAGAGAGCACCCTCGTCAATTTTCGGGCAAATCGGACGACGTTGTATTTTTTCACAACCAGAACCGAAACCCTAGGCCGACTAAAATGGTCGGATGCGAACTGAAATTGTTTGGCCGAAATTTTACGAGCTTGTGCAGAACTTCTGGGCAATCATATCGGCAGGTGACACGAAGTGATTCGAGTTCGTTTGCCCCCCCCATTTTTCTTTAACGAACGATAACTTTTTCTGAAAATAACAAGTGCCCCGATCCCAGCCGAAACGATTCGAATTACACTTCGACACCCGCTGACATGATCGCCACGATGCAGAGAGCACCCTCGTAAATTTTCGGGCAAATCGAATGACGTTGTATTTTTTCACAACCAGAACCGAAACCCTAGGCCGAACAAAATGGTCGGATGCAAAGTGAAATTGTTTGGCTCGAAATTTTACGAGCTTGTGCAGAACTTCTGCACAATCCTATCGGCAGGTGACACGAAGTGATTCGAGTTCGTTTGCCCCCCCATTTTTCTTTAACGAACGATAACTTTTTCTAAAAATAACAAGTGCCCCGATCCCGGCCGAAACGACTCGAATTACACTTCGACACCCGCTGACATGATCACCACGATGCAGAGAGCACCCTCGTAAATTTTCGGGCAAATCGAATGACGTTGTATTTTTTCACAACCAGAACCGAAACCCTAGGCCGAACAAAATGGTTGGATGCAAAGTGAAATTGTTTGGCTCGAAATTTTACGAGCTTGCGCCGAACTTCTAGGCAATCATATCGGCAGGTGACACGAAGTGATTCGAGTTCGTTTGCCCCCCCCCCCCATTTTCTTTAACGAACGATAACGTTTTGTGAAAATAACAAGTGCCCCGATCTTGGCCGAAACGACTCGAATTACACTTCGACACGCGCTAACATGATCGCCACGATGCAGAGAGCACCCTCGTCAATTTTCGGGCAAATCGGACGACGTTGTATTTTTTCACAACCAGAACCGAAACCCTAGGCCGACTAAAATGGTCGGATGCGAACTGAAATTGTTTGGCCGAAATTTTACGAGCTTGTGCAGAACTTCTGGGCAATCATATCGGCAGGTGACACGAAGTGATTCGAGTTCGTTTGCCCCCCCCCCATTTTTCTTTAACGAACGATAACTTTTTCTGAAAATAACAAGTGCCCCGATCCCGGCCGAAACGATTCGAATTACACTTCGACACCCGCTGACATGATCGCCACGATGCAGAGAGCACCCTCGTAAATTTTCGGGCAAATCGAATGATGTTGTATTTTTTCACAACCAGAACAGAAACCCTAGGCCGAACAAAATGGTCGGATGCAAAGTGAAATTGTTTGGCTCGAAATTTTACGAGCTTGTGCAGAACTTCTAGGCAATCATATCGGCAGGTGACACGAAGTGATTCGAGTTCGTTTGCCCCCCCCCCCCCCTTTTTCTTTAACGAACGATAACGTTTTGTGAAAATAACAAGTGCCCCGATCTTGGCCGAAACGACTCGAATTACACTTCTACACGCGCTAACATGATCGCCACGATGCAGAGAGCACCCTCGTAAATTTTCGGGCAAATCGGACGACGTTGTATTTTTTCACAACCAGAACCGAAACCCTAGGCCGACCAAAATGGTCGGATGCGAACTGAAATTGTTTGGCTCGAAATTTTACGAGCTTGTGCAGAACTTCTGGGCAATCATATCGGCAGGTGACACGACGTGATTCGAGTTCGTTTGCCCCCCCATTTTTCTTTAACGAACGATAAGTTTTTCTGAAAATAACAAGTGCCCCGATCCCGGCCGAAACGACTCGAATTACACTTCGACACCCGCTGACATGATCACCACGATGCAGAGAGCACCCTCGTCTATTTTCGGGCAAATCGGACGACGTTGTATTTTTTCACAACCAGAACCGAAACCCTAGGCCGACTAAAATGGTCGGATGCGAACTGAAATTGTTTGGCCGAAATTTTACGAGCTTGTGCAGAACTTCTGGGCAATCATATCGGCAGGTGACACGAAGTGATTCGAGTTCGTTTGCCCCCCCCATTTTTCTTTAACGAACGATAACTTTTTTCTGAAAATAACAAGTGCCCCGATCCCAGCCGAAACGATTCGAATTACACTTCGACACCCGCTGACATGATCGCCACGATGCAGAGAGCACCCTCGTAAATTTTCGGGCAAATCGAATGACGTTGTATTTTTTCACAACCAGAACCGAAACCCTAGGCCGAACAAAATGGTCGGATGCAAAGTGAAATTGTTTGGCTCGAAATTTTACGAGCTTGTGCAGAACTTCTGCACAATCCTATCGGCAGGTGACACGAAGTGATTCGAGTTCGTTTGCCCCCCCATTTTTCTTTAACGAACGATAACTTTTTCTAAAAATAACAAGTGCCCCGATCCCGGCCGAAACGACTCGAATTACACTTCGACACCCGCTGACATGATCACCACGATGCAGAGAGCACCCTCGTAAATTTTCGGGCAAATCGAATGACGTTGTATTTTTTCACAACCAGAACCGAAACCCTAGGCCGAACAAAATGGTTGGATGCAAAGTGAAATTGTTTGGCTCGAAATTTTACGAGCGTGTGCAGAACTTCTGGGCAATCATATCGGCAGGTGACACGAAGTGATTCGAGTTCGTTTGCCCCCCCCCCATTTTTCTTTAACGAACGATAACTTTTTCTGAAAATAACAAGTGCCCCGATCCCGGCCGAAACGATTCGAATTACACTTCGACACCCGCTGACATGATCGCCACGATGCAGAGAGCACCCTCGTAAATTTTCGGGCAAATCGAATGATGTTGTATTTTTTCACAACCAGAACCGAAACCCTAGGCCGAACAAAATGGTCGGATGCAAAGTGAAATTGTTTGGCTCGAAATTTTACGAGCTTGTGCAGAACTTCTAGGCAATCATATCGGCAGGTGACACGAAGTGATTCGAGTTCGTTTGCCCCCCCCCCCCCCATTTTCTTTAACGAACGATAACGTTTTGTGAAAATAACAAGTGCCCCGATCTTGGCCGAAACGACTCGAATTACACTTCTACACGCGCTAACATGATCGCCACGATGCAGAGAGCACCCTCGTAAATTTTCGGGCAAATCGGACGACGTTGTATTTTTTCACAACCAGAACCGAAACCCTAGGCCGACCAAAATGGTCGGATGCGAACTGAAATTGTTTGGCTCGAAATTTTACGAGCTTGTGCAGAACTTCTGGGCAATCATATCGGCAGGTGACACGAAGTGATTCGAGTTCGTTTGCCCCCCCATTTTTCTTTAACGAACGATAAGTTTTTCTGAAAATAACAAGTGCCCCGATCCCGGCCAAAACGACTCGAATTACACTTCGACACGCGCTGACATGATCGCCACGATGCAGAGAGCACCCTCGTAAATTTTCGGGCAAATCGAATGACGTTGTATTTTTTCACAACCAGAACCGAAACCCTAGGCCGAACAAAATGGTCGGATGCAAAGTGAAATTGTTTGGCTCGAAATTTTACGAGCTTGTGCAGAACTTCTGGGCAATCCTATCGGCAGGTGACACGAAGTGATTCGAGTTCGTTTGCCCCCCCATTTTTCTTCAACGAACGATAACTTTTTCTAAAAATAACAAGTGCCCCGATCCCGGCCGAAACGACTCGAATTACACTTCGACACCCGCTGACATGATCACCACGATGCAGAGAGCACCCTCGTAAATTTTCGGGCAAATCGAATGACGTTGTATTTTTTCACAACCAGAACCGGAACCCTAGGCCGAACAAAATGGTTGGATGCAAAGTGAAATTGTTTGGCTCGAAATTTTACGAGCTTGTGCAGAACTTCTGGGCAATCATATCGGCAGGTGACACGAAGTGATTCGAGTTTATTTGCCCCCCCATTTTTCTTTAACGAACGATAACTTTTTCTAAAAATAACAAGTGCCCCGATCTTGGCCGAAACGACTCGAATTACACTTCGACACGCGCTGACATGATCGCCACGATGCAGAGAGCACCCTCGTAAATTTTCGGGCAAATCGAATGATGTTGTATTTTTTCACAACCAGAACCGAAACCCTAGGCCGAACAAAATGGTTGGATGCAAAGTGAAATTGTTTGGCTCGAAATTTTACGAGCTTGTGCAGAACTTCTAGGCAATCATATCGGCAGGTGACACGAAGTGATTCGAGTTCGTTTGCCCCCCCCCCCCATTTTCTTTAACGAACGATAACGTTTTGTGAAAATAACAAGTGCCCCGATCTTGGCCGAAAGAACTCGAATTACACTTCGACACGCGCTAACATGATCGCCACGATGCAGAGAGCACCCTCGTAAATTTTCGGGCAAATCGGACGACGTTGTATTTTTTCACAACCAGAACCGAAACCCTAGGCCGACCAAAATGGTCGGATGCGAACTGAAATTGTTTGGCCGAAATTTTACGAGCTTGTGCAGAACTTCTGGGCAATCATATCGGCAGGTGACACGAAGTGATTCGAGTTCGTTTGCCCCCCCATTTTTCTTTAACGAACGATAACTTTTTCTGAAAATAACAAGGGCCCCGATCCCGGCCGAAACGACTCGAATTACACTTCGACACGCGCTGACATGATCGCCACGATGCAGAGAGCACCCTCGTAAATTTTTCGGGCAAATCGGACGACGTTGTATTTTTTCACAACCAGAACCGAAACCCTAGGCCGAACAAAATGGTCAGATGCGAACTGAAATTGTTTGGCTCGAAATTTTACGAGCTTGTGCAGAACTTCTGGGCAATCATATCGGCAGGTGACACGAAGTGATTCGAGTTCGTTTGCCCCCCCCCCCCCATTTTTCTTTAACGAACGATAACTTTTTCTGAAAATAACAAGTGCCCCGATCCCGGCCGAAACGATTCGAATTACACTTCGACACCCGCTGACATGATCGCCACGATGCAGAGAGCACCCTCGTAAATTTTCGGGCAAATCGAATGATGTTGTATTTTTTCACAACCAGAACCGAAACCCTAGGCCGAACAAAATGGTCGGATGCAAAGTGAAATTGTTTGGCTCGAAATTTTACGAGCTTGCGCAGAACTTCTGGGCAATCATATCGGCAGGTGACACGAAGTGATTCGAGTTTGTTTGCCCCCCCATTTTTCTTTAACGAACGATAACTTTTTCTAAAAATAACAAGTGCCCCGATCTTGGCCGAAACGACTCGAATTACACTTCGACACGCGCTGACATGATCGCCACGACGCAGAGAGCACCCTCGTAAATTTTCGGGCAAATCGGACGACGTTGTATTTTTTCACAACCAGAACCGAAACCCTAGGCCGACCAAAATGGTCGGATGCGAACTGAAATTGTTTGGCTCGAAATTTTACGAGCTTGTGCAGAACTTCTGGGCAATCATATCGGCAGGTGACACGAAGTGATTCGAGTTCGTTTGCCCCCCCATTTTTCTTTAACGAACGATAAGTTTTTCTGAAAATAACAAGTGCCCCGATCCCGGCCAAAACGACTCGAATTACACTTCGACACCCGCTGACATGATCGCCACGATGCAGAGAGCACCCTCGTAAATTTTCGGGCAAATCGAATGACGTTGTATTTTTTCACAACCAGAACCGAAACCCTAGGCCGAACAAAATGGTCGGATGCAAAGTGAAATTGTTTGGCTCGAAATTTTACGTGCTTGTGCAAAACTTCTGGGCAATCCTATCGGCAGGTGACACGAAGTGATTCGAGTTCGTTTGCCCCCCCATTTTTCTTTAACGAACGATAACTTTTTCTAAAAATAACAAGTGCCCCGATCCCGGCCGAAACGACTCGAATTACACTTCGACACCCGCTGACATGATCACCACGATGCAGAGAGCACCCTCGTCAATTTTCGGGCAAATCGGACGACGTTGTATTTTTTCACAACCAGAACCGAAACCCTAGGCCGACTAAAATGGTCGGATGCGAACTGAAATTGTTTGGCCGAAATTTTACGAGCTTGTGCAGAACTTCTGGGCAATCATATCGGCAGGTGACACGAAGTGATTCGAGTTCGTTTGCCCCCCCCATTTTTCTTTAACGAACGATAACTTTTTCTGAAAATAACAAGTGCCCCGATCCCAGCCGAAACGATTCGAATTACACTTCGACACCCGCTGACATGATCGCCACGATGCAGAGAGCACCCTCGTAAATTTTCGGGCAAATCGAATGACGTTGTATTTTTTCACAACCAGAACCGAAACCCTAGGCCGAACAAAATGGTCGGATGCAAAGTGAAATTGTTTGGCTCGAAATTTTACGAGCTTGTGCAGAACTTCTGCACAATCCTATCGGCAGGTGACACGAAGTGATTCGAGTTCGTTTGCCCCCCCATTTTTCTTTAACGAACGATAACTTTTTCTAAAAATAACAAGTGCCCCGATCCCGGCCGAAACGACTCGAATTACACTTCGACACCCGCTGACATGATCACCACGATGCAGAGAGCACCCTCGTAAATTTTCGGGCAAATCGAATGACGTTGTATTTTTTCACAACCAGAACCGAAACCCTAGGCCGACCAAAATGGTCGGATGCGAACTGAAATTGTTTGGCTCGAAATTTTACGAGCTTGTGCAGAACTTCTGGGCAATCATATCGGCAGGTGACACGAAGTGATTCGAGTTCGTTTGCCCCCCCCATTTTTCTTTAACGAACGATAACTTTTTCTGAAAATAACAAGTGCCCCGATCCCAGCCGAAACGATTCGAATTACACTTCGACACCCGCTGACATGATCGCCACGATGCAGAGAGCACCCTCGTAAATTTTCGGCCAAATCGGACGACGTTGTATTTTTTCACAACCAGAACCGAAACCCTAGGCCGACCAAAATGGTCGGATGCGAACTGAAATTGTTTGGCTCGAAATTTTACGAGCTTGTGCAGAACTTCTGGGCAATCATATCGGCAGGTGACACGAAGTGATTCGAGTTCGTTTGCCCCCCCATTTTTCTTTAACGAACGATAAGTTTTTCTGAAAATAACAAGTGCCCCGATCCCGGCCAAAACGACTCGAATTACACTTCGACACCCGCTGACATGATCGCCACGATGCAGAGAGCACCCTCGTCAATTTTCGGGCAAATCGGACGACGTTGTATTTTTTCACAACCAGAACCGAAACCCTAGGCCGACTAAAATGGTCGGATGCGAACTGAAATTGTTTGGCCGAAATTTTACGAGCTTGTGCAGAACTTCTGGGCAATCATATCGGCAGGTGACACGAAGTGATTCGAGTTCGTTTGCCCCCCCATTTTTCTTTAACGAACGATAACTTTTTCTGAAAATAACAAGGGCCCCGATCCCGGCCGAAACGACTCGAATTACACTTCGACACGCGCTGACATGATCGCCACGATGCAGAGAGCACCCTCGTAAATTTTTCGGGCAAATCGGACGACGTTGTATTTTTTCACAACCAGAACCGAAACCCTAGGCCGAACAAAATGGTCAGATGCGAACTGAAATTGTTTGGCTCGAAATTTTACGAGCTTGTGCAGAACTTCTGGGCAATCATATCGGCAGGTGACACGAAGTGATTCGAGTTCGTTTGCCCCCCCCCCCCCCCATTTTTCTTTAACGAACGATAACTTTTTCTGAAAATAACAAGTGCCCCGATCCCGGCCGAAACGATTCGAATTACACTTCGACACCCGCTGACATGATCGCCACGATGCAGAGAGCACCCTCGTAAATTTTCGGGCAAATCGAATGATGTTGTATTTTTTCACAACCAGAACCGAAACCCTAGGCCGAACAAAATGGTCGGATGCAAAGTGAAATTGTTTGGCTCGAAATTTTACGAGCTTGCGCAGAACTTCTAGGCAATCATATCGGCAGGTGACACGAAGTGATTCGAGTTCGTTTGCCCCCCCCCCCCCCCCATTTTCTTTAACGAACGATAACGTTTTGTGAAAATAACAAGTGCCCCGATCTTGGCCGAAACGACTCGAATTACACTTCGACACGCGCTAACATGATCGCCACGATGCAGAGAGCACCCTCGTAAATTTTCGGGCAAATCGGACGACGTTGTATTTTTTCACAACCAGAACCGAAACCCTAGGCCGACCAAAATGGTCGGATGCGAACTGAAATTGTTTGGCTCGAAATTTTACGAGCTTGTGCAGAACTTCTGGGCAATCATATCGGCAGGTGACACGAAGTGATTCGAGTTCGTTTGCCCCCCCATTTTTCTTTAACGAACGATAAGTTTTTCTGAAAATAACAAGTGCCCCGATCCCGGCCAAAACGACTCGAATTACACTTCGACACCCGCTGACATGATCGCAACGATGCAGAGAGCACCCTCGTAAATTTTCGGGCAAATCGAATGACGTTGTATTTTTTCACAACCAGAACCGAAACCCTAGGCCGAACAAAATGGTCGGATGCAAAGTGAAATTGTTTGGCTCGAAATTTTACGTGCTTGTGCAGAACTTCTGGGCAATCCTATCGGCAGGTGACACGAAGTGATTCGAGTTCGTTTGCCCCCCCATTTTTCTTTAACGAACGATAACTTTTTCTAAAAATAACAAGTGCCCCGATCCCGGCCGAAACGACTCGAATTACACTTCGACACCCGCTGACATGATCACCACGATGCAGAGAGCACCCTCGTCAATTTTCGGGCAAATCGGACGACGTTGTATTTTTTCACAACCAGAACCGAAACCCTAGGCCGACTAAAATGGTCGGATGCGAACTGAAATTGTTTGGCCGAAATTTTACGAGCTTGTGCAGAACTTCTGGGCAATCATATCGGCAGGTGACACGAAGTGATTCGAGTTCGTTTGCCCCCCCCATTTTTCTTTAACGAACGATAACTTTTTCTGAAAATAACAAGTGTCCCGATCCCAGCCGAAACGATTCGAATTACACTTCGACACCCGCTGACATGATCGCCACGATGCAGAGAGCACCCTCGTAAATTTTCGGGCAAATCGAATGACGTTGTATTTTTTCACAACCAGAACCGAAACCCTAGGCCGAACAAAATGGTCGGATGCAAAGTGAAATTGTTTGGCTCGAAATTTTACGAGCTTGTGCAGAACTTCTGCACAATCCTATCGGCAGGTGACACGAAGTGATTCGAGTTCGTTTGCCCCCCCATTTTTCTTTAACGAACGATAACTTTTTCTAAAAATAACAAGTGCCCCGATCCCGGCCGAAACGACTCGAATTACACTTCGACACCCGCTGACATGATCACCACGATGCAGAGAGCACCCTCGTAAATTTTCGGGCAAATCGAATGACGTTGTATTTTTTCACAACCAGAACCGAAACCCTAGGCCGAACAAAATGGTTGGATGCAAAGTGAAATTGTTTGGCTCGAAATTTTACGAGCTTGCGCAGAACTTCTAGGCAATCATATCGGCAGGTGACACGAAGTGATTCGAGTTCGTTTGCCCCCCCCCCCCATTTTCTTTAACGAACGATAACGTTTTGTGAAAATAACAAGTGCCCCGATCTTGGCCGAAACGACTCGAATTACACTTCGACACGCGCTAACATGATCGCCACGATGCAGAGAGCACCCTCGTCAATTTTCGGGCAAATCGGACGACGTTGTATTTTTTCACAACCAGAACCGAAACCCTAGGCCGACTAAAATGGTCGGATGCGAACTGAAATTGTTTGGCCGAAATTTTACGAGCTTGTGCAGAACTTCTGGGCAATCATATCGGCAGGTGACACGAAGTGATTCGAGTTCGTTTGCCCCCCCCCCCCATTTTTCTTTAACGAACGATAACTTTTTCTGAAAATAACAAGTGCCCCGATCCCGGCCGAAACGATTCGAATTACACTTCGACACCCGCTGACATGATCGCCACGATGCAGAGAGCACCCTCGTAAATTTTCGGGCAAATCGAATGATGTTGTATTTTTTCACAACCAGAACCGAAACCCTAGGCCGAACAAAATGGTCGGATGCAAAGTGAAATTGTTTGGCTCGAAATTTTACGAGCTTGTGCAGAACTTCTAGGCAATCATATCGGCAGGTGACACGAAGTGATTCGAGTTCGTTTGCCCCCCCCCCCCCCCCCCCATTTTCTTTAACGAACGATAACATTTTGTGAAAATAACAAGTGCCCCGATCTTGGCCGAAACGACTCGAATTACACTTCTACACGCGCTAACATGATCGCCACGATGCAGAGAGCACCCTCGTAAATTTTCGGGCAAATCGGACGACGTTGTATTTTTTCACAACCAGAACCGAAACCCTAGGCCGACCAAAATGGTCGGATGCGAACTGAAATTGTTTGGCTCGAAATTTTACGAGCTTGTGCAGAACTTCTGGGCAATCATATCGGCAGGTGACACGAAGTGATTCGAGTTCGTTTGCGCCCCCATTTTTCTTTAACGAACGATAAGTTTTTCTGAAAATAACAAGTGCCCCGATCCCGGCCAAAACGACTCGAATTACACTTCGACACCCGCTGACATGATCGCCACGATGCAGAGAGCACCCTCGTAAATTTTCGGGCAAATCGAATGACGTTGTATTTTTTCACAACCAGAACCGAAACCCTAGGCCGAACAAAATGGTCGGATGCAAAGTGAAATTGTTTGGCTCGAAATTTTACGAGCTTGTGCAGAACTTCTGGGCAATCCTATCGGCAGGTGACACGAAGTGATTCGAGTTCGTTTGCCCCCCCATTTTTCTTCAACGAACGATAACTTTTTCTAAAAATAACAAGTGCCCCGATCCCGGCCGAAACGACTCGAATTACACTTCGACACCCGCTGACATGATCACCACGATGCAGAGAGCACCCTCGTAAATTTTCGGGCAAATCGAATGACGTTGTATTTTTTCACAACCAGAACCGAAACCCTAGGCCGAACAAAATGGTTGGATGCAAAGTGAAATTGTTTGGCTCGAAATTTTACGAGCTTGTGCAGAACTTCTGGGCAATCATATCGGCAGGTGACACGAAGTGATTCGAGTTTGTTTGCCCCCCCATTTTTCTTTAACGAACGATAACTTTTTCTAAAAATAACAAGTGCCCCGATCTTGGCCGAAACGACTCGAATTACACTTCGACACGCGCTGACATGATCGCCACGATGCAGAGAGCACCCTCGTAAATTTTCGGGCAAATCTGACGACGTTGTATTTTTTCACAACCAGAACCGAAACCCTAGGCCGACCAAAATGGTCGGATGCGAACTGAAATTGTTTGGCTCGAAATTTTACGAGCTTGTGCAGAACTTCTGGGCAATCATATCGGCAGGTGACACGAAGTGATTCGAGTTCGTTTGCCCCCCCATTTTTCTTTAACGAACGATAACTTTTTCTGAAAATAACAAGTGCCCCGATCCCGGCCGTAACGATTCGAATTACACTTCGACACCCGCTGACATGATCGCCACGATGCAGAGAGCACCCTCGTAAATTTTCGGGCAAATCGAATGATGTTGTATTTTTTCACAACCAGAACCGAAACCCTAGGCCGAACAAAATGGTCGGATGCAAAGTGATATTGTTTGGCTCGAAATTTTACGAGCTTGCGCAGAACTTCTAGGCAATCATATCGGCAGGTGACACGAAATGATTCGAGTTCGTTTGCCCCCCCCCCCCCCATTTTCTTTAACGAACGATAACGTTTTGTGAAAATAACAAGTGCCCCGATCTTGGCCGAAACGACTCGAATTACACTTCGACACGCGCTAACATGATCGCCACGATGCAGAGAGCACCCTCGTAAATTTTCGGGCAAATCGGACGACGTTGTATTTTTTCACAACCAGAACCGAAACCCTAGGCCGACCAAAATGGTCGGATGCGAACTGAAATTGTTTGGCCGAAATTTTACGAGCTTGTGCAGAACTTCTGGGCAATCATATCGGCAGGTGACACGAAGTGATTCGAGTTCGTTTGCCCCCCCATTTTTCTTTAACGAACGATAACTTTTTCTGAAAATAACAAGGGCCCCGATCCCGGCCGAAACGACTCGAATTACACTTCGACACGCGCTGACATGATCGCCACGATGCAGAGAGCACCCTCGTAAATTTTTCGGGCAAATCGGACGACGTTGTATTTTTTCACAACCAGAACCGAAACCCTAGGCCGAACAAAATGGTCAGATGCGAACTGAAATTGTTTGGCTCGAAATTTTACGAGCTTGTGCAGAACTTCTGGGCAATCATATCGGCAGGTGACATGAAGTGATTCGAGTTCGTTTGCCCCCCCATTTTTCTTTAACGAACGATAAGTTTTTATGAAAATAACAAGTGCCCCGATCCCGGCCAAAACGACTCGAATTACACTTCGACACCCGCTGACATGATCGCCACGATGCAGAGAGCACCCTCGTAAATTTTTGGGCAAATCGAATGACGTTGTATTTTTTCACAACCAGAACCGAAACCCTAGGCCGAACAAAATGGTCGGATGCAAAGTGAAATTGTTTGGCTCGAAATTTTACGAGCTTGTGCAGAACTTCTGGGCAATCCTATCGGCAGGTGACACGAAGTGATTCGAGTTCGTTTGCCCCCCCATTTTTCTTTAACGAACGATAACTTTTTCTGAAAATAACAAGTGCCCCGATCCCGGCCGAAACGACTCGAATTACACTTCGACACCCGCTGACATGATCGCCACGATGCAGAGAGCACCCTCGTAAATTTTCGGGCAAATCGAATGACGTTGTATTTTTTCACAACCAGAACCGAAACCCTAGGCCGAACAAAATGGTCGGATGCAAAGTGAAATTGTTTGGCTCGAAATTTTACGAGCTTGTGCAGAACTTCTAGGCAATCATATCGGCAGGTGACACGAAGTGATTCGAGTTCGTTTGCCCCCCCCCCATTTTCTTTAACGAACGATAACGTTTTGTGAAAATAACAAGTGCCCTGATCTTGGCCGAAACGACTCGAATTACACTGCGACACGCGCTAACATGATCGCCACGATGCAGAGAGCACCCTCGTAAATTTTCGGGCAAATCGGACGACGTTGTATTTTTTCACAACCAGAACCGAAACCATAGGCCGACCAAAATGGTCGGATGCGAACTGAAATTGTTTGGCCAAAATTTTACGAGCTTGTGCAGAACTTCTGGGCAATCATATCGGCAGGTGACACGAAGTGATTCGAGTTCGTTTGCCCCCCCCATTTTTCTTTAACGAACGATAACTTTTTCTGAAAATAACAAGTGCCCCGATCCCGGCCGAAACGATTCGAATTACACTTCGACACCCGCTGACATGATCGCCACGATGCAGAGAGCACCCTCGTAAATTTTCGGGCAAATCGAATGATGTTGTATTTTTTCACAACCAGAACCGAAACCCTAGGCCGAACAAAATGGTCGGATGCAAAGTGAAATTGTTTGGCTCAAAATTTTACGAGCTTGTGCAGAACTTCTAGGCAATCATATCGGCAGGTGACACGAAGTGATTCGAATTCGTTTGCCCCCCCCCCCCCCCATTTTCTTTAACGAACGATAACGTTTTGTGAAAATAAGTGCCCCGATCTTGGCCGAAACGGCTCGAATTACACTTCGACACGCGCTAACATGATCGCCACGATGCAGAGAGCACCCTCGTAAATTTTCGGGCAAATCGGACGACGTTGTACTTTTTCACAACCAGAACCGAAACCCTAGGCCGAACAAAATGGTCGGATGCAAAGTGAAATTGTTTGGCTCGAAATTTTACGAGCTTGTGCAGAACTTCTAGGCAATCATATCGGCAGGTGACACGAAATGATTCGAGTTCGTTTGCCCCCTCCCCCCCCATTTTCTTTAACGAACGATAACGTTTTGTGAAAATAACAAGTGCCCCGATCTTGGCCGAAACGACTCGAATTACACTTCGACACGCGCTAACATGATCGCCACGATGCAGAGAGCACCCTCGTAAATTTTCGGGCAAATCGGACGACGTTGTATTTTTTCACAACCAGAACCGAAACCCTAGGCCGACCAAAATGGTCGGATGCGAACTGAAATTGTTTGGCCGAAATTTTACGAGCTTGTGCAGAACTTCTGGGCAATCATATCGGCAGGTGACACGAAGTGATTCGAGTTCGTTTGCCCCCCCATTTTTCTTTAACGAACGATAACTTTTTCTGAAAATAACAAGGGCCCCGATCCCGGCCGAAACGACTCGAATTACACTTCGACACGCGCTGACATGATCGCCACGATGCAGAGAACACCCTCGTAAATTTTTCGGGCAAATCGGACGACGTTGTATTTTTTCACAACCAGAACCGAAACCCTAGGCCGAACAAAATGGTCGGATGCGAACTGAAATTGTTTGGCTCAAAAGTTTACGAGCTTGTGCAGAACTTCTGGGCAATCATATCGGCAGGTGACACGAAGTGATTTCGAGTTCGTTTGCCCCCCCATTTTTCTTTAACGAACGATAAGTTTTTATGAAAATAACAAGTGCCCCGATCCCGGCCAAAACGACTCGAATTACACTTCGACACCCGCTGACATGATCGCCACGAAGCAGAGAGCACCCTCGTAAATTTTTGGGCAAATCGAATGACGTTGTATTTTTTCACAACCAGAACCGAAACCCTAGGCCGAACAAAATGGTCGGATGCAAAGTGAAATTGTTTGGCTCGAAATTTTACGAGCTTGTGCAGAACTTCTGGGCAATCCTATCGGCAGGTGACACGAAGTGATTCGAGTTCGTTTTCCCCCCCATTTTTCTTTAACGAACGATAACTTTTTCTGAAAATAACAAGTGCCCCGATCCCGGCCGAAACGACTCGAATTACACTTCGACACCCGCTGACATGATCGCCACGATGCAGAGAGCACCCTCGTAAATTTTCGGGCAAATCGAATGACGTTGTATTTTTTCACAACCAGAACCGAAACCCTAGGCCGAACAAAATGGTCGGATGCAAAGTGAAATTGTTTGGCTCGAAATTTTACGAGCTTGTGCAGAACTTCTAGGCAATCATATCGGCAGGTGACACGAAGTGATTCGAGTTCGTTTGCCCCCCCCCCCATTTTCTTTAACGAACGATAACGTTTTGTGAAAATAACAAGTGCCCCGATCTTGGCCGAAACGACTCGAATTACACTTCGACACGCGCTAACATGATCGCCACGATGCAGAGAGCACCCTCGTAAATTTTCGGGCAAATCGGACGACGTTGTATTTTTTCACAACCAGAACCGAAACCATAGGCCGACCAAAATGGTCGGATGCGAACTGAAATTGTTTGGCCAAAATTTTACGAGCTTGTGCAGAACTTCTGGGCAATCCTATCGGCAGGTGACACGAAGTGATTCGAGTTCGTTTGCCCCCCCCATTTTTCTTTAACGAACGATAACTTTTTCTGAAAATAACAAGTGCCCCGATCCCGGCCGAAACGATTCGAATTACACTTCGACACCCGCTGACATGATCGCCACGATGCAGAGAGCACCCTCGTAAATTTTCGGGCAAATCGAATGACGTTGTATTTTTTCACAATCAGAACCGAAACCCTAGGCCGAACAAAATGGTCGGATGCAAAGTGAAATTGTTTGGCTCGAAATTTTACGAGCTTGTGCAGAACTTCTAGGCAATCATATCGGCAGGTGACACGAAGTGATTCGAGTTCGTTTGCCCCCCCCCCCCCCATTTTCTTTAACGAATGATAACGTTTTGTGAAAATAACAAGTGCCCCGATCTTGGCCGAAACGACTCGAATTACACTTCGACACGCGCTAACATGATCGCCACGATGCAGAGAGCACCCTCGTAAATTTTCGGGCAAATCGAATGACGTTGTATTTTTTCACAACCAGAACCGAAACCCTAGGCCGAACAAAATGGTCGGATGCAAAGTGAAATTGTTTGGCTCGAAATTTTACGAGCTTGTGCAGAACTTCTAGGCAATCATATCGGCAGGTGACACGAAGTGATTCGAGTTCGTTTGCCCCCCCCCCCCCCATTTTCTTTAACGAACGATAACGTTTTGTGAAAATAACAAGTGCCCCGATCTTGGCCGAAACGACTCGAATTACACTTCGACACGCGCTAACATGATCGCCACGATGCAGAGAGCACCCTCGTAAATTTTCGGGCAAATCGGACGACGTTGTATTTTTTCACAACCAGAACCGAAACCCTAGGCCGACCAAAATGGTCGGATGCGAACTGAAATTGTTTGGCTCGAAATTTTACGAGCTTGTGCAGAACTTCTGGGCAATCATATCGGCATGTGACACGAAGTGATTCGAGTTCGTTTGCCCCCCCATTTTTCTTTAACGAACGATAACTTTTTCTGAAAATAACAAGTGCCCCGATCCCGGCCGTAACGATTCGAATTACACTTCGACACCCGCTGACATGATCGCCACGATGCAGAGAGCACCCTCGTAAATTTTCGGGCAAATCGAATGATGTTGTATTTTTTCACAACCAGAACCGAAACCCTAGGCCGAACAAAATGGTCGGATGCAAAGTGAAATTGTTTGGCTCGAAATTTTACGAGCTTGCGCAGAACTTCTAGGCAATCATATCGGCAGGTGACACGAAATGATTCGAGTTCGTTTGCCCCCCCCCCCCATTTTCTTTAACGAACGATAACGTTTTGTGAAAATAACAAGTGCCCCGATCTTGGCCGAAACGACTCGAATTACACTTCGACACGCGCTAACATGATCGCCACGATGCAGAGAGCACCCTCGTAAATTTTCGGGCAAATCGGACGACGTTGTATTTTTTCACAACCAGAACCGAAACCCTAGGCCGACCAAAATGGTCGGATGCGAACTGAAATTGTTTGTCCGAAATTTTACGAGCTTGTGCAGAACTTCTGGGCAATCATATCGGCAGGTGACACGAAGTGATTCGAGTTCGTTTGCCCCCCCCCATTTTTCTTTAACGAACGATAACTTTTTCTGAAAATAACAAGTGCCCCGATCTTGGCCGAAACGACTCGAATTACACTTCGACACGCGCTAACATGATCGCCACGATGCAGAGAGCACCCTCGTAAATTTTCGGGCAAATCGGACGACGTTGTATTTTTTCACAACCAGAACCGAAACCCTAGGCCGACCAAAATGGTCGGATGCGAACTGAAATTGTTTGGCCGAAATTTTACGAGCTTGTGCAGAACTTCTGGGCAATCATATCGGCAGGTGACACGAAGTGATTCGAGTTCGTTTGCCCCCCCCCCATTTTTCTTTAACGAACGATAACTTTTTCTGAAAATAACAAGTGCCCCGATCTTGGCCGAAACGACTCGAATTACACTTCGACACGCGCTAACATGATCGCCACGATGCAGAGAGCACCCTCGTAAATTTTCGGGCAAATCGGACGACGTTGTATTTTTTCACAACCAGAACCGAAACCCTAGGCCGACCAAAATGGTCGGATGCGAACTGAAATTGTTTGGCCGAAATTTTACGAGCTTGTGCAGAACTTCTGGGCAATCATATCGGCAGGTGACACGAAGTGATTCGAGTTCGTTTGCCCCCCCCCCATTTTTCTTTAACGAACGATAACTTTTTCTGAAAATAACAAGTGCCCCGATCTTGGCCGAAACGACTCGAATTACACTTCGACACGCGCTAACATGATCGCCACGATGCAGAGAGCACCCTCGTTTATTTTCGGGCAAATCGGACGACGTTGTATTTTTTCACAACCAGAACCGAAACCCTAGGCCGACCAAAATGGTCGGATGCGAACTGAAATTGTTTGGCCGAAATTTTACGAGCTTGTGCAGAACTTCTGGGCAATCATATCGGCAGGTGACACGAAGTGATTCGATTTCGTTTGCCCCCCCCATTTTTCTTTAACGAACGATAACTTTTTCTGAAAATAACAAGTGCCCCGATCCCGGCCGAAACGATTCGAATTACACTTCGACACCCGCTGACATGATCGCCACGATGCAGAGAGCACCCTCGTAAATTTTCGGGCAAATCGAATGATGTTGTATTTTTTCACAACCAGAACCGAAACCCTAGGCCGAACAAAATGGTCGGATGCAAAGTGAAATTGTTTGGCTCGAAATTTTACGAGCTTGTGCAGAACTTCTAGGCAATCATATCGGCAGGTGACACGAAGTGATTCGAGTTCGTTTCCCCCCCCCCCCCCCATTTTCTTTAACGAACGATAACGTTTTGTGAAAATAACAAGTGCCCCGATCTCGGCCGAAACGACTCGAATTACACTTCGACACGCGCTAACATGATCGCCACGATGCAGAGAGCACCCTCGTATATTTTCGGGCAAATCGGACGACGTTGTATTTTTTCACAACCAGAACCGAAACCCTAGGCCGACCAAAATGGTTGGATGCGAACTGAAATTGTTTGGCTCGAAATTTTACGAGCTTGTGCAGAACTTCTGGGCAATCATATCGGCAGGTGACACGAAGTGATTCGAGTTCGTTTGCCCCCCCATTTTTCTTTAACGAACGATAACTTTTTCTGAAAATAACAAGTGCCCCGATCCCGGCCAAAACGACTCGAATTACACTTCGACACCCGCTGACATGATCGCCACGATGCAGAGAGCACCCTCGTAAATTTTCGGGCAAATCGAATGATGTTGTATTTTTTCACAACCAGAACCGAAACCCTAGGCCGAACAAAATGGTCGGATGCAAAGTGAAATTGTTTGGCTCGAAATTTTACGAGCTTGTGCAGAACTTCTGGGCAATCCTATCGGCAGGTGACACGAAGTGATTCGAGTTCGTTTGCCCCCCCATTTTTCTTTAACGAACGATAACTTTTTCTGAAAATAACAAGTGCCCCGATCCCGGCCGAAACGACTCGAATTACACTTCGACACCCGCTGACATGATCACCACGATGCAGAGAGCACCCTCGTAAATTTTCGGGCAAATCGAATGACGTTGTATTTTTTCACAACCAGAACCGAAACCCTAGGCCGAACAAAATGGTCGGATGCAAAGTGAAATTGTTTGGCTCGAAATTTTACGAGCTTGTGCAGAACTTCTGGGCAATCATATCGGCAGGTGACACGAAGTGATTCGAGTTTGTTTGCCCCCCCATTTTTCTTTAACGAACGATAACTTTTTCTAAAAATAACAAGTGCCCCGATCTTGGCCGAAACGGCTCGAATTACACTTCGACACGCGCTGACATGATCGCCACGATGCAGAGAGCACCCTCGTAAATTTTCGGGCAAATCTGACGACGTTGTATTTTTTCACAACCAGAACCGTAACCCTAGGCCGAACAAAATGGTCGGATGCGAACTAAAATTGTTTGGCTCGAAATTTTACGAGCTTGTGCAGAACTTCTGGGCAATCATATCGGCAGGTGACACGAAGTGATTCGAGTTCGTTTGCCCCCCCCATTTTTCTTTAACGAACGATAACTTTTTCTGAAAATAACAAGTGCCCCGATCCCGGCCGAAACGATTCGAATTACACTTCGACACCCGCTGACATGATCGCCACGATGCAGAGAGCACCCTCGTAAATTTTCGGGCAAATCGGACGACGTTGTATTTTTTCACAACCAGAACCGAAACCATAGGCCGACCAAAATGGTCGGATGCGAACTGAAATTGTTTGGCCAAAATTTTACGAGCTTGTGCAGAACTTCTGGGCAATCATATCGGCAGGTGACACGAAGTGATTCGAGTTCGTTTGCCCCCCCCCCATTTTTCTTTAACGAACGATAACTTTTTCTGAAAATAACAAGTGCCCCGATCCCGGCCGAAACGATTCGAATTACACTTCGACACCCGCTGACATGATCGCCACGATGCAGAGAGCACCCTCGTATATTTTCGGGCAAATCGGACGACGTTGTATTTTTTCACAATCAGAACCGAAACCCTAGGCCGACCAAAGTGGTCGGATGCGAACTGAAATTGTTTGGTCGAAATTTTACGAGCTTGTGCAGAACTTCTGGGCAATCATATCGGCAGGTGACACGAAGTGATTCGAGTTCGTTTTCCCCCCCCCCATTTTTCTTTAACGAACGATAACTTTTTCTGAAAATAACAAGTGCCCCGATCTTGGCCGAAACGACTCGAATTACACTTCGACACGCGCTAACATGATCGCCACGATGCAGAGAGCACCCTCGTATATTTTCGGGCAAATCGGACGACGTTGTATTTTTTCACAACCAGAACCGAAACCCTAGGCCGACCAAAATGGTCGGATGCGAACTGAAATTGTTTGGTCGAAATTTTACGAGCTTGTGCAGAACTTCTGGGCAATCATATCGGCAGGTGACACGAAGTGATTCGAGTTCGTTTGCCCCCCCCATTTTTCTTTAACGAACGATAACTTTTTCTGAAAATAACAAGTGCCCCGATCCCGGCCGAAACGATTCGAATTACACTTCGACACCCGCTGACATGATCGCCACGATGCAGAGAGCACCCTCGTAAATTTTCGGGCAAATCGAATGATGTTGTATTTTTTCACAACCAGAACCGAAACCCTAGGCCGAACAAAATGGTCGGATGCAAAGTGAAATTGTTTGGCTCAAAATTTTACGAGCTTGTGCAGAACTTCTAAGCAATCATATCGGCAGGTGACACGAAGTGATTCGAATTCGTTTGCCCCCCCCCCCCCCCCATTTTCTTTAACGAACGATAACGTTTTGTGAAAATAACAAGTGCCCCGATCTTGGCCGAAACGACTCGAATTACACTTCGACACGCGCTAACATGATCGCCACGATGCAGAGAGCACCCTCGTAAATTTTCGGGCAAATCGGACGACGTTGTATTTTTTCACAACCAGAACCGAAACCCTAGGCCGACCAAAATGGTCGGATGCGAACTGAAATTGTTTGGCTCGAAATTTTACGAGCTTGTGCAGAACTTCTGGGCAATCATATCGGCAGGTGACACGAAGTGATTCGAGTTCGTTTGCCCCCCCATTTTTCTTTAACGAACGATAACTTTTTCTGAAAATAACAAGTGCCCCGATCCCGGCCGTAACGATTCGAATTACACTTCGACACCCGCTGACATGATCGCCACGATGCAGAGAGCACCCTCGTAAATTTTCGGGCAAATCGAATGATGTTGTATTTTTTCACAACCAGAACCGAAACCCTAGGCCGAACAAAATGGTCGGATGCAAAGTTAAATTGTTTGGCTCGAAATTTTACGAGCTTGCGCAGAACTTCTAGGCAATCATATCGGCAGGTGACACGAAATGATTCGAGTTCGTTTGCCCCCCCCCCCCCCCCATTTTCTTTAACGAACGATAACGTTTTGTGAAAATAACAAGTGCCCCGATCTTGGCCGAAACGACTCGAATTACACTTCGACACGCGCTAACATGATCGCCACGATGCAGAGAGCACCCTCGTAAATTTTCGGGCAAATCGGACGACGTTGTATTTTTTCACAACCAGAACCGAAACCCTAGGCCGACCAAAATGGTCGGATGCGAACTGAAATTGTTTGTCCGAAATTTTACGAGCTTGTGCAGAACTTCTGGGCAATCATATCGGCAGGTGACACGAAGTGATTCGAGTTCGTTTGCCCCCCCCATTTTTCTTTAACGAACGATAACTTTTTCTGAAAATAACAAGTGCCCCGATCTTGGCCGAAACGACTCGAATTACACTTCGACACGCGCTAACATGATCGCCACGATGCAGAGAGCACCCTCGTATATTTTCGGGCAAATCGGACGACGTTGTATTTTTTCACAACCAGAACCGAAACCCTAGGCCGACCAAAATGGTCGGATGCGAACTGAAATTGTTTGGTCGAAATTTTACGAGCTTGTGCAGAACTTCTGGGCAATCATATCGGCAGGTGACACGAAGTGATTCGAGTTCGTTTGCCCCCCCCATTTTTCTTTAACGAACGATAACTTTTTCTGAAAATAACAAGTGCCCCGATCCCGGCCGAAACGATTCGAATTACACTTCGACACCCGCTGACATGATCGCCACGATGCAGAGAGCACCCTCGTAAATTTTCGGGCAAATCGAATGACGTTGTATTTTTCACAACCAGAACCGAAACCCTAGGCCGAACAAAATGGTCGGATGCAAAGTGAAATTGTTTGGCACGAAATTTTACGAGCTTGTGCAGAACTTCTGGGCAATCATATCGGCAGGTGACACGAAGTGATTCGAGTTCGTTTGCCCCCCCATTTTTCTTTAACGAACGATAACTTTTTCTAAAAATAACAAGGGCCCCGATCCCGGCCGAAACGACTCGAATTACACTTCGACACGCGCTGACATGATCGCCACGATGCAGAGAGCACCCTCGTAAATTTTTCGGGCAAATCGGATGACGTTGTATTTTTTCACAACCAGAACCGAAACCCTAGGCCGAACAAAATGGTCGGATGCGAACTGAAATTGTTTGGCTCGAAATTTTACGAGCTTGTGCAGAACTTCTGGGCAATCATATCG
Source organism: Corylus avellana (assembly GCF_965113065.1). Taxonomy (NCBI): domain Eukaryota; kingdom Viridiplantae; phylum Streptophyta; class Magnoliopsida; order Fagales; family Betulaceae; genus Corylus; species Corylus avellana. Next base: position 12,489,940 of record NC_142496.1, read on the forward strand.
GCAGGTGACATGAAGTGATTCGAGTTCGTTTGCCCCCCCATTTTTCTTTAACGAACGATAACTTTTTCTGAAAATAACAAGTGCCCCGATCCCGGCCAAAACGACTCGAATTACACTTCGACACCCGCTGACATGATCGCCACGATGCAGAGAGCACCCTCGTAAATTTTTGGGCAAATCGAATGACGTTGTATTTTTTCACAACCAGAACCGAAACCCTAGGCCGAACAAAATGGTCGGATGCAAAGTGAAATTGTTTGGCTCGAAATTTTACGAGCTTGTGCAGAACTTCTGGGCAATCCTATCGGCAGGTGACACGAAGTGATTCGAGTTCGTTTGCCCCCCCATTTTTCTTTAACGAACGATAACTTTTTCTGAAAATAACAAGTGCCCCGATCCCGGCCGAAACGACTCGAATTACACTTCGACACCCGCTGACATGATCACCACGATGCAGAGAGCACCCTCGTAAATTTTCGGGCAAATCGAATGACGTTGTATTTTTTCACAACCAGAACCGAAACCCTAGGCCGAACAAAATGGTCGGATGCAAAGTGAAATTGTTTGGCTCGAAATTTTACGAGCTTGTGCAGAACTTCTGGGCAATCATATCGGCAGGTGACACGAAGTGATTCGAGTTTGTTTGCCCCCCCTTTTTTCTTTAACGAACGATAACTTTTTCTAAAAATAACAAGTGCCCCGATCTTGCCCGAAACGACTCGAATTACACTTCGACACGCGCTGACATGATCGCCACGATGCAGAGAGCACCCTCGTAAATTTTCGGGCAAATCTGACGACGTTGTATTTTTTCACAACCAGAACCGTAACCCTAGGCCGAACAAAATGGTCGGATGCGAACTAAAATTGTTTGGCTCGAAATTTTACGAGCTTGTGCAGAACTTCTGGGCAATCATATCGGCAGGTGACACGAAGTGATTCGAGTTCGTTTGCCCCCCCATTTTTCTTTAACGAACGATAAGTTTTTCTGAAAATCACAAGTGCCCCGATCCCGGCCAAAACGACTCGAATTACACTTCGACACCCGCTGACATGATCGCCACGATGCAGAGAGCACCCTCGTAAATTTTCGGGCAAATCGAATGACGTTGTATTTTTTCACAACCAGAACCGAAACCCTAGGCCGAACAAAATGGTCGGATGCAAAGTGAAATTGTTTGGCACGAAATTTTACGAGCTTGTGCAGAACTTCTGGGCAATCATATCGGCAGGTGACACGAAGTGATTCGAGTTCGTTTGCCCCCCCATTTTTCTTTAACGAACGATAACTTTTTCTGAAAATAACAAGGGCCCCGATCCCGGCCGAAACGACTCGAATTACACTTCGACACGCGCTGACATGATCGCCACGATGCAGAGAGCACCCTCGTAAATTTTTCGGGCAAATCGGACGACGTTGTATTTTTTCACAACCAGAACCGAAACCCTAGGCCGAACAAAATGGTCGGATGCGAACTGAAATTGTTTGGCTCGAAATTTTACGAGCTTGTGCAGAACTTCTGGGCAATCATATCGGCAGGTGACATGAAGTGATTCGAGTTCGTTTGCCCCCCCATTTTTCTTTAACGAACGATAACTTTTTCTGAAAATAACAAGTGCCCCGATCCCGGCCGTAACGATTCGAATTACACTTCGACACCCGCTGACATGATCGCCACGATGCAGAGAGCACCCTCGTAAATTTTCGGGCAAATCGAATGATGTTGTATTTTTTCACAACCAGAACCGAAACCCTAGGCCGAACAAAATGGTCGGATGCAAAGTGAAATTGTTTGGCTCGAAATTTTACGAGCTTGCGCAGAACTTCTAGGCAATCATATCGGCAGGTGACACGAAATGATTCGAGTTCGTTTGCCCCCCCCCCCCATTTTCTTTAACGAACGATAACGTTTTGTGAAAATAACAAGTGCCCCGATCTTGGCCGAAACGACTCGAATTACACTTCGACACGCGCTAACATGATCGCCACGATGCAGAGAGCACCCTCGTAAATTTTCGGGCAAATCGGACGACGTTGTATTTTTTCACAACCAGAACCGAAACCCTAGGCCGACCAAAATGGTTGGATGCGAACTGAAATTGTTTGGCCGAAATTTTACGAGCTTGTGCAGAACTTCTGGGCAATCATATCGGCAGGTGACACGAAGTGATTCGAGTTCGTTTGCCCCCCCATTTTTCTTTAACGAACGATAACTTTTTCTGAAAATAACAAGGGCCCCGATCCCGGCCGAAACGACTCGAATTACACTTCGACACGCGCTGACATGATCGCCACGATGCAGAGAGCACCCTCGTAAATTTTTCGGGCAAATCGGACGACGTTGTATTTTTTCACAACCAGAACCGAAACCCTAGGCCGAACAAAATGGTCGGATGCGAACTGAAATTGTTTGGCTCGAAATTTTACGAGCTTGTGCAGAACTTCTGGGCAATCATATCGGCAGGTGACATGAAGTGATTCGAGTTCGTTTGCCCCCCCATTTTTCTTTAACGAACGATAAGTTTTTATGAAAATAACAAGTGCCCCGATCCCGGCCAAAACGACTCGAATTACACTTCGACACCCGCTGACATGATCGCCACGAAGCAGAGAGCACCCTCGTAAATTTTTGGGCAAATCGAATGACGTTGTATTTTTTCACAACCAAAACCGAAACCCCAGGCCGAACAAAATGGTCGGATGCAAAGTGAAATTGTTTGGCTCGAAATTTTACGAGCTTGTGCAGAACTTCTGGGCAATCCTATCGGCAGGTGACACGAAGTGATTCGAGTTCGTTTGCCCCCCCATTTTTCTTTAACGAACGATAACTTTTTCTGAAAATAACAAGTGCCCCGATCCCGGCCGAAACGACTCGAATTACACTTCGACACCCGCTGACATGATCACCACGATGCAGAGAGCACCCTCGTAAATTTTCGGGCAAATCGAATGACGTTGTATTTTTTCACAACCAGAACCGAAACCCTAGGCCGAACAAAATGGTCGGATGCAAAGTGAAATTGTTTGGCTCGAAATTTTACAAGCTTGTGCAGAACTTCTGGGCAATCATATCGGCAGGTGACACGAAGTGATTCGAGTTTGTTTGCCCCCCCATTTTTCTTTAACGAACGATAACTTTTTCTAAAAATAACAAGTGCCCCGATCTTGCCCGAAACGACTCGAATTACACTTCGACACGCGCTGACATGATCGCCACGATGCAGAGAGCACCCTCGTAAATTTTCGGGCAAATCTGACGACGTTGTATTTTTTCACAACCAGAACCGTAACCCTAGGCCGAACAAAATGGTCGGATGCGAACTAAAATTGTTTGGCTCGAAATTTTACGAGCTTGTGCAGAACTTCTGGGCAATCATATCGGCAGGTGACACGAAGTGATTCGAGTTCGTTTGCCCCCCCATTTTTCTTTAACGAACGATAAGTTTTTCTGAAAATAACAAGTGCCCCGATCCCGGCCAAAACGACTCGAATTACACTTCGACACCCGCTGACATGATCGCCACGATGCAGAGAGCACCCTCGTAAATTTTCGGGCAAATCGAATGACGTTGTATTTTTTCACAACCAGAACCGAAACCCTAGGCCGAACAAAATGGTCGGATGCAAAGTGAAATTGTTTGGCACGAAATTTTACGAGCTTGTGCAGAACTTCTGGGCAATCATATCGGCAGGTGACACGAAGTGATTCGAGTTCGTTTGCCCCCCCATTTTTCTTTAACGAACGATAACTTTTTCTGAAAATAACAAGGGCCCCGATCCCGGCCGAAACGACTCGAATTACACTTCGACACGCGCTGACATGATCGCCACGATGCAGAGAGCACCCTCGTAAATTTTTCGGGCAAATCGGACGACGTTGTATTTTTTCACAACCAGAACCGAAACCCTAGGCCGAACAAAATGGTCGGATGCGAACTGAAATTGTTTGGCTCGAAATTTTACGAGCTTGTGCAGAACTTCTGGGCAATCATATCGGCAGGTGACATGAAGTGATTCGAGTTCGTTTGCCCCCCCATTTTTCTTTAACGAACGATAACTTTTTCTGAAAATAACAAGTGCCCCGATCCCGGCCGTAACGATTCGAATTACACTTCGACACCCGCTGACATGATCGCCACGATGCAGAGAGCACCCTCGTAAATTTTCGGGCAAATCGAATGATGTTGTACTTTTTCACAACCAGAACCGAAACCCTAGGCCGAACAAAATGGTCGGATGCAAAGTGAAATTGTTTGGCTCGAAATTTTACGAGCTTGCGCAGAACTTCTAGGCAATCATATCGGCAGGTGACACGAAATGATTCGAGTTCGTTTGCCCCCCCCCCCATTTTCTTTAACGAACGATAACGTTTTGTGAAAATAACAAGTGCCCCGATCTTGGCCGAAACGACTCGAATTACACTTCGACACGCGCTAACATGATCGCCACGATGCAGAGAGCACCCTCGTAAATTTTCGGGCAAATCGGACGACGTTGTATTTTTTCACAACCAGAACCGAAACCCTAGGCCGACCAAAATGGTTGGATGCGAACTGAAATTGTTTGGCCGAAATTTTACGAGCTTGTGCAGAACTTCTGGGCAATCATATCGGCAGGTGACACGAAGTGATTCGAGTTCGTTTGCCCCCCCATTTTTCTTTAACGAACGATAACTTTTTCTGAAAATAACAAGGGCCCCGATCCCGGCCGAAACGACTCGAATTACACTTCGACACGCGCTGACATGATCGCCACGATGCAGAGAGCACCCTCGTAAATTTTTCGGGCAAATCGGACGACGTTGTATTTTTTCACAACCAGAACCGAAACCCTAGGCCGAACAAAATGGTCGGATGCGAACTGAAATTGTTTGGCTCGAAATTTTACGAGCTTGTGCAGAACTTCTGGGCAATCATATCGGCAGGTGACATGAAGTGATTCGAGTTCGTTTGCCCCCCCATTTTTCTTTAACGAACGATAAGTTTTTATGAAAATAACAAGTGCCCCGATCCCGGCCAAAACGACTCGAATTACACTTCGACACCCGCTGACATGATCGCCACGAAGCAGAGAGCACCCTCGTAAATTTTTGGGCAAATCGAATGACGTTGTATTTTTTCACAACCAAAACCGAAACCCTAGGCCGAACAAAATGGTCGGATGCAAAGTGAAATTGTTTGGCTCGAAATTTTACGAGCTTGTGCAGAACTTCTGGGCAATCCTATCGGCAGGTGACACGAAGTGATTCGAGTTCGTTTGCCCCCCCATTTTTCTTTAACGAACGATAACTTTTTCTGAAAATAACAAGTGCCCCGATCCCGGCCAAAACGACTCGAATTACACTTCGACACCCGCTGACATGATCGCCACGATGCAGAGAGCACCCTCGTAAATTTTCGGGCAAATCGAATGACGTTGTATTTTTTCACAACCAGAACCGAAACCCTAGGCCGAACAAAATGGTCGGATGCAAAGTGAAATTGTTTGGCTCGAAATTTTACGAGCTTGTGCAGAACTTCTAGGCAATCATATCGGCAGGTGACACGAAGTGATTCGACTTCGTTTGCCCCCCCCATTTTTCTTTAACGAACGATAACTTTTTCTGAAAATAACAAGTGCCCCGATCTTGGCCGAAACGACTCGAATTACACTTCGACACGCGCTAACATGATCGCCACGATGCAGAGAGCACCCTCGTAAATTTTCGGGCAAATCGGACGACGTTGTATTTTTTCACAACCAGAACCGAAACCCTAGGCCGACCAAAATGGTTGGATGCGAACTGAAATTGTTTGGCCGAAATTTTACGAGCTTGTGCAGAACTTCTGGGCAATCATATCGGCAGGTGACACGAAGTGATTCGAGTTCGTTTGCCCCCCCATTTTTCTTTAACGAACGATAAGTTTTTATGAAAATAACAAGTGCCCCGATCCCGGCCGTAACGATTCGAATTACACTTCGACACCCGCTGACATGATCGCCACGATGCAGAGAGCACCCTCGTAAATTTTCGGGCAAATCGAATGATGTTGTATTTTTTCACAACCAGAACCGAAACCCTAGGCCGAACAAAATGGTCGGATGCAAAGTGAAATTGTTTGGCTCGAAATTTTACGAGCTTGCGCAGAACTTCTAGGCAATCATATCGGCAGGTGACACGAAGTGATTCGAGTTCGTTTGCCCCCCCCCCCATTTTTCTTTAACGAACGATAACTTTTTCTGAAAATAACAAGTGCCCCGATCTTGGCCGAAACGACTCGAATTACACTTCGACACGCGCTAACATGATCGCCACGATGCAGAGAGCACCCTCGTAAATTTTCGGGCAAATCGGACGACGTTGTATTTTTTCACAACCAGAACCGAAACCCTAGGCCGACCAAAATGGTCGGATGCGAACTGGAATTGTTTGGCCGAAATTTTACGAGCTTGTGCAGAACTTCTGGGCAATCATATCGGCAGGTGACACGAAGTGATTCGAGTTCGTTTGCCCCCCCCATTTTTCTTTAACGAACGATAACTTTTTCTGAAAATAACAAGTGCCCCGATCCCGGCCGAAACGATTCGAATTACACTTCGACACCCGCTGACATGATCGCCACGATGCAGAGAGCACCCTCGTAAATTTTCGGGCAAATCGAATGATGTTGTATTTTTTCACAACCAGAACCGAAACCCTAGGCCGAACAAAATGGTCGGATGCAAAGTGGAATTGTTTGGCTCAAAATTTTACGAGCTTGTGCAGAACTCCTAGGCAATCATATCGGCAGGTGACACGAAGTGATTCGAATTCGTTAGCCCCCCCCCCCTCCCATTTTCTTTAACGAACGATAACGTTTTGTGAAAATAACAAGTGCCCCGATCTTGGCCGAAACGACTCGAATTACACTTCGACACGCGCTAACATGATCGCCACGATGCAGAGAGCACCCTCGTAAATTTTCGGGCAAATCGGACGACGTTGTATTTTTTCACAACCAGAACCGAAACCCTAGGCCGAACAAAATGGTCGGATGCAAAGTGAAATTGTTTGGCTCGAAATTTTACGAGCTTGCGCAGAACTTCTAGGCAATCATATCGGCAGGTGACACGAAGTGATTCGAGTTCGTTTGCCCCCCCCCCCCCCCATTTTCTTTAACGAACGATAACGTTTTGTGAAAATAACAAGTGCCCCGATCTCGGCCGAAACGACTCGAATTACACTTCGACACGCGCTAACATGATCGCCACGATGCAGAGAGCACCCTCGTAAATTTTCGGGCAAATCGGACGACGTTGTATTTTTTCACAACCAGAACCGAAACCCTAGGCCGACCAAAATGGTCGGATGCGAACTGAAATTGTTTGGCTCGAAATTTTACGAGCTTGTGCAGAACTTCTGGGCAATCATATCGGCAGGTGAAACGAAGTGATTCGAGTTCGTTTGCCCCCCCATTTTTCTTTAACGAACGATAACTTTTTCTGAAAATAACAAGTGCCCCGATCCCGGCCGTAACGATTCGAATTACACTTCGACACCCGCTGACATGATCGCCACGATGCAGAGAGCACCCTCGTAAATTTTCGGGCAAATCGAATGATGTTGTATTTTTTCACAACCAGAACCGAAACCCTAGGCCGAACAAAATGGTCGGATGCAAAGTGGAATTGTTTGGCTCGAAATTTTACGAGCTTGCGCAGAACTTCTAGGCAATCATATCGGCAGGTGACACGAAATGATTCGAGTTCGTTTGCCCCCCCCCCCCATTTTCTTTAACGAACGATAACGTTTTGTGAAAATAACAAGTGCCCCGATCTTGGCCGAAACGACTCGAATTACACTTCGACACGCGCTAACATGATCGCCACGATGCAGAGAGCACCCTCGTAAATTTTCGGGCAAATCGGACGACGTTGTATTTTTTCACAACCAGAACCGAAACCCTAGGCCGACCAAAATGGTTGGATGCGAACTGAAATTGTTTGGCCGAAATTTTACGAGCTTGTGCAGAACTTCTGGGCAATCATATCGGCAGGTGACACGAAGTGATTCGAGTTCGTTTGCCCCCCCATTTTTCTTTAACGAACGATAAGTTTTTATGAAAATAACAAGTGCCCCGATCCCGGCCGTAACGATTCGAATTACACTTCGACACCCGCTGACATGATCGCCACGATGCAGAGAGCACCCTCGTAAATTTTCGGGCAAATCGAATGATGTTGTATTTTTTCACAACCAGAACCGAAACCCTAGGCCGAACAAAATGGTCGGATGCAAAGTGAAATTGTTTGGCTCGAAATTTTACGAGCTTGCGCAGAACTTCTAGGCAATCATATCGGCAGGTGACACGAAGTGATTCGAGTTCGTTTGCCCCCCCCCCCATTTTTCTTTAACGAACGATAACTTTTTCTGAAAATAACAAGTGCCCCGATCTTGGCCGAAACGACTCGAATTACACTTCGACACGCGCTAACATGATCGCCACGATGCAGAGAGCACCCTCGTAAATTTTCGGGCAAATCGGACGACGTTGTATTTTTTCACAACCAGAACCGAAACCCTAGGCCGACCAAAATGGTCGGATGCGAACTGGAATTGTTTGGCCGAAATTTTACGAGCTTGTGCAGAACTTCTGGGCAATCATATCGGCAGGTGACACGAAGTGATTCGAGTTCGTTTGCCCCCCCCATTTTTCTTTAACGAACGATAACTTTTTCTGAAAATAACAAGTGCCCCGATCCCGGCCGAAACGATTCGAATTACACTTCGACACCCGCTGACATGATCGCCACGATGCAGAGAGCACCCTCGTAAATTTTCGGGCAAATCGAATGATGTTGTATTTTTTCACAACCAGAACCGAAACCCTAGGCCGAACAAAATGGTCGGATGCAAAGTGGAATTGTTTGGCTCAAAATTTTACGAGCTTGTGCAGAACTCCTAGGCAATCATATCGGCAGGTGACACGAAGTGATTCGAATTCGTTAGCCCCCCCCCCCTCCCATTTTCTTTAACGAACGATAACGTTTTGTGAAAATAACAAGTGCCCCGATCTTGGCCGAAACGACTCGAATTACACTTCGACACGCGCTAACATGATCGCCACGATGCAGAGAGCACCCTCGTAAATTTTCGGGCAAATCGGACGACGTTGTATTTTTTCACAACCAGAACCGAAACCCTAGGCCGAACAAAATGGTCGGATGCAAAGTGAAATTGTTTGGCTCGAAATTTTACGAGCTTGCGCAGAACTTCTAGGCAATCATATCGGCAGGTGACACGAAGTGATTCGAGTTCGTTTGCCCCCCCCCCCCCCCATTTTCTTTAACGAACGATAACGTTTTGTGAAAATAACAAGTGCCCCGATCTCGGCCGAAACGACTCGAATTACACTTCGACACGCGCTAACATGATCGCCACGATGCAGAGAGCACCCTCGTAAATTTTCGGGCAAATCGGACGACGTTGTATTTTTTCACAACCAGAACCGAAACCCTAGGCCGACCAAAATGGTCGGATGCGAACTGAAATTGTTTGGCTCGAAATTTTACGAGCTTGTGCAGAACTTCTGGGCAATCATATCGGCAGGTGAAACGAAGTGATTCGAGTTCGTTTGCCCCCCCATTTTTCTTTAACGAACGATAACTTTTTCTGAAAATAACAAGTGCCCCGATCCCGGCCGTAACGATTCGAATTACACTTCGACACCCGCTGACATGATCGCCACGATGCAGAGAGCACCCTCGTAAATTTTCGGGCAAATCGAATGATGTTGTATTTTTTCACAACCAGAACCGAAACCCTAGGCCGAACAAAATGGTCGGATGCAAAGTGGAATTGTTTGGCTCGAAATTTTACGAGCTTGCGCAGAACTTCTAGGCAATCATATCGGCAGGTGACACGAAATGATTCGAGTTCGTTTGCCCCCCCCCCCCATTTTCTTTAACGAACGATAACGTTTTGTGAAAATAACAAGTGCCCCGATCTTGGCCGAAACGACTCGAATTACACTTCGACACGCGCTAACATGATCGCCACGATGCAGAGAGCACCCTCGTAAATTTTCGGGCAAATCGGACGACGTTGTATTTTTTCACAACCAGAACCGAAACCCTAGGCCGACCAAAATGGTTGGATGCGAACTGAAATTGTTTGGCCGAAATTTTACGAGCTTGTGCAGAACTTCTGGGCAATCATATCGGCAGGTGACACGAAGTGATTCGAGTTCGTTTGCCCCCCCATTTTTCTTTAACGAACGATAAGTTTTTATGAAAATAACAAGTGCCCCGATCCCGGCCGTAACGATTCGAATTACACTTCGACACCCGCTGACATGATCGCCACGATGCAGAGAGCACCCTCGTAAATTTTCGGGCAAATCGAATGATGTTGTATTTTTTCACAACCAGAACCGAAACCCTAGGCCGAACAAAATGGTCGGATGCAAAGTGAAATTGTTTGGCTCGAAATTTTACGAGCTTGCGCAGAACTTCTAGGCAATCATATCGGCAGGTGACACGAAGTGATTCGAGTTCGTTTGCCCCCCCCCCCCCATTTTTCTTTAACGAACGATAACTTTTTCTGAAAATAACAAGTGCCCCGATCTTGGCCGAAACGACTCGAATTACACTTCGACACGCGCTAACATGATCGCCACGATGCAGAGAGCACCCTCGTAAATTTTCGGGCAAATCGGACGACGTTGTATTTTTTCACAACCAGAACCGAAACCCTAGGCCGACCAAAATGGTCGGATGCGAACTGAAATTGTTTCGCTCGAAATTTTACGAGCTTGTGCAGAACTTCTGGGCAATCATATCGGCAGGTGACACGAAGTGATTCGAGTTCGTTTGCCCCCCCATTTTTCTTTAACGAACGATAACTTTTTCTGAAAATAACAAGTGCCCCGATCCCGGCCGTAACGATTCGAATTACACTTCGACACCCGCTGACATGATCGCCACGATGCAGAGAGCACCCTCGTAAATTTTCGGGCAAATCGAATGATGTTGTATTTTTTCACAACCAGAACCGAAACCCTAGGCCGAACAAAATGGTCGGATGCAAAGTGAAATTGTTTGGCTCGAAATTTTACGAGCTTGCGCAGAACTTCTAGGCAATCATATCGGCAGGTGACACGAAGTGATTCGAGTTCGTTTGCCCCCCCCCCCCCCATTTTCTTTAACGAACGATAACGTTTTGTGAAAATAACAAGTGCCCCGATCTCGGCCGAAACGACTCGAATTACACTTCGACACGCGCTAACATGATCGCCACGATGCAGAGAGCACCCTCGTAAATTTTCGGGCAAATCGAATGATGTTGTATTTTTTCACAACCAGAACCGAAACCCTAGGCCGAACAAAATGGTCGGATGCAAAGTGGAATTGTTTGGCTCGAAATTTTACGAGCTTGCGCAGAACTTCCAGGCAATCATATCGGCAGGTGACACGAAATGATTCGAGTTCGTTTGCCCCCCCCCCCCCCATTTTCTTTAACGAACGATAACGTTTTGTGAAAATAACAAGTGCCCCGATCTTGGCCGAAACGACTCGAATTACACTTCGACACGCGCTAACATGATCGCCACGATGCAGAGAGCACCCTCGTAAATTTTCGGGCAAATCGGACGACGTTGTATTTTTTGACAACCAGAACCGAAACCCTAGGCCGACCAAAATGGTCGGATGCGAACTGAAATTGTTTGGCTCGAAATTTTACGAGCTTGTGCAGAACTTCTGGGCAATCATATCGGCAGGTGACACGAAGTGATTCGAGTTCGTTTGCCCCCCCATTTTTCTTTAACGAACGATAACTTTTTCTGAAAATAACAAGTGCCCCGATCCCGGCCGTAACGATTCGAATTACACTTCGACACCCGCTGACATGGTCGCCACGATGCAGAGAGCACCCTCGTAAATTTTCGGGCAAATCGAATGATGTTGTATTTTTTCACAACCAGAACCGAAACCCTAGGCCGAACAAAATGGTCGGATGCAAAGTGGAATTGTTTGGCTCGAAATTTTACGAGCTTGCGCAGAACTTCTAGGCAATCATATCGGCAGGTGACACGAAATGATTCGAGTTCGTTTGCCCCCCCCCCCCCCATTTTCTTTAACGAACGATAACGTTTTGTGAAAATAACAAGTACCCCGATCTTGGCCGAAACGACTCGAATTACACTTCGACACGCGCTAACATGATCGCCACGATGCAGAGAGCACCCTCGTAAATTTTCGGGCAAATCGGACGACGTTGTATTTTTTCACAACCAGAACCGAAACCCTAGGCCGACCAAAATGGTCGGATGCGAACTGAAATTGTTTCGCTCGAAATTTTACGAGCTTGTGCAGAACTTCTGGGCAATCATATCGGCAGGTGACACGAAGTGATTCGAGTTCGTTTGCCCCCCCATTTTTCTTTAACGAACGATAACTTTTTCTGAAAATAACAAGTGCCCCGATCCCGGCCGTAACGATTCGAATTACACTTCGACACCCGCTGACATGATCGCCACGATGCAGAGAGCACCCTCGTAAATTTTCGGGCAAATCGAATGATGTTGTATTTTTTCACAACCAGAATCGAAACCCTAGGCCGAACAAAATGGTCGGATGCAAAGTGAAATTGTTTGGCTCGAAATTTTACGAGCTTGCGCAGAACTTCTAGGCAATCATATCGGCAGGTGACACGAAGTGATTCGAGTTCGTTTGCCCCCCCCCCCCCCCCCATTTTCTTTAACGAACGATAACGTTTTGTGAAAATAACAAGTGCCACGATCTCGGCCGAAACGACTCGAATTACACTTCGACACGCGCTAACATGATCGCCACGATGCAGAGAGCACCCTCGTAAATTTTCGGGCAAATCGAATGATGTTGTATTTTTTCACAACCAGAACCGAAACCCTAGGCCGAACAAAATGGTCGGATGCAAAGTGGAATTGTTTGGCTCGAAATTTTACGAGCTTGCGCAGAACTTCTAGGCAATCATATCGGCAGGTGACACGAAATGATTCGAGTTCGTTGGCCCCCCCCCCCCCCCATTTTCTTTAACGAACGATAACGTTTTGTGAAAATAACAAGTGCCCCGATCTTGGCCGAAACGACTCGAATTACACTTCGACACGCGCTAACATGATCGCCACGATGCAGAGAGCACCCTCCTAAATTTTCGGGCAAATCGGACGACGTTGTATTTTTTCACAACCAGAACCGAAACCCTAGGCCGACCAAAATGGTCGGATGCGAACTGAAATTGTTTCGCTCGAAATTTTACGAGCTTGTGCAGAACTTCTGGGCAATCATATCGGCAGGTGACACGAAGTGATTCGACTTCGTTTGCCCCCCCCATTTTTCTTTAACGAACGATAACTTTTTCTGAAAATAACAAGTGCCCCGATCCCGGCCGTAACGATTCGAATTACACTTCGACACCCGCTGACATGATCGCCACGATGCAGAGAGCACCCTCGTAAATTTTTGTGCAAATCGAATGATGTTGTATTTTTTCACAACCAGAACCGAAACCCTAGGCCGAACAAAATGGTCGGATGCAAAGTGAAATTGTTTGGCTCGAAATTTTACGAGCTTGTGCAGAACTTCTAGGCAATCATATCGGCAGGTGACACGAAGTGATTCGAGTTCGTTTGCCCCCCCCCCCCCCATTTTCTTTAACGAACGATAACGTTTTGTGAAAATAACAAGTGCCCCGATCTTGGCCGAAACGACTCGAATTACACTTCGACACGCGCTAACATGATCGCCACGATGCAGAGAGCACCCTCGTAAATTTTCGGGCAAATCGGACGACGTTGTATTTTTTCACAACCAGAACCGAAACCTTAGGCCGACCAAAATGGTCGGATGCGAACTGGAATCGTTTGGCCGAAATTTTACGAGCTTGTGCAGAACTTCTGGGCAATCATATCGGCAGGTGACACGAGGTGATTCGAGTTCGTTTGCCCCCCCCATTTTTCTTTAACGAACGATAAGTTTTTCTGAAAATAACAAGTGCCCCGATCCCGGCCAGAACGACTCGAATTACACTTCGACACCCGCTGACATGATCGCCACGATGCAGAGAGCACCCTCGTAAATTTTTGGGCAAATCGAATGACGTTGTATTTTTCACAACCAGAACCGAAACCCTAGGCCGAACAAAATGGTCGGATGCAAAGTGAAATTGTTTGGCTCGAAATTTTACGAGCTTGTGTAGAACTTCTGGGCAATCCTATCGGCAGGTGACACGAAGTGATTCGAGTTCGTTTGCCCCCCCATTTTTCTTTAACGAACGATAACTTTTTCTGAAAATAACAAGTGCCCCGATCCCGGCCGAAACGATTCTAATTACACTTCGAGAACCGCTGACATGATCGCCACGATGCAGAGAGCACCCTCGTAAATTTTCAGGCAAATCGAATGATGTTGTATTTTTTCACAACCAGAACCGAAAACCTAGGCCGAACAAAATGGTCGGATGCAAAGTGAAATTGTTTGGCTCGAAATTTTACGAGCTTGTGCAGAACTTCTAGGCAATCATATCGGCAGGTGACACGAAGTGATTCGAGTTCGTTTGCCCCCCCCCCCCCCCATTTTCTTTAACGAACGATAACGTTTTGTGAAAATAACAAGTGCCCCGATCTCGGCCGAAACGACTCGAATTACACTTCGACACGCGCTAACATGATCGCCACGATGCAGAGAGCACCCTCGTAAATTTTCGGGCAAATCGAATGACGTTGTATTTTTCACAACCAGAACCGAAACCCTAGGCCGAACAAAATGGTCGGATGCAAAGTGAAATTGTTTGGCACGAAATTTTACGAGCTTGTGCAGAACTTCTGGGCAATCATATCGGCAGGTGACACGAACTGATTCGAGTTCGTTTGCCCCCCCATTTTTCTTTAACGAACGATAACTTTTTCTAAAAATAACAAGGGCCCCGATCCCGGCCGAAACGACTCGAATTACACTTCGACACGCGCTAACATGATCGCCACGATGCAGAGAGCACCCTCGTATATTTTTCGGGCAAATCGGACGACGTTGTATTTTTTCACAACCAGAACCGAAACCCTAGGCCGAACAAAATGGTCGGATGCAAACTGAAATTGTTTGGCTCGAAATTTTACGAGCTTGTGCAGAACTTCTGGGCAATCATATCGGCAGGTGACATGAAGTGATTCGAGTTCGTTTGCCCCCCCATTTTTCTTTAACGAACGATAACTTTTTCTGAAAATAACAAGGGCCCCGATCCCGGCCGAAACGACTCGAATTACACTTCGACACCCGCTGACATGATCGCCACGATGCAGAGAGCACCCTCGTAAATTTTTGGGCAAATCGAATGACGTTGTATTTTTCACAACCAGAACCGAAACCCTAGGCCGAACAAAATGGTCGGATGCAAAGTGAAATTGTTTGGCTCGAAATTTTACGAGCTTGTGCAGAACTTCTGGGCAATCCTATCGGCAGGTGACACGAAGTGATTCGAGTTCGTTTGCCCCCCCATTTTTCTTTAACGAACGATAACTTTTTTTGAAAATAACAAGTGCCCCGATCCCGGCCGAAACGATTCTAATTACACTTCGAGAACCGCTGACATGATCGCCACGATGCAGAGAGCACCCTCGTAAATTTTCAGGCAAATCGAATGATGTTGTATTTTTTCACAACCAGAACCGAAAACCTAGGCCGAACAAAATGGTCGGATGCAAAGTGAAATTGTTTGGCTCGAAATTTTACGAGCTTGTGCAGAACTTCTAGGCAATCATATCGGCAGGTGACACGAAGTGATTCGAGTTCGTTTGCCCCCCCCCCCCATTTTCTTTAACGAACGATAACGTTTTGTGAAAATAACAAGTGCCCCGATCTCGGCCGAAACGACTCGAATTACACTTCGACACGCGCTAACATGATCGCCACGATGCAGAGAGCACCCTCGTAAATTTTCGGGCAAATCGAATGACGTTGTCGGATGCGAACTGAAATTGTTTGGCCAAAATCGAATGACGTTGTATTTTTTCACAACCAGAACCGAAACCCTAGGCCGACCAAAATGGTCGGATGCGAACTGAAATTGTTTGGCCAAAATTTTACGAGCTTGTGCAGAACTTCTGGGCAATCATATCGGCAGGTGACACGAAGTGATTCGAGTTCGTTTGCCCCCCCATTTTTCTTTAACGAATGATAACTTTTTCTGAAAATAACAAGTGCCCCGATCCCGGCCGAAACGATTCGAATTACACTTCGACACCCGCTGACATGATCGCCACGATGCAGAGAGCACCCTCGTAAATTTTCGGGTAAATCGAATGATGTTGTATTTTTTCACAACCAGAACCGAAACCCTAGGCCGAACAAAATGGTCGGATGCAAAGTGAAATTGTTTGGCTCGAAATTTTACGAGCTTGTGCAGAACTTCTAGGCAATCATATCGGCAGGTGACACGAAGTGATTCGAGTTCGTTTGCCCCCCCCCCCCCCCCATTTTCTTTAACGAACGATAACGTTTTGTGAAAATAACAAGTGCCCCGATCTCGGCCGAAACGACTCGAATTACACTACGACACGCGCTAACATGATCGCCACGATGCAGAGAGCACCCTCGTAAATTTTCGGGCAAATCGAATGACGTTGTCGGATGCGAACTGAAATTGTTTGGCCAAAATCGAATGACGTTGTATTTTTTCACAACCAGAACCGAAACCCTAGGCCGACCAAAATGGTCGGATGCGAACTGAAATTGTTTGGCCAAAATTTTACGAGCTTGTGCAGAACTTCTGGGCAATCATATCGGCAGGTGACACGAAGTGATTCGAGTTCGTTTGCCCCCCCCATTTTTCTTTAACGAATGATAACTTTTTCTGAAAATAACAAGTGCCCCGATCCCGGCCGAAACGATTCGAAATACACTTCGACACCCGCTGACATGATCGCCACGATGCAGAGAGCACCCTCGTAAATTTTCGGGCAAATCGAATGATGTTGTATTTTTTCACAACCAGAACCGAAACCCTAGGCCGAACAAAATGGTCGGATGCAAAGTGAAATTGTTTGGCTCGAAATTTTACGAGCTTGTGCAGAACTTCTAGGCAATCATATCGGCAGGTGACACGAAGTGATTCGAGTTCGTTTGCCCCCCCCCCCCCCCCCCATTTTCTTTAACGAACGATAACGTTTTGTGAAAATAACAAGTGCCCCGATCTCGGCCGCAACGACTCGAATTACACTTCGACACGCGCTAACATGATCGCCACGATGCAGAGAGCACCCTCGTAAATTTTCGGGCAAATCGAATGACGTTGTATTTTTCACAACCAGAACCAAAACCCTAGGCCGAACAAAATGGTCGGATGCAAAGTGAAATTGTTTGGCACGAAATTTTACGAGCTTGTGCAGAACTTCTGGGCAATCATATCGGCAGGTGACACGAACTGATTCGAGTTCGTTTGCCCCCCCATTTTTCTTTAACGAACGATAACTTTTTCTAAAAATAACAAGGGCCCCGATCCCGGCCGAAACGACTCGAATTACACTTCGACACGCGCTAACATGATCGCCACGATGCAGAGAGCACCCTCGTATATTTTTCGGGCAAATCGGACGACGTTGTATTTTTTCACAACCAGAACCGAAACCCTAGGCCGAACAAAATGGTCGGATGCGAACTGAAATTGTTTGGCTCGAAATTTTACGAGCTTGTGCAGAACTTCTAGGCAATCATATCGGCAGGTGACACGAAGTGATTCGAGTTCGTTTGCCCCCCTCCCCCCCCCCATTTTCTTTAACGAACGATAACGTTTTGTGAAAATAACAAGTGCCCCGATCCCCGCCGAAACGACTCGAATTACACTTCGACACCCGCTGACATGATCGCCACGATGCAGAGAGCACCCTCATTAATTTTCGGGCAAATCGAATGACGTTGTATTTTTTCACAACCAGAACCGAAACTCTAGGCCGAACAAAATGGTCGGATGCAAAGTGAAATTGTTTGGCTCGGAATTTTACGAGCTTGTGCAGAACTTCTGGGCAATCATATCGGCAGGTGACACGAAGTGATTCGAGTTTGTTTGCCCCCCCCCATTTTTCTTTAACGAACGATAACTTTTTCTAAAAATAACAAGTGCCCCGATCTTGGCCGAAACGACTCGAATTACACTTCGACACGCGCTGACATGATCGCCACGATGCAGAGAGCACCCTCGTAAATTATCGGGCAAATCTGACGACGTTGTATTTTTTCACAACCAGAACCGAAACCCTAGGCCGAACAAAATGGTCGGATGCGAACTGAAATTGTTTGGCTCGAAATTTTACGAGCTTGTGCAGAACTTCTGGGCAATCATATCGGCAGGTGACACGAAGTGATTCGAGTTCGTTTGCCCCCCCCATTTTTCTTTAACGAACGATAACTTTTTCTGAAAATAACAAGTGCCCCGATCCCGGCCGAAACGATTCGAATTACACTTCGACACCCGCTGACATGATCGCCACGATGCAGAGAGCACCCTCGTAAATTTTCGGGCAAATCGAATGATGTTGTATTTTTTCACAACCAGAACCGAAACCCTAGGCCGAACAAAATGGTCGGATGCAAAGTGAAATTGTTTGGCTCGAAATTTTACGAGCTTGTGCAGAACTTCTAGGCAATCATATCGGCAGGTGACACGAAGTGATTCGAGTTCGTTTGCCCCCCCCCCCCCCCCATTTTCTTTAACGAACGATAACGTTTTGTGAAAATAACAAGTGCCCCGATCTTGGCCGAAACGACTCGAATTACACTTCGACACGCGCTAACATGATCGCCACGATGCAGAGAGCATCCTCGTAAATTTTCGGGCAAATCGGACGACGTTGTATTTTTTCACAACCAGAACCGAAACCCTAGGCCGACCAAAATGGTCGGATGCGAACTGAAATTGTTTGGCTCGAAATTTTACGAGCTTGTGCAGAACTTCTGGGCAATCATATCGGCAGGTGACACGAAGTGATTCGAGTTCGTTTGCCCCCCCCATTTTTCTTTAGCGAACGATAACTTTTTCTAAAAATAACAAGTGCCCCGATCTTGGCCGAAACGACTCGAATTCCACTTCGACACCCGCTGACATGATCGCCACGATGCAGAGAGCACCCTCATAAATTTTCGGGCAAATCGGCCGACGTTGTATTTTTTAACAAACAGGACCGAAACCCTAGGCCGAACAAAATGGTCGGATGCGAAGTGAAATTGTTTGGCTCGAAATTTTACGAGCTTGTGCAGAACTTCTAGGCAATCATATCGGCAGGTGACATGAAGTGATTCGAGTTCGTTTGCCCCCCCATTTTTCTTTAACGAATGATAACTTTTTCTGAAAATAACAAGTGCCCCCATCCCGGCCGAAACGACTCGAATTACACTTCGACACCCGCAGACATGATCGCCACGATGCAGAGAGCACCCTCGTAAATTTTCGGGCAAATCTGACGACGTTGTATTTTTTCACAACCAGAACCGAAAGCCTAGGCCGAACAAAATGGTCGGATGCGAACTGAAATTGTTTGGCTCGAAATTTTACGAGCTTGTGCAGAACTTCTGGGCAATCATATCGGCAGGTGACACGAAGTGATTCGAGTTCGTTTGCCCCCCCCATATTTCTTTAACGAACGATAACTTTTTCTGAAAATAACGAGTGCCCCGATCCCGCCCGAAACGATTCGAATTACACTTCGACACCCGCTGACATGATCGCCACGATGCAGAGAGCACCCTCGTAAATTTTCGGGCAAATCGAATGATGTTGTATTTTTTCACAACCAGAACCGAAACCCTAGGCCGAACAAAATGGTCGGATGCAAAGTGAAATTGTTTGGCTCGAAATTTTACGAGCTTGTGCAGAACTTCTAGGCAATCATATCGGCAGGTGACACGAAGTGATTCGAGTTCGTTTGCCCCCCCCCCCCCATTTTCTTTAACGAACGATAACGTTTTGTGAAAATAACAAGTGCCCCGATCTTGGCCGAAACGACTCGAATTACACTTCGACACGCGCTAACATGATCGCCACGATGCAGAGAGCACCCTCGTAAATTTTCGGGCAAATCGAACGACGTTGTATTTTTTCACAACCAGAACCGAAACCCTAGGCCGACCAACATGGTCGGATGCGAACTGAAATTGTTTGGCTCGAAATTTTACGAGCTAGTGCAGAACTTCTGGGCAATCATATCGGCAGGTGACACGAAGTGATTCGAGTTCGTTTGCCCCCCCATTTTTCTTTAACGAACGATAACTTTTTCTAAAAATCACAAGTGCCCCGATCTTGGCCGAAACGACTCGAATTCCACTTCGACACCCGCTGACATGATCGCCACGATGCAGAGAGCACCCTCGTAAATTTTCGGGCAAATCGGACGACGTTGTATTTTTTCACAACCAGAACCGAAACCCTAGGCCGACCAAAATGGTCGGATGCGAACTGAAATTGTTTGGCTCGAAATTTTACGAGCTTGTGCAGAACTTCTGGGCAATCATATCGGCAGGTGACACGAAGTGATTCGAGTTCGTTTGCCCCCCCCCATTTTTCTTTAACGAACGATAACTTTTTCTAAAAATAACAAGTGCCCCGATCTTGGCCGAAACGACTCGAATTCCACTTCGACACCCGCTGACATGATCGCCACGATGCAGAGAGCACCCTCATAAATTTTCGGGCAAATCGGCCGACGTTGTATTTTTTAACAAACAGGACCGAAACCCTAGGCCGAACAAAATGGTCGGATGCGAACTGAAATTGTTTGGCTCGAAATTTTACGAGCTTGTGCAGAACTTCTGGGCAATCATATCGGCAGGTAACACGAAGTGATTCGAGTTCGTTTGCCCCCCCATTTTTCTTTAACGAACGATAACTTTTTCTAAAAATAACAAGTGCCCCGATCTTGGCCGAAACGACTCGAATTACACTTCGACACGCGCTGACATGATCGCCACGATGCAGAGAGCACCCTCGTAAATTTTCGGGCAAATCGGACGACGTTGTATTTTTCCACAACCAGAACCGAAACCCTAGGCCGAACAAAATGGTCGGATGCGAACTGAAATTGTTTGGCTCGAAATTTTACGAGCTTGTGCAGAACTTCTGGGCAATCATATCGGCAGGTGACACGAAGTGATTCGAGTTCGTTTGCCCCCCCATTTTTCTTTAACGAACGATAACTTTCTCTAAAAATAACAAGTGCCCCGATCTTGGCCGAAACGACTCGAATTCCACTTCGACACCCGCTGACATGATCGCCACGATGCAGAGAGCACCCTCATAAATTTTCGGGCAAATCGGCCGACGTTGTATTTTTTAACAAACAGGACCGAAACCCTAGGCCGAACAAAATGGTCGGATGCGAACTGAAATTGTTTGGCTCGAAATTTTACGAGCTTGTGTAGAACTTCTGGGCAATCATATCGGCAGGTGACACGAAGTGATTCGAGTTCGTTTGCCCCCCCATTTTTCTTTAACGAACGATAACTTTTTCTAAAAATAACAAGTGCCCCGATCTTGGCCGAAACGACTCGAATTACACTTCGACACGCGCTGACATGATCGCCACGATGCAGAGAGCACCCTCGTAAATTTTCGGGCAAATCGGACGACGTTGTATTTTTCCACAACCAGAACCGAAACCCTAGGCCGAACAAAATGGTCGGATGCGAACTGAAATTGTTTGGCTCGAAATTTTACGAGCTTGTGCAGAACTTCTGGGCAATCATATCGGCAGGTAACACGAAGTGATTCGAGTTCGTTTGCCCCCCCATTTTTCTTTAACGAACGATAACTTTCTCTAAAAATAACAAGTGCCCCGATCTTGGCCGAAACGACTCGAATTCCACTTCGACACCCGCTGACATGATCGCCACGATGCAGAGAGCACCCTCATAAATTTTCGGGCAAATCGGCCGACGTTGTATTTTTTAACAAACAGGACCGAAACCCTAGGCCGAACAAAATGGTCGGATGCAAAGTGAAATTGTTTGGCTCAAAATTTTACGAGCTTGTGCAGAACTTCTAGGCAATCATATCGGCAGGTGACACGAAGTGATTCGAGTTCGTTTGCCCCCCCCCCCCCCCCATTTTCTTTAACGAACGATAACGTTTTGTGAAAATAACAAGTGCCCCGATCTTGGCCGAAACGACTCGAATTACACTTCGACACGCGCTAACATGATCGCCACGATGCAGAGAGCACCCTCGTAAATTTTCGGGCAAATCGGACGACGTTGTATTTTTTCACAACCAGAACCGAAACCCTAGGCCGACCAAAATGGTCGGATGCGAACTGAAATTGTTTGGCTCGAAATTTTACGAGCTTGTGCAGAACTTCTGGGCAATCATATCGGCAGGTGACACGAAGTGATTCGAGTTCGTTTGCCCCCCCCCCCATTTTTCTTTAACGAACGATAACTTTTTCTAAAAATAACAAGTGCCCCGATCTTGGCCGAAACGACTCGAATTCCACTTCGACACCCGCTGACATGATCGCCACGATGCAGAGAGCACCCTCATAAATTTTCGGGCAAATCGGCCGACGTTGTATTTTTTAACAAACAGGACCGAAACCCTAGGCCGAACAAAATGGTCGGATGCGAAGTGAAATTGTTTGGCTCGAAATTTTACGAGCTTGTGCAGAACTTCTAGGCAATCATATCGGCAGGTGACACGAAGTGATTCGAGTTCGTTTGCCCCCCCCCCCCCCCCCATTTTCTTTAACGAACGATAACGTTTTGTGAAAATAACAAGTGCCCCGATCTTGGCCGAAACGACTCGAATTACACTTCGACACGCGCTAACATGATCGCCACGATGCAGAGAGCACCCTCGTAAATTTTCGGGCAAATCGGACGACGTTGTATTTTTTCACAACCAGAACCGAAACCCTAGGCCGACCAAAATGGTCGGATGCGAACTGAAATTGTTTGGCTCGAAATTTTACGAGCTTGTGCAGAACTTCTGGGCAATCATATCGGCAGGTGACACGAAGTGATTCGAGTTCGTTTGCCCCCCCCATTTTTCTTTAACGAACGATAACTTTTTCTAAAAATAACAAGTGCCCCGATCTTGGCCGAAACGACTCGAATTCCACTTCGACACCCGCTGACATGATCGCCACGATGCAGAGAGCACCCTCATAAATTTTCGGGCAAATCGGCCGACGTTGTATTTTTTAACAAACAGGACCGAAACCCTAGGCCGAACAAAATGGTCGGATGCGAAGTGAAATTGTTTGGCTCGAAATTTTACGAGCTTGTGCAGAACTTCTAGGCAATCATATCGGCAGGTGACATGAAGTGATTCGAGTTCGTTTGCCCCCCCATTTTTCTTTAACGAATGATAACTTTTTCTGAAAATAACAAGTGCCCCCATCCCGGCCGAAACGACTCGAATTACACTTCGACACCCGCAGACATGATCGCCACGATGCAGAGAGCACCCTCGTAAATTTTCGGGCAAATCTGACGACGTTGTATTTTTTCACAACCAGAACCGAAAGCCTAGGCCGAACAAAATGGTCGGATGCGAACTGAAATTGTTTGGCTCGAAATTTTACGAGCTTGTGCAGAACTTCTGGGCAATCATATCGGCAGGTGACACGAAGTTATTCGAGTTCGTTTGCCCCCCCCATTTTTCTTTAACGAACGATAACTTTCTTTAAAAATAACTAGTGCCCCGATCTTGGCCGAAACGACTCGAATTCCACTTCGACACCCGCTGACATGATCGCCACGATGCAGAGAGCACCCTCATAAATTTTCGGGCAAATCGGCCGACGTTGTATTTTTTAACAAACAGGACCGAAACCCTAGGCCGAACAAAATGGTCGGATGCGAAGTGAAATTGTTTGGCTCGAAATTTTACGAGCTTGTGCAGAACTTCTAGGCAATCATATCGGCAGGTGACATGAAGTGATTCGAGTTCGTTTGCCCCCCCATTTTTCTTTAACGAATGATAACTTTTTCTGAAAATAACAAGTGCCCCCATCCCGGCCGAAACGACTCGAATTACACTTCGACACCCGCAGACATGATCGCCACGATGCAGAGAGCACCCTCGTAAATTTTCGGGCAAATCTGACGACGTTGTATTTTTTCACAACCAGAACCGAAAGCCTAGGCCGAACAAAATGGTCGGATGCGAACTGAAATTGTTTGGCTCGAAATTTTACGAGCTTGTGCAGAACTTCTGGGCAATCATATCGGCAGGTGACACGAAGTGATTCGAGTTCGTTTGCCCCCCCCATTTTTCTTTAACGAACGATAACTTTTTCTGAAAATAACAAGTGCCCCGATCCCGCCCGAAACGATTCGAATTACACTTCGACACCCGCTGACATGATCGCCACGATGCAGAGAGCACCCTCGTAAATTTTCGGGCAAATCGAATGATTTGTATTTTTTCACAACCAGAACCGAAACCCTAGGCCGAACAAAATGGTCGGATGCAAAGTGAAATTGTTTGGCTCGAAATTTTACGAGCTTGTGCAGAACTTCTAGGCAATCATATCGGCAGGTGACACGAAGTGATTCGAGTTCGTTTGCCCCCCCCCCCCATTTTCTTTAACGAACGATAACGTTTTGTGAAAATGACAAGTGCCCCGATCTTGGCCGAAACGACTCGAATTACACTTCGACACGCGCTAACATGATCGCCACGATGCAGAGAGCACCCTCGTAAATTTTCGGGCAAATCGAACGACGTTGTATTTTTTCACAACCAGAACCGAAACCCTAGGCCGACCAACATGGTCGGATGCGAACTGAAATTGTTTGGCTCGAAATTTTACGAGCTAGTGCAGAACTTCTGGGCAATCATATCGGCAGGTGACACGAAGTGATTCGAGTTCGTTTGCCCCCCCATTTTTCTTTAACGAACGATAACTTTTTCTAAAAATCACAAGTGCCCCGATCTTGGCCGAAACGACTCGAATTCCACTTCGACACCCGCTGACATGATCGCCACGATGCAGAGAGCACCCTCGTAAATTTTCGGGCAAATCGGACGACGTTGTATTTTTTCACAACCAGAACCGAAACCCTAGGCCGACCAAAATGGTCGGATGCGAACTGAAATTGTTTGGCTTGAAATTTTACGAGCTTGTGCAGAACTTCTGGGCAATCATATCTGCAGGTGACACGAAGTGATTCGAGTTCGTTTGCCCCCCCCATTTTTCTTTAACGAACGATAACTTTTTCTAAAAATAACAAGTGCCCCGATCTTGGCCGAAACGACTCGAATTCCACTTCGACACCCGCTGACATGATCGCCACGATGCAGAGAGCACCCTCATAAATTTTCGGGCAAATCGGCCGACGTTGTATTTTTTAACAAACAGGACCGAAACCCTAGGCCGAACAAAATGGTCGGATGCGAACTGAAATTGTTTGGCTCGAAATTTTACGAGCTTGTGCAGAACTTCTGGGCAATCATATCGGCAGGTAACACGAAGTGATTCGAGTTCGTTTGCCCCCCCATTTTTCTTTAACGAACGATAACTTTTTTCTAAAAATAACAAGTGCCCCGATCTTGACCGAAACGACTCGAATTACACTTCGACACGCGCTGACATGATCGCCACGATGCAGAGAGCACCCTCGTAAATTTTCGGGCAAATCGGACGACGTTGTATTTTTCCACAACCAGAACCGAAACCCTAGGCCGAACAAAATGGTCGGACGCGAACTGAAATTGTTTGGCTCGAAATTTTACGAGCTTGTGCAGAACTTCTGGGCAATCTTATCGGCAGGTAACACGAAGTGATTCGAGTTCGTTTGCCCCCCCATTTTTCTTTAACGAACGATAACTTTCTCTAAAAATAACAAGTGCCCCGATCTTGGCCGAAACGACTCGAATTCCACTTCGACACCCGCTGACATGATCGCCACGATGCAGAGAGCACCCTCATAAATTTTCGGGCAAATCGGCCGACGTTGTATTTTTTAACAAACAGGACCGAAACCCTAGGCCGAACAAAATGGTCGGATGCAAAGTGAAATTGTTTGGCTCAAAATTTTACGAGCTTGTGCAGAACTTCTAGGCAATCATATCGGCAGGTGACACGAAGTGATTCGAGTTCGTTTGCCCCCCCCCCCCCCCATTTTCTTTAACGAACGATAACGTTTTGTGAAAATAACAAGTGCCCCGATCTTGGCCGAAACGACTCGAATTACACTTCGACACGCGCTAACATGATCGCCACGATGCAGAGAGCACCCTCGTAAATTTTCGGGCAAATCGGACGACGTTGTATTTTTTCACAACCAGAACCGAAACCCTAGGTCGACCAAAATGGTCGGATGCGAACTGAAATTGTTTGGCTCGAAATTTTACGAGCTTGTGCAGAACTTCTGGGCAATCATATCGGCAGGTGACACGAAGTGATTCGAGTTCGTTTGCCCCCCCCCATTTTTCTTTAACGAACGATAACTTTTTCTAAAAATAACAAGTGCCCCGATCTTGGCCGAAACGACTCGAATTCCACTTCGACACCCGCTGACATGATCGCCACGATGCAGAGAGCACCCTCATAAATTTTCGGGCAAATCGGCCGACGTTGTATTTTTTAACAAACAGGACCGAAACCTTAGGCCGAACAAAATGGTCGGATGCGAAGTGAAATTGTTTGGCTCGAAATTTTACGAGCTTGTGCAGAACTTCTAGGCAATCATATCGGCAGGTGACATGAAGTGATTCGAGTTCGTTTGCCCCCCCATTTTTCTTTAACGAATGATAACTTTTTCTGAAAATAACAAGTGCCCCCATCCCGGCCGAAACGACTCGAATTACACTTCGACACCCGCAGACATGATCGCCACGATGCAGAGAGCACCCTCGTAAATTTTCGGGCAAATCTGACGACGTTGTATTTTTTCACAACCAGAACCGAAAGCCTAGGCCGAACAAAATGGTCGGATGCGAACTGAAATTGTTTGGCTCGAAATTTTACGAGCTTGTTCAGAACTTCTGGGCAATCATATCGGCAGGTGACACGAAGTGATTCGAGTTCGTTTGCCCCCCCCATTTTTCTTTAACGAACGATAACTTTTTCTGAAAATAACAAGTGCCCCGATCCCGCCCGAAACGATTCGAATTACACTTCGACACCCGCTGACATGATCGCCACGATGCAGAGAGCACCCTCGTAAATTTTCGGGCAAATCGAATGATGTTGTATTTTTTCACAACCAGAACCGAAACCCTAGGCCGAACAAAATGGTCGGATGCAAAGTGAAATTGTTTGGCTCGAAATTTTACGAGCTTGTGCAGAACTTCTAGGCAATCATATCGGCAGGTGACACGAAGTGATTCGAGTTTGTTTGCCCCCCCCCCCCCCCATTTTCTTTAACGAACGATAACGTTTTGTGAAAATAACGAGTGCCCCGATCTTGGCCGAAACGACTCGAATTACACTTCGACACGCGCTAACATGATCGCCACGATGCAGAGAGCACCCTCGTAAATTTTCGGGCAAATCGAACGACGTTGTATTTTTTCACGACCAGAACCGAAACCCTAGGCCGACCAACATGGTCGGATGCGAACTGAAATTGTTTGGCTCGAAATTTTACGAGCTAGTGCAGAACTTCTGGGCAATCATATCGGCAGGTGACACGAAGTGATTCGAGTTCGTTTGCCCCCCCATTTTTCTTTAACGAACGATAACTTTTTCTAAAAATAACAAGTGCCCCGATCTTGGCCGAAACGACTCGAATTCCACTTCGACACCCGCTGACATGATCGCCACGATGCAGAGAGCACCCTCATAAATTTTCGGGCAAATCGGCCGACGTTGTATTTTTTAACAAACAGGACCGAAACCTTAGGCCGAACAAAATGGTCGGATGCGAAGTGAAATTGTTTGGCTCGAAATTTTACGAGCTTGTGCAGAACTTCTAGGCAATCATATCGGCAGGTGACATGAAGTGATTCGAGTTCGTTTGCCCCCCCATTTTTCTTTAACGAATGATAACTTTTTCTGAAAATAACAAGTGCCCCCATCCCGGCCGAAACGACTCGAATTACACTTCGACACCCGCAGACATGATCGCCACGATGCAGAGAGCACCCTCGTAAATTTTCGGGCAAATCTGACGACGTTGTATTTTTTCACAACCAGAACCGAAAGCCTAGGCCGAACAAAATGGTCGGATGCGAACTGAAATTGTTTGGCTCGAAATTTTACGAGCTTGTTCAGAACTTCTGGGCAATCATATCGGCAGGTGACACGAAGTGATTCGAGTTCGTTTGCCCCCCCCATTTTTCTTTAACGAACGATAACTTTTTCTGAAAATAACAAGTGCCCCGATCCCGCCCGAAACGATTCGAATTACACTTCGACACCCGCTGACATGATCGCCACGATGCAGAGAGCACCCTCGTAAATTTTCGGGCAAATCGAATGATGTTGTATTTTTTCACAACCAGAACCGAAACCCTAGGCCGAACAAAATGGTCGGATGCAAAGTGAAATTGTTTGGCTCGAAATTTTACGAGCTTGTGCAGAACTTCTAGGCAATCATATCGGCAGGTGACACGAAGTGATTCGAGTTTGTTTGCCCCCCCCCCCCCCATTTTCTTTAACGAACGATAACGTTTTGTGAAAATAACAAGTGCCCCGATCTTGGCCGAAACGACTCGAATTACACTTCGACACGCGCTAACATGATCGCCACGATGCAGAGAGCACCCTCGTAAATTTTCGGGCAAATCGAACGACGTTGTATTTTTTCACGACCAGAACCGAAACCCTAGGCCGACCAACATGGTCGGATGCGAACTGAAATTGTTTGGCTCGAAATTTTACGAGCTAGTGCAGAACTTCTGGGCAATCATATCGGCAGGTGACACGAAGTGATTCGAGTTCGTTTGCCCCCCCATTTTTCTTTAACGAACGATAACTTTTTCTAAAAATCACAAGTGCCCCGATCTTGGCCGAAACGACTCGAATTTCACTTCGACACCCGCTGACATGATCGCCACGATGCAGAGAGCACCCTCGTAAATTTTCGGGCTAATCGGCCGACGTTGTATTTTTTCACAAACAGGACCGAAACCCTAGGCCGAACAAAATGGTCGGATACGAAGTGAAATTGTTTGGCTCGAAATTTTACGAGCTTGTGCAGAACTTCTGGGCAATCATATCGGCCGGTGACATGAAGTGATTCGAGTTCGTTTGCCCCCCCATTTTTCTTTAACGAATGATAACTTTTTCTGAAAATAACAAGTGCCCCCATCCCGGCCGAAACGACTCGAATTACACTTCGACACCCGCAGACATGATCGCCACGATGCAGAGAGCACCCTCGTAAATTTTCGGGCAAATCGGACGACGTTCTATTTTTTCACAACCAGAACCGAAACCCTAGGCCGACCAAAATGGTCGGATGCGAACTGAAATTGTTTGGCTCGAAATTTTACGAGCTTGTGCAGAACTTCTGGGCAATCATATCGGCAGGTGACACGAAGTGATTCGAGTTCGTTTGCCCCCCCAATTTTTCTTTAACGAACGATAACTTTTTCTAAAAATAACCAGTGCCCCGATCTTGGCCGAAACGACTCGAATTCCACTTCGACACGCGCTGACATGATCGCCACGATGCAGAGAGCACCCTCGTAAATTTTCGGGCAAATCGGACGACGTTGTATTTTTCCACAACCAGAACCGAAACCCTAGGCCGAACAAAATGGTCGGATGCGAACTGAAATTGTTTGGCTCGAAATTTTACGAGCTTGTGCAGAACTTCTGGGCAATCATATCGGCAGGTAACACGAAGTGATTCGAGTTCGTTTGCCCCCCCATTTTTCTTTAACGAAAGATAACTTTCTCTAAAAATAACAAGTGCCCCGATCTTGGCCGAAACGACTCGAATTCCACTTCGACACCCGCTGACATGATCGCCACGATGCAGAGAGCACCCTCATAAATTTTCGGGCAAATCGGCCGACGTTGTATTTTTTAACAAACAGGACCGAAACCCTAGGCCGAACAAAATGGTCGGATGCGAACTGAAATTGTTTGGCTCGAAATTTTACGAGCTTGTGCAGAACTTCTGGGCAATCATATCGGATGGTGACACGAAGTGATTCGAGTTCGTTTGCCCCCCCATTTTTCTTTAACGAACGATAACGTTTTGTGAAAATAACAAGTGCCCCGATCCCGGACGAAACGACTCGAATTACACTTCGACACCCGCCGACATGATCGCCACGACGCACAGAGCACCCTCGTAAATTTTTTGGCAAATCGGACGACGTTGTATTTTTTCACAACCAAGACCGAAACCCTAGGCCGAACAAAATGGTCGGATGCGAAGTGAAATTGTTTGGCTCAAAATTTTACGAGCTTGAGCAGAACTTCTAGGCAATCATATCGGCAGGTGACACGAAGTTATTCGAGTTCGTTTGCCCCCCCTTTTTCTTTGACGAACGATAACTTTTTCTGAAAATAACGAGTGCCGCGATCCCGGCCGAAACGACTCGAATTACACTTCGACAACCGCCGACATGATCGCCACGATGCACAGAGCACCCTCGTAAATTTTCGGGCAAATCGGACGACGTTGTATTTTTTCACAACCAGGACCGAAACCCTAGGCCGAACAAAATGGTCGGATGCGAAGTGAAATTGTTTGGCTCGAAATTTTACGAGCTTGTGCAGAACTTCTAGGCAATCATATCGGATGGTGACACGAAGTGATTCGAGTTCGTTTGCCCCCCCATTTTTCTTTAACGAACGATAACTTTTTCTGAAAATAACAAGTGCCCCGATCCCGGCCGAAACGACTCGAATTACACTTCGACACCCGCTGACATGATCGCCACGATGCAGAGAGCACCCTCGTAAATTTTCGGGCAAATCGGACGACGTTGTATTTTTCCACAACCAGAACCGAAACCCTAGGCCGAACAAAATGGTCGGATGCGAACTGAAATTGTTTGGCTCGAAATTTTACGAGCTTGTGCAGAACTTCTGGGCAATAATATCGGCAGGTGACACGAAGTGATTCGAGTTCGTTTGCCCCCCCATTTTTCTTTAACGAACAATAACTTTTTCTAAAAATAACAAGTGCCCCGATCTTGGCCGAAACGACTCGAATTACACTTCGACACGCGCTGACATGATCGCCACGATGCAGAGAGCACCCTCGTAAATTTTCGGGCAAATCGGACGACGTTGTATTTTTTCACCACCAGAACCGAAACCCTAGGCCGAACAAAATGGTCGGATGCGAACTGAAATTGTTTGGCTCGAAATTTTACGAGCTTGTGCAGAACTTCTGGGCAATCATATCGGCAGGTAACACGAAGTGATTCGAG
The DNA here is from genome assembly GCF_965113065.1 of Corylus avellana. Lineage (NCBI taxonomy): Eukaryota > Viridiplantae > Streptophyta > Magnoliopsida > Fagales > Betulaceae > Corylus > Corylus avellana. The sequence continues at coordinate 12,521,265 of NC_142496.1, forward strand.
TTCGTTTGCCCCCCCATTTTTCTTTAACGAACGATAAGTTTTTCTGAAAATAACAAGTGCCCCGATCCCGGCCGAAACGACTCGAATTGCACTTCGACACCGCTGACATGATCGCCACGATGCAGAGAGCACCCTCGTAAATTTTTGGGCAAATCGAATGACGTTGTATTTTTTCACAACCAGAACCGAAACCCTAGGCCGAACAAAATGGTCGGATGCAAAGTGAAATTGTTTGGCTCGAAATTTTACGAGCTTGTGCAGAACTTCTAGGCAATCATATCGGCAGGTGACACGAATTGATTCGAGTTCGTTTGCCCCCCCCCCCCCATTTTCTTTAACGAACGATAACGTTTTGTGAAAAGAACAAGTGCCCCGATCCCGGACGAAACGACTCGAATTACACTTCGACACCCGCCGACATGATCGCCACGACGCACAGAGCACCCTCGTAAATTTTTTGGCAAATCGGACGACGTTGTATTTTTTCACAACCAAGACCGAAACCCTAGGCCGAATAAAATGGTCGGATGCGAAGTGAAATTGTTTGGCCCAAAATTTTACGAGCTTGAGCAGAACTTCTAGGCAATCATATCGGCAGGTGACACGAAGTTATTCGAGTTCGTTTGCCCCCCCTTTTTCTTTGACGAACGATAACTTTTTCTGAAAATAACGAGTGCCGCGATCTTGGCCGAAACGACTCGAATTACACTTCGACACCCGCCGACATGATCGCCACGATGCACAGAGCACCCTCGTAAATTTTCGGGCAAATCGGACGACGTTGTATTTTTTCACAACCAGGACCGAAACCCTAGGCCGAACAAAATGGTCGGATGCGAAGTGAAATTGTTTGGCTCGAAATTTTACGAGCTTGTGCAGAACTTCTAGGCAATCATATCGGATGGTGACACGAAGTGATTCGAGTTCGTTTGCCCCCCCATTTTTCTTTAACGAACGATAACTTTTTCTGAAAATAACAAGTGCCCCGATCCCGGCCGAAACGACTCGAATTACACTTCGACACCCGCTGACATGATCGCCACGATGCAGAGAGCACCCTCGTAAATTTTCGGGCAAATCGGACGACGTTGTATTTTTCCACAACCAGAACCGAAACCCTAGGCCGAACAAAATGGTCGGATGCGAACTGAAATTGTTTGGCTCGAAATTTTACGAGCTTGTGCAGAACTTCTGGGCAATAATATCGGCAGGTGACACGAAGTGATTCGAGTTCGTTTGCCCCCCCATTTTTCTTTAACGAACAATAACTTTTTCTAAAAATAACAAGTGCCCCGATCTTGGCCGAAACGACTCGAATTACACTTCGACACGCGCTGACATGATCGCCACGATGCAGAGAGCACCCTCGTAAATTTTCGGGCAAATCGGACGACGTTGTATTTTTTCACCACCAGAACCGAAACCCTAGGCCGAACAAAATGGTCGGATGCGAACTGAAATTGTTTGGCTCGAAATTTTACGAGCTTGTGCAGAACTTCTGGGCAATCATATCGGCAGGTAACACGAAGTGATTCGAGTTCGTTTGCCCCCCCATTTTTCTTTAACGAACGATAAGTTTTTCTGAAAATAACAAGTGCCCCGATCCCGGCCGAAACGACTCGAATTGCACTTCGACACCGCTGACATGATCGCCACGATGCAGAGAGCACCCTCGTAAATTTTCGGGCAAATCGAATGACGTTGTATTTTTTCACAACCAGAACCGAAACCCTAGGCCGAACAAAATGGTCGGATGCAAAGTGAAATTGTTTGGCTCGAAATTTTACGAGCTTGTGCAGAACTTCTAGGCAATCATATCGGCAGGTGACACGAATTGATTCGAGTTCGTTTGCCCCCCCCCCCCCCATTTTCTTTAACGAACGATAACGTTTTGTGAAAAGAACAAGTGCCCCGATCCCGGACGAAACGACTCGAATTACACTTCGACACCCGCCGACATGATCGCCACGATGCACAGAGCACCCTCGTAAATTTTTTGGCAAATCGGACGACGTTGTATTTTTTCACAACCAAGACCGAAACCCTAGGCCGAATAAAATGGTCGGATGCGAAGTGAAATTGTTTGGCCCAAAATTTTACGAGCTTGAGCAGAACTTCTAGGCAATCATATCGGCAGGTGACACGAAGTTATTCGAGTTCGTTTGCCCCCCCTTTTTCTTTGACGAACGATAACTTTTTCTGAAAATAACGAGTGCCGCGATCTTGGCCGAAACGACTCGAATTACACTTCGACACCCGCCGACATGATCGCCACGATGCACAGAGCACCCTCGTAAATTTTCGGGCAAATCGGACGACGTTGTATTTTTTCACAACCAGGACCGAAACCCTAGGCCGAACAAAATGGTCGGATGCGAAGTGAAATTGTTTGGCTCGAAATTTTACGAGCTTGTGCAGAACTTCTGGGCAATCATATCGGCAGGTGACACGAAGTGATTCGAGTTCGTTTGCCCCCCCATTTTTCTTTAACGAACGATAACTTTTTCTAAAAATAACAAGTGCCCCGATCTTGGCCGAAACGACTCGAATTACACTTCGACACGCGCTGACATGATCGCCACGATGCAAAGAGCACCCTCGTAAATTTTCGGGCAAATCGGACGACGTTGTATTTTTTCACAACCAGAACCGAAACCCTAGGCCGAACAAAATGGTCGGATGCGAACTGAAATTGTTTGGCTCGAAATTTTACGAGCTTGTGCAGAACTTCTGGGCAATCATATCGGCAGGTAACACGAAGTGATTCGAGTTCGTTTGCCCCCCCCATTTTTCTTTAACGAACGATAAGTTTTTCTGAAAATAACAAGTGCCCCGATCCCGGCCGAAACGACTCGAATTACACTTCGACACCCGCTGACATGATCGCCACGATGCAGAGAGCACCCTCGTAAATTTTCGGGCAAATCGGACGACGTTGTATTTTTTCACAACCAGGACCGAAACCCTAGGCCGAACAAAATGGTCGGATGCGAAGTGAAATTGTTTGGCTCGAAATTTTACGAGCTTGTGCAGAACTTCTGGGCAATCATATCGGCAGGTGACACGAAGTGATTCGAGTTCGTTTGCCCCCCCATTTTTCTTTAACGAACGATAACTTTTTCTAAAAATCACAAGTGCCCCGATCTTGGCCGAAACGACTCGAATTACACTTCGACACGCGCTGACATGATCGCCACGATGCAGAGAGCACCCTCGTAAATTTTCGTGCAAATCGGACGACGTTGTATTTTTTCACAACCAGAACCGAAACCCTAGGCCGAACAAAATGGTCGGATGCGAACTGAAATTGTTTGGCTCGAAATTTTACGAGCTTGTGCAGAACTTCTGGGCAATCATATCGGCAGGTAACACGAAGTGATTCGAGTTCGTTTGCCCCCCCATTTTTCTTTAACGAACGATAACTTTTTCTAAAAATAACAAGTGCCCCGATCTTGGCCGAAACGACTCGAATTACACTTCGACACGCGCTGACATGATCGCCACGATGCAGAGAGCACCCTCGTAAATTTTCGGGCAAATCGGACAACGTTGTATTTTTTCACAACCAGAACCGAAACCCTAGGCCGAACAAAATGGTCGGACGCGAAGTGAAATTGTTTGGCGCGAAATTTTACGAGCTTGTGCAGAACTTCTGGGCAATCATATCGGCAGGTGACACGAAGTGATTCGAGTTCGTTTGCCCCCCCATTTTTCTTTAACGAACGATAACTTTTTCTAAAAATAACAAGTGCCCCGATCTTGGCCGAAACGACTCGAATTCCACTTCGACACCCGCTGACATGATCGCCACGATGCAGAGAGCACCCTCGTAAATTTTCGGGCAAATCGAATGACGTTGTATTTTTTCACAACCAGAACCGAAACCCTAGGCCGAACAAAATGGTCGGATGCAAAGTGAAATTGTTTGGCTCGAAATTTTACGAGCTTGTGCAGAACTTCTAGGCAATCATATCGGCAGGTGACACGAATTGATTCGAGTTCGTTTGCCCCCCCCCCCCCCATTTTCTTTAACGAACGATAACGTTTTGTGAAAAGAACAAGTGCCCCGATCCCGGACGAAACGACTCGAATTACACTTCGACACCCGCCGACATGATCGCCACGATGCACAGAGCACCCTCGTAAATGTTTTGGCAAATCGGACGACGTTGTATTTTTTCACAACCAAGACCGAAACCCTAGGCCGAATAAAATGGTCGGATGCGAAGTGAAATTGTTTGGCCCAAAATTTTACGAGCTTGAGCAGAACTTCTAGGCAATCATATCGGCAGGTGACACGAAGTTATTCGAGTTCGTTTGCCCCCCCTTTTTCTTTGACGAACGATAACTTTTTCTGAAAATAACGAGTGCCGCGATCTTGGCCGAAACGACTCGAATTACACTTCGACACCCGCCGACATGATCGCCACGATGCACAGAGCACCCTCGTAAATTTTCGGGCAAATCGGACGACGTTGTATTTTTTCACAACCAGGACCGAAACCCTAGGCCGAACAAAATGGTCGGATGCGAAGTGAAATTGTTTGGCTCGAAATTTTACGAGCTTGTGCAGAACTTCTGGGCAATCATATCGGCAGGTGACACGAAGTGATTCGAGTTCGTTTGCCCCCCCATTTTTCTTTAACGAACGATAACTTTTTCTAAAAATAACAAGTGCCCCGATCTTGGCCGAAACGACTCGAATTACACTTCGACACGCGCTGACATGATCGCCACGATGCAGAGAGCACCCTCGTAAATTTTCGGGCAAATCGGACGACGTTGTATTTTTTCACAACCAGAACCGAAACCCTAGGCCGAACAAAATGGTCGGATGCGAACTGAAATTGTTTGGCTCGAAATTTTACGAGCTTGTGCAGAACTTCTGGGCAATCATATCGGCAGGTAACACGAAGTGATTCGAGTTCGTTTGCCCCCCCCCATTTTTCTTTAACGAACGATAAGTTTTTCTGAAAATAACAAGTGCCCCGATCCCGGCCGAAACGACTCGAATTGCACTTCGACACCGCTGACATGATCGCCACGATGCAGAGAGCCCCCTCGTAAATTTTCGGGCAAATCGAATGACGTTGTATTTTTTCACAACCAGAACCGAAACCCTAGGCCGAACAAAATGGTCGGATGCAAAGTGAAATTGTTTGGCTCGAAATTTTACGAGCTTGTGCAGAACTTCTGGGCAATCATATCGGCAGGTGACACGAAGTGATTCGAGTTCGTTTGCCCCCCCATTTTTCTTTAACGAACGATAACTTTTTCTAAAAATAACAAGCGCCCCGATCTTGGCCGAAACGACTCGAATTACACTTCGACATGCGCTGACATGATCGCCACGATGCAGAGAGCACCCTCGTAAATTTTCGGGCAAATCGGACGACGTTGTATTTTTCCACAACCAGAACCGAAACCCTAGGCCGAACAAAATGGTCGGATGCGAACTGAAATTGTTTGGCGCGAAATTTTACGAGCTTGTGCAGAACTTCTGGGCAATCATATCGGCAGGTGACACGAAGTGATTCGAGTTCGTTTGCCCCCCCATTTTTCTTTAACGAACGATAACTTTTTATAAAAGTAGCAAGTGCCCCGATCTTGGTCGAAACGACTCGAATTAAACTTCGACACGCACTGACATGATCGCCACGATGCAGAGAGCACCCTCATAAATTTTCGGGCAAATCGGACGACGTTGTATTTTTTCACAACCAGAACCGAAACCCTAGGCCGAACAAAATGGTCGGATGCGAACTGAAATTGTTTGGCTCGAAATTTTACAAGCTTGTGCAGAACTTCTGGGCAATCATATCGGCAGGTAACACGAAGTGATTCGAGTTCGTTTGCCCCCCCATTTTTCTTTAACGAACGATAACTTTTTCTAAAAATAACAAGTGCCCCGATCTTGGCCGAAACGACTCGAATTCCACTTCGACACCCGCTGACATGATCGCCACGATGCAGAGAGCACCCTCGTAAATTTTCGGGCAAATCGGACGACGTTGTATTTTTTCACAACCAGAACCGAAATCCTAGGCCGAACTAAATGGTCGGACGCGAAGTGAAATTGTTTGGCTCGAAATTTTACGAGCTTGTGCAGAACTTCTAGGCAATCATATCGGCAGGTGACACGAATTGATTCGAGTTCGTTTGCCCCCCCCCCCCCATTTCCTTTAACGAACGATAACGTTTTGTGAAAATAACAAGTGCCCCGATCCCGGACGAAACGACTCGAATTACACTTCGACACCCGCCGACATGATCGCCACGATGCACAGAGCACCCTCGTAAATTTTTTGGCAAATCGGACGACGTTGTATTTTTTCACAACCAAGACCGAAACCCTAGGCCGAACAAAATGGTCGGATGCGAAGTGAAATTGTTTGGCTCAAAATTTTACGAACTTGAGCAGAACTTCTAGGCAATCATATCGGCAGGTGACACGAAGTTATTCGAGTTCGTTTGCCCCCCCTTTTTCTTTGACGAACGATAACTTTTTCTGAAAATAACGAGTGCCGCGATCCCGGCCGAAACGACTCGAATTACACTTCGACACCCGCCGACATGATCGCCACGATGCACAGAGCACCCTCGTAAATTTTCGGGCAAATCGGACGACGTTGTATTGTTTCACAACCAGGACCGAAACCCTAGGCCGAACAAAATGGTCGGATGCGAAGTGAAATTGTTTGGCTCGAAATTTTATGAGCTTGTGCAGAACTTCTAGGCAATCATATCGGATGGTGACACGAAGTGATTTGAGTTCGTTTGCCCCCCCATTTTTCTTTAACGAACGATAACTTTTTATAAAAATAACAAGTGCCCCGATCTTGGCCGAAACGACTCGAATTAAACTTCGACACGCGCTGACATGATCGCCACGATGCAGAGAGCACCCTCATAAATTTTCGGGCAAATCGGACGACGTTGTATTTTTTCACAACCAGAACCGAAACCCTAGGCCGAACAAAATGGTCGGATGCGAACTGAAATTGTTTGGCTCGAAATTTTACGCGCTTGTGCAGAACTTCTGGGCAATCATATCGGCAGGTAACACGAAGTGATTCGAGTTCGTTTGCCCCCCCATTTTTCTTTAACGAACGATAACTTTTTCTAAAAATAACAAGTGCCCCGATCTTGGCCGAAACGACTCGAATTCCACTTCGACACGCGCTGACATGATCGCCACGATGCAGAGAGCACCCTCGTAAATTTTCGGGCAAATCGGACGACGTTGTATTTTTTTACAACCAGAACCGAAATCCTACGCCGAACTAAATGGTCGGACGCGAAGTGAAATTGTTTGGCTCGAAATTTTACGAGCTTGTGCAGAACTTCTAGGCAATCATATCGGCAGGTGACACGAATTGATTCGAGTTCGTTTGCCCCCCCCCCCCCCCCATTTCCTTTAACGAACGATAACGTTTTGTAAAAATAACAAGTGCCCCGATCCCGGCCGAAACGACTCAAATTGCACTTCGACACCGCTGACATGATTGCCACGATGCAGAGAGCACCCTCGTAAATTTTCGGGCAAATCGAATGACGTTGTATTTTTTCACAACCAGAACCGAAACCCTAGGCCGAACAAAATGGTCGGATGCAAAGTGAAATTGTTTGGCTCGAAATTTTACGAGCTTGTGCAGAACTTCTGGGCAATCATATCGGCAGGTGACACGAAGTGATTCGAGTTCGTTTGCCCCCCCATTTTTCTTTAACGAACGATAACTTTTTCTAAAAATAACAAGTGCCCCGATCTTTGCCGAAACGACTCGAATTACACTTCGACACGCGCTGACATGATCGCCACGATGCAGAGAGCACCCTCGTAAATTTTCGGGCAAATCGGACGACGTTGTATTTTTCCACAACCAGAACCGAAACCCTAGGCCGAACAAAATGGTCGGATGCGAACTGAAATTGTTTGGCTCGAAATTTTACGAGCTTGTGTAGAACTTCTGGGCAATCATATCGGCAGGTGACACGAAGTGATTCGAGTTCGTTTGCCCCCCCATTTTTCTTTAACGAACAATAACTTTTTCTAAAAATAACAAGTGCCCCGATCTTGGCCGAAACGACTCGAATTACACTTCGACACGCGCTGACATGATCGCCACGATGCAGAGAGCACCCTCGTAAATTTTCGGGCAAAGCGGACGACGTTGTATTTTTTCACAACCAGAACCGAAACCCTAGGCCGAACAAAATGGTCGGATGCGAAGTGAAATTGTTTGGCTCGAAATTTTACGAGCTTGTGCAGAACTTCTAGGCAATCATATCGGCAGGTGACACGAATTGATTCGAGTTCGTTTGCCCCCCCCCCCATTTTCTTTAACGAACGATAACGTTTTTCTGAAAATAAATAGTGCCCCGATCCCGGACGAAACGACTCGAACTACACTTCGACACCCGCCGACATGATCGCCACGATGCACAGAGCACCCTCGTAAATTTTTTGGCAAATCGGACGACGTTGTATTTTTTCACAACCAAGACCGAAACCCTAGGCCGAACAAAATGGTCGGATGCGAAGTGAAATTGTTTGGCTCAAAATTTTACGAGCTTGAGCAGAACTTCTAGGCAATCATATCGGCAGGTGACACGAAGTTATTCGAGTTCGTTTGCCCCCCCTTTTTCTTTGACGAACGATAACTTTTTCTGAAAATAACGAGTGCCGCGATCCCGGCCGAAACGACTCGAATTACACTTCGACACCCGCCGACATGATCGCCACGATGCAAAGAGAACCCTCGTAAATTTTCGGGCAAATCGAACGACGTTGTATTTTTTCACAACCAGGACCGAAACCCTAGGCCGAACAAAATGGTCGGATGCGAAGTAAAATTGTTTGGCTCGAAATTTTACGAGCTTGTGCAGAACTTCTAGGCAATCATATCGGATGGTGACACGAAGTGATTCGAGTTCGTTTGCCCCCCCATTTTTCTTTAACGAACGATAACTTTTTCTGAAAATAACAAGTGCCCCGATCCCGGCCGAAACGACTCGAATTACACTTCGACACCCGCTGACATGATCGCCACGATGCAGAGAGCACCCTCGTAAATTTTCGGGCAAATCGGACGACGTTGTATTTTTTCACAACCAGAACCGAAACCCTAGGCCGAACAAAATGGTCGGATGCCAAGTGAAATTGTTTGGCTCAAAATTTTACGAACTTGAGCAGAACTTCTAGGCAATCATATCGGCAGGTGACACGAAGTTATTCGAGTTCGTTTGCCCCCCCTTTTTCTTTGACGAACGATTACTTTTTCTGAAAATAACGAGTTCCGCAATCCCAGCCGAAACGACTCGAATTACACTTCGACACCCGCCGACATGATCGCCACAATGCACAGAGCACCCTCGTAAATTTTCGGGCAAATTGGACGACGTTGTATTTTTTCACATCCTGGACCGAAACCCTAGGCCGAACAAAAAGGTCGGAGGCGAAGTGAAATTGCCTGGCTCAAAATTTTACGAGCTTGAGCAGAACCTCTAGGCAATCATATCGGCAAGTGACACGAAGTGATTGGAGTTCGTTTGCCCACCCTTTTTCTTTGACGAACGATAACTTTTTCTGAAAATAACGAGTGCCGCGATCCCGGCCGAAACGACTCGAATTACACTTCGACACCCGCCGACATGATCGCCACGATGCACAGAGCACCCTCGTAAATTTTCGGGCAAATCGGACGACGTTGTATTTTTTCACAACCAGGACCGAAACCCTAGGCCGAACAAATTGGTCGGATGCGAAGTGAAATTGTTTGGCTCGAAATTTTACGAGCTAATGCAGAACTTCTAAGCAATCATATTGGCAGCTGACACGAAGTGATTCGAGTTCGTTTGCCCCCCCCTTTTTCTTTGACGAACGATAACTTTTTCTGAAAATAACAAGTGCCCCGATCCCAGCCGAAACGACTCGAATTACACTTCGACACCCGCTGATATGATCGCCACGATGCAAGGAGCACACTCGTAAATTTTCGGGCAAATCGGACGACGTTGTATTTTTTCACAACCAGGACCGAAACCGTAGGCCGAACAAAATGGTCGGATGCGAAGTGAAATTGTTTGGCTCGAAATTTTACGAGCTTGTGCAGAACTTCTAGGCAATCATATCGGCAGGTGACACGAAGTAATTGGAGTTCGTTTGCCCACCCTTTTTCTTTGACGAACGATAACTTTTTATGAAAATAACGAGTGCCGAGATCCCGGCCGAAACGACTCGAATTACACTTCGACACCCGCCGACATGATCGCCACGATGCACAGAGCACCCTCGTAAATTTTCGGGCAAATCGGACGACGTTGTATTTTTTCACAACCAGGACCGAAACCCTAGGCCGAACAAAATGGTCGGATGCGAAGTGAAATTGTATGGCTCGAAATTTTACGAGCTTGTGCAGAACTTCTAGGCAATCACATCGGCAGGTGACACGAAGTGATTCGAGTTCGTTTGCCCCCCCATTTTTCTTTAACGAACGATAACTTTTTCTGAAAATAACAAGTGCCCCGATCCCAGCCGAAACGACTCGAATTACACTTCGACACCCGCTGACATCATCGCCACGATGCAGAGAGCACACTCGTAAATTGTCGGGCAAATCGGACGACGTTGTATTTTTTCACAACCAGGACCGAAACCCTAGGCCGAACAAAATGGTCGGATGCGAAGTGAAATTGTTTGGCTCGAAATTTTACGAGCTTGTGCAGAACTTCTAGGCAATCATATCGGCAGGTGACACGAAGTAATTGGAGTTCGTTTGCCCACCTTTTTTCTTTGACGAACGATAACTTTTTCTGAAAATAACAAGTGCCGCGATCCCGTCCGAAACGACTCGAATAACACTTCGACACCCGCCGACATCATCGCCACGATGCACAGAGCACCCTCGTAAATTTTCGGGCAAATCGGACGACGTTGTATTTTTTCACAACCAGGACCGAAACCCTAGGCCGAACAAAATGGTCGGATGCAAAGTGAAATTGTTTGGCTCGAAATTTTACGAGCTAATGCAGAACTTCTAGGCAATCATATTGGCAGCTGACACGAAGTGATTCGAGTTCGTTTGCCCCCCTTTTTCTTTGACGAACGATAACTTTTTATGAAAATAACGAGTGCCGCGATCCCGGCCGAAACGACTCGAATTACACTTCGACACCCGCCGACATGATCGCCACGATGCACAGAGCACCCTCGTAAATTTTCGGGCAAATCGGACGACGTTGTATTTTTTCACAAACAGGACCGAAACCCTAGGCCGAACAAAATGGTCGGATGCGAAGTGAAATTGTTTGGCTCGAAATTTTACGAGCTTGTGCAGAACTTCTAGGCAATCATATCGGCAGGTGACACGAAGTGATTCGAGTTCGTTTGCCCCCTCATTTTTCTTTAACGAACGATAACTTTTTCTGAAAATAACAAGTGCCCCGATCCCGGCCAAAACGACTCGAATTACACTTCGACACCCGCCGACATGATCGCCACGATGCACAGAGCACCCTCGTAAATTTTCGGGCAAATCGGACGACGTTGTATTGTTTCACAACCAGGACCGAAACCCTAGGCCGAACAAAATGGTCGGTTGCGAAGTGAAATTGTTTGGCTCGAAATTTTACGACCTTGTGCAGAACTTCTAGGCAATCATATCGGCAGGTGACACGAAGTGATTGGAGTTCGTTTGCCCACCCTTTTTCTTTGACGAACGATAACTTTTTCTGAAAATAACGAGTGCCGTGATCCCGGCCGAAACGACTCGAATTACACTTCGACACCCGCCGACAAGATCACCACGATGCACAGAGCACCCTCGTAAATTTTCGGGCAAATCGGATGATGTTGTATTTTTTCACAACCAAGACCGAAACCCTAGGCCGAACAAAATGGTCGGATGCGAAGTGAAATTGTTTCGCTCGAAATTTTACGAGCTTGTGCAGAACTTCTAGGCAATCATATCGGCAGGTGACACGAAGTGATTGGAGTTCGTTTGCCCACCCTTTTTCTTTGACGAACGATAACTTTTTCTGAAAATAACGAGTGCCGCGATCCCGGCCGAAACGACTCGAATTACACTTCGACACCCGCCGACATGATCGCCACGATGCACAGAGCACCCTCGTAAATTTTCGGGCAAATCGGGCGACGTTGTATTTTTTCACAACCAGGTCCGAAACCCTAGGCCGAACAAAATGGTCGGATGCGAAGTGAAATTGTTTCGCTCGAAATTTTACGAGCTTGTGCAGAACTTCTAGGCGATCATATCGGCAGGTGACACGAAGTGATTGGAGTTCGTTTGCCCACCCTTTTTTTTTTGACGAACGATAACTTTTTTCTGAAAATAACGAGTGCCGCGATCCCAGCCGAAACGAATCGAATTACACTTCGACACGCGCTGACATGTTCGGCACGATGCAGAGAGCACCCTCGTAAATTTTCGGGCAAATCGGACGACGTTGTATTTTTTCACAACCAGAACCGAAACCCTAGGCCGAACAAAATGGTCGGATGCGAACTGAAATTGTTTGGCTCGAAATTTTACGAGCTTGTGCAGAACTTCTGGGCAATCATATCGGCAGGTGACACGAAGTGATTCGAGTTCGTTTGCCCCACCATTTTCTTTAACGAACGATAACTCTTTCTGAAAATAACAAGTGTCCCGATCCCGGCCGAAACGACTCGAATTACACTTCGAGACCCGCCGACATGATCGCCACGATGCACAGAGCACCCTCGTAAATTTTTTGGCAAATCGGACGACGTTGTATTTTTTCACAACCAAGACCGAAACCCTAGGCCGAACAAAATGGTCGGATGCGAAGTGAAATTGTTTGGCTCAAAATTTTACGAGCTTGAGCAGAACTTCTAGGCAATCATATCGGCAGGTGACACGAAGTTATTCGAGTTCGTTTGCCCCCCCTTTTTCTTTGACGAACGATAACTTTTTCTGAAAATAACGAGTGCCGCGATCCCTGCCGAAACGACTCGAATTACACTTTGACACCCGCCGACATGATCGGCACGATGCACAGAGCACCCTCGTAAAGTTTCGGGCAAATCGGACGACGTGTATTTTTTCACAACCAGGACCGAAACCCTAGACCGAACAAAATGGTCATAGGCGAGGCGAAATTGTTTGGCCTTAAACTTTACGAGGTTGTGCGGAACTTCGAGGCAATCATATCGCTAGGTGGCACGAAGCGATTCGAGTTCGTTTGCCCCCCCTTTTTCTTTGACGAACGATAACTTTTTCTGAAAATAACAAGTGCCGCGATCCCGCCCGAAACGACTCGAATTACACTTCGACACCCGCCGACATGATCGCCCCGATGCACAGAGCACCCTCGTTAATTTTCGGGTAAATCGGACGACGTTATATTTTTTCACAACCAGGACCGAGACCCTAGGCCGAACAAAATGGTCGGATGCGAAGTGAAATTGTTTGGCTCGAAATTTTACGAGGTTGTGCATAACTTCTAGGCGATCATATCGGTAGGTGACACGAAGAGGTTCGAGTTCGTTTGCCCCCCCTTTTTCTTTGACGAACGATAACTTTTTCTGAAAATAACGAGTGCCGCTATCCCGGCCAAAACGACTCAAATTACAGTTCGACACCCGCCGACATGATCGCCACGATGCACAGAGCACCCTCGTAAATTTTCTGGCAAATCGGACGACGTTGTATTTTTTCACAACTAGGACCGAAACCTAGGCCGAACAAAATGGTCATAGGCGAGGCGAAATTGTTTGGCCTGAAACTTTACGAGGTTGTGCGGAACTTCGAGGCAATCATATCGCTAGGTGGCACGAAGCGATTCGAGTTCGTTTGCCCCCCCATTTTCTGTAACGAACGATAACTTTTTTTGAAAATAACAAGTGCTCCGATCCGTACCGGAACGACTTGAATTTCGTTTCGACACCCTCCGACATGATCGCCACGAAGAACTGAGCACGCTCGTAAATTTTCGGGCGAATCGGACGACGTTGTATTTTTTCACAACTAGGACCGAAACCCTAGGCCGAACAAAATGGTCAGAGGCGAGGCGAAATTGTTTGGCCCGAAACTTTACGAGGTTGTGCAGAACTTCGAGACAATCATATCGATAGGTGGCACGAAGTGATTCGACTTCGTTTGCCCCCCCATTTTTAGTAACGAGCGATAACTTTTTTTAAAAATAACAAGTGCTCCGATTATGACCGTAACGATTCGAATTTCGTTTTAACACCCTCCGACATGATCGCCACGAAGAACTGAGCACGCTCGTAAATTTTCGGGCGAATCGGACGACGTTGTATTTTTTCACAACTAGGACCGAAACCCTAGGCCGAACAAAATGGTCAGAGGCGAGGCGAAATTGTTTGGCCCGAAACTTTACGAGGTTGTGCAGAACTTCGAGGCAATCATATCGCTAGGTGGCAAGAAGTGATTCGAGTTCGTTTGCCCCCTCATTTTCAGTAATGAACGATAACTTTTTTTGAAAATAACAAGTGCTCCGATCCGTACCGGAACAACTCGGATTTCATTTCGACACCCTTCGACTTGATCGCCACGAAGAACTGAGCACGCTCGTAAATTTTCGGGCGAATCGGACGACGTTGTATTTTTTTCACAACTATGACCGAAACCCTAGGGCGAACAAAATGGTCATAGGCGAGGCGAAATTGTTTGGCCCGAAACTTTACGAGGTTGTGCAGAACTTCGAGGCAATCATATCTCTAGGTGGCACGAAGCGATTCGAGTTCGTTTGCCCCCTCATTTTCAGTAACGAACGATAACTTTTTTTTGAAAATAACAAGTGCCCCGATTCCGTCCGGAACGACTCGAATTTCGTTTCGACACCCTCCGACATGATCGCCACGAAGAACTGAGCACGCTCGTAAATTTTCTGGCGTATCGGACGACGTTGTATTTTTTCACAACTAGGACCGAAACCCTAGGCCAAACAAAATGGTCAGAGGCGAAGCGAAATTGTTTGGCCCGAAACTTTACGAGGTTGTGCAGAACTTCGGGGCAATCATATCGCTAGGTGCCACGATGATGAGATTCTACAAGCACCATTAAAGGATCAATTGCTTGTTCCAGTTGGGCCTATTACTAGAGCAAGATCCAAAAAGATCAAAGAAGCACTTAATGGGTTGATTCAAGAGATTTGGGCTGATTCGAAAATGGGGCATTCCAAGCTTGGCCCAAAGGGAGATGAAGGCGTAATAAATTTGATCCAAGCTATTCATGGAGCAGATTGCACAAAATTTCCTTAGCAATGACATGGATTAATGGTTGATTATGGCTGATTGGCTATCTAATTACATACCAATTAATTGGATGATTGACTTGCCAAATTACATGCCAATTAGTTGGTTGATTGACTTACCTATTTCAAGACCTTCCTTTGGCATGATTTAATTGCCAATCTCAGTCTATTTTTGGCATGGAGGAGCTACAAATTTCAGACCAAATCAACCTTAATTTTAGGCTTTTATTAGTTAGTCCTTTTTTACTTTATTTACTTTCCAATGTTGGAACCAATTTAATTTCCTTTCCATAGCAAGTAGGTAGTCATATTTTCAGCCATGCTTTATAAATAGCATGCACTCATTGTAATGGAGATGACGAATGAAAATTATAAAAAGTGAGGTTTGCTTCTTCTATTGGTTCTTCAAAGAACTTTTGAACTTATCAAGGATTCTTCCTTGTGGCGTTCAAACTCTATACCTTCAGTTTGTGATTCCATTATAATCATTGGGTCGAGGGTTGTTACTTTATACCTTTGATTCACGTTTCATTTATAAACGTTGGGTCAAGGTTTTCTATCCAAAATCTGAATTTTAGCTTCTTGGGTCCGTATTCCAATTTTGTTGTTGGGTCTCAAAAGCTCATCGATTGAGGTTCGCATCACCTAACAAAGTGGTCAAGTGCGAACTCGAAACGTTTGGTACGAAAATTTACGAGCTTGTACAAAACGTCGAGGCAATCATGTCGGCGGGTGCCACAAAGTGATTCGAGTTCATTTGCCCACCTATATTCACCAATGAATGATAACTTTTTGTAAAAGTTTGGCGGCCCCAATCCCCCCGGAAAGACTTAAATCTCTTTGTGCCACCCGTTCACATGATCGCCTCGGACAACTGCACACGCTTGTAAAATTGTGGGCAAATCGGATGAAGTTGTATTTTCACAACTAAGACCGAAACCCATGGGCCTAACAAAATGGTCAAGTGCGAACGCGAATTGTTTGGCCCGAAAATTTACGTGTTTGTGCAAAACATCGAGGCAATCATGTCGGCGGGCGCCACGAAGTGATTCTAGTTCGTTTGCCCCCCTATGTTCACTAATGAACGATAAATTTTTGCTCAAGTTCGGAAGCCCCGATCCCACCAAAACAACTCAAATCTCTTCGTGCCACCAGTCGACATGATCGACCCAAACAACTGCACACGCTCGTAAAATTTTGGACAAATTGGATGAAGTTGTTTTTTCACAACTAGGACCAAAGCCCAATGGCCTAACAAAACAATCAAGTGCGAAAGCAAATTGGTTGGTGTTGTGCAAATTTATTTAACTCGCAAGTGCACGAATCAATTGTAGTTAATGGATTGCAAGTGCGAGGTCGAACCCACAGGGAATTGTATTCTTGAAAGCAATTTTAAATCTAAATTAATTAAACCCTAGTCTAGTTCCAAATTTTTGAGTTTTTTTTTGTTTGAATGAAAAAGCCAAAGCATGAGCAATTTAAAGTGATTGAAATCTTATAACGAAGCACTAAGGTTTCGGAATCCGCACTCACAAATTCATAACATAATTTCATGATCTATAATATTCTCCAAAGTTCTCACATATAAATCTTAAGTTTGTTTTACTATTGCTTCAAAGAATTAATCAAAAGATCCCATGTATCCATTCATAACCCAAATCACAAAAGAAATCCAATATTCGATCAAATCATTAACTGTATCCGTAAATCACAAGAAAATATCCAATCTTTATCAAAACATCAATTGTATCCAGAGAATAAATCACAGAGGAAATCCAATTTTTAACAAAGAAAACCAAGCAATCAATTGTATTGAATAATCTTAAATCATCAAGTGTATCCTTGAATCACAAAAGATATCCAAGAGTTATTCAATCCAATTGATTAGAAGTAAAACAATAGAGCAATTAAACCATTAAATTGGGAAATATTACATACATGAAACAAAGTTGCTAATCATAAGTGAGGCTTCATCTTCAACCTTAGTTGAAGGTTTAGCCTCTCATGTTATTGAAAGACAAAACAAAATTGATTGAATTCATAATGTAAAATCGAGTACTTACAAATAAGAATCACAAAGTAGAGATTCAAAAGTTAGGAAAACCTTAAACTCTCTTCTTTCTCCTCTGTAATCTTCAAATTCGTAGCCCCCTCAACTAATCTGATAATTCCCTATTTATAGACCTAAAACTTAGGGTTTTACAAGTTGAAATCGGATACAATTCGTCCAGGTTTGTATCATTTAATTACGGGACGATTTTGGAATAGTAAACGTCCGAATTAGGAAAATCCTATTTCACAATGAATTATATTATTTTGAGTTAGCTTTCCAACGCCACTTGAATAATCTCAATCGGATATGTGAGCGAAAAGTTATGATCAAAATACTGAGACGTGTAGAATCTGAATTTGAATCCAATTCGAAATTTTATCCAATCTTATCCTTAATCCGATTTACCCATTTCTTGGATTTTGTTAAACTTAACCACATCAGCTAGGTCTTCTCAAAGTATGTTTTCTTCCAAAAAGTAGTTTTTCTTCAACACCTACAAAATACTAAAAACACAAAACTAACACAGAACATCAGATAATAACACAGCTAAAGGATTAACACAAGTAAATTAAGGGGTTCAAATATGCAATATTTGGCACACATCAAACACCCCCAAACTTAACTTTTGCTAGTCCCTTAGCAAAACAAAACGAAAAATAGAATGAAAACAAAACAAAACAAAACATAAATCCTCTTTCGTGGGAGAGACGATTGCATTTAGCATATGCAACAAGCCTTTTAAACCCCTAGGCATCCCTAGTGGACGAGTGAAGTCTCGTGAGGGCTTAACAGGAATGATACCCACAAACATTGTAGTACTATGTTGTTAACAAGAAAGCAGTTTCACATAAACCATGGTTCTTATTCATGAGCAAACTTAAAAAGACAAACACCATCATCACTATCAAAAGGAAATCCAGAATCAAACCACTCATAAATGAACAATTTAGACTTCATATGTTCTGAAATGTGTAAAGTGTAATTAGCATACAATCATGAAGCTTTCAGCTTAAACTCAAGGCAAGTTCCATAAAATTTGTAAGAATCCCTAACAGATGAAACAACCAAGGCAAGATATGCATTTTTTTTTTTTTTTTTTTTTTTTTTAACAGGCTTTGTAGTGTCTAACTCCCTTAAGCTTTCTAATTGACCCATGTAACAAGTGTTAGGCCAATGACTCCCAAGCCAGGTGGCTTTAGGGCACTAGATGTAAAACATCTCTAAGGGCTTAGTAACTTAAGTCAAAAAGGCTACGAAGCCAGACTAACCATATCTTAAATCAATATTGAATTTCACACCTTTTGACACGAACACTCAATGCTTAATAAGGCAAGAGGTCCGGTTACTCAGCGAAAAACTCAACATGATCTTTCTTTTCTTTTTCCTTATCTTTTTATTTATTTATTTACTTTTTTATTTTTTTATATCTTGCAAGCCAATGGTTATTCATCAATAGGTCATCCAACAAATCTCAAAGAGAAAAAGCTTAAGCTCAAACATCATACCTCACAGAAAACATGCTAATGTGCTCATAAAAATTTATCTCAAAACAAGTGAAATCTCTTTTACCCAAAAATAAGTCAAAGGACTCAGACTCCAAATGACATAATGATGTGTTCAACCCTTTAAGAAAGCTAATGAAATGCAAACCACAGTCACAGTTTAACTCAAACTTGACAAAAACATAGCATAATTTTAATTTTTTTTTTTTTTTTTTAACACAAAAAGACAAATAAAACTAAACAAATAAAAACAAAAATAAATAGACAAAGATAGACAAAGTGTTTTTCCATACCCCCAAACTTGAATCACACATTGTCCTCAATGTAGGCAGAAACACAATACCAAGAGGTATAAGGAACCAGAGTGAGCAAAGAGACGACCCCCAAACTTACTCATAATAACACATGTCCTGAAAAACACAAAAATAAAACAAAAATGAAGATAGACGAAACAACACAAAAAATGACTAAAAATACCAAAGAAAAAGGAATGCCTCCCATAAGCGCTAAGTTTACAGTCTTCAGCCAGACTTTTCACCGCTGATGATTAAGTAGACGACGTAGGATCTTCCAAAGGCAATTCCTCACTCTCCGAAATTTCCAGTTCCAAGAATGGCTTCAACCGCTGACCATTGACCTTGAGAGCACTTCCATTCTTAGGATCCTGGATTTCGATGGCTCCATGAGTAGAAACTGCACGCACTATGAATGGTCCAGTCCATCGGGATTTGAGCTTTCCTGGAAACAGATGCAGACGTGAGTTGTAAAGGAGGACTTTTTGACCAACTTCAAATGATCTTCTCAAAATGTTTTGGTCATGGATCTTCTTCATCTGATCTTTGTATAGCTTGGCACAGTTGTAGGCATCATTCCTCAATTCTTCTAATTCATCTAGCTGTAACTTCCTTTGCTCACCAGCCTTGGTGAGGTTGAAATTTAGCTGCTTTATAGCCCAATAAGCCCGGTGCTCCAATTCCACAGGGAGGTGACAAGCCTTGCCATACACGAGTCGGTAGGGAGACATGCCAATTGGAGTCTTGAATGCAGTCCGGTATGCCCACAGAGCGTCATTGAGTCGAAGAGACCAGTCCTTCCTTGTCAGGTTCACCGTCTTTTCTAATATCCTCTTGATTTCTCTGTTGGATATCTCAACTTGCCCACTTGTCTGAGGATGGTAGGGAGTTGCAACTTTATGAGTAATACCATACTTCTTCATGAGTTGCTCAAAATATCGGTTGCAGAAATGCTTCCCCCCATCACTGATGATGGCACGTGGTGTCCCAAAACGTGCGAACACATTTTCCTTCAAAAATTGCAACACGACTCTGTGATCATTAGTCTTGCAGGCAATAGCCTCCACCCACTTGGAAACATAATCCACCGCCACAAGGATGAAAAGATACCCATAAGAATTAGGGAAGGGACCCATGAAATCAATGCCCCAAACATCAAACAGCTCCACAATAAGGATCGGGTTCAGCGGCATCATATTCCTTCTTCCAATGCTCCCCAACTTCTGGCATCTATCACAGGCTGAACAGTAGGCATGGGCATCACGAAAAATAGAGGGCCAATAGAATCCACTTTGAAGAATCTTCGCCGCGGTCTTTTTAGAACTGAAGTGGCCTCCACATGCATGATCATGGCAAAAAGATAGGACATTTTGCTGGTCATTTTCAGGAATGCATCTCCTTATAATCTGATCTAGGCAGTATTTGAACAGGTAAGGATCATCCCAAAAGAAGTACTTCACCCCAGCCAAGAATTTTGATCTGTCTTGCCTGGTCCAATGTGATGGCATCTGGGCAGTGACAAGGTAGTTCACTATGTCTGCGAACCATGGTGCAGAATTTTGAGAGATGTACATAAGTTGTTCATCAGGAAATGTCTCAGCAATCGGCACAGCATTTTCATTAAAGTCCACAACCAGCCTGGATAGATGATCAGCTACCACATTCTCGGAACCCTTCTTGTCCCGAATTTCAATATCAAACTCTTGTAGCAATAGAATCCACCGGATGAGACGAGATTTAGCATCTTTCTTTGACAATAGATATTTCAACGCAGCATGATCAGAGTAGACTAAGACTTTAGATCCTAGCAAGTAAGATCTAACCTTATCCAGAGCAAACACTACAGCTAACAACTCCTTTTCAGTAGTGGAGTAGTTAAGTTGTGCATCATTCAGAGTCTTGCTGGCATAGTATATGACATGTGGAATCTTCTCTACTCGCTGACCCAAAACGGCTCCCACAGCATAATCAGAGGCATCACACATTATCTCGAACGGAACCCCCCAATTAGGTGGCTGAATGATTGGTGTAGAAGTTAAGGTCTTTTTCAGAATCTCAAAGGCTGTCTGGCACTGTCATTGAAGTCAAAAGGAACATCTTTTGCCAATAGATTACATAGAGGTCTTGCTATCTTGCTGAAGTCCTTGATGAATCTTCTGTAGAACCCAGCATGTCCCAGAAATGACCGAACCTCCTTAACTGTCCGCGGGGGCGGAAGGTTAGATATCAGATCAACCTTAGCTCTGTCAACCTCGATACCTTTGTGGGAAATTACATGCCCTAAAACAATTCCTTGTTTCACCATGAAGTGGCATTTTTCCCAATTCAGAACCAAATTCTTCTCCTTGCACCGTACCAACACCAATGTGAGATGATGTAGACATTCCCTAAATGATGAACCAAAGACTGAGAAGTCATCCATGAAGATCTCCAGGTGACGTTCAACCATATCTGAAAAGATGCTGATCATACATCGCTGAAAAGTGGCGGGTGCATTGCACAATCCAAACGGCATACGGCGATAGGCAAACGTACCGAACGGACAAGTGAAAGTAGTCTTCTCTTGATCTTCGGGGTCCAGTGGAATTTGGTTGTAGCCGGAGTAACCATCAAGGAAACAGTAGTACTCATGGCCTGCCAATCTCTCCAACATCTGATCGATGAAAGGTAGAGGAAAATGGTCTTTTCTTGTCACGGCATTTAACTTCCTGTAGTCAATGCACACTCTCCATCCTGACTGCACACGAGTGAGGACCAACTCATTTTCCTTGTTCTTGATAACTGTAATCCCTGCCTTCTTTGGCACCACATGAATGGGACTCACCCATTTGCTGTCAGAGATTGGGTATATGATTCCCGCATCCAGAAGTTTAATTACCTCTGCTCGAACTACCTCTTGCATGGCCGGATTCAACTGTCTCTGTGGCTCGCGAGAAGTTTTAGCATTTTCTTCCAGATGAATCTTATGCATCACAATTGCAGGGCTAATTCCTTTGATATCTTCTATTGACCACCCGATTGCTTCTTTATGCTCTCTCAAAACTTCTAGCAGCTCATGTTCCTGATCACTATCCAAATCGGCAGCAATGATCACAGGCAGAGATTCTATAGGATCCAGATACTTGTACTTCAGGGTGTCTAGTAGAGGCTTCAACTCCCGCTTGACAGGCTCAGCTGCTAATGAAGATGGATCAGGGGACGATGTCAAAGTAATTTCTGTAGTCTCCGTCTTTATCTCAGGAGTTGAGTCTAACAAGGCGTCAGCTTGTTCCAATAAAGTGTCCAGTGCCATGTCACTTCCCAGTGCAATCAGGCATTCTCCCAAGGGGTCTTCAATATCTGGTTCATTGACAGTTTTCTCTACTATCTCCTCAATTAAGCATGTGCTTCTGACCTCCTCATACTCAAATGGCTGCTTGCTGATATCAAAGATGTTCAGTTCCACTGTCATGTTTCCAAATGATATCTTCATGACTCCAGTTCTACAGTTGATTAGGGCATTAGCTGTTGCTAAAAAAGGACGCCCTAATATGATTGGAACTTGAATTTCTGCATTTTCCGTCTCTGTATCTAAGACAATGAAGTCCACAGGGTAGTAGAACTTATCAACTTTGATCAGCACGTCTTCAATAATTCCCCTTGGAACCTTCACAGATCTGTCAGCCAACTGAAGTGTAATTGAAGTGGATTTCAACTCTCCCAATCCCAACTGAACAAATACTGAATATGGCAGTAGATTTACACTGGCCCCCAAATCCAACAGAGCTTTCTCAACTCGATTGTCACCAATCTTGCAAGCAATGGTAGGACATCCAGGGTCCTTATACTTCACAGGCATCTTGTATTGCAAGATAGAGCTGACCTGCTCAGTCAGGAAAGCTTTCTTGGGGACGTTCGTCTTTCTCTTGATGGTGACCAAATCCTTCAGAAATTTGGCATAAGAAGGCACTTGCTGGATGGCATCTAGGAATGGAATGTTTATCTGCACTTGCTTGAACACTTCCAAAATATCATCGAACTTCGAGCTCTTCTTTGGCGGTTTCAGTCTTTCTGGATATGGAGCTTTGGGTATATACTTTTTGGAAGGATCCTCAGTAATCGGAATGGCAATGTCCGGTCCTGTGTCTTCCGCAGGCTTGTCCAGGTTTTCCTTCTCTTCTGCAACCTTAGTGGCCTCTTCAGGCATGACCACTTGATTATCCACCTGTTTGCCTGACCTCAAAGTGGTGATGGCTTGTACATGATCCTGACCATGCGTAGAGGCAGAGGAACTTCCAATCACAAATTGCCCTTTTGGGTTAGGCACAGGTTGACTAGGGAACTTCCCTCTTTCTCTTTCCCCCACTTGATTTGCTATATGGCCAACTTGTCCTTCTACCTTCATCATGGCCTGCTTAAGTTCTTGTATGTCTCTGCCATTAGCCATGTTGGAATTCCTCAGCTCCTGTACAGCTTGGTTGGTGAAACCTTTTAGCTCTTGTACAGATTGGGAGTTGGAATTCTTGAGCTCTTGTATAGCTTGGGAGTTGCTCATGGTAGCATTCTTCATATCTTGTATGTTCGTATCCTTTGATTGCATGAATGCTTTCATCATGTCTTCCAGTGATGACTGTGGTGCAGGCTGTGGCCCTTGAGTGGTGGATTGATAAGCAGGAGGTTGAGTTTGGTGAGATGGCCTGAACTGATTCTGAGCTTGAATGGATGTATCTCTCTGGTTCAGTGGTTGATTCTGCTTCCAAGAGAAATTAGGGTGATTCCGCCACCCTGGATTGTAAGTTTCGGAAAACAGCCCAGTGGTGGGTTTTTTGTATTCATTGAAGGCATTGACTTGCTCAATTGGGTACTCTGTTGACAGAGTTGGGCAGTTTTGAGTGAAGTGCGTTTGACTATCACATAACCCGCATGCATCAACGTGGTAAGTATCTGCTGCATTCACTGGTTTGTTTAGGACCATAGTGTCAAACTGACGCCTGAGAACCTTGAACTCCTCCCTTAATTCAGCATCGTTCCTCACCTCATAGATGCTTCCTGTCTTGGGAGCGGGTTGTTGTCTGTCCCAACTATCTTGAAAATCCCATTGTTGTGCTCGTTCAGCCATTTCATCCAAAGTTTTATAAGCTTCATCCCCAGTAAGACTTAAGAATTCTCTACCATTCATCGTCTCAAGCGAGTTTCGCTCACTTGGTGTTAGTCCCCTGTAGAAAATTTGAACTAGCACCTCATTCTCAAACCCGTGGGGTGGGCATTTTATAGTAAGCTCTTTAAACTTCTCCCAGCTATCGGTGAATCTTTCCCCTTCTTTTTGTCTGAAATTGGTGATCTGTAGACGGAGGGCATTGATTTTGGAAATTGGGAAGAACTTGTGGTAAAACTTGCTTTGCAACATATCCCAAGAAGTGATAGATCCAGGTCTATTGTTGAGTAGCCAGGATTTCGCCCTATCATGTAGGGACAGAGGGAATAACCGAAGGCGCACCGCTTCTGCTGGGGCATTTTGTGTATTAACAATGTCGCAAATTTCCAAAAAAATCCTCACATGAACATATGGATCCTCATTCTCTAATCCTCTAAATGCAGGAAGGTGGCCTATTGTACTCGGCTTCAGCTCGAAGCGAGTAGCTGGCAACACTATACACGATGGTGTGTTGGTAATATTGGGTACGAACAGCTCCCTGAGGGATCTAGGTTGATTTCGTTCTCCCATCTTAACAGACTTTTCCGAATCAGACTCGGAACTTTGAGAATTGGTGGGTGAGTTTGGTGGCTGTCTTAGATTCTCTCTCGCCGTTCTTTCAATTTCGGGATCAAAAGTGTTTAACTCCTGATTTAAAGATCTACGACCGAACATGCAAAAAGGAACTAACAACCTAACAAACTAACAAACTAACAAACTAAAAACTGAAATGAATTGAACTAAATTAAATTATATTAAACTAACTAAACACAATTGCAAGTAGAAATTAATTTAAACAGAAACTAAAAACTCACAAAAAAGGACCAAAAGATTTTGGCAAAAATCTACTGAACTATTGCAGTTGCTGTCTTGGCCACAAGTGTGCTCGATCGTAGCAGGGCTGTAACACAAACAAAACAACAACAAAAAACAAAAAGAAAAATCTTTTTATTTTTTATTTTTTTTTATTTGTATTAGTAACACAAATAAAACAAAACAAATTGCAGAAAAATAAAATCCTAATTATAACTAGAAGAAGAATAAAACCGATCTAGAAATAAATTGGTTCCAAAAAATAAACAATTCCCCGGCAACGGCGCCAAAAACTTGTTGTGCAAATTTATTTAACTCGCAAGTGCACGAATCAATTGTAGTTAATGGATTGCAAGTGCGAGGTCGAATCCACAGGGAATTGTATTCTTGAAAGCAATTTTAAATCTAAATTAATTAAACCCTAGTCTAGTTCCAAATTTTTGAGAGTTTTTTTTTGTTTGAATGAAAAAGCCAAAGCATGAGCAATTTAAAGTGATTGAAATCTTATAATGAAGCACTAAGGTTTCGGAATCCGCACTCACAAATTCATAACATAATTTCATGATCTATAATATTCTCCAAAGTTCTCACATATAAATCTTAAGTTTGTTTTACTATTGCTTCAAAGAATTAATCAAAAGATCCCATGTATCCATTCATAACCCAAATCACAAAAGAAATCCAATATTCGATCAAATCATTAACTGTATCCGTAAATCACAAGAAAATATCCAATCTTTATCAAAACATCAATTGTATCCAGAGAATAAATCACAGAGGAAATCCAATTTTTAACAAAGAAAACCAAGCAATCAATTGTATTGAATAATCTTAAATCATCAAGTGTATCCTTGAATCACAAAAGATATCCAAGAGTTATTCAATCCAATTGATTAGAAGTAAAACAATAGAGCAATTAAACCATTAAATTGGGAAATATTACATACATGAAACAAAGTTGCTAATCATAAGTGAGGCTTCATCTTCAACCTTAGTTGAAGGTTTAGCCTCTCATGTTATTGAAAGACAAAACAAAATTGATTGAATTCTTAATGTAAAATCGAGTACTTACAAATAAGAATCACAAAGTAGAGATTCAAAAGTTAGGAAAACCTTAAACTCTCTTCTTTCTCCTCTGCAATCTTCAAATTCGTAGCCCCCTCAACTAATCTGATAATTCCCTATTTATAGACCTAAAACTTAGGGTTTTACAAGTTGAAATCGGATACAATTCGTCCAGGTTTGTACCATTTAATTACGGGACGATTTTGGAATAGTAAACGTCCGAATTAGGAAAATCCTATTTCACAATGAATTATAGTATTTTGAGTTAGCTTTCCAACGCCACTTGAATCATCTCAATCGAATATGTGAGCGAAAAGTTATGGTCAAAATACTGAGACGTGTAGAATCTGAATTTGAATCCAATTCGAAATTTTATCCAATCTTATCCTTAATCCGATTTACCCATTTCTTGGATTTTGTTAAACTTAACCACATCAGCTAGGTCTTCTCAAAGTATGTTTTCTTCCAAAAAGTAGTTTTTCTTCAACACCTACAAAATACTAAAAACACAAAACTAACACAGAACATCAGATAATAACACAGCTAAAGGATTAACACAAGTAAATTAAGGGGTCCAAATATGCAATATTTGGCACACATCAGTTGGCCCGAAAATTTACGAGCTTTCGCAAAACCTCGAGGCAATCATGTCGGTGGATGCCACGAAGTGATTAGAGTTCGTTTGGCCCCCTATGTTCACAAATGAACGATAACATTTTGTAAAAGTTTGGAAGCTCCGATTGGGCCGGAACGACTCGAATCTCTTCGTGCCACCCATCAACATGATTGCCTCGAACAACTATAAACGCTCATAAAATTGTGGGCAAATCGGATTAAGCTGTATTTTCACAATAGGTAGCAAAATGGTCAAGTGCGAACCCGAATCGTTTGGCCCAAAAATTTACGAGCTTGTACAAAACTTCGAGGCAATCATGTCGGCGGCTGCCATGAAATGATTTGAGTTCGTTTGCCCCCCTTTGTTCATCAATAAACGATAACTTTTTGTAAAAGTTTGGCATCCTTGATCTTGTCGGAACGACTCGAATCTTTTCGTGGCACCCGTTGACATGATCGCCTCGAACAACTACACACGCTTGTAAAATTGAGGGCAAATCTGATGAAGTTGTATTTTCACAACTAGGACCGAAGCCCATGGGCCTAACAAAATGGTCAAGTGCGCATCCGAATTCTTTAGCCCAAAAATTTACATGCTTGTGCAAAACACCGAGGCAATCATGTCGGCGGGTGCCACAAAAGGATTCTAGTTTGTTTGCCCCCCTATGTTCACTAATGAACGATAACTTTTTGTGCAAGTTCAGAAGCCCCGATCCCACCAAAACGACTCGAATCTCTTCGTGCCACCCATTGACATGATTGACTCGAACAACTACACACGCTTGTAAAATTTTGGGCAAATCGGATGAAGTTGTATTTTCCCAACTAGGACCAAAGCCCATTGGGCTAACAAAATTGTCACATGCGAACACGAATTGTTTGGCTTGAAAATTTATGAGCTTGTGCAAAACCTCGAGGCAATCATGTCGGTGGATGGCAAGAAGTGATTCGAGTTCGTTTGGCCCCCTATGTTCAAAAATGAACGATAACATTTTGTAAGAGTTTGGAAGCCCCAATTGCACCGGAACGACCCGAATCTCTTCGTGCCATCCGTCGACATGATTGCCTCGAACAGCTACACATGCTCGTAAAATTGCGGGTAAATCGGATTAAGCTATATTTTCACAATAGGCAGCACAACCCGTGGGCCAAACAATGTGGTCAAGTGCGAACCCAAATCGTTTCGCCCAAAAATTTATGACCTTGTGCAAAACTTCGGGGCAATCATGTCGGCAGGTGCCACAAAGTGATTCAAGTTCGTTTGCCCCCCTATGTTCTCCAATGAATGATAACTTTTTGTAAATGTTTGGTGGCCCCGATCCGGCAGAAAGACTCGAATCTCTTCGTGCCACCCGTTGACATAATTGCCTCGAACAACTACACACACTTGTAAAATTGCGAGCAAATCAGATGAAGTTGTATTTTCACAACTAGGACAGAAGCTTATGGGCCTAACAAAATGGTCAAGTGCAAACCCGAATTGTTTGGCCTGAAAATTTACGTGCTTGTGCAAAACATCAAGGCAATCATGTCGGCGGGTGCCACGAAGTGATTCTACTTTGTTTGCCCCTTTATGTTCACTAATGAATGATAACTTTTTCTGCAAGTTCAGAAGCCTCGATCCCACTGGAACGACTCAAATCTCTTCTTGCCACCCGTCCACATGATCGACTCGAACAACTACACACGCTTGTAATATTTCGGGCAAATCGGATGAAGTTGTATTTTCCCAACTAGGACCAAAGCCCATCGGGCTAACAAAATGGTCAAGTGCGAACCCGAATCGTTTGTCCCAAAAATTTATGAGCTTGTGCAAAACTTCGAGGCAATCATTTCGGTGGATGCCATGAAGTGATTCGAACAACAACAAACGCTTGTAAAATTGCGGGCAAATCAGATTAAGTTGTATTTTCACAATAGGTAGCAAAGCCCATTGGCCTAACAAAATGGTCAAGTGCGAACCCTAATGTTTGGCCCAAAAATTTACGAGCTTGTGCAAAACTTCGAGGCAATCATGTCGGCGGGTGCCACGAAGTGATTCGAGTTCGTTTACCCCCCTATGTTCACCAATGAACGATAACTTTTTGTAAAAGTTTGGCAGCCCTGATCTTGCTGGAACGACTCGAATCTCTTTGTGGCACTTGTCGACATGATCACTTCGAACAACTACACATGCTTGTAAAATTGCAAGCAAATCGGATGAAGTTGTATTTTCACAACTAGGATCGAAGCTCATGGGCCTAACAAAATGGTCAAGTGCGAACCTGAATTGTTTGGCCCGAAAATTTATGTGCTTGTGCAAAACATCGAGGCAATCATGTCGGCGGGTGCCACGAAGTGATTCTAGTTCGTTTGCCCCCCTATGTTCACTAATGAACGATAACTTTTTTTGCAAGTTCAAAAGCCCCAATCCCACCGGAACGATTCGAATCTCTTCGTGCCACCTGTCGACATGATCGACTCCAACAACTACACACGCTCCTAAAATTTCGGGCAAATCGGATGAAGTTGTATTTTCACAAGTAGGACCAAAGCCCATCGGCCTAACAAAATGGTCAAGTGCGAACATGAATTGTTTGGTCCGAAAATTTACGAGCTTGTGCAAAACCTCGAGGCAATCATGTCAGTGGATGCCACAAAGTGATTTGAGTTCGTTTGGCCCCCTATGTTCAAAAATGAACGATAACATTTTGTAAAAGTTTGGAAGCCCCGATCGCGCTAGAACGACTCAAATCTCTTCATGCCACCCGTCGACATGATTGCCTCGAACAATAGCACACGCTTGTAAAATTGCGGGAAATCGGATGAAGTTGTATTTTCAGAACTAGGACCAGAGCCCATGAGCCTAGAAAAATGGTCAAGTGCGAACCTAAATTGTTTGGCCCAAAAATTTATGTGCTTCTACAAAACCTCGAGGCAATCATGTCGGCGAATGCCACAAAGTGATTCTTGTTCGTTTACCCCCTATGTTCACTAATGAACAATAACTTTTTGTGCAAGTTCGAAAGCCCTAATCCCACCGGAACGACTCGAATCTCTTTGTGCCACCCGTTGACATGATTGACTCCAACAACTACACACGCTCCTAAAATTTTGGGCAAATTTGATGAAGTTGTATTTTCACAACTTGGACCAAAGCCCATTGGCCTAAGAAAATGGTCAAGTGCGAACGCGAATCGTTTGGCCCGAAAATTTATGAGCTTGTGCAAAACATCGAGACAATCATGTCAGCGGGTGCCACGAAGTGATTCTAGTTCGTTTGTCCCCCTATGTTCACTAATGAACGATAACTTTTTGTGCAAGTTCAAAAGCCCCTATCCCACCAGAACAACTCGAATCTCTTCGTGCCACTCATCGACATGATCGACTCGAACAACTACACACGCTTGCAAAATTTCGGGCAAATCAGATGAAGTTGTGTTTTTTCAACTATGACCAAAACCCATCGGGCTAATAAAATGGTCAAGTGCGAACGCGAATTGTTTGGCCTAAAAATTTACGAGCTTGTACAAAACCTCGAGGCAATCATGTCGGTGGATGGCATGAAGTGATTCGAGTTCGTTTGGCCCCTTATGTTAAAAAATGAACGAAAACATTTTGTAAAAGTTTGGAAGCCTCGATTGCACCAGAACAACTCGAATCTCTTTGTGCCACCCATCCACATGATCGTCTCGAACAACTACAAACACTCATAAAATTGCGGGCAAATCGGATTAAGTTGTATTTTCACAATAGGTAGCAAAGCCCATGGGCCTAACAAAATAGTCAACTAAGAACTCAAATCGTTTGGCCTGAAAATTTACGTGCTTGTGCAAAACTTCGAGGCAATCATGTCGGTGGATTCCACGAAGTGATTCGAGTTTGTTTGACCCCCTATGTTCACAAATGAACGATAGCATTTTGCAAAAGTTTGGCAACCCCAATCCCATCGGAACGGCTCGAATCTCTTCGTGCCACCCATCAACATGATCGCCTCGAACAACTACACACGCTTGTAAAATTGTGGGCAAATTAGATGAAGTTGTATTTTCACAACTAGCACCGAAGCCATGGGCCAAACAAAATGGTCAAGTGCGAACCCGAATTGTTTGGCCTGAAAATTTATGAGCTTATGCAAAACGTCGAGGCAATCACGTCGGCAGGTGGCACGAAGTGATTCTAGTTTGTTTGCCCCCTATATTCACTAATGAACGATAACTTTTTGTGCAAGTTTGGAATCCCCGATCCCACTAGAACGACTCGAATCTCTTCGTGCTGCTCATCGACATGATTGACTCTAACAACTACACACGCTCCTAAAATTTTAGGCAAATCGGATGAAGTTGTATTTTCACAACTTGGACCAAAGCCCATCGGCCTAACAAAATGGTCAAGTGCGAACGCGAATCGTTTGGCCCGAAAATTTACGAGCTTGTACAAAAGTTCGAAGCAATCATGTCGGTGGGTGCCACGAAGTGATTCGAGTTTGTTTGCCCCCCTTATGTTCACCAATGAACAATAACTTTTTGTAAAAGTTTGGCAGCCCCGATCCCTTCAAAATGACTCGAATCTCTTCGTACCACCCATCGACATGATCGCCTTGAACAACTGTACATGCTTGTAAAATTGTGGGCAAATCGGATGAAGTTGTATTTTCACAACTAGGACCGAAGCCCATGGGCAAACAAAATGGTCAAGTGCGAACCCGAATTGTTTGGCCTGAAAATTTACGAGCTTGTGCGAAACATCGAGGCAATCATGTCGGCAGGTGGCATGAAGTGATTCTAGTTCTTTTGCCCCCTATATTCACTAATGAACGATAACTTTTTGTTCAAGTTCAGAATCCCCGATCCCACCGGAACGAGTCGAATCTCTTCGTGCCACCTGTTGACATGATCGCCTTGAATAACTGCACAAGCTCGTAAAATTTTGGGCAAATTGGACGAAGTTGTATTTTCACAACTAGGACTAAAGCCCATCGGCCTAACAAAATGGTCAAGTGCGAACTCGAATTGTTTGGCCCAAAAATTTACGAGCTTGTGCAAAACCTCAAGGCAATCTTGTTGGCGGATGCCACGAAGTGATTCAAGTTCGTTTGGCCCCCTATGTTCACAAATGAACGATAACTTTTTTAAACTTCATGCATAGGACTGAGACACACTGTACAACGGTCATGCGTTGAGGTTTTGCGAGAGGAAGCGGCTACTACTGCCATAAGTTAATCCATCTTTCGAGATTGATTGGCTATCTCGGGGTTCACACTTTTCCTAGGCTTTCCTATCTCAAAAAGACCTTCAGCCTTTTGGGCCGTGGGTGTAGGTCACCTACAACTAACTGAAGCATGATGTGCAGAATTATCACGAAGGTTCTTAAAAAGGGTCCATGCTTCATCCTCACTTCTCATCATTAAGGTCCTCCCACTCGATGCATCAACCATTTATCTATGAGGCTCAGTCAAGCCATCATAGAAGCTTTGCACCAACTGCTATTTTGGGACAGCGTGGCGTGAGCATGATCTAAGAAGGTCCTTCAATCTCTCTCAGGTCTCATGGAATTGCTCACCCTCATATTGGGAGATACTAGTGATAGCTCTCCTAATGTCATTGGTTTTTCTAATGGGAAATACTTCTTCAAAAATTCTTGTTGCAATTGAGCCCAATAAGTAATAAAGTTGGGTTCTAAGGAATTGAACAAATGTTTGGCTCTTTCCTTGAGGGAGAAGGGAAGCGTCCTCAATGAATCTAGTCAATTTAATGGTAGAACTTATTGCTAAGAATTCATTGAGGAAGTTGTAAGGGTTTTCAGTACTAAGCCCTAGGAAAGATGGTAAACTCTGAATCGTACTAGGCTTAATCACATAATGGGCTGCCGTAATGTCTAGTAGCCTGAGACATGAGAGGGAAGTGAATGTGGTCGAGAGATAATGATCTCTCAATGCTATAGGATCACCCATGGTCTAAATGGTACGCTCTGCTAGCAAATTAGAATTCCTTTCAGCTCTAAGTTGTCGAAGAGTGTGTTCAATGTTGGGGTCACAAGCAATTAAAGGCAAAGATAATGAACGACGACCCAAGATAAACTAAAAGGAAAAGAAATAAAAACAAAAACAAAAAATAAAAACTAAGACAAAAAATAAAAGCTCACAAGCGGCCTATAGGTGTGCTGGAATTGAGGTGCTACAGCTGCTGGAATCTGGTAGGCTAGCACTGGTGTGCTCGATCACACTGTAGGGTGTGCTCGAGCGCAGGCGTGAGGGGCTCGAGTGCAGCTTGCTGGGATTAGGCAGGCTGCTGTATGTGCGCCCGATCGCACTGGAGGGTGTGCTAGAGCGCACTAACGATGCTGGGCTGCGCAGCTACATGTCCGAGAGCTGAAAATCAAAAACCTAAAACTAAAAGAAACGATTAGAAAATAAAATAAAAACATAAAATAATTAAGCAAAATTTAATCTTTAAAACTAAATAACGAAACCGTTTGCAGTCCCCGACAATGGAGCTGAAAATTGATGTGGTCTTTTGTATAGCAAAATTTATCAATAATAAAATATCACTCACAATAGTACGAATCCTGTAGGATAAGGCTATATTGAGGTTGTCGAACCTCAATGACTGCGTAGATGTTATCAAGTTTTCAAGATCAAAAGTAACTTAACTTAAAAGATGATTGAATTGTTTTTAAAACTAAAGTGCATGAAAATAAAAGAGAATTAAAATATAAGAAAGATTGTAGCGTATTGACTTCACCTCTATCCACACAACAATGGTTAATCATATTCAATCACAGACACTCATTCTATGCATGTTATAAATAAACAAGAAAATACCTTATTAAAGAATAAGTATAATCCATCTTCGGTTGGCATGGATCGTCCACCTAACCACTAAGATGCGGTACGACCCATCTTTCATAAGTATGGATTATCTAAATCTTTAATAGGATACATACAATCAAGAGAGTAAGTATAACCTATCTTTGGTTGGTACGGATCATCCACCTAACCACTAAGATGTGGTACAACTTGTCTTCCCTAGATATGGCCTATCTAACCCTTTCGATTATATGTCAGTTAAAACTATTGTTTAATCATCATCCCCACAATTATAGAAAATAAGAATGATTTGAGTTCAATAAAAGTAAAAGACTTTCAAAGACAAGATAAGAATTTCACAAATATTGATTTTGGAATTTAAGAACAATTGCATTTAAACATGAAGAACAATATTAAATTGTAGCAATCCTCTAAATTATAAAACCAACATGCATAAACTAAAAATTTATAAATTAAGATGCAATCAAACCATTGTGCTTGGATAGGGTTACATCAATACCCCACTAAGGGGTTTAGCTGCTCATGACTCCGCTAAGCCTCCAAGAAGTATTTGCTGAATATTTGTAGTAGGTAGTGGTTGTCTTTCTTCTATGTTTAGAGGACTATTTATAGGGATTAGGAGAAGCCTAGAAACCATAGGAAAATCAAAGGCCAGTCTCCAAGTTAGATTGGGAGACTGAAAACCCAATCCAAGGTGGAAAAGGAGTGTCGCCGGATTATGGACACCTGAGTGCACTCGATCCCAAGTGTATTGCGCTCGAACATAGGCCATGATGTGCTTGATCGCATGTGCGCTCAAGCCTTGCTAATGGGGACTAGATCCTAGGTCTCCAGAATGCTCCCAAATTGTCCTTTTTAGTCCAATTTCCACTGGAATTCTTGCATCTATCAAATAAAGTCTTGAAACACAAAAACAAAACAAAATCAAACAAATGGCAATGCTAAGGAATTAACATATGCAAGTTAAGGGGCTTGAATGTGCAACATTCAGTACTCATCAATGTCCTGTTCTGACGGCACTTCTGATGGGAAAACATAGAGCTTTTTCAAACAACCCCTGAAGGCCTAAAAGGCTATTCCCCAAAGTTTTAATCAACTAAACAACAAGAAAAACAAGAAACAACATTGAATAAGGCCAAACTAAAACCTAACAGACTCGTTTTAACTCGGGTTTAGAACTAATGATAGGTCTTTTCTCAGTATTGGAGGTTATGGAGTCTCAAGGTAATTTTATGGAGGAGCCTTACGACTTGGGTGAGTATAAGCTCACATGGATACTTGTTGTTACTTTTTCCGCATTGCACGACTATTTTATACATATTAAACATGCATATTTACAACTCTCATGAAATACATTTTGGACTACTGTGAACTCTCTTTTGTGAAAACGTATGTTGATTAACAAGATAATGATGATACTTATAAAAGCATGCATGTAAAAGACAGATAAGATTAATTGTATTATATGACATGGTACATCGATACGTGCGGGATAACGGCCATGGGCTTACTATACAAGTTAACTCTATGGTTAAATGTGTATGTGTTTTATATAGGCCTTGTATCCAATGGTTATTCGTGATCGGCGCATCCATGTTTGATTGTTCTTTTTTTGTTTTATTGGTATTAAATGTTTGATTGATTGATCACTACAAGATGGACATCATTAGTAGCGTGGGCCACCCGAGGTCGAACTCGGTCGGTCTGCTTGTGATGGGTAGTAGCATACAATATCTGGGGCACCGTTATTATATTATAGGTCCATCAGGACAGCGCCAACCCTACTAAAAATGGGTAATATTTCGGGTAGATCATACGGTTGAACTATGACATGATTCTCATATTATAGTATATATTACATCTATATTGCATACATGGTAAATTGTCACCTAATAATGTTGCATGTGCTTTATAAACAACTAAGTTCACTATTAAATGATGGGTACGTCATGTGCATTTATACTCATTGAGTCGTTGGACTTACCCTTATAATCTTTCCTTTTTTTTTTTTTTTTTTTTTTTTTTTTTTTTCATATGTACTATGCTGTTATAGATAATTTAGCAAAATATGGATATTGCGAATCATCCGGTTATTGTGGAGAACTTGATCCGAGTGATACTTGAAGACTTATTGTGAGCTTAGGCGGGCGGATACTCATGGTGACTAGTACTTTTGGGTTATGTTGTAGACTTAAAGAGTCTTGATGCATGCTTGCATATTAATGTATTTTATGGATCTCTTGTAAATATAATATGTATAATGTGATTTCAGCTACTTTGATGAACCTTGGTAGATGCTCTAGTTGTAATAATTAATGTTTATAGAATTTTAATATTTCTGCTGCTTAGTATCATCTTTTTAAGGAGTAGAGATCCCCGAGTCTTGTTTCTCGCGAAATAAGACTGAGAGACAAATCATGAAGTTAATTACCAGTTAATTAATTATTCAAGGCATTACAAGAACCACCAAGTGAAGATGAATCAATTTCCACAATCTAACAAATTGTGGCTCAATGATTCTTTTGTCTTTTTTGAAACAACTTTTGCTATTAAGTAATGGCACAAAAAGAAAACAAACAACTACACTATTATTCTAGAGTGTATTTGTTTATAATCTTGTGCTAGAAAGTCTAAACCAAAAACTATACTCTCTTTTGGTGTGAGAACCTATCTATAATTTCTTTGTTTTGCACATGTATCTACTCATTTACCTAATACTATCATTTTAGTTAACTTGATTCTATAAAGAGCTATCTGCTTATTGAATAATCTGCATATTAAATATCTCTCTCTCTCTCCCTCTCTCTCTCTCTATA
The DNA here is from genome assembly GCF_965113065.1 of Corylus avellana. Lineage (NCBI taxonomy): Eukaryota > Viridiplantae > Streptophyta > Magnoliopsida > Fagales > Betulaceae > Corylus > Corylus avellana. The sequence continues at coordinate 12,557,664 of NC_142496.1, forward strand.
TATATATATATATTCACTTCTTAATATAAAATATCACAACGCTAAAGCAAATTTTTGAGAAAGATTTTGTTTGTATTGTTTTGTTTCTTTAAAAAAAAACTTTTCCTATTTTTTAGGAATTAGAAATGAAGAACAATGAAAGAAAAGAGAAATTTTAGTTTCTCATATAATTGAACTACTCTATTTACACAGGGAAAAACCTTGACAAATTTTTTTTTTTGGAAAGTCTACATACCCCCTCAAACTACCACCCAATTGACAATGTCCTCTTTAAACTTTCATTTGTGCCCCAAAACTATCAAAATATTGTCAATGTCCACCCAAGACTAACAATAAGACAAAAATGCCCTTATAAATCTTAATAAGACAAAAATACCAATATAAATTCAAAAAAAGAAATTGATTTTTTTAAAAACGAAAAATTTTAATTTTAATTTAATATTAAAAAAAAAGAAATTTTTTTAAATGAAAATTTTAATTTTTTAAATGGAAATTTTTATTTAAAAAAACAATTTGTATTTTTAATTTTGTTTTAAAAATGAAAATTTTCATTTTTTAAACGATTTTTTTTAAAACGGAAATTTTTATTTTTTTTAAAAAAATTATAAAACAAAAATTAAAAAAACAAAAAATTTGAATTTTTTTTTTAATTTTTTTCTTATAAAAAGGATTTTTTTTTGTTAGTTTTAGGTTTTTTCTAGAAGTTTTAAGTATTTTTGTTTTTATTTTATTAAGTGTAATTTCATAATTGGGGGGAGCATTAAAAAATTTTTGGTAGTTTGGAGGGAAGGGGGGGGGGGGAGGGAACATTGTCAATTGAGTGGTAGTTTGAGGGAAGTATGTAGACTTTATCTTTTTTTTTTTTTTTAATATTTTTTTTTTTATTATTATTATTTTTTTTTACAATGGTCTTAGTTTACTTCTTTTAAAAAGTTAAATATGCACTTATACAATAAATGAATATTAAACTATTTTTAATATATTTTATATATGATATTGTATTTTCAAAATTAAGTATCATAAAAACACATAATACCAGGAATTAAGGACATGTAGGCCTGGGTATCGGTCAAAACGGTCCGGTTTTGGCTCTTATCGGTTGTTAACCGATAATTTTCGGTTAAACGGTTTATTAACCGATACCGAACCAATAAGAATTTTAACTGAAATTATCGGTTATAACGATACACGGTTAAACAGTTCGGTTAAACCGGTTAACCGATTTAACTGTGGGCTTTATATTGATTTATTTTGTTGGGCCAAAATGAGTTTTTTTTTTTACTTTTGAGAGTCTAAATACTTTTTGTTGGGTTAAAATAACTTATTAAAAATAAGTTGTTTTATGGCCCAAATACTTTTTGTTGGGACCCAAATATTTGTTTTTTGAGCTAAAAATTGAAGTTTTTTTATATTAATCCACCACAACTACTTTTTTTTTTAAATTTATTTTTTATATTATAAAATACATTTTTCCAAAGCAAATGGACTAATTAACATAATGAATGCTAATTAGACTAACAAAACTAGTTAATAAAAAATGCTTTCACTAAAAAAAAGTCAAACCTATCATATCCGAAATTAAGATATAGTTATATAGGTATATATATAATCCTAAAACTACATTATTTTGGCATCCCTACTTGATGGTTTATATCGGTTAAACGGTTAACCGATATGAAATTTATAACCGGACCAAACCGAATCGATAAGCATATCGGTATAAAAAATTTAACCGATAAGAATATCGGTATATCGGTTACGGTTAATATTGGTCGGTCGAAACCGGTACACGGCCAGTAATCGGTAACCGGTTAATCTGCCCTCTCCTAAGAACATGCCTTGGATGTGCCCTCCCACTAGTGACTATTAAAAAGATCTCCATTTTTAAAAATATAATTGTTAAAAATATATTTAAATAAAAAAGTGGAAGTAAATAGTTAAAATAAAAGAAAATAATTTACAATTTTTTTTTTTTAAAAAAAATTGATAGTTAAAAAAAAAAAAAAAAACCTAGTCGATGTGATTGACCCAATGCTCACTCAGTCACTCACGTTGATAGTAAAAGAAATTGAGTAAATATATAAAGAAGATTTAAATCCTCATAATCATTATTAAATCTTTTGAGAACATTCCAAGAATCGAACTTGGGACGTCTGGCACCCAAAGCGAGAATCATACCATTAGACCAAATGCCCTCGTCTGCGTTCAAACAATAGCCCCCGGTTGGGCCGGTTCCCTCTCTCAAATCATTTCCCTCCCGCCAAATCCAAACCTTCCCGCCAAATCTCCGAATCCCACACCAAAACAAAACCCTAACCCCCAAACATGAGCCAAGCCAAACCCATCTCCAAAGTCGCCATGAAAGTCCGGTCAGTGAAGCTCCGGGAGGCCCACAAGGCAGCAGCTGCCTCGGCCAACAATGGGCGCGGTTCCTTCTGCTCCGTCCTTTGGGACCAACAAGCCCTTCACCTGGTGACGGCCTCCTCTTCCGACCCATCCATCTCCATCCACGATCCTCTTCAACCCTCCAGCGCTCCTAAGATACTCCGCCACCACCGCGACGGCGTCACTGCCCTCGCCATTAGCCCCAACTCGACGTGCCTCGCTTCCGGATCCGTGGATCACTCCGTCAAGCTCTACAAGTTTCCGGGTATTCTTTGGGTGTTCCTCGTTTCTTGTGTGCTGAGTATGGGGTTTGTGGGATTTCGGGATAAATGGGTTCGATGGGCCTCTTTTCCTGGCTGGCATTTATCGATTCAGATGTTTGTTTCGTATGCTAATTGTTTCACGCTTTATTGGGATCTTTGTAGGAATTAGGTTTGACATGTGACGTGTTTTAATTTTTGTGGAATGTAGGTATGCCGTTACAGACCTGATTTGTGAAATGTTGGAAATTTTTGGGGTTTCACTTTGGCATTTGGAAAACTTAAGTATGTTTCTCTGATATTGATTGGATGTGTGAAATGATTGCATGTTTAGGTAACTTGGTTTGGCTGTTTTAGTCTGATGTCTGAAATGTAGGATTTACTAGATTTGATTTTGGGTTTAGGGCAAAATTAGGTCCAATTGGAATTTTGTATTCTCTTTCCTTTGTTTATTGGGGCTACTTATTTGGTTATATTCTGGGGATAAAAGTAACTTTTGTTGTATTCTTCAAAAATTCAAGTCTTTGGTAAGATACTAAGATCAATTGTGAATTCTAACTTGCTGTATTCACATCTGTTTTATCTTGTTTGGTGATCCAGATATCTCAAAATATTATATATGTTTTTGGTTTCATAGCTGAAGGCCTCTGTTACCCTTTCTTTGAGTTTCTTTATGTTTACTTCACTTTGTTTCTGAGCAAATTAGTTTACTTTAATATGTGCATTTTATATGACTATGTTGTAATGCTTATTAGAACCTAACTAATTTCCAGTCTATAGTCACTAGAGCTGACGGTTGTCCAGCGACTTTTGGACTACTCGTTTTTCATAATGGTCAGCTGTTGGCCTGAAGATTTCAGCCATGTCTAAATCTTAAAGCTCCATTTAGCTTGTTTATGTAGCTTGATTGATTTTCTAAGAACCTCTTTTTTCTTTTTTTCTTGTCAGGTGGAGAGTTTGAGACTAATATTACTAGATTCACACTGCCAATACGTGCCCTTGCATTTAATAGATCAGGGAGCATGTTGGCAGCTGCTGGTGATGATGAGGGTATTAAGCTAATCAACACAATTGACGGTTCAATTGCAAGAGTTCTCAAAGGACATAAAGGACCGGTCACTGGCTTATCTTTTGACCCTAATAGTGAATACTTGACATCTATTGATTCGTCCGGTACTGTCATATATTGGGAGATCCACTCTGGAAGAACATTGCACACTCTTAAAGGTATAGCTCCTGATACTGGTTCTGACCTTTCTGTAATGAATGTAGTTAGCTGGAGTCCTGATGGGGAGACCTTAGCTGTCCCCGGTTTGAGAAATGATGTGGTGATGTACGACAGAGATACAGCTGAAAAGCTGTTTTCCTTGAGAGGTGATCACATGCAACCTATTTGTTTCTTGTCTTGGTCACCAAACGGTAAGTACTTGGCTACTTCTGGTTTAGATAGACAGGTTCTGATCTGGGATGTTGATCAGAAGCAGGATATTGATAGACATAAATTTGATGATAAAATAAGTTGCATGGTATGGAAGCCAATTGGCAATGCACTGGCTGTAATTGATGTTATGGGAAAGTATGGTGTGTGGGAATCAGTTGTTCCTTCGTCAATGAAATCTCCTACTGCGGATGTTCCAAATTTACAATCAAAGCATAGTAATGGGCTCCTCTTGTTTGATGAAGAGGAACAAGGTCTTAGTGCATCTGGTAGTCTAAGTGATCTTGGTGAAGATAGCCATGGTGAATCTGAACCTTCTACAAGGAAAAGGCTACGCAAGCAGTCTGCATATGACGAAAGTTTAGATGAGGATGGTCGTGATGAATGGAACTTGCCTCCGAAGGTTGAATCCCGTAAGAAAGTGAATCATGTTCACAAGGAAAGTTTGAATAATCGGAATGAAGGGCTGAGAAGAATAACGACATCTGCTAGTCCAAAAATGCAGGAGGCATTTCAGCCAGGTGCTACTCCAGTCAGGGATGGAAAAAGGCGCTTTTTGTGCTACAATATGGTTGGAAGTATAACCACAATTGAACATGATGGATACTCCCATATAGAGGTAATCCAAGCCTTTGGTTGGTTAGGTTCAGTTTCTAGTCTTTCCTTTGTTCTTTCTTGCAGGCGCAACTTTTACTAAGAAGCATGTGTGTAGCAGGAGGGTGTGGTTATGTACTAATAGTTCAATGATTTTGGATACAGATTGACTTTCATGATACTGGCAGAGGTCCACGAGTTCCCTCCATGACCGATCATTTTGGCTTTACAATGGCTGCATTAAATGAGAATGGAAGTGTTTTTGCAAACCATTGTAAGGGTGAGAAGAACATGAGTACTCTTATGTATTGCCCGTTCAGTACCTGGGCAAATAATAGTGAGGTACGATCATTTGCCTCTTAAAAGTGTTCATGCTTTAACTTTCTGCGGTTTTTTAGACATGCACATACTTGCCCCTGCCAATGTTTAACTGTCTCTGCACACTGAATGGGAAGTTTTACAGTGAGCTGACTTTGGATTTGTATTGCAAATGCAGTGGTCTATGAGATTAGAAGGGGAAGAAGTGAAGGCTGTGGCTCTTGGTACTCCCTGGGTAGCTGCAATTACAAGTTTTAATTTTCTTCGCATCTTTACCGAGGGTGGTTTGCAGGTTTGTCAAATAAACATCATTACTATCTTACCTCATGACTTATCTTTCATCCCCATTTTGGGGTGGGGTGGGGAGGGTGGTGGTGGTTTAAAATTGTTAGTTTTTGAATTATGGATTATGATTATATTCTTTCATTTTGTAGTCATCTCAAAAGTAGTTTCATTTTGTATTTCTGCAAAATATATTATATTCATAGTCGAGATTGAGAGTGCTTTGACCATGATGGTTGATCTATTAACTTACGAGGGTCATAACTTTGCTGGAAAGAATGCAACAATGGCACCAATGACAATGTTGTAATTTGCTTTTCTAAAGTAGGGGGATATTGTACATAAGCAGCACCAAATAGGAAGAGGGAAGAAAAAACTTGTAAGTAGTTGTAGTAACCTCCTAACTTGAAAGAGTAATACATATAGAGAATTTGTATTCTTTGGTATTCATCTAATCTTCTAGCAACACTTATAAAATTTACAGTTTTCTTAAGAATAAATAATTCCTAATCATTGATAGAGCTTTGTTTTGGAAACTCTAGGAACTACAACAATAGCGGAAATTTTGCATTATTACCCAAAAAAGAAAAAAAGAAAAAAAAGAAGAATAGGGGTGTCACATTTCGGGTGAAAATGATATTTGTTTTTGGGTTCATGTGGCTGAAAATTGGAAAGGCGAATCTGTTTCCTTTCACATTCAGTTGTGACTCTGAATATGAGGGAACAAAACGAATTGAGCCAATACCTTAATGGGTTCTTGTGGTTCCTGAGTAAAAATGATTTCACATAGATCCTAATATATTAGTATTTTATTTCGATAATATTTGAGCTGTTGTCTGCGAATCTCTGTTTTGCTGAAAGCAATTTTCTGCCTCAGAAACATGTTCTTTCCCTTGATGGGCCTGTGGTGACTGCATCAGGCTTCAAGGACGAACTTGCAGTCGTCTCTCATGTGTCTGACTGTCTTCCCTCAAATGATCAGGTCTTGCTTCAACTTTCAATAATCTGTTTCATTTTCTCAGAGTGCTGATTGGTCCAAGGCTCAACCTGGAATCATATTGGTACTACTTAGTAAATATACATATACACAGGCATAACCAATAATACTCAAGTCCATGATGATGTAAGTGTCAAAATTTTTCTGGACAAAATAGTTAACTATCTGCTTGCTGAAGACACTGTCACACTGACACACTGGCAGGGTTAATGGTTTGAACTTGTTATCTCATAATGATTGATATTTGCTAAAATTAAATGTAATCCCATCTGTAACATGCAGATGTTAGAGTTCAGAGTATTCAACATAGCTAATGGAACTCAGCCTCTCAGAGGACGTCTGCCATTAACTCCTGGTTCACATCTAACATGGTTTGGGTTTAGTGAAGAAGGCCAATTAAGTTCCTATGATTCTAAGGTATTATCAGCTCTGTTCTCAAGCCATTTAACTTTCTATGACCCTGAATATTGCTTCTCGATATGATATCTGAGTTTGTAAAATTGTAGGGCGTGCTAAGAGTGTTTACCAGCCAATATGGTGGCAGTTGGCTACCGCTCTTCAGGTTCAAGATTCTTTCAAGAATATGGAATTATTCTCTGAATTAAAAATTTTCCTGTTATAGCTTCCTAGTCCAGTACATTATTTAATAAAGATTTACTATTCAGTGCTAGTAAAGAGAAGCCAGATGAAAACTATTGGGTGGTCGGGTTGAGTGCAAACAAGCTGTTTTGTATTGTTTGCAAAAGTCCAGAATTATTCCCACAGGTAGGATAGCTCACGACTTCTCCTTATGCTCTATCTTTTTGTGATTTATTTATTGACTTTCTCCCCCTTCTCAGGTGATGCCCAAACCCGTCCTCACTCTGATGAATCTTTCATTTCCTCTTGCATCGTCTGACCTTGGAGCTGAAGCCCTTGAAAATGAATTTATACTGAATACCATGCATCTCTTACAGGTTCTTCTTTCTGCCCCTTCATATTTCACAGCCTCTTTGCTTAATATTGTATAACCTATCAGGTTTGCCAGTTGTAATTTTAAATTTGAATTAGTTTGATGTGTTTGAGAAATGAATGACGTGTTTTATATTCTGAGTTAAGGACAGGAACTGTATATTCTAACACCCTTATCATATGATACTATTTATAGAGGAAAAATAAATATTTCTAGTAGAAAGGACAGCTGGTTAATACCTCTTTTCTTAATATTATATGTTGTCACTAATACTATTCAGTGGCTGTGGCTATTCTATGTATACCTGCAGATTCAAAAGAGAATAGAAGAAATGGCTGGTGCTGGTTTGGACACTGCTTCACTTGATGATGAGGCTTTTACTATGGAAGCAGCTCAAGATAGATGCATCTTGAGGCTTATTGCATCCTGCTGCAATGGTGAATATTTACTGTCTATGTTTACATCCAAAGAGGGGACGTATCATTTATATCCTAGCCACTTTCCCGCCTGTGTAATTTAGATTCTAAACATAAGTATGTTATGCTTACTTGTGGTGGTTATAACAGGTGATAAGCTTGTGAGGGCTACTGAACTTGTGAAGCTTTTATCAATGGAAAAATCTGTGAAGGGTGCAATCAAGCTTGTTACTGCACTGAAGCTTCCTTACTTGGCTGAACGGTTCAATAGTGAATTAGAGGTAAGCCCTTCATTGTCCAAAAAAGGATGTGCAGCTCTTTGTTAGTTAATCAGATTGGCCATTTTCATATTCACTCTGGCTTCCTATGCTTCTTTACTTACAGCAAAGATTGCTTAATGAAAATCAAGGGACAAAGCAAACTATTCTCCCTACCTCAAGGGCTGGTGTTGGATTCAGCAAGAACTCTACTTCTGCTGAAACAAAGGAAACATCAGAAGCTGTAATTCCATTGTCGTCCCCAAAATTGACTGCTCCTCTCTTTACAAAGAAGACCAAATCACAAGAGGGAACTAAATTTGGAATAAAGAAAACAGAGCAAAACCAAACTCCATTGCCAGATGGAGGAAAAGAAGATAGAGCTAAAAATTGCAGGGAAGGTGAGAGAGATAGGGGTAATGTGTCGAGTACAATCAAATCATCCATTGCATTTATGAAGTCATCAGACAAACAGGAGGTAAAGAGAGGAGAGGAGAAACAAGTAGAAGCTCATCGCCCATCTAATCCATTTCTAAAGTCTTCTATTAGGTGAAGTCCTCTGTTTATCCTTCCAATCAATAACAGGAAGACTGCAGGAACCCTAGCTGAAATGGCCTAGTCCAACATGTTGTCTTTCTGGGTCAACATGAATGGAGGAAAATCTTTGATCTGCATTCCTGAGGCGCCATAACATGCAGTAGTAGTATGGATTGTGATGTGAAATTATGAATTTGGGAGATATAGGTATTCATTCATGTCTTAAAGCACTTGCTTCGTTCCCAATGCAGAGTTCAATTGCATTGTAGCAAGCAAGAATCATATTGTACATCAATTAGTGGCATTCGCCTGTGAATTTGATACTTCTGTAGCAACTAATATCTTATCAAAACTTAGAAACCTGATACAGATTAAGTAATCATATGCCAAGAGGCTCTTGTTGGAAAACAAAGTATCTTTACTTTGAGCCTTGAGAGGAGCAGCAGAAGTGGTTATTGAAACTGAGGAAGTGAAAAATATTTTTCATTAATGATTAGGAAGAGGAGAAGAAAGAATAAGCCTTTGCTTGCCACGACTACCTCATCGTTTCCTCTTTTATTGAAACTTGCTGGCAAACCCTTGCTCTGAGGGAACTTAGACCTTTTGAGGAAACCTACAAATCATTTTTCAAACTCAAAGTTTGAGATTAATTTTTTGATTCATTTCTATTAAAATATCATCCTTTAAATAGGAATATCACAACGACTTAGACTTGGAGTAGAACTCCTACACTAACTTGGAGATAAACCCATAGAAAGAAAACTAAATAAACTTGTAGAAAGATAACTAATGCAATACTGATTCTAAAATAAATAACTAGATAATTGAAATACAAATAGGTGCGTGTTTATCTCTAATATAAAAATACTGATTACAAAGCTAATCTAAATTAATCTTAAATGAAATCTAATTCATATTAAATATAAGTCTACTTTATCATTATGTTACTTCCGTAACATTCCTTCCCCCTTAAGGTGACCTTGTCCTCAAGGTCTAGAAATTATTTTCTTCCAATGTTGAGATGTAGCCAATGACATGGCCATGAAATAGGAGATATGGGCAAGGGACTTGGAGCACTAAAAGTAACCATCATGTCACTCAAAATGAGACCATTTTTATCTTTTGTAAGCTACGAATGCAAATTGATGGTGAATAAGTGGTTGGCAATAGCTAGCATGAAAAGACAATGTGCAGTTGATCTTGGGATTAAAAAAACACGAGAAAGAGGGGCATTTGAGGAAGACAAGCCTTGAGATGGAAAGAGACTCATGATGGACCAATTTTTTTGTCTTGTTGATGCTCTTGTTCTGTTATGTTTTTCATAGATTCTGCTTCCCACGAAATGGTCCTTGACACCACCTCTTGCCCTTCTTGGTTGCAAAGTAGGATGGTCAACTTCAACCATTTCTTCTGCATAAAGTGATCACAACACTTCAAACGCTTGCGTTGTGGCCTGTCCAGGTATGGGTTCCGTGTTTCTAGCGACCTCGTTGGGCAAATGCTGATGGGATGTTGGGTGTGGTGTGTACCGGATTGGTGGCTGTGGTGGTTGATGGTGCGTTTTGGTTGCTGACATTGGTGATTTCTAGTGGATCGTAGATGGCGGTGTGGTGGTTCCCTAGTGGGATGGGGCTTGGAAGGTGCAGTGGCTGAGATGCAGACGGCTTTGTGCTAGGACTCTTGGTGCTTCCGTGTGGTGGGTCCCTGGTTCTTGTTCGGCTGTTTTAGTGGGCTGCACAACGAATTTTCTCTAGCTGACAATTGGTTTGTTGGATAGGAGCGTGATGGAGATATCGGTTTGATAAGGTTGTTGATGTTCGGGCACCATTTGTGATTGTTCTGAAAAGTGGAAGTCATCATTGTTTTCAGCTAAACAATCATCGCATTTGGCAATCAAAGCATACAATTTGGGATTGTTTCCTTTCATCGTCTCATTATTTTTTTCCATCTTCTTCATCAAGACTTTGCACATAGTTACGAGGTTACCAAGCTGTTGCTCAAGTTGATCCAAGCTTGGATTCGCCATTGAGCAAGATCGCGGCTTTGAGACCAAATGTTATGTGAATATGTAATGGGGATAGAATTTAGGTTATGAGGGAACCTAGTGTAATACCCCGACTTTTTAAATCGTTTTAACAAGAGTTTAACTCCTTTACTCAACAAGTTAATAGCCCTTGTAAATCAACCCTAAACAGAAAACCCTAACACCTTCTTTGATAGGCCCATGCCCTTAGGGCCTTTTAGCAAGCAAGAGCCCAAGACCACCTTCACTGGACGAGCGCTTGTTCAGGGACCACACCGAGCGCTCGTGGGTACCGCCACCCTTGTGAAATTGTGCTCTGGACCCTTTTGGCCTTTTGTGAATGGTACACAAGCGCTCAACCGAGGACCACACGAGCGCTCGTTGACCATTTTTATACTGCTGGGTTTTACCCTCGTGTGCCACTTGCAACTCTGACCCCTCTAAGCTACAGTACACAAGCGCTCGACATTGTAGTACACACGAGCGCTCGCCCCTTTTTAGAAGTTTTCCTATTTTACCCCCCAACTTCTTCCCCTATAAATACCCCATACCCCCATTCGACCCAACCCTAAAACAAATGCCCTCTGGAGCCTTGGGAAAACCCTGCTACTTCGATATTTGAGAGTGTGTGAGCTTTGTAAGTGACTTGGGAGAAGGGAGGAGCACTCTTGAGAGACCTACTTGTTAAGGTAATCTCTACACCTTATTGCTATTGTGTTGTTAAGTTTCTTGTTTTACAATAGCCTAAACGTTTTCTTAAAGTGATGATTTCTCCTTTTAGGCCCCGTTTGGTTTGCGGAATAGACCCTTGGATTGGACTAGCTAACATTAGGTATAGCTAGTCCTTTGTTTGGTAACACTCTATTCCTGGGAATAGTCTATTCCCATGGGACTACTAATCCCATACACACAGGGTTAGCTAAGCCACTAACCCTGTGGGATTAAATTAATTATGTAAATTGCCACAAAAAATCCCACTTGTGGGATTAAATTTCGTTCTCTCTTTTTCTCTGATTCTTCTATCTCTCTCTCTCTCTCTCTCTCTCTCTCTATATATATATATATATATATATATATATATATATATATATATATATCTTCGCTTCTCTTTTCTCCGTCTCTATATTTCGTTCTCTCTTTTTCTATCTCTTTCTATTTTCTCTCTGATTCTTTTGGCACAATTTTTCTGCAAGTGCAAACAAATTTTTTTTTCTCTGTACTGCCTCCCTTCTCTTTACCATTTTTTTTTAATTCTGTTTCTCCGTCTCTGTTTTTTCTCTCTTTCTTTTTCTTTGACGGAGAAACAGAATCTACAAAGTTTTTATAAAATACAAATATATAATATTTTTTTGTTTTCTTTTGATTTTCTGTACATTCTCCAACTATATTTTTTTGATTTCGAAATTGAGTTTGATTATGTTTTCTCCGACTATATTTTTTTTTATATAAATAATTTTGTAGCATAATTGAAAAAACAATAAAAAAAAAAACAAAAAAAAACAAAAAAACAAAAGGCCACATACCTGACATAATTAAAAACAAAAAAGAAAAGAAATTATAGTAAAGTTGTTTATGTTTAAAAAAAAAATGAAAGTCCTTAATAATATAAATTGTATTTGTATTATAAGGATATTTTAGGAAATTTGATCACAATATGATTCCATTCACCAACATATTGCATTGTACCAAACGAAGGAATAAGATTAGCTAGTCTATTCCAGGGTTACAACCAAACAAAGGAATAGGAATAGCTAATCTATTCCACACTCTTCTATTCCTAGTAGTAGCTAATCCTTTCCCAATGGACTAGACATTTCGCGAACCAAACCAGGCCTTAGTGTTTTAAGCATTTTAGTGCTAAGGCAAGCCTTTGCACCATTTCTTTTTTTAACAAGACTTGTTTCAAAAGGTGTTTTCAAAAGAAGCCATTAAGAACGCTTGTAATATGTTTTGGTGCTTAAAATGAACTTATCTCTTAGAAATGTTTTCAAAGGCTTTGATTTCTTGTATAGTGTTTTCTATGATGAGCATGTTTATTTTAGAGCCTAGGAAGAGGAGTACCAACCCATAGCTTAGATAGAGGCCTAGAATACATTTTAGGGGTTTCTGGCCGATCCATAGGTCACTGGCCGAACGCTCACCCTAGGGAACGAGCGCTCGACTAGAGGCCGGTTTGTATGCCCCCTAGCCTTATAAATGTGTACAAGGTCTTAGCACCCCTTTTTCGATAGATGGACCCTCATAGATTTCTCTAGTACTACTTATAACGATGAGTCGTGTTTCATTATAGCTGGGATTCGTGATGTCAGAGGACTTAAGTGAGAGTATGAGGTAAGTAAACACTTACGAACACTTTTCTTAAAAACGTGAGATATGTCAGCTAATTGACCACGAGTTTGATATGAGCATGTCTACATTTTTGTAATCACTTGGTAACTGCTTTAATAACTAGTTGATAAGATGCATCATATGACATGGGCATCGGTATGTGCGGAATAATGGCCAAGGGCTTACTATATAGACTTCATTCCATGGTCAGATGTGTGTGTGTTTGGTTACTACAGGATGGACATCATTAGTGGTGTGGGCACTCGGTTGTGTCACTAGTGGTGGACAGTAGCATACAATGGTCGGGGCACTGGCATTGTATTACAGGTCCCTCGGGATAGCGCCAACCCTGCTAAGAAGGTGTAATATCTCAGGTAGATCATACATGAGAGTTATGACCTATAAAGCATTAGTTTTTATACATTAAAATACTTAAGCGCTTGCCGTCAGTAGTACACCACCTTTTATCAAACCAAACAATATTTTCAAGGTGTATTAACGGGGACAACACCTCTTTTAAATGTTTATCAAAACTGCATATTTATTTCTGCTTAATAATGAGCTCATGCCATACCTAATTGTAAGGTTTACTTATTAAGTCAGTAGACTTATGTTGTTATTACCCTTTTAGGAAGTTTGTCACTGAGATCTAGGAGTGGTGTGATTGCCACCATAACTTTTATATTAAGATTCTTCATACTGTTATCAGGTTTGTCTTTATTATTGATTAGTTGCTCCATGTCTTTACTTTGAGGAATATATGTTGTGACAAATACCCACTTAAATTAATAGGCGAATATTCGCTACGTTTTACACGCAAGTGTACAAGATCAAAATGATAGTATAGTTAGGCAAATATGATAAGTGCCAAATATTGCATACTTGGACCCCTTTATTTACATTAGTTAATCATTTAGCTACGTCGTTATTTAATATTTTGTGTTAGTTTTGTGTTTTTAGTGTTTTGTAGGTCATTAAAGAAAAACTATAGCTTTAAAGGGAAAAATGCAAAGTTTGGAAGAAAGCATACTTTGAGACGACCTAGATGATGTGATTAAGTTTAACCAAATCCAAGAAAGGGTTAAATCGGATTAAAGATTAGATTTGATTAAAGTTCAAATTGGATAAAATTTCGGATTGGATTCAAATTCAGATTCTGCACATGTCCAAGTATTTTGATCATAACCTTCCGTTCAAATATCGGATTGAAGCAATTCAAATGGCACTGGAAAGCTAACTCAAAATAATACAATTAGTTGTGAAATAGGATTTTCCTAATTCGGAAGGTTACTATGCCAAAATCGCCCCGCGATTAAAGGATACAAATCTGGACGAATCCTATTCTGATTTCAAACTTCTATTTTGACTGGGAGACAGACCTTCGAATTATCTAGGTTTAATAGGGCTTCTAAGACTTTCCTAAGCCTATAAGTAGACTTCTTTGCATTCAAGAAAAGATACACAATTCCAGAGACTAGTTTTGGGGTACAATTTTGGAGACAAGATGTAATCCACAACTTTTCTTTTAGTTTAGTTTTTCTTTAGTTTAGGTTTTATTTTTATGTGGAGCTAATTCCCAACTAAGGTTGGGGATGAAGCCTCACCGATGAAGAACATCAATACTTTCATGTAAGTCTTCATTTATCCGATTTTATTGAGGTTTACATTTGAATTGTTTTACTTCTAATCAATGTGTGGAGTGATTCTGTGATATCTCTTGTGATTCAAGGATACATGTGATGATTTGAGATAATTTCATATGATTGATTGCTTGGTTTTTAACTCATAAAAATTGGATATTCTTTGTGATTTGTTCTACAGATACATCTGGTGTTTCAATTGAATTTGGATTCATTTTGTGATTTGGTCAATGAATAGATACATGTGATAGTTTTGATTAATTCTTTGAAGCATAGTAAAACATACATAAGATTTAAATTGTGAGAACTTCGGATAAATATTGATGAACACGGAGTATGTTGTTATGATTCGGTGAGTGTGGATTCCTAAACCTTAGTCTTTACCTTTTGTTTTATTTTAATTAGTTTATGTTTGTCTTTTAGTTTTCAAAATCAAAATCAAAATCAAAACCCTTTTGGAACTAGGTTAGGATTTAATTAGTTTAGATTTAAATTGCTCTTTCAAAAATACAATTTTCTGTGGGTTCGACTTCGCACTTATAATCCATTAAACTACAAACAGTTTGTGCACTTGCGAGTTAAATAAATTTGCACAACAAGTTTTTGGTGCCGTTGCCGGAGAATTGTTCAATTTTTTAAAACAATTTATGTTTAAATTAGTTTTATTCTTCTACTAGTTACAATTAGGATTTTCTTTTTCTGCAATTTGTTTTGTTTTATTCGTGTTACTAATAAATTAAAAAAAAAGAGAAAGATTTTTCTTGTTGTCTTTTGTTTTGTTTTGGCTTGTTTTACAGTTCTGCTGCATCACTTTCTGCACAACCCTGCTAGTGCGATCGATCGCAGCCCTGCAACAAAGGCAGCAGTTCCGTAGATTTTTGCCAAAATTTTATTTTTGGTCCTTTTTGTGAGTTTTTAAATTTTAGTTTTATGTTTTATTTTTTTTTTGTTTTTTTTTGTTTTATTTATTTTTAAATGGTTAATGTTTTATGTGGGATATCTGCATGCTAAAAAGTGAGGAGGAAGTATGAATTTTCATTTTAATGATTTTAATGCCTCTACTAGTTGTAGGACACCAGCTCCTACCAACTACCCTCAAAATTTTTACCCAGATAAATCATGTTCATATTGTTTCAATCCTTATCATGAGGAAAACAATTGTCTAGATCTACGAGCTGAGCTCAACGACTTATGAGACAAATTAGACCAAATCAGATCAGCTATATCTAACTTTTCATATGAACAAATGAACACCAGTTTCTCCAGCTTGTGGTTTGATTCAAATTTCAATTGTTATAACCTGGACTGGAGCAGCCAATCTGATTTCTCAAGATCAGCTTAGGCTATAGGAACTTATGCTCACCAATTTGATGAATTGCACCATTAGGAATATCCACAGTTCGATCATCAAGCTCAACCTCCTGTTTATTAGTCCACCACTCAAGTGCCACAGCTTGCACCACAATCATCATTGGAAGACATGATGAATGCATTCATGCAATCAATGGATAAGAACATGCAAGATATGAAGAATACTTCCATGAGAAATTCCCAAGATATACAAGAGCTAAAAGGTTTCACCAATCAAGCCGTATAGGAGATGAGGAATTCCACTATGGCTAACAACAGAGAAATACAAGAACTTAAGCCGGCCATGACCAAGATAGAAGAAGGGCTTCAAAGTCAGCGGATGGCTGAAAGGCACTACATGATTGATGAGGATGATTCCAAAAATTTTTATCATGAGCATGCCCAAGTCACCATCACACTTGAGAGTGAGAAAATTGTAGATAACAAAGAGGAGGAAGAGAAAGAGGAACAAGTTGAGCACTCTGAGCAAGTTGAGCCCCATGAGAATAGTGAGCCTCCAATGGATCCTAATTTGCCCAGTGACATGGAAGTGAGTACTGAAGCTCCTGCCTGCATCACTGTCTCTCTTAAGACACATCAAGAGCCCAAAGCTTCATCGCCTGAATGTCTCAAAGAGCCATCTTATGTCAAGATACTCAAGGACTTGTGCACACAAGCACACAAATCTAGGAACCACTTTCCTAAGAAGATCCTTCGAAGTAAGAAATTCTACATAAGATGGAGAAATATCATTTCAGAGGGGTATGAAGTTTTGAAGAAGAAGGGGTGGAAGGGATTGGTTGGACATCCGCATGATAGGGGGAAGCGCTGTAAAGTTTTCTTCTCCAGTTTATTTTTTGCACTTCACTCCACAAATTTTTTCTTTCCTTTTTCATTATATTGTATTTCTATTTATTTGTTTTTGTTTCTAACAGCAATTGATCTTTTGATGTTTTGTTTCTGTGAAAAAAATATTGCTGTTAGTTTTTGTTGACAAGTGTTTTGGTGTTTAAGTTTGGGGGACGCCCTAGCCTTTTTCACACCTTGAGATTTCTTTACTTCCAGTAATGTATTTCTATACTACACATTGAGGGCAATGTGTAATTCAAGTTTGTGGGTATGGAAAAACACTTTGTTTGATTATTTTTGTTGTTATTTTATTTATTTTTTTTTGTCCTTTTGCATTTAAAAATTTATTTTTTTGAAAAAAAAAAAAGATTTGTGCTATGTTGTTGTCAAGTTTGAGTTAAACTGTAACTGTGATTTACATTTCATTAGATTGCTTAAGGCGTTGAACACATCATTATGTCATTTTAAGTTTGAGTTATCTGACTTATTTTTGGGTAAAAGATATTTCACTTGTTTTGAAATAAATTTTTATGAGCACATTAGCATGTTTTCTGTGAGGTACGATGGTTGAGCTTAAGCTTGTTCTCTTTGAGATTTGTTGGATGACCTATTGATGAATAACCATTGGCTTGCAAGATATATATATATATATATATATATATATATATATATATATATATATATATATATATATATAAATAAAAAGAAGAAAAAAAAAAAGAGAAGGAAAAAGAAAAGAAAGATCATGTTGAGTTTTCTGCCGAGTAACCGGACCTCTTGCATCATTAAGCATTGAGTGTTCACGTTAAAAGGTGTGAAGTTCAGTGTTGATTTATGATATGGCTAATCTGACTTCGTAGCATTTTTGACTTAAGTTAATAAGCCCTTAGGAATGTTCTACATCTAGTGCCCTAAAGCCACCTGGCTTGGGAGTCATTGGCCTAACACTTGTTATATGGGTCAATTAAAAAGCTTAAGGGAGTTAGACATTGCAGAGCCTGTTTAGAAAAAAAAAAAGGAGGAAAAAAATGTATATCTTGCCTTGGTTGTTTCATTTGATAGAGGTTTTTACAAATTTTATGGAACTTGTCTTGAGTTTAAGCTGAAAGCTTCATGATTGTATGCTAATTACACTTTACACATTTTAGAACATATGAGGTCTTAATTGTCCATTTATGAGAGATTTGATTTTGGATTTCCTTTTGACTGTTATGATGGTGTTTGTCTTTTTAAGCTTGCTCATGAATAAGAACCATGGTTTATGTGAAAATTCTTTCTTGTTAACAATATAGTGCACAATGTTTGTGGGTATCATTCCTGTTAAGCCCTCATGAGACTTTACTCGTCCACTAGGGATGCCTAAGGGTTTAAAAGGTTTGTTGCATATGCTAAATACAATCATCTCTCCCACGAAAGAGGATTTATGTTTCTTGCTTTCATTTTAATTTTCGTTTTGTTTTGCTAAGGGACTAGCAAAATGTAAGTTTGGGGGTGTTTGATAAGTGCCAATAGTGCATACTTGGACCCCTTTATTTACATTAGTTAATCCTTTAGCTGTGTCGTTATTTAATATTTTGTGTTAGTTTTGTGTTTTCAGTGTTTTGTAGGTTATTAAAGAAAAACTACAGCTTTAAAGGGAAAAATGCAAAGTTTGGAAGAAAGCATACTTTGAGAAGACCTAGGTGATATGGTTAAGTTTAACCAAATCTTAAAAAGGGTTAAATCGGATTAAAGATCAGATTGGATTAAAGTTCAAATTGGATAAAATTTCGGATTGGATTCAAATTTAGATTCTGCACATGTCCCAGCATTTTGACCATAACTTTCCGCTCAAATATCGGATTGAAGTGATTCAAATAGAATTGAAAAGCTAACTCAAAATAATACAATTCGTTGTGAAATATGATTTTCCTAATTTGGAAGGTTACTATGTCAAAATCGCCCTGCAATTAAAGAACACAAATCTGGATGAATCCTATTCCGATTTTAGACTTCTATTTTGACTGGAAGATAGACCTCCGAATTATCTAGGTTTAATAGGGCTTCTAGGTCTTTCCTAAGCATATAAGTAGACTTCTTTGCATTCAAGAAAAGATACGCAAATCCAGAGACTAGTTTTGGGTACAATTTTGGAGATAGAATGTATTCCACAGCTTTTCTTTTAGTTTAGTTTTTCTTTAGTTTAGGTTTTCTTTTTATGTGAAGCTAATTCCCAACTAAGGTTAGGGATGAAGCCTCACCGATGAAGAACGTCAATACTTTTATGTAAGTCTTTATTTATCCGATTTTATTGAGTTTTATATTTCAATTGTTTTACTTCTAATCAATGTGTGGAGTGATTCTAGGATATCTCTTGTGATTCAAGGATACATGTGATGATTTGAGATAATTTCATATGATTGATTGCTTGGTTTTTAACTCATAAAAATTGGATATCCTTTGTGATTTGTTCTACGGATACATCTGGTGTTTCAATTGAATTTGGATTCCTTTTGTGATTTGGTCAATGAATGAATACATGGGATGGTTTTGATTAATTATTTGAAGCATAGTAAAACATACATAAGATTTAAATTGTGAGAACTTTGGATAAATATTGATGAACATGGAGTATATTGTTATGATTCGGTGAGTGTGGATTCCTAAACCTTAGTCTTTACTTTTTGTTTTATTTTAATTAGTTTATGTTTGTCTTTTAATTTTCAAAATTAAAATCAAAACCCTTTTGGAACTAGGTTAGGATTTAATTAGTTTAGATTTAAATTGCTCTTTCAAAAATAAAATTCTCTGTGGGTTCGACCTCGCACTTGCAATCCATTAAACTACATTCGTGCACTTGTGAGTTAAATAAATTTGCACAACAAAATACGAGATCATTCCTACGAGAATTGTTGATTTTGCTTAAAATTGATTTTCCAAATGAAATATCAAAATTGTCGTGAATTTAAATATTGAAAAGATGTAATAATGAAAGGGTTAGGGTTTTGACATCCATCACTAATGAGACTGATTAAGATAACACTATGCCAATGTTCCAATCATACCGATATATTTAATGCTTGTCAACCTTAGGGCATGGTATCTACTCCTTAAGCTATTGATCTCCCTAAGCAATGAATTAGGGTTGGTATCTACTCTAATTCTTTTCTTTCCCAAAGAATTTAGCATGGTATCTACTAAGTTGTTCTTTAGGAAAGCATAAATCTATGAAAATTGACAAACACATGAAGCCTAAGGCATGAATCTACTCCTAGTTCCCCATGTTGATTAAGCCAAGAACCCATGATGAGGTTCTTTTATCCCTTTATTAAGCCCAAGACTCGGTCATCTAAATTGACTTAAATAACACATCCAAACACATGCATATGATGATCAGGCACATTCATATGAGGAATTCAATTAGCTAGAAAATAATCAATTTAAATATACCAAAATATGATTACAACAAAGGAGCCAATATTGAAATACTAAAAAGACATGATTAGGGCTTCAATCTAGCTCCTAACAAAAGGTTTAGCTACACATGCTTTGGATGCTAATCATCCTAACAGTAAAATAAAATGGAAAAGGAAAAACCCGAAACCGTTTCTTGAAGTAGCCTCCAATTCTTTTCTCCAAGATTGTATATTTTTTCTAAAGGCATAGAGGTCTATTTAAAGGAATGGGAGAAGCATAGAAGCTCTAGAAAACCTAGGAAAACTGTAGGTTTATCTCCTGATAGAATTAGGATTTGGAAAATGATGTGGTATTTTTGTGACCAAAAATATCAATAATAAAATTACCACTCGCAATAGAACGAATCCCGTAGGATAGGGCTATATTGAGGGTGTCGAACCTCAAGGACTGCAGGAGTTTAATTATCAAAATTAAAAAATCAAAATTAACTTAATTAAAAGAGAGTGAATTGGTTGTGAGAATTTAAAGTGCATAAAATAAACAGAAAGAAAATGAGTAAATTTATGAGAGAAAGAGTAGGGTATTGACTTCACCACGATCCGCACATCAATGGTTAACAATAATTAACTCTAATAATTCATTCTATGCATGTTATAATTTTAACAATAAAATAATCTCATACAATCAATGGAATAGCATAATTCATCTTCGGTTGGCACGGACCGTCTACCTAAATTACATTAAACTAAGGTGTAGTACGATCCGTCTTCCCTAGGTATGGTCTATCTAACCCTATTGATTGCATGCCAATTAAATACCATTGTATAACCATCATTCTTATGATCATAGAAAATAAGAATGATTTGAGTTCAATAATAGTAAAATAATTTCTAAGACAAGATAAGAATTTTACTAATATTGATTTGGAATTTAAAGAACAACTGCATTTAATATGAAGAACAGAAATCAATTGTAGCAATCCTCAGGGTTATACAATCAACATGCATAAATTGAAAGACTAGAAATTAAATACAATCAAACCATTGTGCTTGGAAAGGGCTACATCAATACCCCACAATTTGGGTTTAGCTGCTCATAATTTCCTAAGCTTCACAGACTATTTTACTGAATTTTGCTCTAGAAGCGGTATGTCTGTTTACAATGTTTAGAGCCCTATTTATAGGGATTAGGAGAACCCTAAAAACCCTAAAATCCCTAAGAAAACCGGAGAGCAGTCTCCCAGTCCAATTGGGAGACAAAAATCCAAGTCCACGCTGGAGAGGAGTTCTTGCCGTGCACTGTACGCTCTAGTGCGCTCGATCCAAGACTTGGTGCGCTCGAGCTTAGATGGTATGCGCGCGAGCGCAGGTATGCGCTCGACCCTTGATTGCAGACGCTCGAGCGCAGTGCGCTCGATCCCATGAATGCTGCACTCGATCCTAGTTCCAGAATGCTCAACTTTTGGATCTTTTAACCCTAATTTCCAATGGTTTGTCAAATAAGACCTGAAACATAAAAATAAAACAAAATCAAACAAATAACAATGCTAAGGAATTAACAAATGTAAATTAAGGGGCTTGAATGTGCAACATTCGGCGCTTATCACACCCCCCAACTTACATATTGCTAGTCCCTTAGCAATATAAAATAGAAAATAAACTGAAAAACAAAAAGATAAATCCAGCTTTCGTGGGATATACGGTTGCATTTAGCATATGCAACAAGCCTTTTAAACCCCTAGGAGTTCCCTAGAGGACGAGTGAAGTCTCGTGAGGGTTTTCCAGGAATGATACCCACAAACATTTTCTAACCATGTAATTCCTAAGAATGCAATCTCATGACCATCATGGTTTTCAGTCATTAACAGGCTTAATAAAACAAACAATATTTCACAATTTCAGGCAATCACAAATTAGCTCCAATCATGGCAATTATGAGATATTACAAAATTCAATTAGTGTATGTGAACTCAACACATAATCAAGGGATTTCAAAACTAAACTCAATCATGCATGGATCAATACTCAAAATTCATCGGACTCCCCATCGGACAAACAACCAAGGCAACTTTTTTTTTTTTTTTTGAACTTAGCTCCCTTAAGCTTTCTGATTGACCCATTTATCGAGTGTTAGGCCAATGACTCCCAAACCAGATGGTTTTAGGGCATTAGGTGTAAAAACACCCCTAAGGACTTACTAACTCGGGTCAAAAAGGCTACAAAGCTAAGCTACCTTTTTTTTTTTTTTTTTTTTTTTTTTTTTTTGTGTCAACCACTCCAAACTTTTCACTTTTTGACGCGAACACTCACTGCTTAATGAGGCAAGAGGTCCGGTTACTTGGTGGAAAGTTTAAAATGATCATTTATTTATTTATATTTATTATTATTATTTTTTTTTATACTTTATGCCACAGTTGTTTTCCCAATAAGTTGCCCAACTACATTCCGAATATTAAAACCAACATTTTTTATTCCAGATTTTATACCCCACCGACTATATGCAAGTGTGCTTGTGAAAATTAAACTGAAACAAGTAATATTTCGTGCTGCCTCTCGTAACCCAGTTTCAATTTCTTAATCAAGTGATCATGTGTTCGTTATATTAAGCCCATCAATGAATTTCAAACCACAATAGGAAAATCAATAACATGCTCAGAACTATCATGTATACGCCCACACCCCCCAACTTACAGTGCACAATGTCCTCAGTGTGTGGAAAATAACAAGAAAACAATGCAAGGGGAAAAAGAAACACCAAACCTGTCACTGTGGCGCAGAAGAAGATGCCCCTGGAGCAGGTGGTAGCCGAGCGACAATGGCACGCAGCAGTTCTTGCTGCGCTTCAAATCGTTCATCCGCCTGGCGCCTGTCTTCTGCTCTCTGGTTTGCAAGCTCAGCGCGGAGGTCCTGCAATTCTTTATGTAAGGACTCATATTGTGACATGGTCAGAGTGACTGTATCTGGTGCTCCCATGCTATCGACCGGCGCTGCTGGAGGTGGCTCATCATGCACAGGCCCATCAGCGTCCCTATCAACTGCTGCAGCTGCAGGTGCCCGACGTCGTCGCGGCATGTGAGAATAACTTTGATTCCACTGAATCAGACCAAACTGAGGATGTGTGGAAATAGGACCATCAGTCAGGGTACCCTCTATGCCTCGGGTCTACAAGATCTGGGTGAGGAGAAACGGGAATGGAAGTCCCCATGACGCCGAACCCTGCGTGCATCGCACAATTGCCCCATCCCAAAACTTGTGCATCTAGTCCCAAATGAGCTGGGGAATGGAGATCCAATAGCCTCTCTGAAAGGCATAGAGTGCTGCAAGAAAGGGGCCGTGCCGCTGCGTCTTGTGTCCAAAGGGGCACACATTCCGCTGCAGGATGAAGTCCACGAACCACAAGCGGGAGGGGAGCAGGACCTTGCTTGTG
Organism: Corylus avellana; assembly: GCF_965113065.1. Lineage (NCBI taxonomy): Eukaryota > Viridiplantae > Streptophyta > Magnoliopsida > Fagales > Betulaceae > Corylus > Corylus avellana. The sequence continues at coordinate 12,581,112 of NC_142496.1, forward strand.
GAATTGCGGAGGTCGTCGGTGTAGCGGCCGTGGCACATGTCATCCACAATAAACTGCAGTGTGAGGTTGGCCGGGAGGTCGGAGTACCGAGGGGAGCCATCCCGAGCCAAAATGTCGAACGGGCACTCATGAGAACACCTGCAAGGCAGAAGCAATGTCCTCAGCGGTCAGCTCCACGTCTATGCCCGCCACTGATGAAGAGAGGACGCCCGGCCGGGTACAATCAAAAGTAAGGTGCGCATAAAAGTCCTGAACCAGCCCTTCATAAGCAACGGGGCTGACGGGCTGGAACAGGGCGGTGAGACCGCGCCGTCGGCATTCTTTGACCGCCCACCTGGTTGCTTGGAGGCTGTGGAAGACAGTGTCAACGGCAAAAGAAGTCTCCAAGATCAGCTTCCGTTGCCTCCCATGGCGGGGTAACTGTTGGGAGGGGGCCTCAGGAGTGGTCTCCCGGGCAGGGGAAGCGCGGGATGTGGAAGCCGTGGCTGGAAGCAAGGCTGGGCTTCGTTGAGGCATTTTGTCAAGCACTTGGTGGCACTCCTAAAGGGAGGAGATGGAAAACCACCCTGCTGTGCTGCCCAACCCCCTGCAAAAGAAAGAAAATTCAACACAGAGCAGTCTGTGGACTCATGGACTGCTAATTTCTACAAAAAAAATGGAGAAAACTGGGGCGGTGGGGTGTTGGGGAGAATGGGAAATTGGGGTGGGTAAAGGGGTCGGAGAGGGGGAATGTGGGGCGATGTTGGGGTTTCGGCGGTGGCGAGGTGGAGTGCGGTGGCGACGGCGTGGAGATTGGTGGTGGATGGTGGTGGTATGGGGTGGTGCAGTTGGGTGGGCGCAGTGGTGGGGGAGGGGGCGGTGCTGCGAGAGAGGGGAAAAATGGGGGAGAAAGGGGGATGTCATGACCTAAAAAGGTCACGTGAGGGCTCTGGACGAGTGCGCTCGAGCGGCACTAGCGTGCGCTCGATCGCACTCGTGCAGAGGATGGAGTGGAGTGCGGGCATGCGTATGCATGCACGTGTGTGCTAAGTGGAGAGCGGCTGCGCTCGATCCCACGCAAGGTGGGCTCGAGCGTAGGCCCGTGTGCTGGGATCGAGTGCACAGTGGGTGCGCTCGAGCCCAGGGTGGCAGTGCCTTAATCAAAAAGATAGACGGGATCCGTCAAATCGACGGATTCCACGTCTGTACCTGGCTCGAGGTTCTGGATGCAAGGCTTCAACCTTTGACCGTTGACCTTGAATAGAGTGCCATCCTTTGGGTTTCGCAGTTCGACGGCGCCATGGGGTGACACTGAGGTGACTATGAAGGGGCCGTCCCATCTTGAATGGAGCTTCCCAGGGAAAAGCCGGAGTCTAGAATTGAAGAGCCAGACTTTCTGATCCCGAACAAATTTCTTGGGCAAGATATGTTTGTCATGAAAGGCCTTAGTCCGCTCCTTATAAAGGCAAGCACTATCATAGGCGTCGCGCCGCAGCTCCTCCAACTCTGTCAACTGAAGTTTCCGGTGCGGACCGGCAGCTTGCATGTCGAAATTGAACTGCTTGATGGCCCACATAGCCTTATGTTCTAATTCCACAGGGAGGTGACACGCCTTGCCATAAACCAGCCGATAGGGAGACATTCCAATGGGGGTTTTGTAAGCTGTGCGGTAGGCCCATAATGCATCATTGAGGCGCAAGGACCAATCCTTGCGGTCCGGCCGAACCGTTTTCTCCAGAATATGATTAATCTCCCGGTTAGACACTTCCACTTGGCCACTTGTTTGAGGATGGTACGGAGTAGCGACCTTATGTGTGACAGAATACTTGAGAAGCAAGGCTTTGAAAAACCGGTTGCAAAAGTGTCTACCTCCATCACTAATGATAGCCCGAGGAGTACCAAATCTGCTAAAAATGTTGGCTTGGAGGAACTTCACTACAACCTTGTGATCATTGGTCTTTGTGGCGATAGCTTCGACCCACTTAGAGACATAATCTACTCCTACCAAAGTATACTCATGTCCACAAGATGGTGGGAAGGGTCCCATGAAGTCGATACCCCAGACATCAAAAATCTCGACAATAAGGATGGGGTTCAATGGCATCATTTCCCTCCGAGACATAGATCCTAGGCGCTGACATCGCTCACAAGCTCGGCAGAAGTCATAGGCATCTTTGAACAAGGTGGGCCATGTGAATCCGCATTGTAGAACCTTGGCGGCGGTCTTCTTGGCACTGAAATGTCCCCCACAAGCTAGAGAATGACAAAAGGTAAGAATGCTGGAAAATTCACTCTCAGGAACACATCGTCGGATGATCTGGTCAGCACAATACTTGAACAACTCTGGATCTTCCCAATAATAGAATCGGACTTGCTTGAAGAAGCGGTCCTTATCTTGCTTAGACCATTGAGAGGGAATCCGACCTGTTGCAAGGTAATTGACAATATCGGCATACCACGGCGGATGTCTCGGGGTAATTTCTAAGAGTTGCTCATCTGGGAACGAGTCATGAACAGGAACTGGCTGGGGTGTCTCAAACGAAATCCGTGACAAATGGTCAGCAACAACATTTTCAGTACCCTTCTTGTCCCGAATCTCGATGTCAAACTCTTACAGAAGTAGAATCCAGCAGATCAACCGAGGCTTTGTTTCCTTCTTGGCCAGCAGGTGTCGTAGAGCAGCATGATTAGAAAAAATTATAACCTTAGATCCCAGAAGATATGAGCGGAATTTATCCAGAGCAAATACCACAGCTAGCAATTCTTTCTCAGTGGTTGTGTAATTGACTTGAGCATCTATCAACGTCTTGCTAGCATAGTAAATGACATGAGGAAGCTTGCCTACCCGTTGTCCCAAAACTGCACCCACAGCATAATCAGATGCATCACACATGATCTCAAAGGGCAATGACCAGTCAAGCGGTTGCATGATGGGGGCAGAGGATAATAGGGATCGGAGCTGCTGGAATGCCTGGTGACATGCTTCATCAAAGTGAAAAGAGGTGTCCTTAGCAAGCAAGTGACATAAGGGCCTTGAGATTTTGCTGAAATCTTTGATGAAACGACGATAGAAGCCGGCGTGCCCTAGGAAAGAACGGATCTGCTTCACTGAAGTGGGTGGTGGTAAATTTTCAATGAGCTCAACTTTGGCCCGGTCCACCTCAATTCCTCGTTTGGACACTATATGGCCCAAAACTATACCTTCCTGGACCATGAAGTGGCTTTTCTCCCAGCTCAAAATCAGGTTAGTTTCTTTGCAACGTTGAAGCACAAGTGACAGATTATGGAGGCAATTATCAAAAGAAGATCCAAAAACAGAAAAGTCATCCATAAATACCTCCAAAAATTTCTCCACCATGTCTGAGAAGATAGACATCATACATCTCTGGAATATGGCAGGTGCATTGCATAAGCCGAAGGGCATGCGTCGGTAAGTAAAGGTGCCGAATGGACATGTGAACGTCGTCTTCTCTTGGTCTTGGGGATCACCTGCAACCTGATTATACCTGGAATAGCCATCTAAGAAGCAATAGTAGCTCTGGCCAGTAAGACGCTCCAAAATTTGATCAATGAATGGGAGCGGGAAGTGATCCTTTCGGGTATGAGAATTGAGCTTCCGGTAGTCAATGCAGACACGCCACCCCGTGGTTGTGCGCTGTGGAACCAATTCGCCAACAGAATTCTCAACAACGGTGATGTCTGATTTCTTTGGGACCACTTGAGTGGGGCTCACCCATTTGCTATCTGAGATGGGGTAGATGATGCTTGCATCAAGTAACTTGACGACCTCTTTCATTACTACCTCCTTCATGTTGGGATTCAACCGGCGTTGTGCCTGACGGGAGGGTCGAGCATCTTCTTCCAAATGGATCCGGTGCATACAGATAGAGGGGTCAATGCCTTTCAAATCTGCCACGATCCAACCAATAGCCTCTTTATACTCCTTTAACACTGCGAGCAGACTGTCTTCTTGGTCTTTTTGTAAGTCGGAAGCAATGATGACCGGCAGGGTGTTGTTGGACCCCAGAAATGCATATTTGAGCTTTTCTGGCAGGGGCTTCAACTCAAGCTTTGGTGGAGATAGTAGGGATGGAACAGGAGGAGTGCTGGATGTCACAGGTTGGGGCTCCTTTACTACTCTCCATGGGTGGAACTCTGCACTGGTAGCTGTTTCTAACAATTCATGAACCTCTTGAATGTACTGATCGGTGTTGAATTCTTCAAAGTCGAAATAATTCAGGCACGCTTCTACTGGGTCCTTTGTCAGGAGACTGGGTAGTGAGTCTTCTATATATTCTTCAATGCTGTCCAAAAAGAAACACTCATTCTGATCAGGAGCATGCTGAAACGCAGTAAAGATATTCAACCGAACTTTCATATTGCCAAATGAGATTTCCATGACTCCAGTTCGACAGTTGATGCATGCATTTGCTGTGGCTAAGAATGGACGCCCAAGGATGACAGGAACCAGCTTCTCAGGATTGGGCACAGGCTCGATATCCAGCACGATAAAGTCTACTGGGAAGAAAAATTTATCCACCTGGATGATCACATCTTCTATAATCCCTCTAGGCTTCTTAATCGACCGATCAGCTAACTGCAGAATCACTGTGGTGGGCTTCAGTTCCCCTAGGCCCAGTTGCTGGTATACTGAATATGGAAGTAAATTCACTCCAGCTCCCAAATCCAATAGTGCTTTATCAATCTCTCTTTTTCCGATGATGCATGAAATTGTAGGAGCCCCGGGATCCTTGAACTTCGGAGGGGTGTTGTGCTTAATCAGAGAACTTACTTGCTCAGTCAGAAGAACTTTCTTGGGGATGTGGTTTCTGGTCTTCCGCTTTTGAGTACACAAGTCTTTAAGGAACTTGGCATAGGCAGGCACTTGTGCAATGGTATCAAGAAGGGGAAGATTGATCTTTACCTGTTTGAACATCTCCATCATTCCTTGTATTTTCTCTCCTTGTTTCCCAAAGTGGGAAGGTGCCTTGAGACGTTCTGGGAAGGGGGCTGGTGGCTCATATGGGACCTCTGGAGTGGATGCTGCTGATGACGAAGCCTCATGGCTTACTTGCTTGCTTTTATCATTCTGCAAATTTTGTGCAACCTCCTTGTGTTCATCTTTCTTCTCCTCCACATGATTGTCAACTATTTTGCCGCTTCTTAAGGTAGTGATGGCTTGAACTTGCTGATGTTATGAAGTGCCCTCATCGACCATATAGTGCCCCTTGGGGTTTACCACTGGCTGACTTGGAAGCTTTCCTTCATCTCTTCTGTTAATGGTGTTGGCAAGTTGTCCGACTTGAGCTTTTAGCTTGGAAATGGATTGAGAATGCGAGTTGACTATTTCCTCTTGAGATTTAATTGACTGCTTGATCTCGCTGGTCAGCTTAGTTACTGCCTTTACAATCCGATCCTCAAAATTAGACTCAGAGGGAGCTTGGTAGTGCTGCTGTGGAGGCCGGTAAGTAGACTGAGGTTGGTAGGGCTACCTATTGGATTGAGAATGATTGTGCGGCCCTAAGGATGAGTTGCTTGAATTCTTCCATGAACAATTTGGATGATTTCGCCACCCGTGGTTGTAGGTATTGGAGTACGGATCATTACCCGGTCTGGAGAAAGCTGCATTAACCTGCTCATTAGAAATGTCAGTATAATTTCCAGTAACTGGACAGTTATTGACATGATGCATAGGACTGGAACAGAATGAGCATGCTTTAGTGTGTGTGTGAGTAGTATTACGAGCAAAACCAGCAGTCAACAGAACTTGATCCAACTTCTTGGTGATAGCCTCGACTACTTGGTTGGCCATGTTTGAAGAATGGTCGGCTTCATACGAACTCTCCGTCTTAGGTGCCTTAGGTGCTGGTGCCCTTCGTCTTGCGGAAACCTGCTGAAGAGAATTGTTACTTAAGTTTTCAAACATAGACCAGGCTTCATCTTCACTTTTCAACATGAATGTCCCCCCACATGATGCATCTACCATTTTTCTATTGGACTCGGTCAGGCCATCATAAAAACACTACACTAGCTGCCATTTCGGGACAGCGTGGTGTGGACATGATCTAAGCAAGGTCTGCAACCTATCCCAAGTCTCATGGAAATCCTCTCCCTCGTACTGGGAGAATGTAGTGATGGCTCTCCTGTGGTGGTTGATGGTGCATATTGGTTGCTGACTTCGGCAATTTCTAGTGGATCGTAGATGGTGGTGTGGCGGTTCCCAAATGGGACGAGGCTTGGAAGGTGTAGTGGTTGACATGCAAACGGCTTTCTGCTAGGACTCTCGGTGGTTCGGTGTGGCGGGTCCATTGTTCTTGGTCGGGTGTTTTTGTGGGCTGCATAGCGAATTTTCTCCAGTAGACAAATGGTTTGCTGGATAGGAGCATGATGGAGATATCGGTTAGATAAGGTTGTTGACATGTTCGGGCATCATTTGTGATTGTTCTGTCAAATGTAACTTATCATTGTTACCAACTGAACAATTGTCACATTTGGCAATCAATGCATACAATTTGGCATTGTTTGCTTTCATCGTCTCATTATTTTTTTCCATCTTCTTCATCAAGGCTTCACACATAGTTACGAGGTTACAAAGCTGCTGCTCAAGCTGATCCAAGCTTGGATTCTCCATTGAGCAAGATCACAGCTTTGCTACCAAATGTTACGTGAATACGTAACGGAGATAGAATTTAGGTTCTTAGGGAACCTATATCTTTTAGATTTTGAGGAAGCCTAAAAATCCTTTTTCAAACTCAAAGTGTGGGATTAATTTTCTGATTCCTTTCTATTAAAATATCATCCTTTAAATAGGATCATCACAATGACTTAGAGTTCTACACTCACTTGGAGATAAACCTGTAGAAAGATAACCAATGCAATATTGACTCTAAAATAAAAAACTAGATAATTGAAATAGAAATAGGCGCATTTTTATCTCTAATCTAAAAATATTGTAAAAAAAATAATCTAAATTAATCTTAAATGAAATCTAATTCATATTAAATATTAGTCTACTTTATCCCTATGTTACTTCCATAACATTCCTTCCTCCTTAAGGAGACCTTGTCCACAAGGTCTAGAAATTATTTTCTTCAAATGTTGAGATGTAGCCGATGACATGGCGATGAAGTAGGAGATATGGATCAGGGACTCGGAGCACTGAAAGTAAGCATCACGTCACTCAATATAAGACCATTTTTGTCTTTTGTAAGCTACGAATGCAAATTGATGGTGAATAAGTGGTTGGCAATAGCTAGCATGAAAAGACAATCTACAGCTAATCTTGCGATTAAAAAAACTCTGGAAAGAGGGGCATTTGAGGAAGACAAGCCTTGAGATGAAAAGAGACCCTTGATGGACCAATGTTTTTGTCTTGCCGCTGCTCTTGTTTTATTATGTTTTTCACAGATTCTACTTCCCAAGAAATGGTCCTTGACACCACCTCTTGGTCCTCTTGGTTGCAAAGTAGCATGGTCAACTTCCATCTCCATTTCTTCCGCATAAAGTGATCACAACACTTCAAACACTTGTGTTGTGGCCTGTCCAGGTATGGGTTCTCCGTTTCTGGCGACCTCATTGGGGAAACGATGATGGGTTGTTCGGCGTGGCGAGTATCGGATTGGCGGGTGTGGTGGTTGATGGTGCATATTGGTTGCTGACTTCGGTGATTTCTAGTGGATTGTAGATGGCATTGTGGTGGTTCCCTAATGGGACGGGGCTTGGAAGGTGTAGTGGTTGAGATGCAGATGGCTTTGTGCTAGGACTCTCGGTGGTTCGGTGTGGTGGGTCCGTTGTTCTTGGTCGGCTGTTTTTGTGGGCTGCACAACGAATTTTCTCTAGCAGACAAATGGTTTGCTGGAGAGGAGCGTGATGGAGATATTGGTTAGATAAGGTTGTTGACATCTTCGGGCACCATTTGTGATTGTTTTGAAAAATGTAACTCATCGTTGTTATCAGCTGAACAATCGTCGCATTTGGCAATCAATGCATACAATTTGACATTGTTTGCTTTCATCGTCTCATTATTTTTTTTCAATCTTCTTCATCAAGACTTCGCACATAGTTACGAGGTTACAAAGCTGCTGCTCAAGCTGATCCAAGCTTGGATTTGCCATTGAGCAAGATCGCGGCTTTGATACCAAATGTTACGTGAATACGTAACGGGGATATAATTTAGGTTCTTAAGGAACCTATATCTTTTAGATTTTGAGGAAGCCTAAAAATGATTTTTCAAACTCAAAGTTTGAAATTAATTTTCTGATTCCTTTCTATTAAAATATCATCCTTTAAATAGGAACATCACAACGACTTAGACTTGGAGTAGAACTCCTACACTTACTAGGAGATAAACCCGTAGAAAAATAACTAATGCAATACTGACTCTAAAATAAATAACTAGATAATTGAAATACAAATAGACGTATAGTTATCTCTAATTTGAAAATACTGATAACAAAACTAATCTAAATTAATCTTAAATGAAATCTTATTCATATTAAATATAATTCTACTTTATCACTATGTTACTTCTATAACATTCCTTCATCCTTAAGGAGACCTTGTCCTCAAGTTCTAGAAATTATTTTCTTCCAATGTTGAGATGTAGCCGATGACGTTGCCATGAAGTAGGATATATGAGCTAGGGACTTGGAGCACTAAAAGTAACCATCATGTCATTCAAAATGAGACCATTTTTGTCTTCCGAAAGCTACGAATGCAAATTGATGGTGAATAAGTGGGTGGAAATAGCTAGCATGAAACGACAATTTGAAGCTGATCTTGGGATTAAAAAAAACACAAGAAAGATGGGCATTTGAGGCAGACAAGTCTTGAGATGGAAAGAGACCCATGATGGACCAATTTTTTTGTCTTGCTGCTGCTCTTGTTCTGTTGTGTTTTTTTTACAAATTCTACATCCCATGAAATGGTCTGTGACACAATCTCTTGCTCCTCTTGGTTGTAAAGTAGCATGGTCTACTTCCATCTCCATTTCTTCCGCATAAAGTGATCACAACACTTCAAACGCTTGTGTCGTGGCCTGTCTAGGTAAGGGCTCTCCATTTCTGGGAACCTGTTGGGGAAATGCTGATGGATTGTTGGGCATGGCATGTACCAGATTGGCGGCAATGGTGGTTAATGGTACATTTTGGTTGCTGACTTCGGAGATTTATAGTGAATTGTAAATGTGATGAGTGCCAAATATTGCATATTTGGACCCCCTAATTTGCATTTGCTAGGCCTTTAGCTTTATTATTTTTTCTGATGTTTTGGTTAGTTTTGGTGTTTTAGTGTTTTGTAGGTTGGTAAGGAAAAATTGCGCGTTTAAGACACTTCAGGGAGCTTTGGCAATAAATTTGGATCGAGCGATGATTCGCACCAGGCGACTTTTATTAAAAGGGCCATATCTAGAGTTGTAGAACTTGGATTGAAGTGATCTTGGTGTCATTGGAAAGGTAACTCAAAGATCTATAAAGTCATGTTTAACCAGAGTTGGTTCATTCCGTAGGTAGTGCACTCAAACTCACATTTAGTGCGATTGAGCGCACTCAGTTGACCTGGCAGTGCTGAAATCCTAAAATTAGCTTATAAATATCATTCTTTTCTATTGTAAACACACGGAGACACACCGGGGGCACCTTACTTTGTCAATTTTCATGTTATTTGGGTTCTTGGGGCTTTGAACTCCAATTCTTTTGTAAGTACTTTAATTTTAATGAAGTTAATTTAGTTTTTTTATGAATTTTTTTGTCATGAGAGGCTAAATCTTCAACTAAGGTTGAAGATGAAGCCTCGCCATTGATTTGTTTTATGTTTTTATGTTTCATTCATACAATTCCGTCGTTTAATGTAATGTAAGTTCGTTTTAATTCAATTGTGTGACAAAATTGTGATTGATTGTTGTTTATAAATTGTGAAAACGTTGGATATTCATTGTGTTTCATCCAACGGATACATTGCATCTTTTGGTTAACTTTGCATATCCATTGTCTTTTGTGCAAAGCATGGATACATTGGATCTTTTGAACTAAACTAGATATGCATTGTTTTTCAAAAATACGGATGGATTCATTGAATTTTTCAATAGGATTTTATAAAAACAAAAGAACATGCATGAAATTTTATTGAAATTCAGATGTATGAACAAACATAATTATATGTGCTTTGATTTGGTTATGTGGATTTTGAAAACCTTAGTTTTTTTAATCATTTGATTTAATTCAAGTTTTTTATTTAGTTTACCATTTTACACAAACAATTCGGAACTAGGTTGAAATAGGATTAGTTTAGATAGAAATTAATTTTTGCAACGCAATTCCCTTTGGATCAACCTCGCACTTGCACACGCTGTACTGCACACGACTCATGAACTTGCGAGTAATTATAATTTGCACATCAAGTTTTTGGCGCCGTTGCCGGGGATTTGTCTGTTTGTGAAAATTGATTTTTGTTTGAATTAATTTTATTTTTCTACTAGTTTAGGTAGATTTTTGTTTTCTTTTCTTTTTGCAATTTAATTTTATTGTATTTGTTTTTGTTTATGAGGTTTTATCTAACCATAAAAAAAAAAAAAAAGAAAAAAGAAAAAAAAGAAAAGTTTGGTTGTTTTTGAGTTTTGCTACAGTTTCGAAAAAATCACTTCCTGCCAGTGCGATCTACCGGTGTGCTCGAGTGCACTCAAGCGTAGGTGTGGTGCGATCGATCGCACCACACCTACGCTTGAGTGCACTCGAGCACACCGGTAGCAAGCGATCGCACTTGTGCTCGATCCATCCCGCTCCTGTGCTCAAGTGCATTGCGCACTCGCGCTCGATCGTACTTACCTGTGCTCGAGTGCACTTCTAGAAATCAGCCTCAACAGACCAAAAGCAGCTAAGTAAAAAAAAAAAAAAATGGCAAATTCTTTTTGTCCTTTTGTGTTTTCTCTTTTTATTTTTCTTTTCTGTATTTTTATTTATTCTATTGGAAAAAAAACAAAAAAATTGTGGTTAATGTTTCATGTGGAAGTGTGTTTTGTTTAAATAGTGAGGGTGAAGCATGAATTTTCCTTTTGGTAATTTTTATGCTTCTCATAGTGGTAGGATGCCAAATCCTACCAACTACCCTCATAATTTTCACCCACATGGACCATGTTCATACTGCTACATTCCTTATCATAGTGCAGGTAATTGTCCATCCTGGGGACAATTTTCCAATTTTTCACATGAGTAGATGAATACCAATTTCTCTAGCTCGGGGTCTGAATCAAATTTCAATTTCTACACCCCAGACTGGAGAACCATTCTGATTTCTCGTGGCAAGTTCATGCTACGGGAAATCATGATCCTCAATCTTATAAACAACACCATCCTGAATACCGGTAGTTCAATAACCATTCTTCCGTGCCTTCACCTTGCAATTACGCTCCTCAAGAATCACTAGTGCAACATTTTCCAATTGCTCAGGTCGATGACTTAGAGGAGAGAGTGAACCAACTCATGGCAGCTAGGCGTGCCCATACCCAGCCCCCTCACACTCACGCACCTTATATAAGTCATGTTCATTGTTATCATCCTTCTCACAAGATAGATGATTGTCTTTTCATTAACCATTACATGATTAATGAGGATGATGCTAGCAAGTCTTCACATGAGCATGTCCAAGTCACCACCACAATTGGGTAAGAGGAAATTGTTGAGGAGACTGTTTGTGAGCGAAGTCTTGAGGATCCTTTGGAGAGTGCTTCGATCAATTTGGAGGTGACCTGGACCTGGACAACCTACTTGAGCATGCTGAGACTTATGATGAGCCAAGTCTTGAAGATCCGTTGGCAGAGTGTTTTGATCAAATTGGATGTGACTTGGATCTTGACAAGTTCCTCAAGCAAGCTGAGATGTTTAGTGAGCCAAGCCTGCTGATAAGTGCTAAAATATTCATATTTTTTATCCCTTAACTTGCATGTTTTAATCCTTTGATTTTAGTTAATTAGGCCATTTTAATTCCTTTTTGTGGTTTTCACACTTTTGCAGGCTTTTGAAAGAAAAGGAAGTAAAACTAGGTGATTTGGGCTCAAAAAGAGAAATTGGGAAAAGATTGGAGCCCTTGATAGTGCGATCGATCGCAGGTTCCCTGCGATCGAGCACATGACCAGAGAAAATATGCATGATGCAGCTACGCGCGATCGAGTGCACAACAGAAGAGGCTCGATCGCAGACGTACAATCGAGCACACACGGGTTGCGATCGATCGCACCCGTGCGCAGGAGACAAAGTCAAAAGTGGGGCCAGCTTGTTAGTATTTCCATATTAGGGTTTTCCAACTCCAACTTGTAATAGGATTAAAACCCTACGAAATTCATAGGTTTACTTGTGTAACAAAGACTTCTAAAGCCTATAAATAGACCTCTTAGCCTCTAGGAATAGGTGTGGAGAAAGAGGCACAAGCTTTGGAAAGGAACTGAAGGTTGAATCAAGAGGAGTTTGGGTTTTTCTTCTCTTCCACCCTTTTATTTTTATTATGTAGTTTATATTTTATTTAGGGCTAGATTGAAGCCCTAGTTATGTTTAATTAATATTTCAATATTGGCGCATTTGTGATGATCTTGTTGTATTATTTAACATGATTAATATCTGCTTGCATAAATCCCTCATATGTGTGTGCCTGATCAACATGTGCATGTGGTATGAACTAGTTAGTTGGATCAATTTGGATGACTGAGTCCTGGGTTTAACTTAAGTAACAAAAGAATCCACACTGCGATTCTTGGGTTAATCAACATGGGGAACCGGGAGTATACATCCATACCCTAGGCCTCGTGTGTTTGTCGATTTTCATAGAACATATGCTTTTCTAAAGAACAACTTAGTATATACCATGCTAAATCCTTTAGAAAAGAAAATAGTTAGGGTATACACCCATACCTAACTCGTTGCTTAGGAAAATCTATAGCTTAAGGAGTATACACCCATGCCCTTAAGTTGGCAAACATTAGATATGCATAACATGATCAAAGTATTGGCATATTGTTATATTAGCTGAATATAATTAGTGGTGGATATCAAAACCCTAATCCTTTTTAGTTTTTGTTTATCTTTTATTTTATTGAATTCAATCGTGACAATTGAATTTTATCTTTTAATTAAATAGGAATCTACTTCTAAACATAATTTACCAATCCTCGTAGGAATGATCTCGTATTTTCCTACTATACTATTGTTTGGATATTGTGCAGTTGTGAGTTAAAACGTACTAAATATTATCTATTAATTTATGTAGTATTTGACACAACAAGTTTTTGGTGCCGTTGCCTGAGATTGTGTTAAATTTTGTTTAGAATTATTTTCCTTTAGTTATGTTATTTTAATTTTCAAGTTTTAATTTTGTTTATAAAAAAAAAAATCAAAAATATTTCCCTTTTTCTTTTTACTTCCTTGTTTCAGTCTTGTTTCAGCTTGTGGATCATGCATTCTGTTACTACGATCGAACGTAGGCCAAGTGCGATTGAGCATAGTGCGATCGAGCGCACAAACCTGCGATAGAGCGCAGTTCCAGGGAGCAATTTTGCATTTATTTATTTATTTTTGTTTTTATTTCTTGTCTATTATTTTAATTTTATTTCTGTTTTATCAAAAAAGAAAAGGGAGTATATATATATATATATATATATAGTTTTCCATTTACTTCTCTGTTTCTATTCTATTTCTGTTTTGTTTTAGTTTTGCTTATTTTAGTTTCTTTGTTTTAGTTTTTTTTTTTTTTTTTTTTTTAAATTTTTTTTTTTGTTTAGACTTTTTTGTTTTTCTGTCTGCAACTCTGATACTTTATGCTGCAGTGCGATCGATCGTAGCTCCCCTGCGATCGAGCGTAGCATTGCCACACAACGGCACTAAGGCTATTGTGAGTTCTTTATGCTTTGGTATTGCAACAGTGAGCTCGAGCGCCCATTCCAGGGAGATCGAGCGCTGCTGTGCGATCGAGCGCAAGTGCACTGCGATTGAGCGCACAGGTAGACAACAGTACTGAAGCTGCTAATTTCAATTTTGCTTTTATTTTTTGTTTTTATTTGTTTGTTTTTGTTCTTTGTTTTTTTTTTTTTTTTTTTTTTTTTTTTTCATTTTGTTTTATGTTTCTGTTTTTAAAGTCTGTTAGTTTTTATTATTTTTGTGGTTTTAATTTTTCTCTATTTTTTTCCACAACTTTGAGCTACCATGCGGCAAAGTGCGATTGAGCGCACCTCCACCCAGCAGTACTAAAGCTGCTGGACAGTCTAGTTGAAGACGGTTAAATTTAGCACTCATGGGAGGCACCCCATAGTTTATCCTATTATTTTTCTATTTGTTTTTCAATTTATTTTTATATTTGTCTTTAGTTTTGTTTTTGTTTCCTTTTTATTTGTTTAGTGTTTTATTTTGCAGGGACAAGTGTGCTTCAATTCAAGTTTGGGGGTGTGCTATGGGCCATGCTATCCTAGACAATTTCGTCCGTATCCCAGGTAAATTCTTTCCTTTACTTAGACACATTGGGGACAATGTGTCATTTAAGTTTGGGGATATGAGCACACATGATTGTTCACACACCTTGTACCAATTTCAAGTTATTTGTTTGTGTTTGTTTATGTTCAAAGAAAAAAAAAATCAAAAAGAAAAAAAATATATGCATGTTCATGTTTGTCTTAAAATTTTGGTTGATCTTAAAAATTGTGATTTGATTTCATTGGTGAGCTTAAAATTTTGAACACATGATCTAATAATTGAGTCTTTCAGTTTGGTTACTTGCTTAGGACTGTTGAAAATTCACATGTTTGATTTGATCTTACACAAGCACATTAGTACATAATTTGTGAGGTATGACATGAAGTCTGATGTGTGTGTTTCTATGTCTTAAGTGAAACTAGATGATTTATTAGATGGATACCTTGGCATATATATATGTGAAAAAAAAAAGAAAAAAAAAAGAGAAAAATATGATCATTGATAAGCTTTTCACTGAGTAACTGGACTTCTTGCCTCAAAGCATTGAGTGCTCACATCAAAAGGTGAAGAATTTTGATCTGGTTAATGTCATGGTTAGTTTGGTTTTGTAGCCTTTTTGACTCGAGTTAGTAAGTCCTAAGGGTGTCTCTACACCTAATGCCCTAAAACCATCTAGTTTGGGAGTCATTGACTTAACACTCGTTACATGGGTCAATTAGAAAGCTTAAGGGAATCAAGCATTGCACAACCTGACGAAGAAAAAAAACAAAGAAGAAGAAAGAGAAAAATATGCCATTGTTGTTCATTCTAATAGGGATTTTAGTGAACTTTGAGATATTGAGACATTGCACATTAGAAACAATTGGAAGCTTCATATTTATGTGCTAGTCCACTTTACCCTATTTTCAAACTTGTGATGTCTTAGCATGTCTTTTGCAAGTAATTAAATTTTAAAATTCCAATTCATTGTGAAGATGGAGTTTATCTTTTTAAGCTTGCTAATGAATGAGAATCATGGTTTTGAGTAATACCTTAATTTTCGGATAACATAAACTCTTGCATGATGTTTGTGGGTAACATTTCTGGAAAACCCTCACGAGACTTCACTCGTCCACTAGGAAATTCCTAGGGGTTTAAAAGGCTTGTTGCATACGCTAAATGCAATCGTTCATCCCACGAAAGATGGATCTATCTTTTTGTTTTCTGTTTTTCCATTCTTGTTTTTAGTTTTGTATTGCTAAGGGACTAGCAATATGTAAGTTTGGGGGGGGGGGGGGTGATAAGTGCTAAAATATTCATATTTTTTAGCCTTTAACTTGCATGTTTTAATCCTTTGGTTTTAGTTAATTAGGCCATTTTAATTCCTTTTTGTGTTTTTCATACTTTTGTAGGCTTTTGGAAGAAAAGGAAGTAAAACTAGGTGATTTGGGCTCAAAGAGAGAAATTGGGAAAAGATTGGAGCCCTTGACAGTGTGATGGATCGCAGGGAACTGCGATCGAGCGCATGACCAGAGAAAATATGCATGATCCAGCTACGCGCGATCGAGTGCACAACAGAAGAGGCTCGATCGCAGACGTACAATCGAGCACACACGGGTTGCGATCGATCGCACCCGTGCACAGGAGACAAAGTCAAAAGTGCGGCCAGCTTGTTAGTATTTCCATATTAGGGTTTTCCAACTCCAACTTGTAATAGGATTAAAACCCTACGAAATTCATAGGTTTACTTGTGTAACAAAGACTTCTAAAGCCTATAAATAGACCTCTTAGCCTCTAGGAATAGGTGTGGAGAAAGAGGCACAAGCTTTGGAAAGGAACTGAAGGCTAGATATGCCTTGGTTGTTTCATTTGACCAACGAATTTTGAGGTATGTATCTTAAGAATAAATTGAAGCCTCATGACTGTATGCTAATTTCACATTGCACCTATCTGAGCATTTGTTGTCTCAATTGTCCATTTATGAGTTCTTTGATTCTGGATTCCCTAATGATTGTGATGAATGTGTTTGCCTTGTTAAATTTTCTTATGAATGAGATGCATGGTTTGTCTGAAACTTTATTCTTTTCAGTGACATAGCACCGACAATGTTTGTGGGTATCATTTCTATTAAACCCTCACGAGACTTCGCTCATCCGCTAGGGATGCCTGGGGGTTTAAAAGGCTTGTTGCATATGCTAAATGCAATCGTCTCTCCCACGACAACGGACTTATATTTCTTGCTTTTATTTTGTTTTTCATTTTGTTTTGCTAAGGAACTAGCAAAATGTAAGTTTGTGGGTATTTGATAAGTGCCAAATATTACATATTTGGACCCCTTAATTTGCATTTGCTAAGCCTTTAGCTTTATTATTTTTTGATGTTTTGCTTAGTTTGGGCGTTTTAGTGTTTTGTAGGTTGCTAAGGGAGAATTGTGCCTTTAAAGAGAAAATCCATCAATTCTGCGGCTTAAGACACTTCAGGGAGCATTCCAAAGGTAGTGCACTCGAGCACACATTCAGTGTGATTGAGCACACACGCGCCCATCGAAAGTAGAAAGTGATGCATGAGTGTGATCGAGCGCACTCGGCCGACCTGCCAACGCTGAAACCCTAAAATTAACTTATAAATAGCATTCTTTTCTATTGTAAACACATGGAGATATGCCGGGGGTGCCATGCTTTGTCAATTTTCATGTTTTCTGGGTTCTTGGAACTTTGAACTCCATTCTTTTGTCATGAGAGGCTAAATCTTCAACTAATGCTGAAGTTGAAGCCTCACCATTGATTAGTTTTATGTTTTTATGTTTCATTCATACAATTCCATCGTTTAATGTAATGTAAGTTCGTTTCAATTCAATTGTGTGACAAAATTGTGATTGATTGTTGTTTATAAATCGTGAAAACGTTGGATATTCATTGTGTTTTATCCAACGGATACATTGTATCTTTTGGTTTACTTTGGGTATCCATTGTCTTTTGTGCGAAGCATGGATACATTGGATCTTTTGAACTAAACTGGATATGCATTGTTTTTCGTAAATACGGATGGATTCATTGAATTTTTCAATAGGATTTTATAAAAACCAAAGAACATGCATGGGATTTTTATTGAAATTTGGATGTATGAACAAACATAATTATATGTGCTTTGATTTGGTGAGGTGGATTTTGAAAACCTTTGTGTTTTTATCTTTGATTTAATTTCAGTTTTTATTTAGTTTACCATTTTGCACAAAACATTTGGAACTAGGTTAAAATAGGATTAGTTTAGATAGAAATTAATTTTTGCAACGCAATTCCCTATGGATCGACCTCGCACTTGCACACACTGTACTGCACATGATTTGTGCAGTTACGAGTAATTATAACTGGCACATCAGTGGTGTGGCGGTTCCTTAGTAGTATGCGGCTTGGAAGGTGTAGTGGCAAAGATGCAGATGGCTTTGTGCTGGGACTCTTGGTGGTTCGGTGTGGTGGGTCCATTGTTCTTGGTCAGCTGTTTTCCTGGGCAGCACATTGAATTTTCTCTAGTAGACAATTGGTTTGCTGCAGAGGATAGTGATGGAGATATCGGTTAGATAATGTTGTTGATGTCTTCGGGCACCATTTGTGATTGTTCTGAAAAATGGAACTCGCCATTGTAATCAGCTGAACAATCGTCGAATTTGGCAACCAACGCAAAGAATTTGGCATTGTTTGCTTTCATCGTCTCATTATTTTTTCACATCTTCTTCATCAAGACTTCGCACATAGTTATGAAGTTACCAAGCTGTTGCTCAAGCCGTTCCAAGCGTGGATTCGCCATTGAGCAAGATCACGGCTTTGATACCAAATGTTACGTGAATACATAACGGGGATAAAATTTAGGTTTTGAGGGAACCTAAACCTTTTAGATTTTGAAGAAACCTAAAAATCCTTTGTTAAGTGGTAAAATATTCATATTTGTAGCCCTTAACTTACATATTTTAATCCTTTAGTTTTAGTTAATTAGGCCATTTTAGTTCTTTTATGTATTTTCTTTGATTTTGTAGATCATTGGAAGAAAAAGAAGCTATGTCTGAAGTTTTGGACTTAAAAAGAGCAATTTTGGATTTTGAAGGCTCTGGTAGAGCGATCGATCGCAGGGGAGCTGCGATCGAGTGTACTACAGGCGAGGATGGTACATTACAAGGCAACTACGATCGAGCGTAAGCACAAGGAGGATCGATCCCAGACCTACGATCGATCGTACACAGGCTGTGATCTATCGCACCCGTGCGTGATGGCCAAGACAGCCGCCAGCCTTAATAAGGAAAGAGCAATTTCTAGGGTTTTGTAGCTTAGTACGAAGTAGGGCTCAAACCCTACGATTTTTAGGTTTTTTAGAGTATTCCTAAAGGCCTATAAATAGACCCTTAAGTCTCTAGAATAGACACACTTTCCAAGGAGAAGAATTGGAGCTCTTCAAGTTCAAGTTTCGGGTTTATTCTTTTCCTTTCTGTTATTTTATTTTATGAAGATGTTTAACATCAAAATTAGGTGTAACTAATTTATTTAGTAGGGCTAGATTGAAGTGCTGGTAATGTTTAGTGAATATTCAATATTGGCGCCCTTGTGATGATCTTGTTGTGATATCTAAATTGATTAATGCATGTTTTCATGAATTCCTATGTGTGTGCCTGATCAACATGTGCATGTGATATGGACTAGTTCGTTAAATCAATTTGGATGACTGAGTCCTGGGTTGAACATAAGTAACAAAAGATATTCACATTGGATTCTTGGGTTAATCAACATGGGGAACCGGGAGTAGACACTCATGCCCTAGGCCTCATGGCTTTCTCTAATAGGGGCTATAGCCCCTTGCTCTAGTTGAGTTACTTTGCCCCTTCCTCACGCTCTGTTA
The DNA here is from genome assembly GCF_965113065.1 of Corylus avellana. NCBI lineage: Eukaryota > Viridiplantae > Streptophyta > Magnoliopsida > Fagales > Betulaceae > Corylus > Corylus avellana. The sequence continues at coordinate 12,600,401 of NC_142496.1, forward strand.
ATCGGGAGAGGTATTGATTTCCACAATTTTATGCTTTCTTAAAGAACAACTTAATAGACACCCATGCTAAATCCTTTAAGAAAGAAAAGAATTAGAGTAGACACCCATACCTAATTCGGTGCTTAGGGAAATCAATAGCTTAAGGAGCAGACACCAATGCCCTTAGGTTGACAAACATTAGATATTCATAACATGATCAAAACATTGGCATATTGATATATTGGCTAATTATAATTAGTGGTGGATATCAATGTCCTACCTTTTTCTCATTATCAACTCAGACCAATCTTTGTTTTATTTTACTTTTGGAATTGATTTTAAGCAAAATTTAGCAATCTTCGTGGTAATTGATGTACAAATTTAATTGTACTCGCAAGTGCACGAGTCGTGTGCAATATAGCGTGTGTGCAAGTGCGAGGTCGATCCACAGGGATTTGTGTTGTGTAAACCAATTTCTATTTAAACCAACTCTATTTTAACCTAGTTTCGAATTTTGTGATTTTTGTCGTGCAAAATAAAACATAAACTAAAGAAAATAATGAAATAAAATGGTAAAGAACACTAAGGTTTTAGAATTCACTTCGCCAAATCTTAACTCTATATTCTCGTATTTGTTCCTACAATCGAAAAACTATATTCGATGTTTTACAAATATCAAGTTTAATTCATTCAATGAATCCACCCATTTTTACAAATCACAACAAATATCCGATTCGAAATTAAATCATCCTATGTATCCGTTTGGTTAACGAATCACAACGGATATCCGATTTGAATCGAATGATTTGATGTATCCGAAGGATGAAACACATCAAATATCCAACTCCAACACATAATAGTTCATCACATTCAATTAAAAGATATAAATCAAGCAATTGAATGAAAATCTACAACATCCTTATTCGAAGTCAAAATTGTATAAACAAAATACGAGAATACATGAGTTTGTCAATGACGAAGCTTCATCTTCAACCTTAGTTGAAAGATTTAGCCTCTCATGATAACAAAAATAATCACCAATTGAATTGTCATCATCGAAAGAATAAAACTTACAATGGAAAACAAAGCAAAAGCTTCCCCACGGCAATACGTCGTAATTCAGCTTAAAACGGCCTCCTCCAATTGTGAGGCTTAGAGGTCTATTTATATGGCTTAGGAGAGCCCTAGAAGCCCTAGTAATCCTAGGAATTTCGGAGATTTAAGTCCAAGCCCAATTAGGATAAAGAAAACCTAAGCCCAAATCGGAATAGGATTCGCCTAGAATTGCGGTCCTATCTTGCGGCATGATTTTGGCCTTGCGGCGCTCCGAATTGGGAAAATGCTATTTCACAATGAATTGTAGTAGTTTGAGTTATCTTTCCAATGCCGCTTGAATCACCTCAATCATATATCGGAGATGAAAGTTATGGTCAAAATACCGAGACGTATTCAGAATCCAATTTTGCATCCAATCCGATTTGACTTCAAATTGAGAAATTCCGAATTAATCCTTTCCTTTATTTGATTAAACTTTAACCATGATTGGTTAAGCTTAACCATATCCTCTAAGTCTTCCCAATTTGCCCCTTGAAGCTTGGAATTTTTCCATAAATGCTTTTCTTTCTTCCAAAAGCCTATAAAACAAAGAAAATACAAAAAGGCAATAAAATGTCCTAATTAACCAAAACCAAAGGATTAAAACATGCAAGTTAAGGGCTGAAAATATAAATATTTTAGCACTAATCACACCCCCAAACTTACATATTGCTAGTCCCTTAGCAATACAAAACTAAAAACAAGAATGGAAAAACAGAAAACAAAAGATAAATCCATCTTTCGTGGGATATACGATTGCATTTAGCGCATGCAACAAGCCTTTTAAACCCCTAGGTATCCCTAGAGGACGAGTGAAGTCTCGTGAGGGTTTAACAGGAATGATACCCACAAACATTTATGCACTATGTTATTTCATAAACAAGGACTTCCACACAAACACATGGTTTTTAACATCATGAGTAGGTTTATCATAATGAACACCACAATCACATCATCAAGATAAGCACAAATCATTCAACTCAAAGATGGAAATTTGAGACAACACATGTTCCAATAAGTGCAATGTGAGACTAACATAAAATCCGGAGGCTTCAATTTATTCTCAAACTTGGGTGTACTTTAGATGTGATAGGAATTTGCTCAGATTAAACAACCAAGGCTTAATTTTTTGTTTTTTTTGTTTTTTTGTATAGGCTGTGTAATGCTTAGCTTCCTTAAGCTTTCTAATTGACCCATGTAACGAGTGTTGGGCCAGAGACTCCCAAACCAAATGGATTTAGGGCACTGGATGTAGAAACATCCCTAAGGGCTTAATTACTCAAGTCAACTAGGCTACGAAGCCAAACTAGCCATACAACCAACCAAGTTAGGTTTCTCATCTTTTTACGCGAACACTCAATGCTTTGTGAGGCATGAGGTCCGGTTACTCAATGAGAAGCTCAAACTGATTTGATTTGATTTTTTTTTTTTTTTTTTCAAGCCATGGTTTCATCACACTTCATCCTACCTATCTCAAAATATACCCTAATCAAGTCAAATCTTATACCTCACCGATTCTGTGCTAGTGTGCTCGTGGTGATAAACTCGAACATGTGAAATCTCTCTAATCCAACAATGAGTCAAAAGACTCAGATTCCTACTGACATGCTGTGTTCAAAATGCTAAACAGACCAATGACATGCAAACCACAGAATAGGTGTTATCCTTGCTTAATCAATAACATAGCAGATTTTTTTTATTTTTTATTTTTTATTATATATATATATATGTAACAAAACAACACGAATAATTAAGGAAAAAGACAGAGAAATGTCTACCCCACCCCCAAACTAAAATGACACATTGTCCCCAATGGGTCCAGAGATACAATACCAGGTGCGCGGCGCAAGTCGGGTGTAACATAGGAGAAAGCTCCCCCAAACTTGAATGGCAGACACTTGCCCTGAAAAACACAACAGAAACAAACAAACAAGATAAAATGGTAAGGGAAAGAATGAGGGTTGCCTCCCACAAGCGCTAAGTTTTAAGTCTTCAGCTAGACTCTCCACAAAAGACGACAATCACTCAGAATAACTCGGATCCTCCAACAATGTCGTCTCAATCTCCTTACTCCTCAACTCTAAGAATGGTTTTAATCTCTGTCCATTTACCTTGAAGGTGTTACCATTCTGAGGATCCTCAATCTCGATGGCCCCATGAGGAAAAACTGTCCGAATGATAAATGGGCCTGTCCACCGAGATTTCAACTTGCCTGGAAAAAGATGCAGCCGTGAATTGTAAAGAAGGACTTTCTCACCAGGCTCAAAAGATCGTCTCAAAATGCTCTGGTCATGAGCCTTCTTCATCTGTGCCTTGTACAACCGTGCAGACTCATAAGCATCATTCCTCAGCTCCTCTAATTCATTGAGTTGGAGCTTCCTTTGTGAGCCAGCCTTCAAAAGATTGAAGTTCAGCTGCTTGATGGCCCAATATGCTCTATGCTCCAACTCCACGGGAAAATGACATGCCTTCCCGTACACAAGCCGATAGGGTGACATCCCAATCGGGGTCTTGAAAGCTGTCCTATATGCCCACAGTGCGTCACTCAATCGCATAGACCAATCTTTTCGATTGGGGTTTACCGTCTTTTCCAAAATATGCTTGATCTCGCGATTGGAAACTTCAACCTGTTCACTCGTCTGTGGGTGATACGGGGTGGCAACCTTATGTGTGATGAAATACTTCTTCATCAACTGCTCAAAAATCCGATTGCAAAAATGCTTACCTCCATCACTTATAATTGCTCGAGGCGTAGCAAAACGAGCAAAGATAGTGTCTCTCAAAAACTGGACCACAACTCTGTGGTCATTGGTCTTCCATGCAACCGCCTCCACCCATTTGGACACATAGTCCACAGCAACCAAGATGTACAGATAGCCAAAGGAATTCGGGAAAGGTCCCATGAAATCGATGCCCCATATGTCAAAAATCTCAACAATCAGAATGGGACTGAGGGGCATCATACTCCTTCTAGAGATACTCCCTAGCTTCTGACAACGCTCACAAGATATACAATAAGCGTGGGCGTCTCTGAGAAGGGTAGGCCAATAGAATCCACACTGCAAAATCTTGGCAGCGGTCTTCTTAGCACTGAAATGGCCTCCACAAGCATGATCATGACAAAAGGAGATGACATTGGATTGGTCATGCTCAGGTATACACCTCCTAATGATCTGATCGGGACAATACTTGAACAGGTAAGGATCGTCCCAGAAAAATGTTTCACCACGGACAAAAATTTGGACCTATCTTGTCGCCCCCACTGCTGAGGCAGTTGGCCGGTGACAAGATAGTTCACTATGTCAGCAAACCATGGTGCGGGCTCATGAGCAATGTGCATCAATTGCTCATCAGGGAAAGTCTCCGAAATGGGGCTGGCGTCCTCAGTGTAATCCACAGTCAATCTAGACAAATGATCCGCCACCACATTTTCGGAACCCTTCTTGTCCCGAATTTCTATGTCAAACTCCTGAAGTAGCAAAATCCATCGGATCAGATGAGATTTAGCATCTTTTTTGGAAAAAAGATACTTCAATGCTGCGTGATCCGAAAAGATGATGACTTTAGATCCTAGCAAATAGGATCTGAACTTGTCTAGCGCAAAAACGACTGCCAACAACTCCTTCTCCGTGGTGGAGTAGTTGAGTTGTGCATCGTTCAGAGTCCTGCTCGCATAGTAAATGACATGGGGGAGTCTATCAATACGCTGCCCCAAAACAGCTCCAACGGCATAATCCGATGCGTCACACATGATCTCAAAAGGTACACCCCAATTGGGTGGCTGAATAATGGGTGTGGACGTCAAAATGCTTTTAAGGTCCCCAAATGCTCTCTGGCAATCCTCGTCAAATACAAATGGGGCATCCTTCACCAACAACTTGCACAAAGGCCTGGCAATCTTGCTAAAGTCTTGGATAAACCGCCTGTAGAATCCTGCATGGCCCAGAAAAGAACGAACCTCCTTCACTGTACGTGGGGGTGGAAGGTTGGAAATCAAATCCACCTTCGCTTTATCAACCTCAATCCCCCTATGAGATATGACGTGCCCCAATACAATACCTTGCTTGACCATAAAATGGCACTTCTCCCAATTGAGCACCAGGTTCTTCTCCTTGCACCGTACTAATCCAAAGTCAGGCGGTGCAAACACTCATCAAAGGATGAACCAAAGACAGAGAAATCGTCCATGAAAATCTCTAAGAAACGCTCTACCATGTCAGAAAAAATACTAATCATGCACCGCTGAAAAGTAGCGGGTGCGTTGCATAACCAAAGGGCATGCGACGGTAGGCGAAAGTCCCAAAAGGACAGGTAAATGTCGTCTTCTCCTGATCTTCGGGGTCCACAGGGACCTGGTTATATCCAGAATAACCATCCAAGAAGCAATAGTATGCATGCCCAGCCAAACGTTCCACCATCTGATCAATGAATGGGAGTGGAAAATGATCCTTCCTTGTGGCGGCATTTAGCTTGCGGTAGTCTATGCAAACTCTCCATTCGGACTGAATACGAGTTGGGACCAACTCATCATCCTTGTTCTTTACTACCGTCAATCCAGCCCGCTTTGGCACAACATGAATTGGGCTTACCCACTTGCTATCCGAGATTGGATAAATGATCCCTGCATCCAACAACTTAATCACTTCAGCCCTCACAACCTCTTGCATAGTTGGGTTTAACCTTCTCTGTGGCTCCCTCGATGGCTTGGCATTCTCCTCTAAATGTATCTTGTGCATCACCACCGAGGGACTGATCCCCTTGATATCCTCAATGGTCCAACCGATAGCTTCCTTGTGCTGTCTTAACACCTCTAGCAATTTTTCCTCTTGAGCATCAACCAAATCCGAAGCTATAATCACAGGCAAAGAATCTGCTGGACGTAGGAACTTATACTTAAGGTTATCCGGTAGAGGCTTAAGTTCCTTCTTTGGGGGATCAAGTGTTGTTGTCTCCTCCGTCTCACTGCTCACCAGAGAAGCAGTCTCCAAAATTGCATCTGCTTGCTCAAGCAACTTGTCCAAATCTAAATCCTCTTCGAACTGAGCAAAGCATGCCTCCAAGGGGTCTTCTATGCTTGATTCATTCACTGTCTCTTCCATAATCTCCTCTATCAAGCATACATTTCTCACTTCATCATACTCCAATGGTTGTTTGCTGATATCAAAGATATTCAGCTCCACTGTCATATTTCCGAAGGAAATCTTCATCACCCCTGTCCTACAATTAATCAGGGCGCTAGCCGTAGCTAAGAATGGTCGCCCTAGAATCACCGGTATTTGAATGCCAACATTCTTGACCGGCTCTGTGTCTAGCACAATGAAGTCCACGGGGAAGTAAAACTTATCCACCTTGATCAAAACATCCTCAATGATTCCCCGTGGTATCTTAACTGACCTATCAGCCAATTGAAGTGTCATGGACGTGGGCTTCAGTTCCCCTAACCCTAATTGTAGGTAAACTGAATAGGGTAGGAGATTCACGCTCGCCCCAAGATCTAAAAGAGCCTTCTCAATTCGACTGACTCCTATCGTGCAAGAGATGGTAGGACACCCAAGGTCCTTATACTTAATGGGCAACTTGCACGGAAGGATGGAGCTAACTTGCTCGGTCAGAAATGCTTTCTTTGGGACATTTGTTCTTCTCTTAACTGTGATCAAATCCTTCAAGAACTTCGCATAAGAAGGCACTTGTTGGATGGCGTCCAAAAATGGAATATTGATTTGGACTTGCTTGAACACTTCTAGAATGTCCTCAAACTTCCCTCCTTTCTTGGGGGCTTGCAACCTTTCAGGGTAAGGTGCTTTCGGCATAAATGACCTAGGAGGGTCCTCAATAATGGGTGTGGCTGTAGATGGCTCGGCATCTCTCTTCTCTTTGTTGCCACTCTTTTCCTTTTCTTGCCCTGCAGGGTCTTCTTCTTTCTCAGCCACCTGATTGTCCACTTGTCTTCCTGACCTCAGAGTGACAATTGTTTGCACATGTTCTTGTCCGTGTGTAGGATTTGAGGAATTCCCAACCATATATTGACCTTTTGGGTTGGGCACGGGCTGACTGGGCAATTTCCCTTTTTCTCTCTCACCCAAGTGATTGGCTATCTGTCCAATCTGACTCTCCATCTTCACAATTGCTTGGGTGTTAACCATGGTGGCATTCTTTACTTCATCTATTGCTTGGGTATTTGCCATGGTAGAGTTTTTGAGCTCTTGTATGGTCTAGCTATTCGATTGTATGAATGCCTTCATCGTTTCCTCCAGCGATGATTGTGACGAAGATGCAGGATGTTGCACTGGTTGAGTTGAACGACCATGATTCTGTGAGGGAAATCCTTGATTCATTGGTTGGCTCTGCTTCCATGAGAAATTAGGGTGGTTCCGCCACCCTGGATTGTATGTCTCTGAGTATGGTCCGCTTGTTTGCTTCCTAAAGTCATTAAAGGCGTTCACTTGTTCCATGGCGCACTCGGCAAAAGCCGGTGAAAATGGACAATTCTGTGCTAAGTGCATAGGATTAGCACAGATTGAACAGCCATCAACATTGAAAGTGTTGGCGGCATTTACGGATTGACCCACTGCAAGGGCTTCAACCTTCTTGGTCAGAGCATCTATCTTTATCCTCAAATCAGTGTCCTCCTTAACCTCATAGATGCCACCTTTCTTGGGAATACGGGCAAATTTATCCCGACAACTCAAAAAATCCCACTGCTGTGAGCTGTCGGACAACTTGTCTAATGCCTTATATGCTGCATCCCCTGTCAAACTTAAGAATGCTCCCCCATTCATTGACTCGATCATACTACGGTTGGATTGGGTCAATCCTTGGTAGAAAAATTGAACGAGTCTCCACTTCTCATATCCATGTGGGGGGCATCTTATCAACAACTCCTTAAACCTTTCCCAACACTCTGAAAATTTCTCATCCTCCTCTTGAGTGAAGGAGCTTATTTCCTTTCTGCATTCATTGACCTTTGACATTGGGAAATACTTGTTATAGAACTTGCTTAACAAGCTTTCCCAAGATGTAATGGATCCGGGCGTGTTGGAGTCCAACCATGCCCTAGCTTTGTCTTGTAGAGAGAAAGGAAATAGTCTAAGATGAACAGACTCTTCGGAGAAATTTTGAAATTTGAAAGTGGCGCATATGTCCTTGAATTTCTTTACATGACTATAAGGATTTTCAAGTTCTAGACCATGGAACGATGGTAGGAGTTGGATGACATGAGGTTTCAAATCAAAATGAGTAGCATTGGTTGGTGGCAACACTATACACGAATGGGATGTAGTGAAGTCCACAGGTGCGAACAACTCCCTAAGTGACGTAGTGAAGTCCACATTCCAAGCTCTAGCTTGCTCGGGATTTCCAGCTCTAGCATCCTCATGCTCAACCCTAGGTTCCTCTATGTTATCTTGTTGGTCTCCCATTTCACCTCTATCCTCACTCTCAACAGGTGCTCTCCGAGTTCTCCTAAGAGTTCTATCAATGTCGGGATCTAAAGGTGTCAAATCTAAGTTTAGGGATCTCCGACCAAGCATACACCAATCTCGAGTGTTCAAATAAATTGATTAAACAACAATGAATAATCACAGAAAGAACACAAACAACCAAACAAAAAAATAGAACTAACTATTCAACAACAATATACAAAAGAAATTTCAAAACAACAACAAAAAAATTGTGCTTAGCTGCTTCTAATGATGCACTCGATCGCAGATGTGCGTTCGCTGTGCGCTCGTGCGTACTTGCAGAATGGATCAGGCGCAGGCACGCAGGCTGCTCACCGAAAAGGCTCGAGTGCGCTCGATCGCAGATGGAGTGCGATCGATCGTACTGACAGAAACTAAAATTCTCTGAAACTGCAGCAAGAAAAACAGAAACTACAAACCCCTTTTTCTTTTTCTTTTTTCTGTTTTTTTTTTTTTTTTTTTTTTTTAGATCAGAATGGCAGAAACAACAACAAATACAAATACAATAAAATAAAATTGCAAAAATAAAACAACTAGTAGAAAAATAAAACCAATTCAAATAAAAATCAATTTCACAAACAAACAATTCCCCGGCAACGGCGCCAAAATTTGATGTACAAATTTAATTGTACTCGCAAGTGCACGAGTCGTGTGCAATATAGCGTGTGTGCAAGTGCGAGGTCGATCCACAGGGATTTGTGTTGTGTAAACCAATTTCTATTTAAACCAACTCTATTTTAACCTAGTTCCGAATTTTGTGATTTTTGTCGTGCAAAATAAAACATAAACTAAAGAAAATAATGAAATAAAATGGTAAAGAACACTAAGGTTTTAGAATTCACTTCACCAAATCTTAACTCTATATTCTCGTATTTGTTCCTACAATCGAAAAACTATATTCGATGTTTTACAAATATCAAGTTTAAATCATTCAATGAATCCACCCATTTTTACAAATCACAACAAATATCCGATTCGAAATTAAATCATCCTATGTATCCGTTTGGTTAATGAATCACAACGGATATCCGATTTGAATCGAATGATTTGATGTATCCGAAGGATGAAACACATCAAATATCCAACTCCAACACATAATAGTTCATCACATTCAATTAAAAGATATAAATCAAGCAATTGAATGAAAATCTACAACATCCTTATTCGAAGTCAAAATTGTATAAACAAAATACGAGAATACATGAGTTTGTCAATGACGAAGCTTCATCTTCAACCTTAGTTGAAAGATTTAGCCTCTCATGATAACAAAAATAATCACCAATTGAATTGTCATCATCGAAAGAATAAAACTTACAATGGAAAACAAAGCAAAAGCTTCCCCACGGCAATACGTCGTAATTCAGCTTAAAACGGCCTCCTCCAATTGTGAGGCTTAGAGGTCTATTTATATGGCTTAGGAGAGCCCTAGAAGCCCTAGTAATCCTAGGAATTTCGGAGATTTAAGTCCAAGCCCAATTAGGATAAAGAAAACCTAAGCCCAAATCGGAATAGGATTCGCCCAGAATTGCGGTCCTATCTTGCGGCATGATTTTGGCCTTGCGGTGCTCCGAATTGGGAAAATACTATTTCACAATGAATTGTAGTAGTTTGAGTTATCTTTCCAATACCGCTTGAATCACCTCAATCGGATATCGGAGATGAAAGTTATGGTCAAAATACCGAGACGTATTCAGAATCCAATTTTGCATCCAATCCGATTTGACTTCAAATTGAGAAATTCCGAATTAATCATTTCCTTTATTTGATTAAACTTTAACCATGATTGGTTAAGCTTAACCATATCCTCTAAGTCTTCCCAATTTGCCCCTTTAAGCTTGGAATTTTTCCAGAAATGCTTTTTTTTCTTCCAAAAGCCTATAAAACAAAGAAAATACAAAAAGGCAATAAAATGTCCTAATTAACCAAAACCAAAGGATTAAAACATGCAAGTTAAGGGCTGAAAATATAAATATTTTAGCACTTATCAGTAATGACCTCGTACTTGCACCCTATACTACAGTGTTGACCTCGAGCACTTACGGGTAAAACATCTGATTATTTGCCTATTAATTTAGGTAGATAATTGGGACAACAAGTTTTTGGCATTGTTGCCTGGGATTGTTGCGAATTTTGTTTAAAATTATTTTCCTTTAGTTGTGTTATTTTAATTTTCAATTTTGTTTTTTTTTTCAAAAATATTTTTTGTTGATTCTTAACTTTTTCTGTTTTCTGTTTCGGGTTTATGGACTAGCATTCTGTTATTGCGATCGAACGTCAGCCGAGTGCGATCGAGCGCACCAACTTGCGATTGAGCACAGTTCCAGGGAGCATCTCGACCAGCAGCACTGAAGCTGCTTTGACTGAAGAAGCAATTCTATTGATGCCAGGTCGTCGATCTCAAGATTCAACTATCATTCCACTTGATCCTGAAATTGAGTGGACAATTCGACAAAGACCTAGCGACAACGAAGAAGAGGAAGAAATTGAGAACACAATGGAAGATTTGCAAGAAAATCCACAAATAGTGACAAGACCACTAGAGGCAAATCCACCACTGGTGCGGAGACCGATGAAGCAGTCGTTCATCCCAATGAACCTCCATCAACCCTCATGCATAGCATATCAACCGGACATGGAAGGCAGCTATTATATTGCTCCTCAAATCCTTAATGCACTGACTCACTTTAGGGGCACACCTATTGAGGATCCTAACTTGCATCTTAAGGAGTTCTTTGATCGATGCAAGTTCTAGCACATCCAAGGCTTAACTCCAAAGAGACTCAAGTTAGTCCTCTTTCCCTTCTCCTTGAAAGATAACGCTAAACTGTGGTATAAGTTTTTGCATGCAGACTCTATCCATACTTGGGAAGAATTAGCCACCAAGTTTCTGAAGAAGTTTTTCCCAGCCCAAAAGACAAGACAACTTAAAAGAGAACTTCAAATGTTCCAACAAAGAGATGGAGATCTTTTCTTTGAGGCATAGGATCACTTCAATTCATTGCTTCTAAAGTGCCCACATCACAACATCCCTCAAGATGATCAGGTACAAATTTTCTATGAAGGTTTAGATGATACTAACAAAGGGATGGTTGATTTAGCTTGTGGAGGAGCATTTTTGGAGAAGAGTAATGAGGAAGCAATGGAGCTTTTTGAAACATTAAGTGAGCATTCCCAACAATTTTTCTCTAGAGGAAGGCGAAGATTAAAGAGCAAAGGCATGTATGAAGTGAACTTCAATGGGGGATCTCCAAATCAGATGGCTGCTATGGAAAAGAAGTTAGATGTGATTGTCAAAGCCATGACTGCTTAGAAGATCTCACCTTTTCAAAAGGACACACCAATCTAGGTATGTGCTATATGTTCCCATTTAGATCACACTACTTAAATGTCTTCTTTATCTCCATTTGCAGAGCAAGAAGAGGTGAATTATGTGGGACAAAACAATTACCCCACAAAACAATCCGTACTCCAACACCTACAATCCAGGATGGTGCAACCATCCCAATTTCTCTTGGAGTAACAATCAAGGACAGCAGAATGGGCCCCAACAAGCAAGCCAACCAACTCAAGAGTCAAAGTTGAACCAACTGAAGAATATGATACACAACCTGGTGACTTCACAACATCAATTTACGGCTAATCAGAAACAATTCAATACAAAGACTGATCAAGCCATCCAAAGACTGGAAGTGCAAATAGAGCAGATGGCAAAGGAGCTAAGTGAACGGAAGCAGGGAGAATTTCTAGCCCAAACAATACCTAATCTAGGGAGTCACCAGCAGCTAAAAGCAATCATAGTTTTTGGAATGGCAAAGTCATTGGAACTAAAGAGCCACCTCAAGCATCTCCAAATGAAGCATCAACTTTCAAGGTAAACAAATGGAGAAAGTGAATGCACCACCCTTCCCTCAAAGGTTAGTCAAACCAAAGAAAGATAAGCAACTCATGGATATCTTTGAGACTTAGAGGAAAGTAGAAATCAATATTCCTTTGTTAGATGCAATCAAACAAATTCCTTCTTATGCTAAATTTTTAAAGGATTGTTGCACTAACAAAAGGAGGTTTCAGGAGCATGAGCTAGTGGCCCTAACAGAAGAGGTAAATGCAATTTTGTTGAGAAAATTACCACCAGAGCTAACAGATCTGGGTAGTTTTACTATTCCTTGCAGGATAGGAGACCACCTTTTTGAGCATGCATTGCTGGATCTGGGAGCAGGGGTCAATTTGCTACCTTACATGGTATATGAAAAGCTGGGTCTGGGGGAGCTTCAACCAACCTCTGTCACCTTGCAATTGGCAGACAAAAGCATCAAAAGACCAAGAGGTATACTTGAGGATGTGTTGGTAAAGGTAGGTACGTTTATTTTACCTGCTGACTTCATTATGTTAGATGTGGAAGAATCTCCTATGCCATCACCCTTGCCTATCATCTTAGGAAGACACTTTATGAGAACTGCTGATACTACAATAGGTGTGAAAAAGGATACGGTAAGTATGAAGGTGAATGGTGAGACAATAGAGTTCAAAATATTTGATGCAATGAAATTACCTTATGATGATTTAGAGTGCTTTGGTGTTTACATGATCCAAGGTGTTAGTGAGCCAGATTTGTAGGAACAACATAAAGATCCATTGGAGGCCACCCTCACCCATAGTCTCACAAGAAAGGACATTAAGCCAGAACCTGAAGATGTTACTAATGACATCATTGAAACAGTGCACCTCCTTGAGGCATTTCCAAAATATTCAAGTAAGTATACTCCTCCCTTTGAAATTCTTGAGCCTACTAATACTACTCTTGTCCCTTCTATTGTCCAGGCACCGAAGCTGGAATTGAAGCAATTGCCAGAACACTTAACATATGCCTACTTAAGAGAGAACAAGACACTACCGGTCATAATTGCTGTAACTTTGAGTTGTGGGGAAGAAGAAAAGTTGTTGAGAGTTCTTAGAGAACATAAAACTGCTTTAGGATGGACCATTGCTGACATCAAAGGAATAAGTCCAGCCAAGTGCATGCATCAGATCTTCCTTGAAGACGAAGCAAAGCCAACCAGGGATGCATAGCGAAGACTCAATCCTCACATGAAGGTGGTAGTTATGGCAGAGGTATTAAAACTGCTAGATGTAGGCATCATCTATCCCATCTCAGATAGTAAATGGGACAATCTAGTCCAAGTAGTGCCAAAAAAGAGTGGGATCATAGTGGTGAAGAATGAAGATGATGAGTTGATACCTACAAGAGTAACTACTGGGTGGAGGGTATGCATTAATTACAGAAAGCTGAACATGGTAACAAGAAAAGACCATTTTCCATTACCCTTCATTGATAAAATGCTAGAGAGGTTAGCTGGCCATAGCCACTATTGTTTCTTGGATGGGTACAGTGGCTACAATCAAATTGCAATAGCACCAGAGGATCAGGAGAAGACCACCTTCACATGTCCTTTTGGCACATTTGCCCACAGAAAGATGCCATTTGGCTTATGAAATGACCTAGCCACATTCCAAAGATGCATGATGAGCATTTTTTCAGATATGGTGGAGAAAACCATTGAGGCATTTATGGATGACTTCAGTGTTTTTGGGTCTAGTTTCAATGAATGCCTCAACCATTTGAAGAATGTTCACAAGAGATGTGAAGAATGCAATCTAGTGCTCAATTGGGAAAAATGCCACTTCATGGTTCAACAAGGCAGTGTATTGGGCCATGCTATTTCAAGCAAGGGCATTGAGGTGGATAAAGCTAAGATAGACATCATCTCCAAACTTCCCCTACCTCTGATAGTGAAGGGGGTGAGGAGTTTTCTTGGACATGCCAGATTCTATAGAAGGTTCATCAAGGATTTCTCCAAGATCTTTAGACCCCTCTGTGCATTACTAGGGAAGAAGGCCAAGTTTGAATGAACTGAAGAATGCATGACTGCCTTCAACACACTGAAAAAGCTGCTCACATCTGCACCAATAATGTGGGCACCTGATTGGAGTCTACCTTTTGAGCTCATGTGTGATGCTAGTGACTTTGCCTTGGGAGCTGTCTTGGGTCAAAGAATCAATAAGGTACCTCATGCCGTTTATTATGCTTCTAGAACTTTGAATGATGCCCAGCTAAATTATTCTACTACTGAGAAAGAATTATTAGCTGTCATATTTGCTTTGGAGAAGTTCAGGTCATACCTAATTGGTTCTAAGGTTATTGTATTCACTGATCATGCTGCTTTGAGATATTTGTTTGCTAAGAAAGATGCAAAACCTAGATTCATTAGATGGGTACTACTACTACAAGAGTTTGACCTTGAGATTAGAGACAAGAAGGGCAGTGAGAATATAGTGGCAAATCACTTATCCAGATTACTCCATGAGGAGGAAGGAGATGAGCTTCCATTGAATAAAATTTTTCTAGATGAGCAATTGTTTGCAGTTGATATCCAACTCCCATGGTATATAGATATAGTGAATTATATAACTGCCAAGGTGTTTCCTCCAGGTATGTCTAGTCAAGAAAGGAAGAGGTTAATATCTATATCTAGACAATACCATTGGGATGACCCCCTATTTGTTCAAATTCTACCCTAATCAAATCATTAGAAGGTGTGTCCCAAAAGAAGAACACTTGAGTATTTTGCAGCACTGTCATCAATTTGCTTGTGGTGGACACTTTGGGGCCAATAGAACAGTGCTTAAGGTATTACAATCTGGTTTTTATTGGCCTAATGTGTTTAAAGATGCTTTCTTGTTTTGCAACTCTTGTGATAGATGCCAAAGGACGGGTAACGTCTCATCCAGAAATCAAATGCCGTTGCAAAATATTCAAGTGGAAGAGCACTTCGATGTCTGAGGTATTGACTTCATGGGACCATTTCCTAACTCATTCGGTTATTTATATATTCTTGTGGGTGTGGATTATGTGTCTAAATGGGTCGAGGCTGTCCTCTCAAGGACTAATGATCACAAAGTGGTTGTGAAGTTTTTATAGGAAAACATCTTTGCTAGATTTGGGACACCAAGGGCAATCATTAATGATGGGGGGAGCCACTTCAACAACTATGCCTTTGCCTTTGTGATAAAGAAGTATGACATCATTCATAAGGTTGGCATTCCATACCACCCCCAAACTAGTGGTCAAGTGGAGATTAGCAACAGAGAGATCAAAGGTATCCTTGAAAGGACAGTGAATCCTAGTAGGAAGGATTGGTCATTACGCTTGAATGATGCACTATGGGCTTATAGGACTGCTTACAAGACACCTATTGGTATGTTTCCATATCGTTTGGTTTTTGTAAAGACATGTCATCTACCAGTGGAATTGGAACACAAAGTGTACAGGGCCATCAAGAAGTTTAATTTTGATATGAAGCAAGTTGGTGACAAAAGGAACCTCCAACTAAATGAACTGGAGGAATTGAGGTGTGATGCATATGAGAATGCCAAGCTCTACAAGGATAGAACAAAGGCATACCATGACAAGCAACTGGCCAGGAAGGAGTTTCAAGTGGGCCAGAAGGTATTGATCTATAATTCAAGATTGAAACTTTTCCCTGGGAAGCTTAAGTCAAGATGATCTGGACCTTGCCTTATTACACAAGTATTCCCTCATGGAGCTTTGGAAGTCCACAACCCACAGACAAATCAGTCATTCAAAGTGAAGCCATACATTGAAATGAACTTTGCACCAAGAGATCAAGATTTGGCACTTCAATCTATTCAATATATAACACGACCATCAGAAGCATCTTCTTCAGGACAGTAATGAGAGGGGATCAATAGTCTGGCTGAAGACGTTAAGCTTAGTGCTCATGGGAGGCACCCCATAGGTTATCTTTTTATTTTTGTTTTGTTTAGTGTGTTTTAAGTTAATCTTTTTATTTATCTTTAGTTTAGTTTCTTTTTACTTGTTTTTGGTGTTTTCTTATTTTGCAGGGACAAGTGTGCTTTGATCCAAGTTTGGGGGTGTGCTATGAGCCATGCTTTCCTAGACTATGTCGTCCATCTCCCAAGTACATTCTTTCCTTAATTTAAACACATTGGGGACAATGTGTCATTTAAGTTTGGGGGTATGGGATACACATGTTGTTCATACACACTTTGTCCCAATTTCATGTTATTTGTTTTATGTGTTTGTTTGCTTATTTGAAAAAGAAAAAAAGAAAAAAAAAAGTTTATGCATGTTCATGTTTACCCTAAAATTTTAAGTTAATCTAAAAGAATTGTGGCTTTAATTCATCAGTGAGCTTAAAATTTTGAACACATGATCTGATAAGTGAATCTGTTAGTTTGGTTACTTGTTTAGGACAGTTGAAAAATCACAGGTTTGATCTGATCACACAAGCACATTAGCACATAATTTGTGAGGTATGACATGAGGTCTGATATGTGTGTTTCTGTATCTTCGATGAAATTGAATGACTTATTCGATGGACACTTTGGCATATATGTGATGACAAAAATAAAATAAAATAAATGATCATCGATAAGCTTTTCACTGAGTAACTGGACCTCTTGCCTCAAAGCATTGAGTGTTCACGTCAAAAGGTGAAGAATTTTGATTTGATCAATGTCATGGTTAGTTTGGTTTTGTAGCCTTTTTTACTCAAGTTAGTAGGTCCTTAGGGGTGTCTCTACACCTAATGCACTAAAACCATTTAATTTGAGAGTCATTGACTTAACACTCGCTACATGGGTCAATTAGAAAGCTTACGGGAACCAAATATTGCACAACCTGACCAAAAAAAAAAAAAAAAAAAAAAAAAAAAAGAGAGAGAAAAAGAAATATGCCATGGTTGTTCATTCTAATAGGGATTTCGGTGGATTTTGAGATATGGAGACATTACACATTGGAAAGATTTGGAAGCCCCATAATTTTGTGCTAGTTTACCATACACTGTTTTCAAACTTGTGATGTTTTAGCATGTCCTTTGTAAGTAATTGCACTTTGAGATTCCAATTCATTGTGAAGATGGAGTTCGTCTTTTTAAGTTTGCTAATGAATGAAAATCATGATCTTGAAGTAATACTTTAATTTTTGGAATAACATGAACTGTGCATGATGTTTGTGAGTAACATTTCTGGAAAACCCCCACGAGACTTCACTCGTCCTCTAGGGAATTCCTAGGGGTTTAAAAGGCTTGTTGCATATGCTAAATGCAATCGTACATCCCACGAAAGATGGATTTATCTTTTTGTTCTCTGTTTTTCATTTTCGTTTTTAGTTTTGTATTGCTAAGCGACTAGCAATATGTAAGTTTGTGGGTGTGTTAAGTGCTAAAATATTTATATTTTTAGCCCTTAACTTACATGTTTTAATCCCTTAGTTTTAGTTAATTAGGCCATTTTAGTTCTTTTATGTATTTTCTTTGATTTTGTAGGTCATTGGAAGAAAAAGAAGCAATCTCAGAAGTTTTGGACTTAAAAAGAGCAATTTTGGATTTTGGAAGGCTCTGGTAGAGCGATCGATAGCAGGGGAGCTGCGATCGATAGCAGGGGAGCTGCGATCGAGCGCACTACAGGCGAGAATTGCACATTACAAGGCAACCACGATAGAGCGCAAGCACAAGGAGGATCGGTTGTAGACCTGTGATCGATCGCACATGGGCTGCGATCGAGTGCACCCATGCTTGATGGCCAAGACAGCCGCCAGCCTTAATAAGGAAAGAGCAATTTGTAGGGTTTTGTAGCTTAGTGCAAACTAGAGCTCAAACCTTACGATTTTTAGGGTTTCTAGAGTATTCCTCGAAGAATTGGAGCTCTTCAAGTTCAAGTTTCAGGTTTATTCTTTTCTTTTATTTTCTTTTATTTTATTTTATGAAGATGTTTAACATCAAAATTATGTGTAACTAATTTATTTAGTGGGGCTAGATTGAAGCCCTGGTTATGTTTAGTTGATATTCAATATTGGCGCCTTTGTGATGATCTTGTTGTGATATCTAAATTTATTTATGCATGTTTTCATGAATTCATCATATGTGTGTGCCTGATCAACATATGCATGTGGTATGGACTAGTTAGTTAAATCAATTTGGATGACCGAGTCTTGGGTTTAACATAAGTAACAAAAGATATTCACACCGGATTCTTAGATTAATCAACATGGGGAACCGGGAGTAGACACTCATGCCCTAGGTCCCATGTGTTTGTCAATTTCCATAGTTTGATGCTTTCTTAAAGAACAACTTAGTAGACACCCATGCTAAATCCTTTAAGAAAGAAAAGAATTAGAGTAGACACCCATACCTAATTCGTTGCTTAGGGAAATCAATAGCTTAAGGAGTAGACACCAATGCCCTTCGGTTGACAAACATTAGATATTCATAACATGATCAAAACATTTGCATATTGATATATTAGCTAAGTATAATTAGTGGTGGATATCAAAGCCCTACCTTTTTATCATTATCAACTCAAACCAATCTTTGTTTTATTTTACTTTTGGAATTGATTTTAAGCAAAATTTAGCAATCCTCGTGGGAATGACCCCGTACTTGCACCCTATACTACTGTGTTGACCTCGTGCACTTGCAGGTAAAACATCTGATTATTTGCCTATTAATTTAGGTAGATAATTGTGACAACATCCTTTTTCAAACTCAAAGTTTGGGATTAATTTTCTGATTCCTTTTTATGAAAATATCATCCTTTAAATAGGAACATCACAACGACTTAGACATGGAGTAGAACTCCAACACTCACTTGGAGATAAACCCATGGAATGATAACTAATGCAATACTGCCTCTAAAATAAATAACTAGATGATTGAAACACAAATAGACGCATGTACAACTCTAATCTAAAACTACTGATAACAAAACTAATCTAAATTAATCTTAAACGAAATCTAATTCATTAAATATAAGTCTAATTGATCCCTGTGTTACTTTCGTAACATTCCTTCCTCATTCAGGAGACCTTCTCCTCAACGTCTAGAAATTATTTGTTGATAATGTTGAGATGTAGCCAATGACGTGGCCATGAAGTAGGGGATATGGGCCTGGGCCTTGGACCACTGAAATTAACCATCATGCACTCAAAATGTGACTATTTTTGTCTTTTGTAAGCTACAAATGCAAATTGATGGTGAGTAAGTGGTTGTCAATAGCTAGCTTGGGGTTAAAAAACACTGAAAAAAGGGGCATTTGAGGAAGAGAAGCCTTTAGATGAAAAGAGACCTATGATGGACCATCTATTTTGTCTTGCCGCTGCTCTTGTTCTGTTATGTCTTTCATAGATTCTGCTTCCCGAGAAATGGTCCTTGACACCACCTCTTGCTCCTCTTGGTTGCAAAGTAGCATGGTCAACTTCCATCTCCAATTCTTCCGCATAAAGTGATCACATCACTTCAAACACTTTTGTTGTGGCCTGTCCAGGTGTTGTGCAAATTTTAATACTCGCAAGTGCACGAATCGTTTGCAATATAATGGATTGCAAGTGCGAGGTCGAACCCACAGAGAATTGTATTTTTGAAAGAGCAATTAAATCTAAACTAATTAAATCCTAACCTAGTTCCAAAAGGGTTTTGAATTTTGGTTTTAAAAATTAAAAGATAAACATAAACTAAATAAAACAAAAGATAAAGACTAAGGTTTAGGAATCCACACTCACCAAATCATAACAGCATACTCCATATTCATCAATATTTATCCGAAGTTCTCACAATTTAAATCTTATGTATGTTTTACTATGCTTCAAAGAATTAATCAAAACCATCCCATGTATCCATTCATTGCCAAAATCAAAAAAGGAATCCAAATTCAATTGAAACACCAGATGTATCCATAGAACAAATCACAAGGGATATCCAATTTTTATGAGTTAAAAACCAAGTAATCAATCATATGAAATTATCGTAAATCATCACATGTATCCTTGAATCACAAGAGATATCCAAGAATCACTCCACACATTGATTAGAAGTAAAACAATTGAAATATAAAACTTAATAAAATCGGATAAATAAAGACTTAAATAAAAGTGATGTCGTTCTTCATCAGTGAGGCTTCATTCCCAACCTTAGTTGGGAATTTAGCTCCACATAAAAATAAAATCTAAACCTTAACCTAAACCTAAAGAAAAACTAAACAAAAGAATTTGCTCTCTAGGATTGTGTCTTTTCTTGAATGCAAAGAGGTCTATTTTAGGCTTAGGAAAGTCCTAAAAGCCCTATTAAACCTAGATAATTCGGAGATCTGTCTCCTAGTCAAAATAGAAGTCTGAAATCGGAATAGGATTCGTCCAGATTTGTGACCTTTTATTTCGGGACGATTTTGGCATAGTAACCATCCGAATTAGGAAAATCTTATTTCACAATGAATTGTAGTATTTTGAGTTATCTTTGTAATGCCGGTTGAATCACTTCAATCTGATATTTGAACAGAAAGTTATGATCAAAATACTGAGACATATGCAGAATCTGAATTTGAATCCAATCCGAAATCTTATCCAATCTGATCTTTAATCCACTTTGATGTTTAATCCGATTTAACCTTTTCTTGGATTTGGTTAGACTTGACCACATCATCTAGGTCTTCTCAAAGTATGCTTTCTTCACTTTGCATTTTTCCCTTTAAAGCTGTAGTTTTTCTTCAACGACCTACAAAACACTAAAAACACAAGACTAACACAAAATATTAAATAATGACACAGCTAAAGGATTAACTAATGTAAATAAAGGGGTCCAAATATGCAATATTTGGCACTTATCACCAGGTTTGGGTTCTCCGTTTCTGGCGACCTCGCTGGAGAAATGCTGATGGGTGTTTGGGCATGACGTGTACTGGATTGGTTGCTGTTGTAGTTGATGTTGCATTTTGGTTGCAGATTTTGGCAATTTCTAGAGGATCGTAGATGGCGGTGTGCGGGTACGCTAGTGGGATGTAGCTTGGAAGGTACAGTGGTTGAGATGTAGACGGCTTTTTGCTAGGACTCTCGTTGGTTCGATGTGGCGGATCCTTGGTTCCTTGTCAGCTATTTTTGTGGGCTGCACAGTGAATTTTCTCTAGCAGACAATTGGTTTGCTGGATAAAAGTGTGATGGATATGTTGATTTTTGGTAAGGTTGTTGATGTCTTCGGGCACCATTTGTGATTGTTCTGAAAAATGGAACTCATCAATGTTATCAGCTGAACAATCGTCACATTTGGCAATCAATGCATACAATTTGGCATTGTTTGCTTTCATTGTCTCACTATTTTTTTCCATCTTCTTCATCAAGACATCGCACATAGTTACGAGGTTACGAAGCTACTGCTCAAGCCGATCCAAGCTAGGATTCGCCATTGAGCAAGATCACGGCTTTGATACCAAGTGTCACATGAATACGTAATAGGGATAGAATTTAGGTTCTGAGGGAACCTAGACCTTTTAGATTCTGAGGAAACCCAAAAATCTTTTTTCAAACTCAAAGTTTGGGATTAATTTTCTGATTCCTATCAATTAAAATATCATCCTTTGAATAGGAACGTCACAACGACTTAGACTTGGAGTAGAAGTCCTACACTCATTTGGAGATAAACCCGTTGAAAGATAACTAATGCAATACTTCCTCGAAAATAAATAACTAGATAATTGAAATACTAATAGACGCATGTTTATCTCTAATCTAAAAATACTGATAACAAAATTAATCTAAATTAATCTTAAACGAAATCTAATTCATTAAATATAAGTCTACTTTAACCCTATTTTACATCCGTAACAATCCTTCCTCCTTAAGGAGATCATCTCCTCAAGGTCTAGAAATTATTTTCCTATAATGTTGAGATGTGGCCGATGACATGGCCATGAAGTAGGAGATATGGGCTAGGGTCTTGGAGCATTGAAATTAATCATCACATCACTCAAAATGAGACCATTTTTGTCTTTTGTAAGCTACGAATGCAAATTCATGGTGAATAAGTGGTTGGCAATAGTTAGCATGAAAAGAAAATTTACAGCTGGTCTTAGGATTAAAAAAGCACTGGAAAGAGGGGCATTTGAGGAAGACAAGCCTTTGGATGAAAGGAGACCCGTGATGGACCAACTTTTTTGTCTTGCCGCTGCTCTTGTTTTGTTATGTTCTTCATAGATTCTGCTTCCCACTAAATGGTCCTTGACATAACTTATTGCTCCTCTTGGTTGCAAAGTAGCATGGTCAACTTCCATCTCCATTTGTTCCCCATAAAGTGATAAGTGCTAAATTATTCATATTTTTAGCCCTTAATTTGCAGCATGTTTCAATCCTTTGGTTTTAGTTAATTAGGCCATTTTAATTCTTTTTTGTGTTTTTCATACTTTTGTAGGCTTTTGGAAGAAAATGAAGTAAATCTAGACGATTTGGCCTCAAAGAGAAAAGATGGAAAAAATTGGAGCTCCCTGACACTGCGATCGATCACAAGGTACCTACGATCTAGCGCAGTACCTGACAGGACACAGTACAAATCGGGCTAGGAGCGATCGATCGCATGACAGAAGAAGGATCGATCGCAGACCTGCGATTGAGCACACACAGGCTACGATCATTCGCCCCCGTGCGCAGGAGACACATCAAGTGGTGGCCAGAATATCCCTCTTTCCATATTAGGGTTTTCCAACCCCCAATTGTAATAGGTCTCAAAACCCTATGAAATCCCTAGGTTTACTACTTTGTCAAGGACCTCTAAAACCTATAAATAGACCCTTAAGCCTCTAAAATATATACTTTGTAAGGATAAGAAGAGGAGCTATTGAAGTTCAAGTCTCGGGTTTATTCTTTTCTTTTCTTTTCTTTTATGAAGATGTTTTACATCAATTTTATGTGTAGCTAATTTAATTAGTAGGGCTAGATTGAAGCCCTAATTATGCTTAGTTAATATTTCAATATTGGCGCCCTTGTAATGATCTTGTTGTGCTATTTAACTTGAGTAATGTCTACTTGCATGAATTCCTCATATGTGTGTGCCTGATCAACATATGCATGTGGTATGAACCAGTTAGTTAAATCAATTTGGATGGCCGAGTCTTGGGTTTAACATAAGTAACAAAAGAATCCACACCACGATTCTTGGGTTAATCAGCATGGGGAACCGGGAGTATATGCCATGCCCTAGGCCTCATGTGTTTGTCGATTTTCATAGAATATAAGCTTTCCTAAGGAACAACTTAGTATACATCATGCTAAATCCCTTAGAAAAGAAAAGAGTTAGAGTATACGCCACGCCTAACTCGTTGCTTAGGGAAATCTATAGCCTTAGGAGTATACGCCATGCCCTTAGGTTGACAAACATTAGATATGCATAACATGATCAAAGCATTGGCATATTGTTATATTAGCTAAATATAATTAGTGGTGGATATCAAAGCCCTACCTTTTATTATCATCACTTAACAATCAATCTTTGTTTTACTTAAGGAATTTATTTTTAAAAATAAATTCAGCAATCCTCATGGGAATGATCCTGTACTTGCACCATATACTACTATGTTGACCTTGTGCACTTGCAGGTAAAACGTACAATTATTTACCTATTAATTTAGGTAGATATTTTGCACATCAAGTTCTTGGTGCCGTTGCCAGGGATTGCGGCAAATTTTGTTTAAAATTATTTTCCTTTAGTTGTGTTATTTTAATTTTCAATTTTTAATTTAGTCGTTAGCAAAAAATCAAAAATATTTTTCGTTTTCCCCAATTTTTCTGTTTTCTGTTTCATGTTGCGGATTGGCATTCTGTGATTGAGATCAATCGTCAGCCAGGTGCGATCGAGCGCACTGCGATCGAACGCACCAACCTGTGATCGAGCGCAGTTCTAGGGAGCATCCGGACCAGCAGTACTGAAGTTGCCTAACTGAAGAAGTAATTTAGTTGATGCAAGGTCGTTGATCTCAAGACTTAACTGTTATTCCACTCGATCCTGAAATTGAGCGGACAATTCAACAATGACCTAGAGACAAAGAAGAAGAAGAAGAAATTGTGATGGAAGATTTGCAAGAGAATCCAATTGGGCCAAGACCATTAGAGGCAAATCCACCACGGGTGAGAAGACTAATGAAGCAGGCATACGTTCTAGCAAACCTCCATCAACCCTCATGCATAGCATATCAACCGGAGGTGGATGGCAGCTATTATATCTCTCCTCAAATCTTTAATGTTTTGACTCACTTCAGAGGCACAGCTACTGAGGATCCCAACTTGCATCTTAAGGAATTCTTTGATTTATGCAAGCTGCAGCATGTCCAAGGCCTAACTCCAGAGAGACTCAAGTTAGTCCTCTTTCCTTTTTCCTTGAAAGATAATGCTAAACTGTGGTACAATTCCTTGCCTGCAGATTCCATCCATACTTGGGAAGAATTAACCACCAAGTTTTCGAAGAGGTTTTTCCCAACCTAGAAGACAAAACAACTTAAAAGGGAACTTCAAATGTTCCAACAATGAGACGGAGATTTGTTCTTTGAGGCCTGGGATCACTTCAATTCCTTGCTTCTAAAGTGCCCACATCACAACATCCCTCAAGATGAGCAGGTACAAATTTTCTATGAAGGATTAGAAGATACTAACAAAGGGATGGTTGATTCAGCTTGTGGAGGAACACTTATGGAGAAGAGTAGTGAGGAAGCTGTGGAACTTTTTGAGACATTAAGTGAGCATTCACAGCAATTCTGCTCAAGAGGAAGGAGAGGAGTCAAAAGCAAGGGCATGTATGAAGTAAACATCAGTGGGGGATCAACCAATCAGTTGGCTGCTGTAGAAAAGAAATTGGATATGTTGTCAAGGCCATGACTGTTCAAAAAATCTCACCTCTGTAACAGGACACACCAATCCAGGTATGTGCTATCTGTTCCCATTTAGATCACACCACTGAGATGTGTCCTTTTGCAGCGCAAGAAGAGGTGAATTTTGTGGGACAAAACTATTATCCCCACAAGAACAACCCATACTCCAATACTTACAATCCAGGATGGCGCAATCATCCAAATTTCTCTTGGAGTAACAATCAAGGACAGCAGAAAGGGCCCCAACAAGCAAGCCAACCAACTCAAGAGTCAAAGATGAACCAACTGGACAATATGATACACAACCTGGTGACTTCACAACAGCAATTCACGGCTGATCAAAAACAATTCAATACAAAGACTGATCAAGCCATACAAAGACTAGAAGTGCAAATGGGTCAGATGGCAAAGGAGCTGAGTGAGAGGAAGCAAGGAAAATTTCTAGCTCAAACAATACCTAACCCAGGGAGTCACCAATAGCTAATGGTAGCCACAATTCTAAGAGGTCCTGCTCCTACAAGGGCACTTGAGCCAAATTCTGAAGGGCTCAAGTGCAGCTCTTCACACTAGGAGCATTACAGTCACAAGTAAATGCGTTTGAGCAGTCAAGAACCTCAAGCGAGAAGATGGAAAAAATTGGAGTTCCTTGACACTGCGATCAATCACAGGGTACTTGCGATCTAGCACAGTACCTAAGAGGACACAGTACAAATTGGGCCAGGAGCGATCGAGCACATGACAGAAGAAAGATCGATCGCACCCGTGCGCAGAAGACACATCAAGTGGTGGCCAGAATGTCCCTCTTTCCATATTAGGGTTTTCCAACTCCCAATTCTAATAGGTCTCAAAACCGTACTAAATCCCTAGGTTTACTACTTTGTCAAGGACTTCTAAAACCTATAAATAGACCCTTAAGCCTCTAGATTGTATACTTTGTAAGGAGAAGAAGAGGAGCTCTTGAAGTTCAAGTCTCGGGTTTATTCTTTTCTTTTCTCTTATGAAGATGTTTTACATCAATTTTATGTGTAGCTCATTTAATTAGTAGGGCTAGATTGAAGCCCTAATTATGCTTAGTTACTATTTCCTTATTGACGTCCTTGTGATGATCTTGTTGTGCTATTTAACTTGACTAATGCCTACTTGCATGAATTCCTCATATGTGTGTACTTGATCAACATATGCATGTGGTATGGACTAGTTAGTTAAATCAATTTGGATGGCCCAGTCCTGGGTTTAACATAAGTAACAAAAGAATCCACACCGTGATTCTTGGGTTAATCAACATGGGGAACCGGGAGTATATGCCATGCCCTAGGCCTCATGTGTTTGTCGATTTTCATAGAATATATGCTTTTTTAAGGAACAACTTGGTATACATCTTGCTAAATACCTTAGAAAAGAAAAGAGTTAGAGTACACGCCACACCTAACTCGTTGCTTAGGGAAATCTATAACCTTAGGAGTATACGCCATGCCCTTAGGTTGACAAACATTAGATATGCATAATATGATTAAAGCATTGGCATAGTGTTATATTAGCTAAATATAATTAGTGGTGGATATTAAAGCCCCACATTTTATTTTCATCACTTAAACAATCAATCTTTGTTTTACTTAAGGAATTTATTTTTAAACATAAATTTAGCAATCCTCGTGGGAATGATCCTATACTTGCACCATATATTACTATGTTGACCTTGTGCACTTGCAGGTAAAATGTAGAATTATTTACCCATTAATTTGGGTAGATATTTTGCACATCATAAAGTGATCACAGCACTTCACATGCTTGTTTCGGGGCTTGTCCAGGTAAGGGTTCTCCGTTTTCGGTGGCTTGCTGGGGAAACGCTAATGGGATATTGGACGTGGCGTGTACAAGATTGGCGGCAATGGTGGTTGATGGTGCGTTTTGGGGTCTAACTTTGGCGATTTCTAGTGGATCGTAGATGGCGATGTGGCGGTTCCCTAGTGGTACGTGCCTTGGAAGGTGCAGTGGCTGAGATGCAGACAGCTTTGTGCTGGGACTCTCATTGGTCCGATGTGGCAGGTCCCTAGTTCTTCGTTGGGCATTTTTGTGGGCCGCACAACGAATTTTCTCTAGCAGACAATTGGTTTGCTGGATAGGAGCATGATGGAGATATCAATTTTTGGTAAGGTTGTTGACATCTTCGGGCACCATTTGTGATTGTTCAGAAAAATGGAACTCATCAATGTTATCAGCTGAACAATCGTCGCATTTGGCAATCAATGCATACAATTTGGCGTTGTTTTCTTTCATCGTCTCATTATTTTTTTCCATCCTCTTCATCAAGACTTCGCATATAGTTACGAGGTTGCAAAGCTGTTGCTCAAGCCGATCCAAGATTGGATTTGCCATTGTGCAAGATCACTACTTTGACACCTAATAAGTGCTAAAATATTCATATTTTTAGCCCTTAACTTGCATGTTCTATTCCTTTGGTTTTACTTAATTAGGCCATTTTAATTCCTTTTTGTGTTTTTCATACTTTTACAGGCTTTTAGAAGAAAAAGAAGTCAAACTAGGTAATTTGAGCTCAATACAGGAAATGAAGACAATTGGAGCTCCCTAGTTCTACGATCAATCGCAGGGTACCTGCGATCGAGCGCAATACCCGAGAGGACATAGTAGCAAATAGGCCAGGAGCGATCGAGCGCACACGGGCTGTGATCGAGCGCACCCGTGCGCAGGAGACTTATCAAGTGGCGGCTGGATTGACAATATTTCCATATTAGGGTTTTCCAATTCCAATTTGTAATAGGTTTCAAAACCCTACGAATTCCCTAGGTTTACTACTTTGTATAGGACTTCTAAAGCCTATAAATCGACCTTGAGCCTCTAGAATAAGGGAACTGAAAAAGGAGAAGAAGAGGAGCTCTTCAAGTTCAAGTCACGGGTTTATTCTTTTATTTTCTTTTCCTTTATTTTATGAAGATGTTTAACATCAACTTTATGTGTAGCTAATTTCCTTAGTAGGGCTAGATTGAAGCCCTAATTATGTTAAATTAATATTTCAATATTGGCTCCTTGTGATGATCTTGTTGTGCTATTTAACTTGATTAATACCTGCTTGCATGAATTCCTCATATGTGTGTGCCTGATCAACATGTGCATGTGGTATGAACTAGTTAGTTAGATCAATTTTGATGACTGCGTCCTAGGTTTAACTTAAGTAACAAAAGAATCCACACCGCGATTCTTGGGTTAATCAACATGGGGAACCGGGAGTATACACCCATGCCCTAGGCCGCATGTGTTTGTCGATTTCCATAGAACATATGCTTTTCTAAATAACAACTTAGTATATACCGTGTTAAATCCTTTAGGAAAGAAAAGAGTTAGAGTATACACCCATGCCTAACTCGTTGCTTAGGGAAATCTATAGCTTAAGGAGTATACACCCATGCTCTTAGGTTGGCCAACATTAGATATGCATAACATGATCAAAGCATTGGCATATTGTCATATTAATTGAATATAATTAGTGGTGGATATTAAAGCTCTACTCTTTTTATTATTATCAATTCAATCTCTAATTTACTTAATTAAATTATTTTTAAAACGGAAATTCAGCAATCCTCGTGGGAATGATCCTGTACTTGCACCATATACTACTATGTTGACCTTGTGCACTTGCAGGTAAAACGTACAAATATTTACCTATTAATTTAGGTAGATTTTTGCACAACAATTTTTTGGCCCCGTTGCCGGGGATTGTTTGATTTTGTTTGGAATTATTGTCCTTGGTTTGTTTTTGTTTTAAATTTTTCTGTTTTTTTAGTTTTTTCCGTAGTTCCTGTTTTGCCTCTGGAGGTGCGATCGATCGCCCAACCAGGGCAATCGAGCGCACCAGTATGATCGAGCGCACTCACGGTGAGATCGATTGCACATCCAGAGAGCAGCACAGTTACTGCACTAATTATAGATCTGATTTTTTTTTTTTTTTGTTTCTTGTAGGGTCATTCAAGTCTGTACATTAGTAAGTTTTTATTTTTAATTTTGTTTTCATTTCCTTTTTAATTTTAACTTCTTTTTGTTATTTCACATATGTGGGGAGGCATTTCGACACCCCATGGACAGTGTTCTTTATGCCACGACCCTTATCACCATGTTAGAGAATGTCCTTCAATAAGACAAATTCCTAACAAAATTTTTGGGCATAAGAACACATCGATCTCTAGACCGGGGAACGACAACTCTCTTGATTCTTGCAACCCAACCTGGAGCCAATAGTCAAATTTCCCATGGCAAGCTCAAGCTCTTAAAAATCATGCATGTTCCTCTCAATCGGATTCACCACTACAAGATCAGATGGCTGCCATAGAGAAGAAGTTGGATATGATTGTCAAGGCCATGACTGCCCAGAAAATCTCACCTCTGCAATGGGACACACCAAACTAGGAAAGCAACCTTCAACAAGCAGTCCAACCAGCTCAAGAGCCAGAGAAGGATGACCTGAAGGATCTTGTACGACAATTCATGACCTCACAACAGCAATTCACGGCTGATCAACAAGTAGTCCAACCAGCTTAAGAGCCAGAGAAGGATGGCCTGAACGATCTTGTACGACAATTCATGACCTCACAACAGCAATTCATGGCTGATCAAAAACAATTCAATACAAAGACTGATCAAGCCATTCAAAGACTGGAAGTACAAATGGGAAAATTGGCCAGGGAGCTGAGTGCATCTCCCATCAATTTGCCTTACCAATACCAAGAAGTAGAATGTCAAGGGCAGTAGATGAAACACCCCAATGAACAATACGTGGAGGAAGAGTGCACCTCCTATCATGAGCAAGCTGTCACATTGAGGAGTGAAGAGGTGACTGAAAATCAAGTGGAAGAGGAGAAGGAAGAGCAAGCCGAAGATCCACAAGAGCCATATCAGGAAAAAGAAAAGAGCACTGAGATTTTTTCACCATTAGCTCTCATTCCTGAAACACCAAGAGGCCAAGAGAGCAGTCTGTTAGAGCTACCACATGAGAGAATTGAGGACATCAAGATCGAAAAGCTCCCTGAGTTTTCTTCCTACTTTATTCTAGTGCATGATTCCCCACCAGATGAGCAACTGTATGAGAAAACTCAGAGTGGTCTTCCCAATCTAGAAACACTCAGAAGCATCGTGCAGCAGAAAAGATTCATTCCCTTTGGTGCAAGAGAAGGAAAGATTGGTGCTTCAAGTTTAAAGTACCACAGTCTGGCTGAAGACGTTAAACTTAGCGCTCATGGGAGGCACCCCATAGCATATCCTTTTACTTTATGTTTGTTTTATTTTATTTGATTTATATTTTGTTGTGATAGTATTTTTTGTGTCGTTTCTTTTCTATTCTGTTACTGCGATCGATCACACCACACATGCGATCGAGTGCAGGTCTCCATATGTGAGATTACCGCACTCTGTTAGTGCGATCAAACGCACAACATGTGCGATCGAGCGCACTTGGCAGCATTCCATAGTTATTGTTTATTTTGTTTTCTTCAATTTTTATTTCATGTTCGTTTTGTTCCTTTTTACATGTTTCTATGTTATCTTCTTTTGCAGGGACAAAGTGTGCTTCAATTCAAGTTTAGGGGTATGGGCACACATGTTGTTTACACACTCCTTGTCCCAATTTCATGTTATTTGTTTGTTTATTTGAAAAAAAAAAAAAAAAAAAAAAAAGTAGAAATTTTATGCATGTTCATGTTTGCTCTAAAAATTTTAAGTTGATCTAAAAGATTTGTGGCTTGAATTCATCAGTAAGCTTAAAATTTTGAACACATGATCTAATGAGTGAATTTGTTAGTTTGGTTACTTGTAGCTGACAGTTGAAAAATCACATGATTGATCTGAGCACTCAAGCACATTAGCACATAATTTCTAAGGAATGACATGAGGTCTAATATGTGTGTTTTTGCATCTTGGATGAAATTGGATAACTTATTAGATGACACTATGGCATATATAGTAGTGAAAAAAAAAAAGAAAAAAAAGAAAAGAAAAGAGAGAGATATGAAATAAATGATCATTAATGGCTTTTCACTGAGTAACTGGACCTCTTGCCTCAAAGCATTGGGTGTTCACGTCAAAAGGTGAAAAATTTGGATTTGATCAATGTCATGGTTAGTTGGTTTTGTAGCCTTTTTGACTCGAGTTAGTAGGTCCTTAGCGGTGTCTCTACACCTAATGCCCTAAAACCACTTGGTATGGGAGTCATTGACTTAACACTCGCTACAAGGGTCAAATAGAAAGCTTAAGGGAACCAACATTGCACAACCTGACCAAAAAAAAAAAAAAAAAAGAGAAAAAAAAAAAAAGAAAAAGAAAAATGCCAGTGTGTCATTCTAATACGAACTTTAGTGAATTCTGAGATATGGAGACATTGCATATTGGAATGATTTGGAAGCCTCATAATTTTGTACTAGTTCACTGATAAGTGCTAAAATATTTATATTTTCAGCCCTTAACTTGCATGTTTTAATCCTTTGGTTTTGGTTAATTAGGACATTTTACTGCCTTTTTGTATTTTCTTTGTTTTATAGGCTTTTGGAAGAAAAGAAAGCATTTCTGGAAAAATTCCAAGCTTAAAGGGGCAAATTGGGAAGACCTAGAGGATATGGTTAAACTTAACCAATCATGGTTAAAGTTTAATCAAATAAAGGAAAGGATTAATTCGGAATTTCTCAATTTGAAGTCAAATCGGATTGGATGCAAAATTGGATTCTGAATACGTCTCGGTATTTTGACCATAACTTTCATCTCAGATATCCGATTGAGGTGATTCAAGCGGCATTGGAAAGCTAACTCAAACTACTACAATTTATTGTGAAATAGCATTTTCCCAATTCGGAGCGTCGCAAGGCCAAAATCATGCCGCAAGATAGGACCGCAATTCTGGGCGAATCCTATTCCGATTTGGGCTTAGGTTTTCTTTATCCTAATTGGGCTTGGACTTAAATCTCCGAAATTCTTAAGATTACTAGGGCTTCTAGGGCTCTCCTATGCCATATAAATAGACCTCTAAGCCTCACAATTGGAGGAGGCTGTTTTAAGTTGAATTACGACGTATTGCCGTGGGGAAGCTTTTGCTTTGTTTTCCATTGTAAGTTTTATTCTTTCGATGATGACAATTCAATTGGTGATTATTTTTGTTATCATGAGAGGCTAAATCTTTCAACTAAGGTTGAAGATGAAGCTTCGTCATTGACAAACTCATGTATTCTCGTATTTTGTTTATACAATTTTGACTTCGAATAAGGATGTTGTAGATTTTCATTCAATTGCTTGATTTATATCTTTTAATTGAATGTGATGAACTATTATGTGTTGGAGTTGGATATTTGATGTGTTTCATCCTTCGGATACATCAAATCATTCGATTGAAATCGGATATCCGTTGTGATTCGTTAACCAAACGGATACATAGGATGATTTAATTTCGAATCGGATATTTGTTGTGATTTGTAAAAATGGGTGGATTCATTGAATGATTTAAACTTGATATTTGTAAAACATCGAATATAGTTTTTCGATTGTAGGAACAAATACGAGAATATAGAGTTAAGATTTGGCGAAGTGAATTCTAAAACCTTAGTGTTCTTTACCATTTTATTTCATTATTTTCTTTAGTTTATGTTTTATTTTGCACGACAAAAATCACAAAATTCGGAACTAGGTTAAAATAGAGTTGGTTTAAATAGAAATTGGTTTACACAACAGAAATCCCTGTGGATCGACCTCGCACTTGCACACACGCTATATTGCACACGACTCGTGCACTTGCGAGTACAATTAAATTTGTACATCAAATTTTGGCGCCGTTGCCGGGGATTTGTTTGTTTGTGAAATTGATTTTTATTTGAATTGGTTTTATTTTTCTACTAGTTGTTTTATTTTTACAATTTTATTTTATTGTATTTGTATTTGTTGTTGTTTCTGCCATTCTGATCTAAAAAAAAAAAAAAAAAAAAAAAAGGAAGAAAAAAAGAAAAAGAAAAAGGGGTTTGTTGTTTCTGTTTTTCTTGCTGCAGTTTCAGAGAATTGTAGTTTCTGTCAGTACGATCGATCGCACTCCATCTGCGATCAAGCGCACTCGAGTCTTTTCGGTGAGCAGCCTGCGTGCCTGCGCCTGATCCATTCTGCAAGTACGCACGAGCACACAGCGAACGCACACCTGCGATCGAGTGCATCACCAGAAGCAGCTAAGCACAATTTTTTTGTTGTTGTTTTGAAATTTCTTTTGTATATTGTTGTTGAATAGTTAGTTCTATTTTTTTGTTTGGTTGTTTGTGTTCTTTCTGTGATTATTCATTGTTGTTTAATCAGTTTATTTGAACACTCGAGATTGGTGTATGCTTGGTCGGAGATCCCTAAACTTAGATTTGACACCTTTAGATCCCGACATTGATAGAACTCTTAGGAGAACTCGGAGAGCACCTGTTGAGAGTGAGGATAGAGGTGAAATGGGAGACCAACAAGATAACATAGAGGAACCTAGGGTTGAGCATGAGGATGCTAGAGCTGGAAATCCCGAGCAAGCTAGAGCTTGGAATGTGGACTTCACTACGTCACTTAGGGAGTTGTTCGCACCTGTGGACTTCACTACATCCCATTCGTGTATAGTGTTGCCACCAACCAATGCTACTCATTTTGATTTGAAACCTCATGTCATCCAACTCCTACCATCGTTCCATGGTATAGAACTTGAAAATCCTTATAGTCATGTAAAGAAATTCAAGGACATATGCGCCACTTTCAAATTTCAAAATTTCTCCGAAGAGTCTGTTCATCTCAGACTATTTCCTTTCTCTCTACAAGACAAAGCTAGGGCATGGTTGGACTCCAACACGCCCGGATCCATTACATCTTGGGAAAGCTTGTTAAGCAAGTTCTATAACAAGTATTTCCCAATGTCAAAGGTCAATGAATGCAGAAAGGAAATAAGCTCCTTCACTCAAGAGGAGGATGAGAAATTTTCAGAGTGTTGGGAAAGGTTTAAGGAGTTGTTGATAAGATGCCCCCCACATGGATATGAGAAGTGGAGACTCGTTCAATTTTTCTACCAAGGATTGATCCAATCCAACCGTAGTATGATCGAGTCAATGAATGGGGGAGCATTCTTAAGTTTGACAGGGGATGCAGCATATAAGGCATTAGACAAGTTGTCCGACAGCTCACAGCAGTGGGATTTTTCGAGTTGTCGGGATAAATCTGCCCGTATTCCCAAGAAAGGTGGCATCTATGAGGTTAAGGAGGACACTGATTTGAGGATAAAGATAGATGCTCTGACCAAGAAGGTTGAAGCCCTTGCAGTGGGTCAATCCGTAAATGCCGCGAACACTTTCAATGTTGATGGCTGTTCAATCTGTGCTAATCCTATGCACTTAGCACAGAATTGTCCATTTTCACCGGCTTTTGCCGAGTGCGCCATGGAACAAGTGAACGCCTTTAATGACTTTAGGAAGCAAGCAAGCGGACCATACTCAGAGACATACAATCCAGGGTGGCGGAACCACCCTAATTTCTCATGGAAGCAGAGCCAACCAATGAATCAAGGATTTCCCTCACAGAATCATGGTCGTTCAACTCAACCAGTGCAACATCCTGCATCTTCGTCACAATCATCGCTGGAGGAAACGATGAAGGCATTCATACAATCGAATAGCCAGACCATACAAGAGCTCAAAAACTCTACCATGGCAAATACCCAAGCAATAGATGAAGTAAAGAATGCCACCATGGTTAACACCCAAGCAATTGCGAAGATGGAGAGTCAGATTGGACAGATAGCCAATCACTTGGGTGAGAGAGAAAAAGGGAAATTGCCCAGTCAGCCCGTGCCCAACCCAAAAGGTCAATATATGGTTGGGAATTCCTCAAATCCTGCACACGGACAAGAACATGTGCAAGCAATTGTCACTCTGAGGTCAGGAAGACAAGTGGACAATCAGGTGGCTGAGAAAGAAGAAGACCCTGCAGGGCAAGAAAAGGAAAAGAGTGGCAACAAAGAGAAGAGAGATGCCGAGCCATCTACAGCCACACCCATTATTGAGGACCCTCCTAGGTCATTTATGCCGAAAGCACCTTACCCTGAAAGGTTGCAAGCCCCCAAGAAAGGAGGGAAGTTTGAGGACATTCTAGAAGTGTTCAAGCAAGTCCAAATCAATATTCCATTTTTGGACGCCATCCAACAAGTGCCTTCTTATGCGAAGTTCTTGAAGGATTTGATCACAGTTAAGAGAAGAACAAATGTCCCAAAGAAAGCATTTCTGACCGAGCAAGTTAGCTCCATCCTTCAGTGCAAGTTGCCCATTAAGTATAAGGACCCTGGGTGTCCTACCATCTCTTGCACGATAGGAGTCAGTCGAATTGAGAAGGCTCTTTTAGATCTTGGGGCGAGCGTGAATCTCCTACCCTATTCAGTTTACCTACAATTAGGGTTAGGGGAACTGAAGCCCACGTCCATGACACTTCAATTGGCTGATAGGTCAGTTAAGATACCACGGGGAATCATTGAGGATGTTTTGATCAAGGTGGATAAGTTTTACTTCCCCGTGGACTTCATTGTGCTAGACACAGAGCCGGTCAAGAATGTTGGCATTCAAATACCGATGATTCTAGGGCGACCATTCTTAGCTACGGCTAACGCCCTGATTAATTGTAGGACAGGGGTGATGAAGATTTCCTTCGGAAATATGACAGTGGAGCTGAATATCTTTGATATCAGCAAACAACCATTGGAGTATGATGAAGTCAGAAATGTATGCTTGATAGAGGAGATTATGGAAGAGACAGTGAATGAATCAAGCATAGAAGACCCCTTGGAGGCATGCTTTGCTCAGTTCGGAGAGGATTTAGATTTGGACAAGTTGCTTGAGCAAGCAGATGCAATTTTGGAGACTGCTCCTCTGGTGAGCAGTGAGACGGAGGAGACAACAACACTTGATCCCCCAAAGAAGGAACTTAAGCCTCTACCGGATAACCTTAAGTATAAGTTCCTAGGTCCAGCAGATTCTTTGTCTCTGATTATAGCTTCGGATTTGGTTGATGCTCAAGAGGAAAAATTGCTAGAGGTGTTAAGACAGCACAAGGAAGCTATTGGTTGGACCATTGAGGATATCAAGGGGATCAGTCCCTCGGTGGTGATGCACAAGATACATTTAGAGGAGAATGCCAAGCCATCGAGGGAGCCACAGAGAAGGTTAAACCCAACTATGCAAGAGGTTGTGAGGGCTGAAGTGATTAAGTTGTTGGATGCAGGGATCATTTATCCAATCTCGAATAGCAAGTGGGTAAGCCCAATTCATGTTGTGCCAAAGCGGGCTGGATTGACGGTAGTAAAGAACAAGGATGATGAGTTGGTCCCAACTCGTATTCAGTCCGGATGGAGAGTTTGCATAGACTACCGCAAGCTAAATGCCGCCACAAGGAAGGATCATTTTCCACTCCCATTCATTGATCAGATGGTGGAACGTTTGGCTGGGCATGCATACTATTGCTTCTTGGATGGTTATTCTGGATATAACCAGGTCCCTGTGGACCCCGAAGATCAGGAGAAGACGACATTTACCTGTCCTTTTGGGACTTTCGCCTACCGTCGCATGCCCTTTGGGTTATGCAACGCACCCGCTACTTTTCAGCGGTGCATGATTAGTATTTTTTCTGACATGGTAGAGCGTTTCTTAGAGATTTTCATGGACGATTTCTCTGTCTTTGGTTCATCCTTTGATGAGTGTTTGCACCGCCTGACTTTGGTATTAGTACGGTGCAAGGAGAAGAACCTGGTGCTCAATTGGGAGAAGTGCCATTTTATGGTCAAGCAAGGTATTGTATTGGGGCACGTCATATCTCAGAGGGGGATTGAGGTTGATAAAGCGAAGGTGGATTTGATTTCCAACCTTTCACCCCCACGTACAGTGAAGGAGGTTCGCTCTTTTCTGGGCCATGCAGGATTCTACAGG
Source organism: Corylus avellana (assembly GCF_965113065.1). Lineage (NCBI taxonomy): Eukaryota > Viridiplantae > Streptophyta > Magnoliopsida > Fagales > Betulaceae > Corylus > Corylus avellana. Next base: position 12,637,611 of record NC_142496.1, read on the forward strand.
TGGTTTATCCAAGACTTTAGCAAGATTGCCAGGCCTTTGTGCAAGTTGTTGGTGAAGGATGCCCCATTTGTATTTGATGAGGATTGCCAGAGAGCATTTGGGGACCTTAAGAGCATTCTGACGTCCACACCCATTATTCAGCCACCCAATTGGGGTGTACCTTTTGAGATCATGTGTGACGCATCGGATTATGCCGTTGGAGCTGTTTTGGGGCAGCGTATTGATAGACTCCCCCATGTCATTTACTATGCGAGCAGGACTCTGAACGATGCACAACTCAACTACTCCACCACGGAGAAGGAGTTGTTGGCAGTCGTTTTTGCGCTAGACAAGTTCAGATCCTATTTGCTAGGATCTAAAGTCAACATCTTTTCGGATCACGCAGCATTGAAGTATCTTTTTTCCAAAAAAGATGCTAAATCTCGTCTGATCCGATGGATTTTGCTACTTCAGGAGTTTGACATAGAAATTCGGGACAAGAAGGGTTCCGAAAATGTGGTGGCGGATCATTTGTCTAGATTGACTGTGGATTACACTGAGGACGCCAGCCCCATTTCGGAGACTTTCCCTGATGAGCAATTGATGCACATTGCTCATGAGCCCGTACCATGGTTTGCTGACATAGTGAACTATCTTGTCACCGGCCAACTGCCTCAGCAGTGGGGGCGACAAGATAGGTCCAAATTTTTGTCCGTGGTGAAACATTTTTTCTGGGACGATCCTTACCTGTTCAAGTATTGTCCCGATCAGATCATTAGGAGGTGTATACCTGAGCATGACCAATCCAATGTCATCTCCTTTTGTCATGATCATGCTTGTGGAGGCCATTTCAGTGCTAAGAAGACCGCTGCCAAGATTTTGCAGTGTGGATTCTATTGGCCTACCCTTTTCAGAGACGCCCACGCTTATTGTATATCTTGTGAGCGTTGTCAGAAGCTAGGGAGTATCTCTAGAAGGAATATGATGCCCCTCAGTCCCATTCTGATTGTTGAGATTTTTGACGTATGGGGCATCGATTTCATGGGACCTTTCTCGAACTCCTTTGGCTATCTGTACATCTTGGTTGCTGTGGACTATGTGTCCAAATGGGTGGAGGCGGTTGCATGCAAGACCAATGACCACAGAGTTGTGGTCCAGTTTTTGAGAGACACTATCTTTGCTCGTTTTGGTACGCCTCGAGCAATTATAAGTGATGGAGGTAAGCATTTTTGCAATCGGATTTTTGAGCAGTTGATGAAGAAGTATTTCATCACACATAAGGTTGCCACCCCGTATCACCCACAGACGAGTGGACAGGTTGAAGTTTCCAATCGCGAGATCAAGCATATTTTGGAAAAGACGGTAAACCCCAATCGAAAAGATTGGTCTATGCGATTGAGTGACGCACTGTGGGCATATAGGACAGCTTTCAAGACCCCGATTGGGATGTCACCCTATCGGCTTGTGTACGGGAAGGCATGTCATCTTCCCGTGGAGTTGGAGCATAGAGCATATTGGGCTATCAAGCAGCTGAACTTCAATCTTTTGAAGGCTGGCTCACAAAGGAAGCTCCAACTCAATGAATTAGAGGAGCTGAGGAATGATGCTTATGAATCTGCACGGTTGTACAAGGCACAGATGAAGAAGGCTCATGACCAGAGCATTTTGAGACGATCTTTTGAGCCTGGTGAGAAAGTCCTTCTTTACAATTCACGGCTGCATCTTTTTCCAGGCAAGTTGAAATCTCGGTGGACAGGCCCATTTATCATTCGGACAGTTTTTCCTCATGGGGCCATCGAGATTGAGGATCCTCAGAATGGTAACACCTTCAAGGTAAATGGACAGAGATTAAAACCATTCTTAGAGTTGAGGAGTAAGGAGATTGAGACGACATTGTTGGAGGATCCGAGTTATTCTGAGTGATTGTCGTCTTTTGTGGAGAGTCTGGCTGAAGACTTAAAACTTAGCGCTTGTGGGAGGCAACCCTCATTCTTTCCCTTACCATTTTATCTTGTTTGTTTGTTTCTGTTGTGTTTTTCAGGGCAAGTGTCTGCCATTCAAGTTTGGGGGAGCATTCTCCTATGTTACACCCGACTTGCGCTGCGCACCTGGTATTGTATCTCTGGACCTATTGGGGACAATGTGTCATTTTAGTTTGGGGGTGGGGTAGACATTTCTCTGTCTTTTTCCTTAATTATTCGTGTTGTTTTGTTATATATATATATATATATATATATAATAAAAAAATAAAAAATAAAAAAAATCTGCTATGTTATTGATTAAGCAAGGATAACACCTATTCTGTGGTTTGCATGTCATTGGTTTGTTTAGCATTTTGAACACAGCATGTCAGTAGGAATCTGAGTCTTTTGACTTATTGTTGGATTAGAGAGATTTCACATGTTCGAGTTTATCACCACGAGCACACTAGCACAGAATCGGTGAGGTATAAGATTTGACTTGATTAGGGTATATTTTGAGATAGGTAGGATGAAGTGTGATGAAACCATGGCTTGAAAAAAAAAAAAAAAAAAAAAAAAAAAAAAAAATCAAATCAGTTTGAGCTTCTCATTGAGTAACCGGACCTCATGCCTCACAAAGCATTGAGTGTTCGCGTAAAAAGATGAGAAACCTAACTTGGTTGGTTGTATGGCTAGTTTGGCTTCGTAGCCTAGTTGACTTGAGTAATTAAGCCCTTAGGGATGTTTCTACATCTAGTGCCCTAAAACCATTTGGTTTGGGAGTCTCTGGTCCAACACTCGTTACATGGGTCAATTAGAAAGCTTAAGGAAGCTAAGCATTGCACAGCCTATACAAAAAAAAAAAAATAAAAAAAATAAAAAAAATAAAAAAATTAAGCCTTGGTTGTTTCATCTGAGCAAATTCCTATCACATCTAAAGTACACCCAAGTTTGAGAATAAATTGAAGCCTCCGGATTTTATGTTAGTCTCACATTGCACTTATTGGAACATGTGTTGTCTCAAATTTCCATCTTTGAGTTGAATGATTTGTGCTTATCTTGATGATGTGATTGTGGTGTTCATTATGATAAACCTACTCATGATGTTAAAAACCATGTGTTTGTGTGGAAGTCCTTGTTTATGAAATAACATAGTGCATAAATGTTTGTGGGTATCATTCCTGTTAAACCCTCACGAGACTTCACTCGTCCTCTAGGGATACCTAGGGGTTTAAAAGGCTTGTTGCATGCGCTAAATGCAATCGTATATCCCACGAAAGATGGATTTATCTTTTGTTTTCTGTTTTTCCATTCTTGTTTTTAGTTTTGTATTGCTAAGGGACTAGCAATATGTAAGTTTGGGGGTGTGATAAGTGCTAAAATATTTATATTTTCAGCCCTTAACTTGCATGTTTTAATCCTTTGGTTTTGGTTAATTAGGACATTTTACTGCCTTTTTGTATTTTCTTTGTTTTATAGGCTTTTGGAAGAAAAGAAAGCATTTCTGGAAAAATTCCAAGCTTAAAGGGGCAAATTGGGAAGACCTAGAGGATATGGTTAAACTTAACCAATCATGGTTAAAGTTTAATCAAATAAAGGAAAGGATTAATTCGGAATTTCTCAATTTGAAGTCAAATCGGATTGGATGCAAAATTGGATTCTGAATACGTCTCGGTATTTTGACCATAACTTTCATCTCAGATATCCGATTGAGGTGATTCAAGCGGCATTGGAAAGCTAACTCAAACTACTACAATTCATTGTGAAATAGCATTTTCCCAATTCGGAGCGCCACAAGGCCAAAATCATGCCGCAAGATAGGACCGCAATTCTGGGCGAATCCTATTCCGATTTGGGCTTAGGTTTTCTTTATCCTAATTGGGCTTGGACTTAAATCTCCGAAATTCTTAGGATTACTAGGGCTTCTAGGGCTCTCCTATGCCATATAAATAGACCTCTAAGCCTCACAATTGGAGGAGGCTGTTTTAAGTTGAATTACGACGTATTGCCGTGGGGAAGCTTTTGCTTTGTTTTCCATTGTAAGTTTTATTCTTTCGATGATGACAATTCAATTGGTGATTATTTTTGTTATCATGAGAGGCTAAATCTTTCAACTAAGGTTGAAGATGAAGCTTCGTCATTGACAAACTCATGTATTCTCGTATTTTGTTTATACAATTTTGACTTCGAATAAGGATGTTGTAGATTTTCATTCAATTGCTTGATTTATATCTTTTAATTGAATGTGATGAACTATTATGTGTTGGAGTTGGATATTTGATGTGTTTCATCCTTCGGATACATCAAATCATTCGATTGAAATCGGATATCCGTTGTGATTCGTTAACCAAACGGATACATAGGATGATTTAATTTCGAATCGGATATTTGTTGTGATTTGTAAAAATGGGTGGATTCATTGAATGATTTAAACTTGATATTTGTAAAACATCGAATATAGTTTTTCGATTGTAGGAACAAATACGAGAATATAGAGTTAAGATTTGGCGAAGTGAATTCTAAAACCTTAGTGTTCTTTACCATTTTATTTCATTATTTTCTTTAGTTTATGTTTTATTTTGCACGACAAAAATCACAAAATTCGGAACTAGGTTAAAATAGAGTTGGTTTAAATAGAAATTGGTTTACACAACAGAAATCCCTGTGGATCGACCTCGCACTTGCACACACGCTATATTGCACACGACTCGTGCACTTGCGAGTACAATTAAATTTGTACATCATTCACTGTGCACAATTTTTGAACTTGTGATGCTTTAGCATGTCCTTTGTAAGTAATTGCACTCTGAGATTCCAAGTCATTGTGAAGATGGGGTTTATCTTTTTAAACTTGCTGATGAATGAAAATCATAATCTTGAAGTGATACTTTAACTTTTGGGAATGACATGCATGATGTTTGCGGGTAACATTTCTGGAAAACCCTTACGAGACTTCACTCGTCCACTAGGGAATTCCTAGTGGTTTAAAAGGCTTGTTGCATATGCTAAATGAAATCGTACATCCCACGAAAGATGGATTTATCTCTTATTTTCTGTTTTTTCCATTCTTGTTTTTAGTTTTGTATTGCTAAGGGACTAGCAATATGTAAGTTTGGGGGGTGTGATAAGTGCTAAAATATTCATATTTTCAGCCCTTAACTTGCATGTTTTATTCCTTTGGTTTTACTTAATTAGGTCATTTTAATTCATTTTTGTGTTTTTCATACTTTTACAGGCTTTTGGAAGAAAAAGAAGTAAAACTAGGTAATTTGAGCTCAAAAGAGGAAATGAAGACAATTGGAGCTCCCTGGTTCTGCGATCAATCGTAGGATACCTGCGATCGAGCGCAATACCCAAGAGGACTTAACAGCAAATAGGCCAGGAGCGATCGAGCACATGCCAAAAGAAGGAACGATCGCAAACATGCGATCGAGCGCACACGGGCTGCAATCGAGCCCACCCTTGTGTAGGAGACTTATCAAGTGGCGGCTGGATTGACAATATTTCCATATTAGGGTTTTCCAATTCTAATTTGTAATAGGTCTCAAAACCCTACGAATTCCCTAGGTTTACTACTTTGTCTACAACTTCTAAAGCCTATAAATAGACCCTTAAGCCTCTAGAATAAGGGGAGTGAAAAAGGAGAAGAAGAGGAGCTCTTCAAGTTCAAGTTTCGGGTTTATTCTTTACTTTTCTTTTCCTTTATTTTATGAAGATGTTTAACACCAACTTTATGTGTAGCAAATTTACTTAGTAGGGCTAGATTGATGCCCTAATTATGTTAAATTAATATTTCAATATTGGCGCCTTGTGATGATCTTGTTGTGCTATTTAACTTGATTAATACCTGCTTGCATGAATTCCTCATATGTGTGTGCCTGATCAACAGGTGCATGTGGTATGGACTAGTTAGTTAGATCAATTTGGATGACCGAGTCCTGGGTTTAACTTAAGTAACAAAAGAATCCACACCGCGATTCTTGGGTTAATCGACATGGGGAACCGGGAGTATACAGTCATGCCCTAGGCCTCATGTGCTCGTCGATTTCCATAGAACATATGCTTTTCTAAAGAACAACTTAGTATATACCATGCTAAATCCTTTAGGAAAGAAAAGAGTTAGAGTATACACCCATGCCTAACTCGTTGCTTAGGAAAATTTATAGCTTAAGGAGTATACACCCATGCCCTTAGGTTGGCAAATATTAGATATGCATAATATGATCAAAGCATTGGTATATTGTCATATTAATTGAATATAATTAGTGGTGGATATCAAAGCTCTACTCTTCTTATTATTATCAATTCAATCTCTAATTTACTTAAGGAAATTATTTTTTTAAACGGAAATTCAGCAATCCTCGCGGGAATGATCCTGTACTTGCACCATATACTACTTTTAAACGTACAAATATTTACCTATTTGCTGCTATGTCCTCTTGGGTATTGCTCTCGATTGCATGTACCCTGCAATTGATCGCAGTACTAGGGATCTCCAATTGTCATCATTTCCACTTTTGAGTTCAAATTACCTAGTTTTACTACTTTTTCTTCCAAAAGCCAGTAAAAGTATGAAAAACACAAAAAAGAATTAAAATGACCAAATTAAGTAAAACCAAAGGAATAAAACATGCAAGTTAAAGGCTAAAAATATGAATATTTTAGCACTTATCAATATTAAGTGTTACATGAATACGTAACGAGGATAGAATTTAGGTTCTGAGGGAACCTAGACCTTTTAGATTTTGAGGAAACCTAAAAATGCTTTTTCAAACTCAAAGTTTGGGATTAATTTTCTGATTCCTATCTATTAAAATATCATCCTTTAAATAGGAACATCACGATGACTTAGACTTGGAGTAGAAGTCCTACACTCATTTGGAGATAAACCCGTCGAAAGATAAGTAATGCAATACTTCATCTAAAATAAATTACTAGATAATTGAAATACTAATAAACGCATGTTTATCTCTAATCTTAAAATACTGATAACAAAGCTAATCTAAATTTGTCTTAAATGAAATCTAATTAATTTTAAATGTAAGTCTACTTTATCCCTATGTTACTTTTGTAACATTCCTTCCTCCTTAAGGAGACCTTCTCCTTAAGTTTAGAAATTATTTTCTTATAATGTTGAGATGTAGCCGATGACGTGGCCATGAAGTAGGAGATATGGGCTAGGGACTTGGAGCACTGAAATTAATCATCACGTCACTCAAAATGAGACCATTTTTGTCTTTTGTAAGCTACGAATGCAAATTCATGGTGAATAAGTGGTTGGCAATAGTTAGCATGAAATGAAAATTTGCAGCTGATCTTGGGATTAAAAAGGCACTGGAAAGAGGGGCATTTGAGGAAGACAAGCCTTTGGTTGAAAGGAGACCCGTGATGGACCAACTTTTTTGTCTTGCCACTGCTCACGTATTGTTATGTCTTTCACAGATTATGCTTCCCATGAAATGGTCCTTGACACAACTTATTGCTCCTCTTGGTTGCAAAGTAGCATGGTCAACTTCCATCTCCATTTGTTCCGCATAAAGTGATCACAACACTTCACATGCTTGTGTCATGGATTGTCCAGGTAAGGGTTCTCCGTTTTCAGCGGCTTGTTGGGGAAACGCTAATGGGATATTGGGCGTGGCCTATACTGATTGGCGGCATTGGTGGGTGATGGTGCGTTTTGGGGTCTAACTTCGGCGATTTCTAGTGGATCGTAGATGGTGGTGTGGCGGTTCCCTTGTGGTACGAGGCTTGGAAGGTGCAGTGGCTGAGATGTAGACGGCTTTGTGCTGCGACTCTTGGTGATTCGGTGTGGCGGGTCCCTAGTTCTTCGTCGGGTATTTTTGTGGGCTGCACAGTGTTGTGCAAATATCTACCTAAATTAATAGGTAAATAATTGTACATTTTACCTGCAAGTGCACAAGGTCAACATAGTAGTATAGGGTGCAAATACAGGATCATTCCCACGAGGATTGCTGAATTTCTGTTTAAAAATAAATTCCTTAAGTAAAATAGAGATGGAGTTCATAATAATAAAAAGGTAGGGCTTTGATATCCACCACTAATTATATTCAACTAATATAACAATATGCCAATGCTTTGATCATGTTATGAATATCTAAAGTTTGCCAACCTAAGGGGATGGGTGTATACTCCTTAAGCTATTGATTTCCCTAAGCAACGAGTTAGGCATGGGTGTATACTCTAACTCTTTTCTTTCCTAAAGGACTTAGCATGGTATATACTAAGTTGTTCTTTAGAAAAGCATATGCTCTATGGAAATCGACAAACACATGGGGCCTAGGACATGGGTGTATACTCCCGGTTCCCCATGTTGATTAACCCAAGAATCGTGGTGTGGATTCTTTTGTTACTTAAGTTAAACCTAGGAGTTGGTCATCCAAATTGATCTAACTAACTAGTCCATACCACATGCACATGTTGATCAGGCATACACATATGAGAAATTCATGCAAGCAGGTATTAATCAAGTTAAATAGCACAACAAGATCATCACAAGGCGCCAATATTGAAATATTAATTTAACATAATTAGGGCATCAATCTAGCCCTACCAAGTAAATTTGCTACACATAGAGTTGATGTTAAACATCTTCATAAAAGAAAAGAAAAGAATAAACTCGAGACTTGAACTTCAAGAGCTCCTCTTCTTCTCCTCCTCAAGCCTCTCAATTCTAGAGGCTTAAGGGTCTATTTATAGGTTTTAGAAGTCCTAGACAAAGTAGTAAACCTAGGGATTTCGTAGGGTTTTGAGACCTATTACAATTGGGAGTTGGAAAACCCTAATATGGAAAGAGTGACACTTTAGCCGCCACTTGATGTGTCTCCTGCGCACGGGTGTGATCGATCGCAACCCGTGTGCGCTCGATCGCAGGTCTACGATTGATCCTTCTTTTGGCATGTGCTCGATCGCTCCTGGCCTACTTTGTGCTGTGTCCTCTCGGGTACTGCGCTCGATCACAGGTACCCTACGATTGATCGCAGTGTTAGGGAGCTCCAATTTTCTCCATCTTCTCTTTTTGAGCCCAAAGCACCTAGTTTTACTTTATTTTCTTCCAAAAGCCTGTAAAAGTATGAAAAACACATAAAGGAATTAAAATGGCCTAATTAACCAAAACCAAAGGATTAAAACATGCAAGTTAAGGGCTGAAAATATGAATATTTTAGCACTTATCACACAGCGAATTTTCTCTAGCAGACAATTGGTTTGCTAAATAGGAGCTTGATGGTGATATCGATGTTTAGTAAGGTTGTTGACGTCTTCAGGCACCATTTATGATTGTTCTGAAAAATGGGACTCATCCATGTTATCAGCTCAACAATTGTTGCATTTGGCAATCAATGCATACAATTTGGCATTGTTTGCTTTCATCGTCTCATTATTTTTTCCATCCTCTTCATCAAGACTTCACACATAGTTACAAGGTTGCGAAGCTGTTGGTCAAGCCGATCCAAGCTTGGATTCGCCATTGTGCAAGATCACTGCTTTGATACCAAGTGTTACATGAATACGTATTGGGGATAGAATTTAGTTTCTTAGGGAACCTAGACCTTTTAGATTTTGAGGAAACCCAAAAATCCTTTTTCAAACTCAAAGTTTGGGGATTAATTTTCTGATTCCTATCTATTAAAATATCATCCTTTAAATAGGAACATCACAATGACTTAGACTTGGAGTAGAAGTCCTACACTCATTTGGAGATAAACCCGTCGAAAGATAACTAATGCAATACTTCCTCTAAAATAAATAACTAGGTAATTGAAATACTAATAGATGCATGTTTATCTCTAATCTTAAAATACTAATAACAAAACTAATCTAAATTAGTCTTAAATGAAATCTAATTAATTTTAAATATAAGTCTACTTTATCCCTATGTTACTTTAGTAACATTCCTTCCTCCTTAAGGAGACCGTCTCCTCAAGGTCTAGAAATTATTTTCTTATAATGTTGTGATGTAGCCGATGACGTGGCCATGAAGTAGCAGATATGGGCCAGGGACTTGGAGCACTGTAATTAATCATCACGTCACTCAAAATGAGACCATTTTTGTCTTTTGTATGCTACAAAGGCAAATTCATGGTGAATAAGTGGTTGGCAATAGTTAGCCTGAAAAGAAAATTTGCAGCTGATCTTGGGATGAAAAAGGCACTGGAAAGAGGGGCATTTGAGGAAGACAAGTGTTCGGATGGAAGTACACCGACGATGGACCAACTTTTTTGTCTTGCCACTGCTCTTGTTTTGTTATGTTTTTCAAAGATTCTGCTTCCCACGAAATGGTCCTTGACACCACCTGTTGCTCCTCTTGCACGTTGGGGAAATGCTAATGGGATGTTGGGGGTGGTGTGTACCGGATTCGCGGCTGTGGTGGTTGATGGTGCGTTTTGGTTGCCGACTTCGGCGATTTCAAGTGGATTGTAGATGGCAGTTTGGTGGTTCCCTAGTGGTACGCTGCTTGGAAGGTGTAGTGGCTGAGATGTAGACGGTTTTGTGCTCGGACTCTCGGTGGTTCGGTGTAGCGGGTCCCTGGGTCTTGGTCAGCTATTTTATTGGCCGCACAGCGAATTTTCTCTAATAGACAATTGGTTTGCTATATTGGAGCGTGATGGAGGTATCGGTTTTTGGTAAGGTCGCTGATGTCTTCGAGCACCATTTGTGATTGTTTGGAAAAATGGAACTCATCTTTGTTATCAGCTAAACAATCGTCGCATTTGGCAATCAATGTGTACAATCTTTCATTGTTTGCTTTCATCGTCTCATTATTTTTTTCCATCTTCTTCATCAAGACTTTGCACATAGTTACGAGGTTACTATGATGCTGCTCAAGCCGAACCAAGCTTGGATTCGCCATTGAGCAAGATCACGGCTTTGATACAAAATGTTACGTGAATATGTAATGGGGATAGAATTTAGGTTTTAAAGGAACCTAGACCTTTTAGATTTTGAGGAAACCTAAAAATCCTTTTTCAAACTTGAAGTTTGGGATTGATTTTATGATTCCTTTCGATTAAAATATCATCCTTTAAATACGAACATCACAAAGACTTAGACTTGAAGTAGAACTCTAATCAATGGCGAGGGTTCATCTTCAACCTTAGTTGAAGTTTTTAGCCTCTCATGACTGCAAAAAAATCATAAATTGAATTGAAAACATTAAAATAGACAATCTTCTAAGAGAAACAAATTCAGAGCCACAAAGGGAAAGAAATTCGAAACTGTAGTCTGAACGGCTCCCCTTTGGTGTGTTTCCCAATAAAAATATGGTATTTATAATAATAAACTAGGGCTTCGGCGCTTCCAGGTCAGACGAGTGTCCTCGATTGCACTCAGGCAACAGGTCTCTTGCGGCACAACACTAGGGCGCTGCTAGCTTGATGTTGGGCACGAATGCGCTCGATCTCAGAACGTGTGCGGTCGAGCGCACTCGTGCATGAGTTCTTTTTGAATGGTGCAGTTGCGCTTGTGCGCATGCTCTAGCATAGATGCGCTCGAGCGTAAGGCTATTGGGCTCGAGCGTAGACGCGCTCGAGCACCAGTGTCGTGCGCTCAATACTAGTTCCAGAAATGCTTTTCTTCTCCACATTAAAACTATAGTCTTTCCCTTAGCAACCTGCAAAACACTAAAACAGCAAAACTAACACAAACATTAGAACATCATAAAGCTAAAGGCTTAGTAAATTCAAATAAAGGGGCCCAAATATGCAATATTTGGCACTCATCAAATACCCCCAAGCTTATATTTTGCTAGTCCCTAAGCAAAACAAAACGAAAAAAAAAAATGAAAGTAAGAGATATAAATCCCCTGTCGTGGGAGAGACGATTGCATTGAGCACATGCAACAAGCCTTTTAAACCCCTAGGCATCCCTAGAGAACGAGTTAAGTCTCGTGAGGGTTTAATAGAAATAATACTCACAAACATTTTTTAGCACTATGTTGTTAACAAGAATAAATTTCCACACAAACACATGGTTCTTACTCAGAAGCAAGCTTAACAAGATAAACACCACAATTACATCATCAGAACATCCAAAATCAATGCACTCATTTGTGGAAAATTGAGACAACACATGCTCCATTAAGTGAAAAGTGAGATTAACATACAATCATGAGGCTTCAATTATTCTCAAGTTTGTGTACTTTAAAATTCTTAGGAATTCTATCAAATAAAAACAACCAAGGCTTACGTCAAGATATGCATTTTTTTTTTTTTTTTGTGTAGGCTATGCAATGCTTAGCTCTCTTAAGCTTTCTAATTGACCTATGTAATGAGTGTTGGGCCAGTGACTCCCAAACCAGATGGTTTTCAGGCACTAGATGTAAAAACATCTCTAAGGGCTTATGACTCAAGTCAAAAAGGCTACGAAGCCAAACCAGCCATACAATCAACCATGTCAAATTTCACATCTTTTTACGCGAACACTCCATGCTTAATGAGTCAAGAGGTCCGGTTACTCAATGAGAAACTCAAAATGACTCTTTTCTTCTCTTTTTTATATTTTTATTTATTTTTTATTTTTTTATTTTCAACCCAAGGTTATTCATCTACAATTCATCCTACAAAGCTTAAGAAACATTCTATTCAATTCAAATCTCATACCTCATAGACTCTATGCAAATGTGCTCGTGATGATCAACTCAAAACATGTGAAATCTCTCTTGCCAAAAATAAGTCAAAGGACTCAAATTCCTAATGCATGATGATGATATGTTCTAGTTGTTAAACACACCAATGAACGGCAAACCATAGTTACAGTGTAACTCATGCTTAATCAACAACATAGCATTTTTTTAAAACACACAAACAACAACAGATAATCAAGAAATGGATAGTAACTCATGCTTAATCAACAACTTAAATGACACATTGTTCCCAATGTGGCCAGAAATACAATACCGAATGGGAGGAAAACCTTGGGCATAACGTTGGAGAGCATCCCCCAAACTTGAATGTAAGACACTTGTCCTGAAAACAAAACAAAAACAAAAACAAAAACAAGCAAAACAAAATCAAATGACAACAAAAAACTCAAAGTAGCAAGGGGTTGCCTCCCACAAGCCCTAAGTTTACCATCTTCAGCAAGACTCTCCACAGCAGGTGCGTTGCATGATCCAAACAACATGCGACAGTAGGTAAACGTACCAAAAGGACAGGTGAAAGTGGTTTTCTCTTGATCTTTGTGGTCCAAAGGAACTTGGTTGTAGTTGGAAAAACCATCAAGGACATAGTAGTAGGGATGTCTAATTAACCATTCCATCATCTGATCAATGAATGGGGGAGGGAAATGATCTTTCCTTGTGGCATTCAGGTTGCGGTAATGAGTGCAACCCTACCATCTTGTCTGCACGCGAGTTGGGACCAACTCATTGTCCTTATTCTTCCCCACGGTCACAGCTGACTTCTTAGATACCACATGAATGGGTCTAACCCATACTATCATAAATCAAATACATAATACCTACATCCAAAAGTTTAATCACTTCATCTCTCACAACCTCTTGCATGTCCAGGTTCAGTTGCCTTTAGGGATCATCAATATTCCAACCTATGGCTTCCTTGTGTTCTCTTAAAACATCCAGTAACTTTCCTTCCTGAGCATCAACCAGGTCGGAAGCTATGATCGCAGACAAAATACCAATTATACTTTAGGGAGGCTTTACATCCAACTTGAGAGGCTCAACTGCTGATGAAGATGGATTGGGGAATGATATCTCAATGGTTTCCCCAATTTTCGGTTGCATCTCAAGAATTGAATCCAATATGGCATTAGCTTGCTCCAATAATTTGTCAAAGTCCAAATCAAATCCAAATTGAGCAAAGCACTCTATCATATGGTCCTCAATACTAGGCTCACTAACAGTCTCAACTAACTCAAGTAACCTGTCAAGGTCTAGATCACCTTTAGATTGAGCAAAAAACTCTACCTCAGGGTCCTCAATACTTGGCTTATACAAAGTACCAACTTGCCCAAGTAATTTGTCAAGGTCCAGATCATCTCCAAATTGAGTAAAACACTCTTCCACAGGGTCCTCAATGCTTAACTCACTCACAGTCTCATCAGTTATTTCTTCAATTAGACACACATTTCTAACATCATCGTCTTCAAGTGGCCACTTGTTGATGTCAAAGATGTTCATCTCCACTGTCATGTTCCTAAAAGAAATCTTCATTATCTCAGTCCTACAGTGGATTAGGGCATTAGCCGTAGCTAAGAAGGGTCATCCTAAAAACACTGGTATTTGAATCTCAACATTCTGCACTGGTTCTGTGTCTAGGACTATAAAGTTGAGAGAGAAGTAGAATTTGTCAACCTTGATCATCACATCTTCAATAGTTCCTCTTGGGATTTTTACTGATCAGTCTGCTAACTATAGTTTCATTGATGTGGGTTTCAATTCCCCTAAACCCAACTGCAGATATACCGAATAAGGTAGAAGATTTACTCTAGCTCCCAAATCCAAAAGGGCTTTCTCCACGTAGTTGTCCCTGATCATGCAAGAAATGGTAGGACATCCAGGATCCTTATTTTTAATGGGAGCTCTACATTGCAGAATGGAGCTTACCTGCTCTATAAAAAATGCCTTCTTTATGACATTTGTCCTTCTCTTGATAGTGATCAAGTCCTTCAAGAACTTCGCATGTGATGGCACTTGCTAGATGGCATCCAAAACAGAATGTTGATCTGGACTTGCTTGAGCACCTCCAAAATGTCCTCAAACTTCCTTCATTTCTTGGGAGCTTGCAATCTTTTAGGGTAGGGAGCTTTAGGAACAAATGTCCTTGGGCGATCCTCAACAATTGGTATGACTCCAGAAGTCCCAGCATCTCTCTCGTCATTGTTGGGACTTTCTTGCCCTTGCGGCACAGTAGTGTTCTCTTCTTGTTGAACCACTTGATTGTCTACTTGTCTCTTTGACCTAACTGTGACAATTGATTGCACATGTTCCTACCCGTGTGCAGGATTTGAAGAATTTCCAACTGCAAATTGTCCCTTAGGGTTGGACACAGGCTGACTTGGGAACTTTCCCTTCTCTCTTTCACATAAGTGATTTGCTATTTGTCCAATCTGACTCTCTATCTTAGCAATTGCATGAGTGTTTACCATGGTAGCATTCCTCACCTCACTTAGGGATTGGCTGGTGAGCATCATGAATTCCTTGAGAGTATCTTCCAGAGATGACTATGAGGAGGATGCTGGCATTTGATTGGGAGCATGAAATGCTGGAGGTGGCACTGGATGAGCCGAGCGACCATGATTCAGAACCGGTGGAAGAAATCTGGGAGGGTATTGATTTTGAGCATGATGAGGGGCTCCTCCCTGATTTATCAGTTGGTTCTGCTTCGATGAGAATTTGGGGTGGTTTCGCCACCCTGGATGGTAGGTCTCTGAGTAAGGTCCACTTGCTTGCTTCCTATAATCATTGAAAGCGTTACTTGTTCCATAGGACACTTGGCAAAAGCAGGTAAAGATAGACAATTCTGTGCTAAGTGCAAAGGACTAGCACAGATGGTACAACTATCAACATTGAATGCATTGGTTGCATTGATGGACTGGCTCACTGTGAGAGCGTCGACCTTGGTAGTGAGAGCATCTATCTTCATCCTCAAATCTGTGTCTTCTTTCATTTCATAGATGCTTCCTTTCTTGGGGATACAGGCAAATTCGTCCTGACAACTTGAAAAATCCCACTGCTGCGAATTTTTGAACAACTTATCCAACGATTTGTAGGCTTCATCTCCCATCAAACTTAAAAACGCTCCCCCATTCATAGACTCAATCATACTACGGTTGGATTGAGTCAATCCTTGGTAGAAGAATAGAACGAGCCTCCATGTTGTGCCAAATACTACCTAAATTAATAGATAATATTTAGTATGTTTTACTTGCAAGTGCACAAGATTAAACAATAGTACAATGTAGCAAGTACGAGATCGATCCCACGGAGATTGTTGATTTTGTTTTAGAAGTAATTAAAATACCAAAATTGTCACGAGATTTGATGAGTGCCAAATATTGCATATTTGGACCCTTTAATTTGCATTTACTAAGCCTTTAGCTTTATTATTTTCTGATGTTTTGGTTAGTTTTGGTATTTTAGTGATTTTTAGGTTGTTAAGAGAAAAATCCAGCTTTAAGGTGATAGTTGCAACTCATTCTGGGGCTTAAGATACTTCATGGAGCATTGGTAGCTAATTGGGATGGAGCAATGATTCGCATTCGACGAGTCCCACTAAAAAGGCCATATCTTGAGTTGTATAGCTCAGATTGAGGTGATCTTGGTGTCATTGGAAAGCTAACTCAAAGATCTACAAATTTATATTTCACAAGAGTAGGCAAATTCTGACTAGAAGTGCGCTCGAGCACACTCACGCCCTGCACAGCAACATACATGTTGCACGAGTGCAATCGAGCGCACTCGGCCGACCTGGCAGTGCTAAAACCCTAAAATTAGCTTATAAATATCATTCTTTTCCATTGTAAACGTATGGAGATGAGCCGGGGGCACTGTACTTGGTCAAAATTGGTGTTTTTTTGGGTTTTTGGAGCGTTTGCTTCAATTTTCCATTGTAAGTTTTATTTTCTCATGATGTCAATTGAATTGTGGATTGTTTTTGTTATCATGAGAGGCTAAATCTTTCAACTAAGGTTGAAGATGAAGCTTCGTCATTGACAAACTCATGTATTCTCGTATTTTGTTTATACAATTTTGACTTTGAATAAGGATGTTGTAGATTTTCATTCAATTAGTTGATTTATATCTTTAAATTGAATGTGATGAATTGTTATGGTTGGAGTTGGATATTTGATGTGTTTCATCCTTCGGATACATCGAATCATTCGATTGAAATCGGATATCCGTTGTGATTCGTTAACCAAACGGATACATAGGATGATTTAATTTCAAATCGGATATTTGTTGTGATTTGTAAAAAATGGGTGGATTCATTGAATGATTTAAACTAGATATTTGTAAAACATTGAACAACAGTTTGAGCATAATAGTTTGTCAATTGTAGGAACAAATACTAGAATATAGAGTTAAGATTTGGCGAAGTGAATTCTAAAACCTTAGTGTTCTTTACCATTTTATTTCATCATTTTCTTTAGTTTATGTTTCATTTTGCATGACAAAAATCACGAAATTCGAACCTAGGTTAAAATAGAGTTGGTTTAAGTAGAAATTGGTTTACACAACACAAATCCCTGTGGATCGACCTCACACTTGCACACACGCTATATTGCACATGACTCGTGCGCTTGCGAGTACAATTAAATTTGTACATCAAGATTGATATTGATACTAAGGAAAAGAAATAAAGATAAAGATAAAGTAAAGGTAAGGCTTTGATATCCACCACTAATCATGCTCAAATAATATAACAATATGCCAATGATCTAATCATATTATGAATACCTAATATTTGCCAACCTAAGGGTATGGGTGTCTACTTCTTAAGCTATTGATCTCCCTAAGCAACGAATTAGGTATGGGTATCTACTCTAAATCTTTTCTTTCTTAAAGGATTTAGCATGGGTGTCTACTAAGTTGTTCTTTAAGAAAGCATAAAACTGTGGAAATCGACAAACACATGAGGCCTAGGGCATCCAAATTGTACCCAGGACTCGATCATCCAAATTGATTTAATTAACTAGTTCATACTACATGCATATGTTGATCAGACAAACACATATGAGGAATTCAAGAAAATAGGAATTAATCAAGTTAAGCAACACGATATGATTATCATAAAGGCGCCAATATTGAAATATTAAATAAACATAATTAGGTCTTCAATCTATCCCTCCTAAAGAGTTAGTTACACATAATTAAAAAAAAAAAAAAGTAAAAAGAAAAGGGAAAGAAAGAACCGAAAACTACTTCTAGAAGTAGCCTTCAAATACCTCTCCCAAAGTAATGTCTATTACAGGATGATTATTCTAAAAGTTTAGAGGTCTTATTTATAGGCTTAGGAATATTCTCGAAAACCTCAAAACCTTAGTAAAATTGTAGGGTTTAGTCCTAGTGCAACTAGGATTAGAAAAACCTCAATATGGAAAGCGAAGGAAGTCTGGCCGCAACTTTTGGAATTCTCCAGCGCACGGGTGTGCTCGATCATAGCCCATGTGCACTCGATCTCATCTCTGCGATCAATCGTATGTCTTCTACGCCTGATCATAATGCGATCGAGTCTTCTTTTGTGCGCATGAGTGCACACCTTGCTTTTCACGTCTGGACCTCTCTGGAAGTGCGCTTGATCGTAGGTCCCCTACGATAGATCGCACTACCAGAATGCTTTTGCTTGTTTCAGATCTTCTAGCTTTTTCCCAATTTTGTCCTTTAAGCCCAATACTTCCAGAATTGCTTCCTTTTCTTCCAAAAGCCTACAAAAACATAGAAAACACATAAAAGAACTAAAATGGCATAAACTAACAAAACTAAGGAATTAACAAATATAAGTTTAGGGCTAAAATATGAATATTTTTGGCACTTAACACACCCCCAAACTTACATAATGCTAGTCCCTTAGCAATACAAAACTAAAAACCAAAAAAAGAAAGAAAGAAGATAAATCCACCTTTCATGGGATGTACGATTGCATTTAGCATATGCAACAAGCCTTTTAAACCCCTAGGAATTCCCTAGTGGACGAGTGAAGTCTTTCGTGAGGATTTTTTAGGAATGTTACCCTAAAAAATCATGCAAGAGTTCATGTTATCCAAAAATTAAAGTATCACTCAAAATCATGATTTTCATTCATTAGCAAGCTTAAAAAGATAAACTCCATCTTCACGATGAATTGAAATTTTAAACTAATCACTTACAAAAGACAAGCTAAGGCATCACAAGTTCGAAACAGGGTAAGGGGAACTAGCACATAAATATGAAGCTTCCAATTATTTCCAATGTGAAATGTCTAATTATCTCAAAGTTCACTGAAATCCCTATTAGAATGAACAACAATGGCATATTTTTCTTTTTTTTTTTTTTTTTTTGGTCAGGTTGTGCAATGTTTGGTTCCCTTTAGCTTTCTAATTGACCCATGTTGCGAGTGTTAGGCCAATGACTCCCAAACCAGTTAGGGCATTAGGTGTAAAACAGCCCTAAGGACTTACTAACTCGAGTCAAAAAGGCTACGAAACCAACTTAACCATGACATTAACCAAATCAAAAATCTTCACCTTTTGACATGAACACTCAATGCTTTGAGGCAAGAGGTCCAGTTACTTAGTGCTAAGCTTATCAATGATCATTTTTTTTTTCTCATATATATATATGCGAAAGTATCCATCTAATGAATCATCCAGTTTCACCCAAGACATAGAAACACACATATCAGACTTTCATGTCATACGTCACAAATTATGTGCTAATGTGCTTGTGTAAGATTAGATCAAACATGTGAACTCTCAACTGCCAAAAGCAAGTAACCAAACTGAAAGATCCTATCATCAGATCACGTGTTCAAAATTTTAAGCTCACCAATGAGAATCAAATCACAATTTTTAAGATCAACCAAAATTTTAAGACAACATGAACATGCACGTACCCCCAAACTTAAATTACACATTGTCCCCAATGTGTGTGTAACATGGAAAGAATTTACTCGGGAGATGGACAAACTGTTTGGAATAGTATGGCTTATAGCACACCCCCAAACTTGAATTGAAGTACACTTGTCCCTGTAAAACACTAAAGTAACAAAGGAAAACAAAAACAAAATAAAAAATAAAATAAAATAAAAATAAAAATAAAACAAACAAACAAAATAAAAAAGGATATCAGTTTCCTAGATTGAAGCATGATGGAGATAATTGGAGATAAAAAGGATATCAATTTCGAGGCTTCACAGGGAATTTTCACTAGCAGACAATTGGTTTGCTAGATTGGAGCATGATGGAGATATTAGTTTGATAAGGTTGTTGACGTCTTCTTGCACCATTTGGCATTGTTCTGAAAAATGGAACTCATCATTGTTATCAGCTGAACAATCGTCGCATTTGGCAATAAATGTATAGAACTTGGAATTGTTGACTTTCATCGTCGCATTATTTTTTTTCCATCTTCTTTAGCAAGACTTCACACATAGTTACAAGGCTACCACGTTGCTGCTCAAGCCGATCCAAGCTTAGATTCGCCATTGAGCAAGATCACGGCTTTGATACGAAATGTTACATGAATACATAACGGGGATAGAATTTATGTTGTAAGAGACCCTAGACCTTTTAGATTTTGAGGAAACTGAAAAATCATTTATCAAACTCAAAGTTTGGGATAAATTTTTTGATTCCTTTCTATTAAAATATCATCCTTTAAATGGGAACATCACAACGACTTAGACTTGGATTAGAACTTCTATGCTCACTTGGAGATAAACGTTACACTCACTTGGAGATAAACCCGTACAAAGATAACTAATGCAATACTGACTCTAAAATAAATAACTAGATAATTGAATTAGAAATTGACGCATGTTTATCTCTAATCTAAAGGTACTGATAACAAAACTAATCTAAATTAATCTTAAATGAAATCTAATTCATATTAAATATAATCTACTTTATCCCTATGTTACTTCGGTAACTGATAAGTGCCAAATATTGCATATTTGGACCCCTTTATTTACATTAGTTAGTCCTTTAGCTGTGTCGTTATTTAATATTTTGTGTTAGTTTTGTGTTTTTAGTATTTTGTAGGTCATTGAAAAAAAACTGCAGCTTTAAAGGGAAAAATGCAAAGTTTGAAAGAAAGAATACTTTGAGAAGACCTAGATTGTGTGGTTAAGTCTAACCAAATCCAGTAACATCCCTTCCTCCTTTAGGAGACCGTGTGCACAAGGTCTAGAAATTATTTTCTTCCAATGCTGAGCTATGGCCGATGACATGGCCATGAAGTAGGAGATATAGGCCATGGACTTGGAGCACTAAAAGTAACCATTACGTCACTCAAAATGAGACCCTCTTTGTCTTTTGTAAGCTACGAATGGAAATTGATGGTGAATAAGTGGTTGGCAATAGCTAGCATGAAAAGACGATCTCCACTTGATCTTGGGATTAAAGAAACACTGGAAGGTATTTGAGGAAGACAAGCCTCGAGATGAAAAGAGACCCATGATAAACCAATTTTTTGTCTTTCTGGTGCTTTTGTTCTATTAAGTTTTTCACAGATTCTGCTCCTAAGAAATGGTTGTTAAGTGCTAAAATATTCATATTTTTAGCCCTTAACTTACATGTTTTAGTCCTTTAGTTTTAGTTAATTTATGTCATTTTAGCTCTTTATTGTGTTTTCATTGATTTTGCAGGTCAATGGAAGAAAAAGAAGCAATCACAGAAGTTTTGGACTTAAAAAGAGCTATTTTGGAAATTGGAAGGCACTAGTAGTGCGATCAATCACAGGGGGGCTGCGATCGAGCGCACTACAGGCGAGGACCACAACACGTAAGGCAACTGCGATCGAGCGCCAGCACACAGAGGATCGATCATAGACCTATGATCGATCACACACAGGTTGCGATCGAGCGCACCCATGCGTGATGGCCAAGTCAGCCGCTAGCCTTAATATGGAAATTGTAACTTTAAGGGTTTTGTAACTTTGTGCGAACTAGGGCTCAAACCCTATGATTTTTAGGGTTTCAAGAGTATTCCTAAGGCCTATAAATAGACCCTTAAGCCTCTAGAATAGACACACTTTCCAACGAGAAGAATTGGAGCTCTTCAAGTTCAAGTTTAGGGTTTATTCTTTTCCTTTCTTTTACTTTATTTTATGAAGATGTTTAACATCAAATTTATGTGTAACTAATTTATTTAGTAGGGCTAGATTAAAGCCCTAGTTATGTTTAGTTAATATTTACTATTGGCGCCCTTGTGATGATCATGTTGCAATATTTAACTTGATTAATGCCTGCTTTCATGAATTCCTCATATGTGTGTTCCTGATAAACATATGCATGTGGTATGGACTAGCTAGTTAAATCAATTTGGATGACCGAGTCCTGGGTTTAATAAAAGTTGCAAAAGAAATCTGCACTGGGTTCTGGGGTTAATCAACATGGGGAACCGGGAGTAGACACCTATGCCCTAAGCCTCATGTGTTTGTCAATTTTCACAGTTTTATGTTTGCTTAAAGAACAACTTAGTAGACACCTATGCTAAATCCTTTAAGAAATAAAAGAATTAGAGTAGACACCCATGCCTAATTCATTGCTTAGGGAAATCAATAGCTTAAGGAGTAGACACCAATGCCCTTAGGTTGACAAACATTAGATATTCATAACATGATCAAAACATTCGTATATTGATAATTTAGCTAAATATAATTAGTGGTGGATATCAAAGCCCTACATTTTTATTATTATCAAATCAAAAGCCAACTTTTGTTTTGTTTGACTTTTGAAATTTATTTTAGACAAAATTCTGCAATCCTCGTGGAAATGACCCCGTACTTGCACCCTATACTACTGTGTTGACCTCGTGCACTTGCGAGTAAAACATCCAATTATTTGCCTATTAATTTAGGTAGATTTTTGTGACAACAATGGTCCTTGACACTACATCTTGCTCCACTAGGTTACAAAGTAGCATGGTCAGCTTCCATCTCCATTCCTTCCGCATAAATTGATCACAACACTTCAAACGCTTGTGTCGTGGCCTGTCCAGGTATGGGTTCTCCGTTTCTGGTGGCCTCGCTGGGGAAACGCCGATGGGATGTTGGGCTTGGCATGAACCAGATTGGCGACTGTGGTCAGTGATGGTGCATTTTCGTTGCTGACTTCGGCGATTTCTACTGGATCATAGATGGTGGTGTGGCGCTTCTCTAGTGGGACGGGGCTTTGAAGGTGCAGTGGTTGAGATGCAGACAGCTTTGTGCTAGGACTTTCTGTGGTTCATTGTGGCGGGTTTATGGTTCTTGGTCGGCTATTTTTGTGGACAACACAACAAATTTTCTAGCTGACAATTGGTTTGCTGAATAGGTGCGTGATGGAGATATCAGTTTGATAAAGCTGTTGACGTCTTAAGGCACCATTTGTGATTGTTCTGGAAAATGGAACTCATCTTTGTTATCAGCTTAACAATTGTTGCATTTGGCAATCAATGCATAGAATTTGGCATTGTTTGCTTTCATCGTCTCTTTTTTTTTCCATCTTCTTCATCAAGACTTCACACATAGTTACGAGATCACCAAGCTACTACTCAAGCCTATCCAAGCTTGGATTTGCAATTGAGCATGATGTATGAAATGTTACGTGAATACGTAATGGGGATAGAATTTAGTTTCTGAGGGGACCTAGACCTTTTAGATTTTGCAGAAGACTAAAAATCCTTTTTTAAACTCAAAGTTTGGGATTAATTTTCTGATTCATTTCTATTAAAATATCATCCTTTAAATAGGAACATCACAATGACTTAGACTTGGAGTGGAACTCCCACACTCAATTAGAGATAAACCCTACACTCCCTTGGAGATAAACCCATAGAAAGATAACTAATGCAATACTGACTCTAAAATGAATAACTAGATAGTTTAAATACAAATAGATGCATGTTTATCTCTAATCTAAAAATAATGATAAGAAAACTAATCTAAATTAATCTTAAATGAAATCTAATTCATATTAAATAGATGTCTACTTTATCCCATTGTCATTTCCGTAGCATACCTTCCTCCTTAAGGAGACCCTTACCCCATGGTTTAGAATTATTTTCTTCCAATGTTGAGATGTAGCTGGTGACATGGCCATGAAGTAGGTGATGTGGGCCAAGGACTTGGAGCACTGAAAGTAACCATCATGTCACTCAAAATGAGACAATTTTTTGTCTTTTGTAGGCTACGAATGCAAATTGATGGAAAATAAGTGGGTAGCAATAGCTAGCATGAAAAGACAATTTGCAGCTGGTCTTGGGATTAAAAAAATACTGGAAAGTGGGGCATTTGAAGAAGACAATCCTTGAGATGAAAAGAGACCCATGATGGACCAATTTTTTTTTTTTTTTGTTTTTTTGGGCCACTACTCTAGTTTTGTTATGTTTTTCACAGATTCTGCTACCCATGAAATGGTCGTTCGCACCACCACTTGCTCCTCTTGGTTGCAAAGTAGCATGGTCAACTTCCATCTCCATTTCTTCCACATAAAATGATCACAACACTTCAAACGCTTGTGTTGTGGCCTGTCCAGGTATGGGGTCTCTATTTTTGGCAACCTCGCTGGGGAAACGCTGATGGGATGTTAGGCGTTGAGTGTACTGGATTGGTGGCTATGGTGGTTGATGGTACATTTTTGTGGCTGACTTCAGTAATTTCTAAGGGATCGTAGATGGCGGTGTGGCGGTTCCCTAATGGGACAGGGCTTGGAAGGTGTTGTGGCAGAGGTGCAGATGGCTTTGTGCTTGGACTCTCAGTGGTTCGGTATGGTGGGTCCTTGGTTCTTGGTCGACTGTTTTTGTGGGCTTCACAGTGAATTTTCTCTAGCTGAAAAGTGGTTTACTGGATAGGAGCGTGATAGAGATATCAGTTTGATAAGGTTGTTGACATCTTCGAGCACCATTTGTGATTGTTCTAAAATATGGAACTCATCGTTGTTATCAGTTGAACAATCATCACATCTGGCAATCAATGCATACAATTTGGCATTGTTTGCTTTCATCATCTCATTATTTTTTTTCCATCTTCTTCATCAAGACTTCGCACATAGTTACGAGGTTACCACATTGCTGATCAAGTTGATCCAAGCTTGGATTCGCCATTGAGCAAGATCACGCCTTTGATACCAAATGTTACGTGAATACGTAACGGGGATAGAATTTAGGTTCTAATGGAACCTCGACCTTTTAGATTTTGGGGAAACCTAAAAAGCCTTTTTCAAACTCTGGGTTTGGGATTAATTTTCTCATTCCTTTCTATTAAAATTTCATCCTTTAAACAGGAACATCACAACGACTTGGACTTGGAGTGGAACTTGTAGACTCACTTGGAGATAAACCCATAGAAAGATAACTACTGTAATACTGACTCTAAAATAAATAAGTAGATAATTGAAATACAAATAGACACATGTTTATATCTAATCTAAAAATACTGATAACAAAACTAATCTAAATTAATCTTAAATAAAATCTAATTCATATTAAATATAAGTCCACTTTATCCCTATGTTACTTGAATAACATCCCTTCATCTTTAAGGAGACCTTGTGAACTAGGTCTAGGAATTATTTTCTTCCAATGTTTAGATGTAGCTGATGACGTGGCCATGAAGTAGGAGATATGGGCCATGGACTTGGCGCACTGTAAGTAACCATCACGTCACTCAAAATGACACCATTTTTGTCTTTTGTAAGCTACAAATGCAAATTGATGGTAAATAAGTGGTTTGCCATATCTAGCATGAAAAGACAATCTGCAGCTGATCTTGTGAATAAAAAAACACTAGAAAAAGGAGCATTTGAGGAAGACATGCCTTAAGATGAAAAGAGACCCATGACGGACCAACTTTTTTCTCTTGACACGCCTCTTGTTCTGTTGCGTTTTTCACAAATTTTGCTTCCCATGAAATGGTCCTTGACACTACCGCTTGCTCTTCTTAGTTGCAACGTAGCGTGGTCAACTTCCATCTCCATTCTGTCCGCATAAAGTGATCACAGAATTTCTAATGATTGCGTTGTGGCCTATCCTGGTATGGGTTCTCCGTTTCTGGCGACCTCGCTGGGGAGACCCTGATGGGATGTTAGGCGTGGCATGTACCAGATTGGCGGCTGTGGTGGTTAATGGTGCTTTTTGGTTGCTGACTTCGACGATTTCTGATGGATCGTAGATGGCGGTGTGGCGGTTTCCTAGTGGGACGGGCTTGGAAGGTGCAGTGGCTAAGATGCAGATGGCTTGTGCTAGGACTCTCGGTGGTTTGGTGTGGCCGGTGTTGTGCAAAAATATACCTAAATTAATAGGTAAATAATTATACGTTTTACCTGCAAGTGTACAAGGTCAACATGGTAGTATAGGGTGCAAGTACAGGATCATTCCCACGAGGATTGCTAAATTTATGTTTAAAATTAATTCTTTAAGCAAAAGCAAACTAAAATTGATTGTTGATGAGATGATAATAAAGGGTAGGGCTTTGATATCCACCACTAATTATGTTAAACTAGTATATCAATATGCCAATGCTTTGATCAAGTTATGCATATTTAATGTTTGCTAACCTAAGGGTTAAACCCTAACTCCTTAAGCTATTGATTTCCCTAAGCAACAAATTAGGCACTTGGTCCATGCTCTAACTCTTTTCTTTCCTAAAGGATTTAGCATGGTCTATACTAAGTTGTTCTTTAGAAAAGCATATGTTCTATGGAAATCGATAAACACACAAGGCCTAAGGCATGGATACATACTCCCGGTTCCCTATGTTGATTAACCCAAGAATCCGGTGTGGATATCTCTTGTTACTTATGTTAAACCCAGGACTCGGTCATCCAAATTGATCTAACTAACAAGTCCATACCACATGCACATGTTGATCAGGCATACACATATGAGGAATTCATGTAAACAGGTATTAATCAAGTTAAATAGCACAACATGATCATCACAAGGCGCCAATATTGAAATATTAATTTAACATAACTAGGGCTTCAATCTAGCCCTACTAAGTAAATTAGCTACACATATAATTGATGTTAAACATCTTCATAAAATAAAAACAAGGAAAAGAATAAACCCGAGACTTGAACTTGAGAGCTCCTATCCTTCTCTTCCTCCAAGCCTCCCTATTCTAAAGGCTTAAGAGTCTCTTTATAGGCTTTAGAAGTCTCTGGAAAAGTAGTAAACCCTAGGGATTTCATAAGGTTTCAATCCTATTACAATTTGGAGTTGGAAAAACCCTAATATGGAAATAGGGACATTGTAGCCGCCACTTGGGATGTCTCCTGCACACGGGTGCACTAGATCGCAGCCCGTGTGCGCTCGATCGCACGTCTGCGATCAATGCCTCTTTTGGCCTGTGCTCGATCGCTCCTGGCCTAGCTCGTGTAGTGTCTTCTCTGATGTTGCGCTCGATCGCAGGTACTCTGCGATTGATCGCAGTACCGGGGAGTTCCAAATTTCCATCTTCTCCTTTTTGAACCCAAATCTCCTAGTTTTTCTTCATTTTCTTCCAAAAGCCTGTAAAATCATGAAAAACACAAAAAGGAAGTAAAATGGCCTAATTAACCAAAACCAAAGGATTAAAATATGCAAGATAAGGGCTGAAAATATGAATATTTTAGCACTTATCAGCCGGTCCCTCGTTCTTGGTTGGCTATTTTTCTGGGCTACAGAGCGAATTTTCTCTAGCTGACCATTGGTTTGCTGGATAGGAGCTTGATGCAGATATCAGTTTGATAAGGTTGTTAACGCCTTCGAGAACCATTTCTTATTGTTTTGAACAATGGAACACATCATTGTTATCAGCTGAACAATCCTCGCAATTGGCAATCAATGCAATTTGAAATTGTTTGCTTTCATCGTCCCATTTTTTTTTCCATCTTCTTCATCAAGACTTCACACAAAGTTACGAGGTTACCGTGTTGCTGCTCAAGCTTATCCAAGCTTGGATTCGCGATTGAGCAAGATCACGGCTTTGATACTAAATGTTACGTGAATACGTAACAGGGATAGAATTTAGGTTTTGAGGGAACCTAGACTTTTTACATTTTGAGGAAACCTAAAAATCCTTTTTCAAACTCAATGTTTGGGATTAATTTTCTGATTCCTTTCTATTAAAATATCATCCTTTAAATAGGAACATCACAATGACTTAGACTTGGAGTAGAACTTCTACACTCACTTGCAGATAATCCCGTAGAAAGATAACAAATGCAATACTAACTCTAAAATAATTAACTATATAATTGAATAACAAATAGATGCATGTTTATCTCTAATCTAAAAATACTGATAACAAAACTAATCTAAATTAATCTAAAATGAAATCTAATTCATATTAAATATAAGTCTATTTTATCACTATGTTACTTCCGTAACATGGGCTTGGAGATGAAAGGTCTTATTTTGGGGTTGATTTGTTTAAGTGGGAAAGGTAGGTTTTGTGTTTGATTGGATTTGATTATTGATTAGTGGGTGGACATTTGAAATTGGATTTTCATGATTTTTAGTACTATTTTTTGATGGATGTGAATTTCATAGAAAAGTGGTGTCTAATTGATGGCTTTGATGGTTGGTTTACATGGAGAGGGATTCTTTTTGGCATTTGGTTGAACATTTTTTATGCCCATGACAACGTTTTCCCTACCATACATATCGTGCTTATCCACTGTCACTTCTTGGTGAGTTATCTGGTTTGTTTGTTTGTTTGTTTGTTTTTCTAAAAAAAAAAACTACGATTTTTTCTTTGTCGTCTTTTGATCGTTTTCTCGTAATTTTAGCACTCAGTTGAGCTGGTTGGGTTGTACAACGATTTTCGTGATGGGTTAGCTGAGTACCCCTCAGAGACCATCAAACTCTTAAAAATGGTTCAACAATTGGATGCTGAAGTGATGAGATTGAAGGGCATCAATTCAGAGGTTCACAATTTGAAAAAGCTTCCTGTTGCCAAGAATCGGTAGTTGCTTGAGGCTTGTCAGGAGCTTGCGATGCTCGAAGGAAGGTGGCTTGGGTTGACGAGCTGGAGGTTCTTTTGGCTACTAGTGAAAGGAACAACCAAGAGCAGGTCGCTCATGCTCCTAAGGAGTCTTCGAGGCTAGCCAGCGAGTTAGAAGACACTTGGAGAGCTCTTGATGACTATCGAAAGCTTTCAGATGATTTGTAGGCACAACTCTCCCGGTCGGAGGAAAGGGGTCCCCATGCACCGCCGATCTCATGCTTAAGGATTCTGAAGGAGAGTGCGAGCGGCCACGGAGAAAGTATTGGTTGTGGAAAGCCAAAGCCCTAAGGTATTTGAAGCAGTTGTCCTTCATACCTAGGCTTTGGGACCAATTACGGGTCCATTGGTTCAACTGGGGGTTCAGAAATTTGTGAGAGCTGGTTGTTCACGCCGATTAGTACCAAGTTGATCCTGAAACTATAGCTGCGGACTTTCTGCCGCTCCCCTTGTCTGTTACTAATGAGATGTATGGGATAGGAAAAGATCTAATTCCCGATGCTCTTGATGTCAATGTGTTGGTGCTTACCCCCCAGAGCCTGACTTGCCAGTTGTACCCTAGGATCCGGAGGAGTCTTCTGATGATGATGATGTAATAGAGGGGGATGATGCCTTGGCCCGTAATTTTTGTAACACAAAATTTGTCAGTATAATGAATTGCCTTGTTAAACAATATTTGCTTTGTGATGTTTTGAATATTTTTCTGTTGTGATGTATGTTTATATGCATCCCCCTCCATTTAATAAGTGAAGCTAAGAGGACTTGGCATTGGTTATTGAATTGTAAATAATGATTGCATATGTTGGGAAGCTTAATTGATTGCCACCTCAGGTGTTGGCGGGGTTGAGTTCAACTTTCAATGAAAGCATTGGCCAATTAATGTGGAATTTATTATTGTGCTCTTTCCCAATAAAACTCCGCATGCTTGTTTGTAGGCACCGTGTCTTGGTTGCCAGTTTTGGTTACTAGAACATTGGTTGCGTGCATGGCTTGACATGTGTCTCCTTTTGATTCCTCTGCAGTATTCTTCCCTCCAATGCACGCAGAGGCTCATTATTGCAAGCAATTATATTTTCGATGGCAGTTTTCTATAATGCCCTCCCTGTGTTGTCTTGTTCACACCATTCAGATTGCCGTATATATTTTTTTTACAATGTCTGCTCATGTTTCTGCTGCACCTTTTTCTTCTTCTAGTTCCTCTTCAGGTTCCTACTCCTGTATTGTTTGTGATTCTGGCTCCTACTCAACTCACCCCCTCTTCTTCATGTTGGAGATGAGCCTTCCCAGCTTGGGCTTCCCCGTTTTCCTGGGATCTTCAACTGCTACAACCCTGAGCTTGACAGGGTGAGGTCTTTACTTGAGGCCCGGGACCAAAGCCTTGCGGAGAGCGCAAGGCAAATCCTTGAGCTCACAACTCAAATTTTGCTTAGGGATGAGCGTTATGCCTAGCTGGAGGCCCAATTGGATCATGTTCGAGAGGACAACAAGCGTTGTATAGGTGCGTTTGAGTCGATAACTCACCTATTCATTGAAGCTGAGGTGAAGTGCAAGTATTGGCTGAAATGTGCCAAATGGAAGGCCAAGGTTGTGGGGAAATAGTTTCGGAAAGCATTGTACTCTTTTGTTTTAATTTTTGTAATACTTTGCTGATTTTAATGAAGAAATGGCTTTCCTTTCTTGATGTTCTTCCCTTTCTTGCATAATTTAAATAACTTTAAATGGTTGCACCGAGCTAAGGTTTTTCATGACTAACCGGTAACTGGGTTGTTGTTCCAGGCAAAGCCGCTTCTTTGTTTTTGATAGGTTTAGTAAAGGCTGAGTGCATAATCTGACCTTTCTTTGTTTACGAACTTAGAAAAGACCAAGGGCGAAATCCGACCTCTCTTTTAGGACTTGGTTAAAAGGAAACCAAGTGTTTAGCCTTTTGATAAGCGCCGAATGTTGCACATTCAAGCCCCTTAATTTGCATATGTTAATTCCTTAGCGTTGTTATTTGTTTGATTTTGTTTTGTTTTTGTGTTTTCAGGTTAAAAATAAAGATGCAATTAATTCCATTCATTTTGGGCTTAAAAGCACACTTTGAGAAGACTTAGAAGATATGATTAAGCTTAACCAATCATGGTTAAGTTCAATCAAATAAAGGAAGGGATTAATTCGGAATTTCTCAAATTTGAGTCAAAATCGGATTGGATTCAAATTTGGATTCTGCATATGTCTCGGTATTTTAGCCATAACTTTCAGCTCAAATATCCGATTGAGGTGATTCAAGTGGAAATGGAAAGATAACTAAAATTTCTACAAATCATTGTGAAATAGTATTTTCCTAATTCGGAGCGTCACAATGCCAAAATCGCCCCTCAAGATAGGAACGCAATTCTGGGTGAATCCTACTACGATTTGGATTTGGTTTTCAGTCTCCCAATTGGACTGGGAGACTACTCTCCGGTTTTCTCAGCGTTTCTAGGGTTTCTAGGACTCTCCTAAGCCCTATAAATAGGGCTCTAAACATTGTAAACAGGCACACCGCTTTCTAGAGTAAAAATTGAGTAAATTGTCTTTGGAGCTTAGAAGATCATGAGCGGCTAAACCCCTTCGTGGAGTGTTGATGTAACCCTATCCAAGCACAATGGTTTGATTGTATTTAATTTCTAGATTTTCAATTTATGCATGTTGATTGTATAATTATGAGGATTGCTACAATTGATTTATGTTCTTAATTATTAAATGCAATTGTTCTTAAATTCCAAAATCAATATTTGTGAAATTCTTCTCTTGTCTTAGAAAGTATTTTACTTTTATTGATTTCAAATCATTTTTGTTTTCTGTGATTATGAGGATGATGGTTATACAATGGGTTTAATTAACATATGATCAATAGGATTTGATAGGCCATGTCTAGGGAAAACGGATTGTACTACACCCTAGTTTAGTGTAATTTAGGTAGACAGTCCGTGCCAACCGAAGATGGGTTACACTTATTCATTGATTATATGTATCCTGTTAAAGAATTTGATAATTTATACCTAGGGAAGACGGGTCGTACCGCATCTTAGTGGTTAGGTGGACAATCCGTGCCAACCGAAGATAGATTATGCTTATTCTTTAATAAGGTAGTTTCTTGTTTATTTATCACATGCATAGAATGAATTTCTGGGATTAATTATGATTAAACCATTGTTGTGCAGATAGCTGTGAAGTCAATACCCTACACTCTCTCTCTTATTTTAAATCTCTTTTATTTTCATGTACTTTAGTTTTAAAGAAAATCAAATCAATTCTCTTTTTAATTAAGTTAATCTTTCGAATTTGATAACAAAACCCCTGCAGTCCTTGAGGTTCGACACCCTCTCTATAGCCGTATCCTACAAAGATTCGTCCTATTGCGAGTGGTTATTTTTATAATTGATATTTTTGGTCACAAAAATACCACATCACCTTTCTATCTCTTAGAGGGAAAAATCCAACCCCTCATTGTTAGTGGATTTAGAAATGACCGAGGGCAATGTCTGACCCCTCTTTTAGGAGTTGGTTTAAAAGAAAACCAAGTGTTTAGTCTTTCTATCTATCCGAGGTCAAAATCTAACCCCTCATTGTTAGTGGATTTCAAAAAGACCGAGGGCATAATCCAACCCCTCTTTTAGGGCTTGGTTGGAATACAACCAAGTGTTTGGTTTCTCTATCTATCCTGGTGCTTTTCCTAAGTGCTCCTTCCCGCTTCTTTTCTGCAAAGGGGGACAGGTACTTGTTATCCACTAGTCGAATGACTTGGGACACTTCGATGCTTAATTTAGTTTATTATAAGAAATATTTTTGACTGTGGCATCAACAAAGTGTCCAATATTATTCAGAAATAACTAAGAAATTAAAGACGATATAACAAAAATAAGATAGTTGAAAACATAAAAGTAGGGAATAAATTCATAGTTCCTCATTGATAGTACTTCTTCAAATGTTCTTCATTCCAAGGTTGAGGTAAGGGTCTTTCATCCTCTGCCTATAAGTAGTACGCTCCTTGCCGCTCCCAGCTTACCCTTTGCGGGGTTAATCGT
Organism: Corylus avellana; assembly: GCF_965113065.1. Classification (NCBI taxonomy): domain Eukaryota; kingdom Viridiplantae; phylum Streptophyta; class Magnoliopsida; order Fagales; family Betulaceae; genus Corylus; species Corylus avellana. The sequence continues at coordinate 12,670,244 of NC_142496.1, forward strand.
GGCTATTGTAACCTTCCGGAATACCCAATCTCCTAGCTTGAACTCTTGGTGCTTGACCTTCTTATTGAAATACTTGGTCGTGTTATGCTGATAGTCGGCCATTGTAACTTGTGCAGCATCTTTTTTCTCTTGCAACAGACCTAGGTTCAATCTCATGCCTTTGCTATTTAGCCCTAGGTTATAGGTGCTTCACCCGAAAACTAATAGACCCAACTTGTACCGGAATGATAGCTTCGGCTCCGAAGGCTAGGGTAAAAGGGGTTTCTCCTGTGGGTGTTCTTTTGGTGGTTCAGTATGTTGTGCAAATATTCACCTAAATTAATAGATGAATAAATATACGTTTTAACTTGCAAGTGCACAAGATCAAAAAGTAGTATAGGGTGCAAGTACGAGATCATTCCCACGAGGATTGCCATAAATTATGCTTAAAATTAATTTCGTAATTAAAACAAGACAAAGATTGATTTTTGAATTAATAAAGATAAATGTAGGGTTTTGATATCCACCACTAATCATGCTTAAATAATACAACAATATGCCAATACTCTAATCATATTATGAATACTTAAAGTTTGCCAACCTAAGGGCATCGGTGTCTACTCCTTAAGCTATTGATCTCCCTAAACAATGAATTAGGCATGAGTGTCTACTCTAATTATTTTCTTTCTTAAAGGATTTAGCATGGATGTCTACTAAGTTGTTTTTTAAGAAAGTATAAATTTGTGGAAATCAACAAAAACATGGGATTAAGTCCTAAAAACTAACTAGCCTAGTCTCTGGTGTGATCATTGCCTAGGCTTTCTTTCCACCTATCCTGCAGTCTTCAGAGCATAAGGCTTTGATACCAACTGTAACACCCCAAGGAAATTAATTAACTGATAATCTACATCCCTTATGGGACAAGACTCAGGGATCTTAATCTCTCCTAAACGAGAGAATACAGCAAAAGACTTTTAAACTATAGGAATCGAAAGCATCAACCAAATACCACAAGTATAATCGTCAGAGTTAAAGATAAGACATCATAATATAAATGGGTCATCAAATGTACTGGTCAAAGACCGATCATCAAAATATGGATTAGAACCCAAATCATTGTCTGAAAATAAGAAATCAGGGGCTAATCTTAAGTAGTGCAAGAATAATCACTATCTCTATCATCTTTGCCCGTATGGTTCCTCTTTCGTTCCACATGGACTTCAACCACACTGGGTCCATATCCTCAAAAATGACTTGAATCAGGTCCTAAGCGACAAGCCAAGTTTGGTCTGAAGGCATCTTCCCCTATGCTAGCTAAACCGTGCAATTTATACATAAGTCCAAAGACTTAGTGAGATATAATGGACACAATGCCCATGCCATTTTACTCATGAACTCCGTTTGGTAAAATATGCAACATTTTAGGTATGGCAGTTATCCATGAATGCAGTATAGATATAGTAAATGCTTATAATCATGAGAACAGTGATAGTTCAAGACTATGGTCTACCTGAGATATTACCTCTTCTTAGCAGGGTTGGCACTGTCCCGAGGGACCTGTAGTAGAATGCCGGTGCCTTGACCATTGTTAGCTACCATCCATAATACTCGCAGCCCAACTGAGTCCGACCTAAGGTGTCCCACGCTACTAATGATGTATGTTATGTAATGATTGCCCATTAAGGCTGCGTCGATAATGAAACATCAATTGGATCCAAGGCCCATATAAAAAATACACACATTTGACCATCAAGTTAACATGTATAGTAAGCCTATGACCGTTATCCCACATGCACTAGTGTACCATGTCATACAATGCAATTAATCTTGTTCATATTTTACATGCATGCTTTGTTAAGTGCTAAAATATTTATATTTTCAGCCCTTAATTTGCATGTTTTAATCTTTTGGTTTTAGTTAATTAGGTCATTTTAATTCATTTTTGTGTTTTCCATACTTTTGTAGGCTTTTGGAAGAAAATGAAGTAAATTTGGAAGATTTGGGCTCAAAGAGAGAAGATAGGAAAAATGGGAGCCCCTGACACTGCAATTGATCACAGGTTCCCTGCAACCGAGCGCAGTACCAGAGAAGACAAAGCACAAATCAGGCCATGAGCAATCGAGCACACAACAGAAGAGGCTCGATCACAGACCTGCGATCAAGCTCACACGGGTTGCGATCGATCACACCTGTGCGCAGGAGACACATCGTGCTGCGGCCATGATGCTAATATTTCCATATTAGGGTTTTCCAACTACCACCTATAAAAGGTTTTGAAACCCTACGAAATTCCTAGGTTTACTAGTTTGTCAAGGACTTCTAAAGCCTATAAATAGACCCTTAAGCCTCTAGAGTAAAGAGAGCTTTGTAAGGAGAAGAATTGGAGCTCTTCAAGTTCAAGTTTCGAGTTTATTCTTTTCCTTTTTCTTTTCTTTTATTTTATTAAGATGTTTAACATCAACTCTATGTGTAGCTAATTTAATCAGTAGGGCTAGATTGAAGCCCTAGTTATGTTTTGTTAATATTCAATATTGGATCCCTTGTGATGATCTTGTTATGATATCTAACTTGATTAATATCTAGTTTCATGAATTCCTCATATGTGTGTGCCTGATTAACATGTGCATGTAGTATGGACTAGTCAGTTAAATCAATTTGGATGACCGAGTCCTGGGTTTAACATAAGTAACAAAAGTAATCCACACCGGGTTCTTGGGTTAATCAACATGAGGAATCGGGAGTATACACCCATGCACTAGGCCTCATGTGTTTATTGATTTCTATAGAACATATGTTTTTCTAAAGAACAACCTAGTATATACCATGCTAAACCCTTTAGGGAAGAAAAGAGCTAGAGTATACACCCATGCCTAACTCGTTGCTTAGGGAAATCTATAGCTTAAGGAGTATACACCCATGCCCTTAGGTTGACAAACATTAGATAGACATAACTTGATCAAAACATTGGCATATTGATATATTAGCTAAATATAATTAGTGGTGGATATCAAAGCCCTACCTTTTTATCATTATCAATTTAAATCCAATCTTTTGTTTTATTTCACTTCGGGAATTTATTTTAGACAAGATTCAGCAATCCTTGTGGGAATGACCTCGTATTTGCACACTATACTACTATGTTGACCTCATGCACTTTCGGGTAAAACATACAGTTATTTGCCTATTAAATTAGGTGGGTAATTGAGACAACAAGTTTTTGGCGCTGTTGTCGAGGACTACGGCGAATTTTGTTTTAAATTTATTTTCCTTTAGTTGTGTTATTTTAATTTTCAATTCTCACTTTTGTGTTTGTCAAAAAAAATTTCTATTGATTTTTAAATTTTTCTGTTTTCTGTTTCAGGTTGTGAACTAGCATTCTGTGATTGCGATTGAATGTCAGTCAAGTGTGATCGAGCATAGTGCGATTGAACGCACTAACTTGCAATCGAGTGCAGTTCCAGGGAGCATCCGGACCAGCAGCACTGAAGCTACAATTCAATTGATGCAAGGTCGTCGATCTCAAGACTCAACCGTCATTCCACTCGATTCTAAAATTGAGCAGACAATTCAAAAACGACCTAGAGACAAAGAAGAAGAGGAAGAAATTGAGCTGGAAGATTTGCAAGAGAATCCAATTGGGCCAAGACCATTAGAGGCAAATCCACCACTAGTGAGGAGACCGATGAAGTAGGCATTCGTTCCAGCAAACCTCCAGCAACCCTCATGCATAGCATATCAACCGGAGGTGGAAGGCAGCTATTATATTTCTCCTCAAATCCTTAATGCATTGACTCACTTCAGAGGCACAGCTACTGATGATCCCAACTTGCATCTTAAAAAATTCCTTGATTTATGCAAGTTGTAGCATGTCCAAGGCCTCACCCCAGAGAGACTCAGGTTAGTCTTCTTTCCTTTCTCTTTGAAAGATAATGCTAAACTATGGTATAATTATTTGCCTACAGATTCTATCCATACTTGGGAGGAATTAGCCACCAAGTTTCTAAAGAAGTTTTTCCCAGCTCAGAAGACAAGACAACTTAAAAGGGAACTTCAAATGTTCCAACAACTAGATGGAGATCTGTTCTTCGAGGCATGGGATCACTTCAATTCATTGCTTCTTAAGTGCCACTTCACAACATCCCTCAAGATGATCAGGTACAAATTTTCTATGAAGGTTTAGATGTTACTAACAAGGGTATTATGGATACAGCTTGTGGAGGTATGATGATGGAAAATAGCAGTGAGGAAGCCATAAGGATCTTTGAGATGTTAAATGAACACACCCAACAATTTCCATCCAAAAGGAGGCAAGGTGTAAGGAGCAAAGGTAGGAATGAAGAAAATAGCGAAGTGCAAAATCAGATGGCTGCCATGCAGAAGGCATTCCTTATACTTGTAAACGCCATGAATACTCAGAACATCTCTCCCAATCAGCCAGCCACCCAATTCCAGGTATGTGCCGTATGTTCTCAAGTAGGTCATACTACTGAAACTTGCCCTTTATATTCATCTGCAGATCAGGAGCAAGCGCACTATGTGGCACAAAATAATTACCCCTACAAGAACAATCATACTCCAACACCTACAAGCCAGGGTGGCAAAACGACCCTGATTTCTCATGGAGTAACAAACAAGGACAACAAAAGGATCCCCAACAAGCAAGCCAGCCAACTCAAGAGTCTAAATTAAACCAACTGGAGAATATGATACACACCCTGGTGCTTCTCAATAGCAGTTCATGACCTCACAACAGCAATCCACGGCTAGTCAAAAACAATTCAATACAAAGACTAATCAAGTCATTCAAAGATTGGAAGTGCAAATGGGCCAGATGGCAAAGGAGTTAAGTGAAAGAAAGCAGGAAGAATTTCTAGCTCAAACAATACCCAATCCAGGGGGTCAACAACAGTTGAAAGCAGTCACAGTTCTCAGAAATGACAAGGTCATTGGAATTGAAGAGCCAACTCAAGCAACTCCAGAAGGACCATCAACTTCTAAGGTAAACAAAATGGAGAAGGTAAATGCACCCCCCCCCCCCCCCCTTTCCTCAAAGGTTAGTCAAACCAAAGAAAGAGAAGCAACTCATGGATATCTTTGAGACCTTGAAGAAAGTAGAAATCAACATTCCTTTATTAGATGCAATTAAATAGATCCCTTCATATGCTAAATTTTTTAAGGATTACTGCACTAACAAAAGGAAGTTTCAGGAGTATGAGACAATGGCCTTAACAGAAGAGGTAAGTGCAGTATTGTTAAGAAAGTTACCACCAAAGCTAACAGATCCAGGTAGTTTTACCATTCCTTGCAGGATAGGAAACCATTCTTTTGAAAAGAAGCTACTAGATCTAGGAGCAAGGGTGAATTTGATGCCTTACACTGTTTATGAAAAGTTGGGATTGGGGGAGCTTCAACCAACCTCTATCACCTTGCAATTGGCAAACTAAAGCATAAAAAGACTAGAGGTAGACTTGAGGATGTTTTGGTAAAGGTAGGTACATTTATTCTACCTACTGATTTCATTGTATTGGATGTAGAAGAATCCCCTATGCCATCAACTTTACCTATTATCTTAGGAAGGCCCTTTTTGAGAATTGTTGATATTATAATAGGTGTTAAAAAGGGTATTGTGAGCATGCAGGTAAATGGTGAGACAATAGAGTTCAAAATATTCGATGCATTGAAATTACGTCAAGAAGATTTAGAATGTTTTGATGTTTGTATGATCCAATATGTTAGTAAGACAATCTTGTAGGACCAACATAAAGATCCATTGGAGGTGTTATGCAATTATCTATCTAAATTAATAGGTAATTAATTGTGCGTTTCACTTGCAAGTGCACTAGGTCAACATAGTAGTATAGGGTGCAAGTACAGGATCATTCCTACGAGGATTCCTGAATTTCCATTTAAAAATAAATTCCTTAAGTAAAATAGAGATTAAGTTGATAATGATAAAATGGTAGGGCTTTGATATCCACCACTAATTATATTCAACTAATATAACAATATGCCAATGCTTTGACCATGTTATGCATATGTAATGTTTGTCAACCTAAGGGCATGGGTGTATACTCCTTAAGCTATAGATTTCCCTAAGCAACGAGTTAGGCATGGGTGTATACTCTAACTCTTTTCTTCCCTAAAGGATTTAGCATGGTATATACTAAGTTGTTCTTTAGAAAAGCATATGTTCTATGGAAATCGACAAACACACGGGGCCTAGGGCATGGGTGTATACTCCCGGTTCCCCATGTTGATTAACCCAAGAATCGCGGTGTGGATTCTTTTGTTACTTAAGTTAAACCCAGAACTCGGTCATCCAAATTGATCTAACTAACTAGTCCATACCACATGCACATGTTGATTAGGCACACACATATGAGGAATTCATGCAAGCAAGTATTAATCAAGTTAAATAGCACAACAAGATCATCACAAAGGCGCCAATATTGAAATATTAATTAAAAATAACTAGGGCTTCAATCTAGTCCTACTAAGTAAATTAGCTACACATAGAGTTGATGCTAAACATCTTCATAAAATAAAAAATAAAAATAAAAAAGAAAAAAAAAAAAGAATAAACCCGAGACTTGAACTTCAAGAGCTCCTCTTCTTCTCCTCCTCAAGCCTCCCAATTCTAGAGGCTTAAGGGTCAATTTATAGGTTTTAGAAGTCCTAGACAAAGTAGTAAACCTAGGGATTTCATAGGGTTTTGACACCTATTACAATTGGGAGTTGGAAAACCCTAATATGGAAAGAGTGACACTTTGGCCGCTACTAGATGTGTCTCCTGCGCACAGGTGCGATCGATCGCAGCCCGTGTGCACTCGATCGCAGGTCTGCGATCGATCCTTCTTTTGGTATGCACTCGATCGCTCCTGGCCTACTTTGTGCTGTGTCCTTTTGGGTACTGTGCTCGATCGCAAGTACCCTACGATTGATCGCAGTGTCATGGAGCTCCAATTTTCTCCATCTTCTCTTTTTGAGCCCAGATCACCTAGTTTTACTTCATTTTCTTCCAAAAGCCTGTAAAAGTATAAAAAACACAAAAAGGAATTAAAATGGCCTAATTAACCAAAACCAAAGGATTAAAACATGCAAGTTAAGGGCTAAAAATATGAATATTTTAGCACTTATCACACCCCCAAACTTACATATTGCTAGTCCCTTAGCAATACAAAACTAAAAACAAGAATGGAAAAACAGAAAGATAAATCCATTTTTCGTGGGATGTACGATTGCATTTAGCGTATGCAACAAGCCTTTTAAACCCCTAGGAATTCCGTAGTGGACGAGTGAAGTCTCTTGAGGGTTTTCCAAAAATGTTACCCACAAACATCATGCAAGAGTTCGTGTTATTCCAAAAATTAAAGCATCACTTCAAGATCATGGTTTTCATTCATAAGCAAACTTAAAAAGATGAACTCCATCTTCACAATGAATTGGAATCTCAAAGTGCAATTACTTACAAAGGACATGCTAAATCATCACAAGTTTGAAATTTGTGTACAGTGAACTAGTTCAAAATTATGAGACTTCCAAATCTTTCCAATATGCAATGTCTCCTTATCTCAGAATTCACTGAAATTCCTATTAGAATGACACACTGACATATTTCTTTTTCTTTCTTTTTATCTCCTTTTTTTTTTTTTTTGGTCAGGTTGTGCAATGTTGGTTCCCTTAAGCATTCTATTTGACCCTTGTAGCAAGTGTTAAGTCAATGACTCTCAAACCAAATAGTTTTAGGGCATTAGGTGTAAAGACACCCCTAAGGACCTATTAACTCGAGTCAAAAAGGCTACAAAACCAACTAACCATGACATTGATCAAATCCAAATTTTTCACCTTTTGATGTAAACACTCAATGCTTTGAGGCAAGAGGTCCAGTTACTCAGTGAAAAGCCATCAATGATCATTTATTTATTCTTCTTTTTTTTTCTTTTTTTTTTTCATCACTATATATGCCATAGTGACATTTAATAAGTCATCCAATTTCATCCAAGATGCAGAAACACACATATTAGACCTCATGTCATTCCTCACAAATTATGTGCTAATGTGCTTGAGTGCTCAGATCAAACATGTGATTTTTCAACAGTCCTAAACAAGTAACCAAACTAACAGATTCACTCATCAGATCATGTGTTCAAAATTTTCAGCTCACTGATGAATTCAAATCACAATTGTTTTAGATCAACCTAAAATTTTAGGATAAACATGAACATACCCCCAAACTTAATTGACACATTGTCCCCAATGTGTCCAAGTAAAGGAAAGAGTGTACCCGAGAGCTGGTCAATATGATCTTGGAAAGCATGGCTCATAGCATACCCCCAAACTTGAAGTGAAGCACACTTGTCCCTGCAAAATACAAAATACACAAACAAGTAAAAAGGAACTAAAACTAAATAAAAATTGAACAAAGCAAAATAAAAAGATAACTATGGGACACTGCCCAAGTGCGCTCGATCGCACACATGGTGCATTCGATCGCACTAACAGAGTGCGTTAACCCACAAATGGAGACCTGCGCTCGATTGCACGATGGGTACGATCGATCGCAGTAATAGAATGGAAAACATGACAAATTACTAAAAACACCAAAATACATGCAAAGAAATATAAAACAAAAGATAAGTCAAACAAAACAAAAGGATATGTTATGGGGTGCTTTCCATGAGCGCTAAGTTTTACGTCTTCAACCAGACAGTGGTCCCTTAGTGTTGTCCAGAAGTAGATGCTGCAAGTGGTGGTAACCGGCTTAGGATGGACCGCATCAATTCTTCCAGGGCAGCTAAGCGTTGATCCATGAGTACCTTATCTTCCTGAGCCTCCCTTCTTTGATCAGCTAGCTCTCTCCGAAGGCCTGCCATTTGTTCACAAAGGGATCGGTATTGGATGGCTCGAACGTCAATTGAAGCCTCTTTCTCATCTTCTACTACCGGCTTAGCTGCCAGTTCATCTTCGGCCATTGGCTCAACCTCATCTGCTTCTTCCCCAGCTTTTGGAGGTGCCCCGGGCATATGGGAGCAACTCTTGTTCCATTGGCGAATGCCATATATTGGAGTGGTGGTGACTAGCTCATCAGATGTGGTGCCCTTAATGCTCTTTTTCCGCAGAATGTATGTGATCAAGTAGGGGAAAGGTAATCCCCATGAATGTGTGGACTCTGCTCCCCCAATGTGCACTCCATTCCAAAATTTATGGATTTGGTTCCAAATGATGTCGGGAATGGAGTACCAAGCATCCTTGTGGAAGGCGTAAAGAGTTTGGAGAAATTGATCGCGCCTTTGATTTTTGTGTCCCAAGGGGAAGGCATTTCGGTGCAAAATGGAATCCACAAACGACAACCTTCGAGGTAGCTTGGACCGGCTGCCGGCATTGTGGTGGGCATCCGCATAGTGCCCTTGGCACATATCTTCAACGATTTCCACCACATAGTATCGGGGCGGTTGCTCGGCAAGATTTACAATTTCTGGACGATACTCATCATTGCACTGCAAGGCTACGGCTATGTCAGCCTTAGTCACATGAATAATTTGGCCTTGCACTTTTGAGGAGAGAGCAGCCTTGTTGTCACAGTCATGGGAAAGCTTGGCATAAAATTCAATGACCAACTTCCGGTAGGCGGTGGATGTGACCGGTTTGAAGAGCTTCTTGAGTCCCCTTTGCTTAAACTCGGCGACCACCCATTGAGTCACCTCATGGTGTTGAAAGTCTTCTCTTATGGCGAAGGTGGTCTCAAACAGCAGCTCCCACTCCTCAAAAGTGAGTGGGGGAGAAATGGCTTGGGCCTCGGACCCCCAGGATGATGAAGCACGGGTTCTAGGCATTGTGAGCTTGACTAGGGACTTTTGTCGAACAAGTGGTGTGCACTTCTGATGACCACAAAGACAAACTACGGCCAAAGACGCCCAAAACTCCCTGTAAACACACGAAAATCCCAACACAGAGGCAATGCGGGTGGATGAGCACCCACTGTTGCAAGAAAATGGAAGAAATCTGGAGGTTGGGTGAAGGGTCGGAGATGGGGTGTTAATGGGATGTATGAAGGGGTAGTGGTGGAAAAATGGTGGTATGGTGGCCGGAGAAGTGACTTATATGGTTGTGGTGTAATGGATTTGGTGAAAACTAGGAGAAAAATGGGAGGAGGACGAGTGCTGGAGGTGGGGAGTTTGGGAGAACCTATATGGCGTGGGGAGAATAGTTGTGGGCTATGGGAAAAAGTGACCTAAAATAGGTCGTAGGCCCTGCTGTCCGACTGCGCTCGATCGCACACTTGGTGTGCTCGATCGCATTCAGCCAAAAATGTGTGTGTATAGGTTAGGTGTGCTCGATCGCACCTAAGGTGCGTTCGATCACACTGACAGAAAGTGTCGAGCCACCTTTCGGTTACTGCTCTCGATCGCAGGTACCCTACAATTGATCGTAGTAATAGAATGTCAAAATTTTATTTATTTATTTATTTTAACACAAAACAGAAGAAAAGTAAAGCAAAGGTCAATACCGAAACATAAAGGATAATTGAGACATATGTGAATTAAAGAAAGTAAGATGAAGGAGACAAGAGCGAAAATGTTATTGCCTTCAGTGGCTTCAGTACCACTGTTGTGAGTAGATGCGCTTGAGGTTCTTGACTGCTCAAGCGTGTCTACTTGTGACTGTAAAGCTCCTAGTGTGAAGAGCTGCACTTGAGCTCTTAAAAATTTGGCTCAAGTGCCCCTTGTAGGAGCAGGACCTCTTAGAATTGTGACTACCTTCAGCTGCTGGTGACTCTTAGGGTTAGGTATTGTTTGAGCTAGAAATTTTCCCTGCTTCCTCTCACTCAGCTCCTTTGCCATCTGACCCATTTGTACTTCTAGTTTTTGTCTGGCTTGCTCAGTATTTGTTTTGACATGTTTTGGATTAGCCATGAATTTCTGTTGTGAAGTCACCAGGTTGCGTATCATATTCTCTGGTTGGTTCATCTTTGGCTCTTGAGTTGGTTGGCTTGTTTGTTAGCGCCCTTTCTGTTGTCCTTGATTATTGCTCCAGGAGAAATTTGGATGGTTGCACCATCCTGGATTGTAAGTATTGGAGTATGGGTTGTTCTTGTGGGGATAATTGATTTGTCCCACAAAATTCACCTCTTCTTGCTCTGCAAAAGGAGATAAAGGACACTTCTCAGTGGTGTGCTCTAGATGGGAACAAATAGCACATACCTGGATTGGTGTGTCCTGTTGCAGAGGTGAAATTTTTTGAGCAGTCATGGCCTTGACAATCATGTCCAACTTCTTTTCTACAGCAACCAACTGATTGGTTGATCCCCCACTGAGGTTTACTTCATACATGCCCTTGCTTTTGATCCCACTCCTTCCACTTGAACAAAATTGCTGTGAAAGCTCACTTAATGTCTCAAAAAGTTCCACAGCTTCCTCACTGTCTTCTCCATAAGTGTTCCTCCACAAGCTGAGTCAACCATCCCTTTTTTAGTATCATCTAATCCTTCATAGAAAATTTGTACCTGCTCATCTTGAAGGATGTTGTGGTGTGGGACCTTTAGAAGCAAGGAATTGAAATGGTCCCAGGCCTCAAAGAACAAATCTCCGTCTCATTATTGGAACATTTGAAGTTCCTTTTTAAGTTGTTTTGTCTTCTTGGCTGGGAAAAACCTCTTCAAAAACTTGGTGGTCAATTCTTCCCAAGTGTGGATAGAATCTGCAGGCAAGGAATTGTACCACAGTTTAGCATTATCTTTCAAGGAAAAAGGAACAAGGACTAACCTAAGTCTCTCTGGAGCTAGGCCTTGAACATGCTGCAACTTGCATAAGTCAAAGAATTCCTTAAGATGCAAGTGGGGATCCTCAGTAACTGTGCCTCTGAAGTGAGTCAATGCATTTAGGATTTGGGGAGAGATATAATAGTTGCCATCCACCTCTAGTTGATATGCTATGCATGAGGGTTGTTGATAAAAAATCTAACTAAATTAATAGGTAAATAATTGTACGTTTTACCTGCAAGTGAAAAGGTCAATATGGTAGTATATGGTGCAAGTACAGGATCATTCCCACGAGGATTGCTGAATTTCCGTTTAAAAATAATTTCCTTAAGTAAATTGGAGATTGAGTTGATAATAATAAAAAGAGTTGAGCTTTGATATCCACCACTAATTATATTCAATTAATATAACAATATGCCAATGCTTTGATCATGTTATGCATATCTAATGTTTGCAAACCTAAGGGCATGGGTGTACACTCCTTAAGCTATAGATTTCACTAAGCAACGAGTTAGGCATGGGTGTATACTCTAACTCTTTTCTTTCCTAAAGGATTTAGCATGGTATATACTAAGTTGTTCTTTAGAAAAGCATATGTTCTAGGGAAATCGACAAACACACGAGGCCTAGGGCATAGGTGTATACTCCCGGTTCCCCATGTTGATTAACCCAAGCATCGCGGTGTGGATTCTTTTGCTACTTAAGATAAACCCAGGACTCGGTCATCCAAATTGATCTAACTAACTAGTCCATACCACATGCACATGTTGATCAGGCATACACATATGAGGAATTCATGCAAACAGGTATTAATCAAGTTAAATAGCACAACAAGATCATCACAAGGTGCCAATATTGAAATATTAATTTAACAAAACTAGGGCTTCAATCTAGCCCTACTAAGTAAATTAGCTGCACATAGAGTTGATGTTAAACATCTTCATAAAATAAAATAAAATAAAATAAAAGAATAAACCCGAGATTTGAACTTCAAGAGCTCCTCTTCTTCTCCTCCTTAAGTCTGTTAATTCTAGAGGCTTAAGGGTCTATTTATAAGCTCTAGAAGTCCTAAACAAAGTAGTAAACCTAGGGATTTCGTAGGGTTTTAAGACCTATTACAATTTGGAGTTAGGAAACCCTAATTTGGAAATAATGTCAATCCAGCCGCCACTTAATAAGTCTTCTACGCACGGGTGCGCTTGATCGCAGCCCGTGTGTGCTAGATCGCTGGTCTACGATTGATCTTCTTCTGGCATGCGCTCGATCGCTCCTGGCCTGGATTGTGCTTTGTCTTCTCGGATATTGCGCTCGATTGCAGGTACCTTGCGATTGATCGTAGTATCAGGGAGCTCCAATTGTCTCTATTTTCTCTTTTGAGCTCAAATCACCTAGTTTTACTTTATTTTCTTCCCAGAGCCTGTAAAAGTGTGAAAAACACAAAAAGGAATTAAAATGGCCTAATTCATTAAAATCAAAGGATTAAAACATGCAAGTTAAGGGCTGAAAATATGAATATTTTAGCACTTATCACACCCCCAAACTTATATATTGCTAGTCCCTTAGCAATACAAAACTAAAAACAAGAATGAAAAAACAGAAAACAAAAGATAAATCCATCTTTCGTGGGATGTATGATTGCATTTAGCGTATGCAACAAGCCTTTTAAATCACTAGGAATTCCCTAGTGGATGAGTGAAGTCTCGTGAGGGTTTTCCAGAAATGTTACCCATAAACATCATGCAAGAGTTCATGTTATCCCAAAAAATTAAGGTATCACTTCAAGATTATGATTTTCATTCATTAACAAGTTTAAAAAGATGAACTCCATCTTCACAATGACTTGGAATCTCAAAGTCCAGTTACTTACAAAGGACATGCTAAATCATCACAAGTTTGAAATTTGTGTACAGTGAATTAGTACAAAATTATGAGACTTTCAAATCTTTCCAATATGCAATGTCTCCTTATCTCAGAATTCACTGAAATTCCTATTAAAATGACACACTAGCATATTTCTTTTTCTTTTTTTTTTTGTCAGGTTGTGCAATGTTGGTTCGCTTAAGCTTTCTAATCGGCCCATGTAGCAAGTATTAAGTCAGTGACTCCCAAACTAGGTGGTTTTAGGGCATTAGGTGTAGAGACACCCCTAAGGACCTACTAACTCGAGTCAAAAAGGCTACAAAACCAACTAACCATGACATTGATCAAATCCAAAATTTTCACCTTTCGACGTGAACACCCAATGCTTTGAGGCAAGAGGTCTAGTTACTTTGTGAAAAGCTATCAATGATCATTTATTTCTTCTTTTCTCTTTTTTTTTTTTTTTTTTTTTTTTTTTTCATCTCTATATATGCCATGGTGTCATCTAATAAGTCATCCAATTTCATCCAAGATGCAGAAACACACATATTAGACCCCATGTCATTCCTCACAAATTATGTGCTAATGTGCTTGTGTGATCAGATCAAACATGTGATTTTTTAATTGGGCTAAGCAAGTAATCAAACTACAGATTCACTCATCAGATCATGTATTCAAAATTTTAAGCTCACTGATGAATTCAAATCACAATTCTTTTTAGATCAACCCAAAATTTTAGGATACACATGAACATGCATAAACTTGTTTTTTTTTTTTTTTAACATAAACGAACAACACAGAAAAAACAAATAACATGAAATTGGGACAAATTGTGTGTAAACATGTGTGCCCATACCCCCAAACTTAAATGACACATTGTCCCCAATGTGTCTAAGTAAAGGAAAGAATGTACCCGGGAGATGGTCGACATAGTCTTGGAAACATGGCTCATAGCACACGCCCAAACTTGAATTGAAGCACACTTGTCCCTGCAAAATAATAAAACACACAAACAAGTAAAAAGGAACAAAACGAAAATGAAATAAAAATTGAGCAAAACAAAATAAACAATAACTATAGGGTGCTGCCAAGTGCGCTCGAGTGCACATGTTGTGCGTTCGATCGCACTAACAGAGTGCGGTAGTCTCACATATGGAGACCTGCACTCAATCGCATGTGTGGTGTGATCGATCGCAGTAACAAAATGGAAAAGAAACGACATAACACCAAAAATACTAACCACTAAAGAAAACACAACAAAATAAAAGGATAGACTATGGGATGCCTTCCATGAGCGCTAAGTTTTATGTCTTCAGCCAGACGATGGTCCCTTCTCAGTGTTGTCCAGAAGTAGATGCTCCAGGTGGTGGTGATAATCGGTTTAGGATGGACTGCATCAATTCTTCTAAGGCAGCTAAGCGTATGTCCATGGCGACCTTATCTTCCCTGGACTCCCTTCTTTGATCAGCTAGCTCTCTCCGAAGACTGTCCATTTGTTCACAAAGGGATCGGTATTGGATGGCTCGAACGTCAATTGAGGTCTCCTCCTCATCTTCGTCTACCGGCTCAGCTGCCAGTTCATCTTTGGCCATTGGCTCGACCTCATCTGCCTCTTCCCCTTCTTCTGGAGGTTCCCGGGGCATATGGGAGCAGCTCTTGTTCCATTGGCGAATGCCAAATACTAGAGTGGTGGTGACTGGCCCATTAGCTGTGGTGCCCTTAATGCCCTTTTTCCGCAGAATGTATGTGATCAAATAGGGGAAAGGCAATCCCCATGAATGTGTGGACTCGGCTCCCCCAATGTGCACTTCATTCCAAAATTTATGGATTTGGTTCCAAATGATGTCGGGAATGGAGTACCATGCATCCTTGTGGAAGGCGTAGAGAGTTTGGAGGAATTGATCACGCCTTTGAGTTTATGTCCCAAGGGGAAGGCATTTCGGTGCAAGATGGAATCCACGAACCACAACCTTCAAGGTAGCTTGGACCGGCTGCTAGCATTGTGGTGGACATCCGCATAAAGCCCTTGGCACATGTCTTCAACGATTTCCGCCACATAGTTTAGGGGTGGTTGCTCTGCAAGCTTTGTAATTTCTGAAGGATGCTCATCATTGCACTGCAAGGCTGTGGCTATGTCGGCCCTCGTTACATGAACAATTTGCCTTCATACTTTTGAGGAGAGAGCAGCCGAGTTGTCACAATCTTGGGAAAGCTTTCTATAAAATTCAACAACCAGCTTCTGGTAGGCGGTAGAGGTGACCGGTTTAAAGAGCTTCTTGAGACCCCTTAGCCTAAACTCAACGACCGCCCATTGAGTCGCTTGATTGTGTTGAAAGTCTTCTCTGATGGCGAAGGTGGTTTCAAACAGTAGCTCCTGCTCCTCAAAGGTGGGTGGAAGAGAGATGGCTTGGGGGCCTCGGATCCCCTGGATGATGAAGCATGGGCTCTAGGCATTGTGAGCTTGACTGGGAACTTTTGTCAAACAGGTAGTGTGCACTTCTGATGACCACTAAGACAACTACGGCCAAGGATACTCCAAACTCCCTATAAAGACACAAAAATCCCAACATAGAGGCAATGTGGGTGGATAAGCACCCACAATTGCAAGAATAATTGACAAAAATTGGAGGTTGGAGGAGTGTTCGGAGATATTGAAGTTTTTGGTGAGAATGGGATGTGTGAAGTGGTTTTAGGTGAAAGATGATGGTATGGTGGCCGAAGAAGGGTATTATATGGTGGTGGTGTAGTGGATTTGGTGAAAATTAGGAGAAAGATGAGAGGAGAATGAGTGCCAGAGGTGGGGAGTTTAGGAGGACCAGTACGGTGCCAGGAGAAGAGTTGTGGGCCATGGGGAAAAAGTGACCTAAATAGGCCGCAAGCCTTGCTGTCCAAGTGCGCTCGATTGCATTCGGCCAGAGATGTGCGTGTGTGGTTCATGTGCGTTCGATCGCACCTATGGTGTGTTCGATCGCACTGACAGAATGTGTCGAGCCATCTTTCGGTTACTACGCTCGATCGCATACCTGTTGCGATCGATAGTAGTAACAGAATGTCAAATTTTATTTTTTTGAAAACAAAAGAAAAGTAGAGTAATGAAAATGAAACATAAAAGATAATTGAAACATATGTGAAGTAAAAAAAGTAAGATGAAGAAGACAAGAGTGAAATTGTTACCGCCTTCAGTGGCTTCAGTACCATTGTTTTGAGTAGATGCGCTTGAGGTTCGTGCCCGCTCAAACACGTCTACCTATGATTGTAATGCTCCTAGTGTGAAGAGCTGCACTTGAGCTCAGAATCTGGCTCAAGTGCTCTTGTAGGAGTAGGACCTCTCAGAATTGTGGCGGCTTTTAGCTTCTGGTGATTTCCAGGGTTAGGTACTGTTTAAGTTAAAAATTCTCCCTGCTTCCTCTCACTCAGCTCCTTTGCCATCTGACCGATTTGCACTTCCAGTTTTTGTATGGCTTGCTCAGTCTTTGTATTGACATGTTTTTGATCAACCATGAACTGCTGTTGTGAAGTCACCAGGTCGTGTATCATATTCTCCAGTTGGTTCATCTTTGGCTCTTGACTTGGTTAGCTTGCTTGTTGGGGCCCTTTTTGCTATCCTTGATTATTACTCCAGGAGAAATTTGGATGGTGGCGCCATCCTGGATTGTAAGTATTGGAGTATGGGTTGTTCTTGTGGGGATAATTGTTTTGTCCCACAAAATTTACCTCTTCTTGCTCTGCAAAAGTAGATAAAGGACACTTCTCAGTGGTGTGATCTAGATGGGAACAAATAGCACATACCTGGATTGGTGTGTCCTGTTGCAGAGGTGAAATTTTCTGAACAGTCATGGCCTTGACAAGCATGTCCAATTTCTTTTCTACCGCAGCCAACTGATTGGTTGATCCCCCACTGAGGTTTACTTCATACATGCCCTTGCTTTGGATTCCTCTCCTTCCTCTTGAACAGAATTGCTGTGAATGCTCACTTAATGTCTCAAAAAGTTCCACAGCTTCCTCACTACTCTTCTCCATAAGTGTTCCTCCACATGCTAAACCAACCATCCCTTTGTTAGTATCATCTAATCCTTCATAGAAAATTTGTACCTGCTCATCTTGAGGGATGTTATGGTGTGGACACTTTAAAAGTAAGGAATTGAAGTGGTCCCAGGCTTCAAAGAACGAATCTTCGTCTCGTTGTTGGAACATTTGAAGTTCCCTTTTAAGTTGCTTTGTCTTCTGGCTGGAAAAACCTCTTCAGTAACTTGGTGGTCAATTCTTCCCAAGTATGAATGAACTCTACAGGCAAAGAATTGTACCACAGTTTAGCATTATCTTTCAAGGAAAAAGGAAAGAGAACTAACCTGAGTCTCTCTGGAGTTAGGCCTTGGACATGCTGCAACTTGCATAAGTCAAAGAATTCCTTAAGATGCAAGTTGGGGTCCTCAGTAGCTGTGTCTCTGAAATGAGTCAATACATTAAGGATTTAGGGAGAGATGTAATAACTGCCATCCACCTCTGCTTGATATGCTATGCAAGAGGGTTGGTGGAGGTTTGCTGGAACATTTGCCTGCTTCTTTGGTCTCCTCACCCGTGGTGGATTTGCCTCTAATGGTCCTGGCCCAATTGGATTCTCTTGCAAATCTTCCATCTCAATTTCTTCTTCTTCTTTGTCTCTAGGTCATTGTTGAATTGTCCACTCAATTTAGGATCGAGTGGAAGAAAAATTGAGCCTTGAGATCGACGACCTTGTATGAACTGAATTACTTCTTCAGTTAGGCAGCTTCAGTACTGCCGGTTCGGATACTCCCTGGAACTGCGCTCGATCGCAGGTTGGTGCGTTAGATCGTAGTGCGCTCAATCGCGCTTGACTAACGATTGATCGCAATCACAGAATGCCAATATGCAACCTGAAACCAAAAAAAAAAAGCGAAAAAAAAAAAAAACAAAACAGAAAAGTTAGGGGAAACAAGAAATTCTTTTTAATTTTTTTTTTTCTAACACTTAATTAAAATAAAAATAACAAAGCTAAAGGAAAATAATTTTAAACAAAATTCGCCGCAATCCCCGACAACGGCACCAAAAACTTGTTGATCAAAAATCTACCTAAATTAATAGGTAAATAATTGTACGTTTTACCTACAAGTGCACAAGATCAATATAGTAATATATGGTGCAAGTACAGGATCATTCTCACGAGGATTGCTGAATTTCTGTTTAAAAATAATTTCCTTAAGTAAATTAGAGATTGAGTTGACAATAATAAAAAGAGTAGAGCTTTGATATCCACCACTAATTATATTCAATTAATATAACAATATGCCAATGCTTTGATCATGTTATGCATATCTAATGTTTGCCAACCTAAGGGCATGGCTGTATACTCCTTGAGCTATAGATTTCCTTAAGCAACGAATCAGGCATGGGTGTATACTCTAACTCTTTTCTTTCCTAAAGGATTTAACATGGTATAAACTAAGTTGTTCTTTAGAAAAGCATATGTTATATGGAAATCGACTAACACACGAGGCCTAGGGCATGAGTGTATACTTCCTGTTCCCCATGTTGATTAACCCAAGAATCGCAGTGTGAATTCTTTTGTTACTTAAGTTAAACCCAAAACTCGGTCATCCAAATTGATCTAACTAACTAGTTCATACCACATGCACATGTTGATCAGGCACACACATATGAGGAATTCATGCAAGCAGGTATTAATCAAGTTAAATAGTACAACAAGATCATCACAAGGCGCCGATATTAAAATATTAATTTAACAAAACTAGGGCTTCAATCTAGCCCTACTAAGTTACTAAGTAAATTAGCTACACATAGAGTTGATGTTAAACATCTTTATAAAATAAAAGAAAAGAATAAACCCGAGATTTTAACTTCAAGAGCTCCTCTTCTTCTCCTCCTCAAGTCTATCAATTCTAGAGGCTTAAGCGTCTATTTATAAGCTCTAGAAGTCCTAGACAAAGTAGTAAACCTAGGGATTTCGTAGGGTTTTGAGACCTATTGCAATTTGGAGTTGGAAAACCCTAATATGGAAATAATGTGAATCCAGCTGCCACTTAATAAGTCTCCTGCTTATAGGTGCGCTCGATCGCTCCTGGCCTGGATTGTGCTTTGTTTTCTCGGGTATTGCGCTCGATCACAGGTACCCTGCGATTGATCGCAGTATCAGGGAGCTCCAATTGTCTCCATTTTCTCTTTTAAGCTCAAATCACTAGTTTTACATCATTTTCTTCCAAAAGCCTCTAAAAGTGTGAAAAACACAAAAAAAAATTAAAATGGCCTAATTGATTAAAACCAAAGGATTAAAACATGCAAGTTAAGGGCTGAAAATATGAATATTTTTGCACTTATCAAGGGTTAATGGAGGTTTGCTGGAACATATGCCTACTTCATTGGTCTCCTCACCCGTGGTGGATTTGCCTCTAATGATCTTGGCCCAATTGGATTCTCTTGCAAATCTTCTATCTCAATTTCTTCTTCTTCTTCTTCGTCTCTAGGTCATTGTCGAATTGCCCGCTCAATTTCAGGATCGAGTGGTAGAACGGTTGAGGCCTAAGATCGATGACCTTGCATTAACTGAATTGCTTCTTCAGTTAGGCAGATTAAGTACTACCGGTCTGGATGCTTGTTGTGCAAAAATCTACCTAAATTAATAGATAAATAATTGTACGTTTTAACTCGCAAGTGCACAAGATCAAAACAATAGTATAGTAGGCAAATACGAGATCATTCCCACGAGGATTGGTAAATTAAGTTTAGAAGTAGATTCCTATTTAATTAAAAGATTCAATTGTCATGATTGAATTCAATAAAATAAAAGATAAACAAAAACTAAAAAGGATTAGGGTTTTGATATCCACCACTAATTATATTCAGCTAATCTAACAATATGCCAATGCTTTGATCATGTTATGCATATCTAATGTTTGCCAACCAAAGGACATCGGTGTATACTCCTTAAGCTATAGATTTTCCTAAGCAACGAGTTAGGCATGGGTGTATACTCTAACTCTTTTCTTCCCTAAAGGATTTAGCATGGTATATACTAAGTTGTTCTTTAGAAAAATATATGTTCTATGAAAATCAACAAACACACGAGACATAGGGCATGGGTGTATACTCTCGGTTCCCCATGTTGATTAACCCAAGAATCACGGTGTGGATTCTTTTGTTACTTAAGTTAAACCCAAGACTCGGTCATCCAAATTGATCCAACTAACTAGTCCATACCACATGCACATGTTGATCAGGCACACACATATGATGAATTCATACAAGCAGGTATTAATCAAGTTAAATAGCACAACAAGATCATCACAAAGGCACCAATATTGAAATATTAACAAAACATAACTAGGGCTTCAATCTAGTCCTAAATAAAATATAAACTACATAATAAAGATAAAAGGTGGAAGAGAAAAAAAACTCAAACTCCTCTTGATGCAGCCTTCAATTCCTTTCCAGAGCTTGTGCCTCTTTCTCTACACCTATGCCTAGAACCTAAGAGGTTTATGTATAGGTTTTAGAAGTCCTTGTTACACAAGTAAACCTAAAAAATTCAGAGTTTTAAGTCCAAGTCCAATTAGGATAAAGGAAACCTAAGTCCAAATTGGAATAGGATTCGTCCAGAATTGCGATCCTGACTTATGACACGATTTTGGCCTTGCGCTGCTCTGAATTGGGACAATTCTATTTCACAATAAATTG
This sequence comes from Corylus avellana, assembly GCF_965113065.1. NCBI lineage: Eukaryota > Viridiplantae > Streptophyta > Magnoliopsida > Fagales > Betulaceae > Corylus > Corylus avellana. The sequence continues at coordinate 12,691,551 of NC_142496.1, forward strand.
TGTAATTTTGAGTTAGCTTTCGAACGCCACTTGAATCACCCCAATCGGATGTCTGAGCTGAAGGTTATGATCAAAATACCAAGACATGTTCAGAATCCAATTTTGCATCCAATCCAATTTCACTTCAATGTGAGAAATTCCGAATTGATCATTTCCTTTATTAGATTAAACTTAACCATGATTGGCTAAGCTTAACCATATCTTCTAGGTTTTTCCAATTTGCCCTTTAAGCTTGTAATTCTTCCAGAAACGCTTTCTTTTTTTCCAAAAGCCTAAAAAACAAAGAAAATACCTAAAGGAAGTAAAATGGCCTAATTAACCAAAACCAAAAGATTAAAACATGCAAGTTAAGGGCTGAAAATATGAATATTTTAGCACTTATCACACCCCAAATTTACATATTGCTAGTCTCTTAGCAATACAAAACAAAAAACAGGAATGAAAAAACAGAAAACAAAAGATAAATCCATCTTTCGTGAGATGTACGATTGCATTTAGCATATGCAATAAGCCTTTTAAACACCTAGGAATTTCCTGGTGGACGAGTGAAGTCTCGTGAGGGTTTTCCAGAAATGTTACCCACAAACATCACGCAAGTGTTTGTGCTATCCGAAAATTAAGGTATCAATCAAAACCATGATTCTCATTCATTAGCAAGCTTAAAAAAATAAACTACATCTTCACAATGAATTGGAATTTTAAAATTTAATTACTTTCAAAAGACATGCTAAGACATCACAAGTTTGAAAATAGAGTAAAGTGAACTAGCACATAAATATGAAGCTTCCAATTGTTTTTAATGCGCAATGTCTCAATATCTTAAAGTTCCCTGAAATCCCTATTAGAATGAACAACAATGGAATTTTTTTTTTTTTTTCTTCTTTGTCAGGTTGTGCAATGCTTGATTCCCTTAAGCTTTCTAACTCACCCATGTAACGAGTGTTAAGTCAATGACTCGCAAACCAGATTGTTTTGGGGCATTAGGTGTAGAGACACCCCTAGGACTTACTAACTCGAGTCAAAAATTTTACGAAACCAAACTAACCTTGACATTAACCAAATCAAAATTCTTCACCTTTTGATGTGAGCACTCAATGCTTTGAGGCAAGAAGTCCAGTTACTCAGTGAAAAGCTTATCAATGATCAATTTTTTTTTATTCTTTTTTTTTTCTTTTTTTTTCACATATATATATGCCAAGGTATTCATCTAATAAATCATCCAGTTTCACTTAAGACATAGAAACACACACATTAAACTTTCATGTCATACCCCACAAATTATGTGCTAATGTGCTTGTGTAAGATCAGATCAAACATGTGAATTCTCAACTGCCCTAAGCAAATAACCAAACTGAAAAACTCAATTATTAGATCATGTGTTCAAAATTTTAAGTTCACCAATGAAATCAAATCACAATGTTTTTAAGATCAACCAAAATTTTAAGACAAACATGAACATGCATATATTTTTTTCTTTTTGATTTTTTTTCACAAATAAAAATAAAATAAAACTGGGACAAAGTGTGTGTAAAGTGTCTCCCATACCCCCAAACTTAAATGACACATTATCTCCAATGTGTCTAAATAAAGGAAAGAGTGTACCCGGGAGATGGTTGACATAGTCTTGGAAAGCATGGCTCATAGCTCACCCCCAAACTTGATGTGAAGCACACTTGTCCCTGCAAAATAAGAAAACACAAAAACAAGTAAAAGGAAACGAAACTAAAGATAAAAAGATGAAATGAAAATACACAAAAACAAAAATAAAATAACAAGATAACTATGGGGTGCCTCCCATGAGCGCTAAGTTTAACCGTCTTCAACCAGACTGTATAGTAGCTTCAGTACTGCTGGATGGAGGTGTGCTCAATTGCACTGCCCCATGGTAGCTCAAAGTTGTGAACAGAAAACCAAGAAAAATTAAAACCACAAAAAATAATAAAAATAATAAAAACTAACAGACTTTAAAAACATAAACATAAAATAGAAGGCAAAATAAAAGAAAACAGAGAAAAATAAAATAAAAATAAAATAGAAGAACTACAAGATTGAAATTAGCAGCTTCAGTACTGTTGTTTGGCTCTGCGCTCGATCGCAGCGCACTCACGCTCGATCGCACAGCTGCGCTCGGTCTCCCTAGAATGGGCGCTCGAGCGCACTGTCGCAAAACATAAACATATAAGGCTCACAGGCAGATGTGCGCTCGATCGCAGTGAGACCACACTCGATCGCACTGCCGCAAATTAGATGAGATTTGCGGACAGAACAGAAACGAAAGACAAAATAGACAGAAATATAAAATAAACAAAATAATAAATAAATATGAACAAAACAGAGCAAAGAAAGAAAAAAAAAATTAAAAAATAATAAATAATAAATAATAAAAATAATAATAATAATAATAAAAGAATTATAAACAAACAAAAACAAAGAAAATAAAATAAGCAAAATTAAAACAAAACTGAAAATATAATAGAAACAGATAAGTAAATGGAAAAACAATATATATATATATATATTGGATAAAACAGAAATAAGAATTAAAATAATAGACATGAAACAAAAACAAAAATAGAAATATAAAAATAAAATAAAACAAAATAAAGGCAAAATTGCTCCCTGGAACTACGCTCGATCGCAGGTTTGTGCGCTCAATCGCACTTTGCCTACGTTCGATCGCAGTCACAAAATGTAGGTTCCGCAAGCTGAAATAAGACAAAAACAAGGAAGTAAAAAGAAACAAGAAAATATTTTTGGATTTTTTTTTAATTTTTTTTTTGATATAAATAAAATTAAAACTTGAAAATTAAAATACCATAACTAAAAGAAAATAATTCTAAACAAAATTTAACACAATCCCCGGCAACGGCGCCAAAAACTTGTTGTGCAAAAATCTACCTAAATTAATAGATAAATAATTGTACATTTTAACTCGCAAGTGTATAAGATCAAAACAATAGTATAGTAGGCAAATACGAGATCATTCCCACGAGGATTGGTAAATTATGTTTAGAAGTAGAATCCTATTTAATTAAAAGATTCAATTGTCACGATTGAATTCAATAAAATAAAAGATAAATAAAAACTAAAAAGGATTAGGGTTTTGATATCCACCACTAATTATATTCAGCTAATATAACAATATGTCAATGCTTTGATCATGTTATGCATATCTAATGTTTGCCAACCTAAGGGCATGGGTGTATATTCCTTAAGCTATAGATTTTTCTAAGCAACGAGTTAGGCATGGGTGTATACTCTAACTCTTTTCTTTCCTAAAAGATATACTAAGTTGTTCTTTAGAAAAGCATATGTTCTATGAAAATCGACAAACACACGAGGCCTAGGGCATGGGTGTATACTCCTGGTTCCCCATGTTGATTAACCCAAGAATCGCGATGTGGATTCTTTTGTTACTTAAGTTAAGCCCAGGATTCGGTCGTCCAAATTGATCCAACTAACTAGTCCATACTGCATGCACATGTTCATCAGGCACACAAATATGAGGAATTCATACAAACAGGTATTAATCAAGTTAAATAGCACAACAAGATCATCACAAAGGCGCCAATATTGAAATATTAACCAAACAAAACTAGGGCTTTAATCTAGCCTTAAATAAAATATAAACTACATAATAAAGATAAAAGGTGGAAGAGAAGAAAAACCCAAACTCCTCTTGATGCAGCCTTGAGTTCTTTTCCAGAGCTTGTGCCTCTTTCTCTACACCTATGCCTAGAACCGAAGAGGTTTATTTATAGGCTTTAGAAGTCCTTGTTACACAAGTAAACCTAAAAAATTCGGAGTTTTAAGTCCAAGTCCAATTAGGATAAAGGAAACCTAAGTCCAAATCGGAATAGGATTCGCCAAAAATTGCTGTCCTGATTTGCGACATGATTTTGGCCTTGCGGCCCTTCGAATTAGGAAAATTATATTTCATAATGAATTGTATAATTTTGAGTTAGCTTTCCAATGCCACTTGAATCACGCCAATCGGATGTCTGAGCTGAAGGTTATGGTCAAAATACCAAGACATGTTCAGAATTCAATTTTGCATTCAATCCAATTTCACTTCAATGTGAGAAATTCCGAATTGATCCTTTCCTTTATTAGATTAAACTTAACCATGATTGGCTAAGCTTAACCATATCTTCTAGGTTTTCCCAATTTGCCCTTTAAGCTTGTAATTCTTCCAGAAACTCTTTCTTTTCTTCCAAAAGCCTAAAAAACAAAGAAAATACATAAAGGAAGTAAAATGGCCTAATTAACCAAAACCAAAGGATTTAAACATGCAAGTTAAGGGCTGAAAATATGAATATTTTAGCACTTATCACACCCCCAAACTTACGTATTGCTAGTTCCTTAGCAATACAAAACAAACAATAGGAATGGAAAAAACAGAAAACAAAAGATAAATCCATCTTTCGTGGGATCTACGATTGCATTTAGCATATGCAATAAGCCTTTTAAACCCCAAGGAATTCCCTAGTGGACGAGTGAAGTCTCGTGAGGATTTTCCAGAAATGTTACCCACAAACATCATGCAAGAGTTTATGCTATCCAAAAATTAAGGTATCACTCAAAACCATGATCTCATTCATTAGCAAGCTTCAAAAGATAAACTACATCTTCACAATGAATTTGAATTTTAAAATTTAATTACTTTCAAAAGACATGCTAAGACATCACAAGTTTGAAAATAGGGTAAAGTGAACTAGCACATAAATATGAAGCTTCCAATTGTTTCTAATGTGCACTGTCTCAATAGCTTAAAGTTCCCTGAAATCCCTATTAGAATGAACAACAATGGCATTTTTTTTTTTCTTCGTCAGATTGTGCAATGCTTGATTCCCTTAAGCTTTCTAACTGACCCATGTAACGAGTGTTAAGTCAATGACTCCCAAACCAGATAGTTTTACGGCATTAGGTGTAGAGACACCCCTATGACTTACTAACTCGAGTCAAAACGGCTACGAAACCAAACTAACCTTGACATTAACCAAATCACCAAATCAACATTCCTCACCTTTTAATGTGAACACTCAATGCTTTGAGGCAAGAAGTCCAGTTACTCTGTGAAAAGCTTATCAATGATCAATTTTTTTTTTTCCACATATATATATGCCAAGGTATTCATCTAATAAATCATCCAGTTTCACTTAAGACATAGAAACACACACATTAAACTTTCATGTCATACCCCACAAATTATGTGCTAATGTGCTTGTGTAAGATCAGATCAAACATGTGAATTCTCAACTGTCCTAAGCAAATAACCAAACTGAAAAACTCAATTATTAGATCATGTGTTCAAAATTTTAAGCTCACCAATGAAATCAAATCACAATTTTTTTAAGATCAACCAAAATTTTAAGACAAACATGAACATGCATATATTTTTTTCTTTTTGATTTTTTTCACAAATAAGAATAAAATAAAACTAGGACAAAGTGTGTGTAAAGTGTCTCTCATACCCTCAAACATAAATGACGCATTATCCCCAATGTGTCTAAATAAAGGAAAGAGTGTACCCGGGAGATGGTCGACATAGTCTTGGAAATCATGGCTCATAGCTCACCCCCAAACTTGAAGTGAAGCACACTTGTCCCTGCAAAATAAGAAAACACAAAAACAAGTAAACGGAAACAAAACTAAAGATAAAAAGATGAAATGAAAATACACAAAGACAAAAATAAAATAACAAGATAACTATGGGGTGCCTCCCATGAGCGCTAAGTTTAACCGTCTTCAACCAGACTGTATAGCAGCTTCAGTACTGCTGGATGGAGGTGTGCTCAATCACACTGCCGCATGGTAGCTCAAAGTTGTGAAGAGAAAACAGAGAAAAATTAAAACCACAAAAAATAATAAAAATAATAAAAACTAATAGACTTTAAAAACAGAAACATAAAACAGAAGGCAAAATAAAAGAAAATAGAGAAAAATAAAATAAAAATAAAATAATAGAACTACAAGATTGAAATCAGCAACTTCAGTACTGCTGTTTGGCTATGCACTCGATCGCACAACTGCGCTCGATCTCCCTAGAATGGGCGTTCGAGCGCACTGTCGGAAAACATAAACATATAAGGCTCACAGGCAGATGTGCGCTCGATCGCACTGCCGCAAATTAGATGAGATTTGCAGACAGAACAGAAACGAAAGACAAAATAAACAAAAATATAAAATAAACAAAATAATAAATAAATAAAAAAATATGAACACAACGGAGCAAAGAAAGAAAATAATAATAATAATAATAATAATAATAATAAAAGAATTATAAACAAACAAAAACAAAGAAAATAAAATAAACAAAATTAAAACAAAACTAAAAATAGAATAGAAACAGATAAGTAAATGGAAAACTAAAAATATATAGATATATATTTTGGATAAAACAGAAATAGGAATTAAAATAATAGACATGAAACAAAAACAAAATTAGAAATATAAAAATAAAATAAAGATAAAATTGCTCCCTGGAACTACGCTCGATCGCAGGTTTGTGCGCTCGATCGCATTGGACTCAATCGCACTTTGCCTTCATTCGATCGCAGTCACAGAATGCAGGTTCCGCAAGCTGAAACAAGACAGAAACAAGGAAGTAAAAAGAAACAAGAAAATTTTTTGATTTTTTTTTTTTGATATAAACAAAATTAAAACTTGAAAATTAAAATAACATAACTAAAGGAAAATAATTCTAAACAAAATTTAACACAATCCCCGGCAACGGCGCCAAAAACTTGTTGTGCAAAAATCTACCTAAATTAATAGATAAATAATTGTACGTTTTAACTCGCAAGTGCATAAGATCAAAACAATAGTATAGTTGGCAAATACGAGATCATTCCCACGAGGATTGGTAAATTATTTTTAGAAGTAAATTCCTATTTAATTAAAAGATTCAATTGTCACGATTGAATTCAATAAAATAAAAGATAAACAAAAACTAAAAAGGATTAGGGTTTTGATGTCCACCACTAATTATATTAAGCTAATATAACATGTCAATGCTTTGATCATGTTAAGCATATCTAATGTTTGCCAACCTAAAGGCATGGGTGTATACTCCTTAAGCTATAGATTTTCCTGAGCAACGAGTTAGGCATGGGTGTATACTCTAACTCTTTTCTTTCCTAAAGGATTTAGCATGGTATATACTAAGTTATTCTTTAGAAAAGCATATGTTCTATGAAAATCGATAAATACACGAGGCCTAGGGCATAGGTGTATACTCCCGGTTCCCTATGTTGATTAACCCAAGAATCGCAATGTGGATTCTTTTGTTACTTAAGTTAAACCCAGGACTCGGTCATCCAAATTGATCCAACTAACTAATCCATACCACATGCACATGTTGATCAGGCACACACATATGAGGAATTCATGCAAGCAGGTATTAATCAAGTAAAATAGCACAACAAGATCATCACAAAGGCGCCAATATTGAAATATTAACAAAACATAACTAGGGCTTTAATCTAGCCCTAAATAAAATATAAACTACATAATAAAGATAAAAGGTGGAAGAGAAGAAAAACCCAAATTCCTCTTGATGCAGCCTTCAGTTCCTTTCCAGAGCTTGTGCCTCTTTCTCCACACCTATGCCTAAAACCTAAGAGGTTTATTTATAGGCTTTAGAAGTCCTAGTTACACAAGTAAACCTAAAAAATTCAGAGTTTTAAGTCCAAGTCCAATTAGAATAAAGAAAACCTAAGTCTAAATCGGAATAGGATTTGCCCAGAATTGCGGTCCTGACTTACGACACGAGTTTGGTCTTGCGGTGCTCCGAATTGGGAAATTTTTCACAATGAATTGTAGAATTTTGAGTTAGCTTTCCAATGCCACTTGAATAACCCCAATCGGATGTCTGAGCTGAAGGTTATGGTCAAAATACCAAGACATGTTCAGAATCCAATTTTGCATCCAATCCAATTTGACTTCAATGTGAGAAATTCCGAATTGATCATTTCCTTTATTAGATTAAACTTAACCATGATTGGCTAAGCTTAACCATATCTTCTAGGTTTTCCCAATTTGCCCTTTAAGCTTGTAATTATTCCAGAGACGCTTTCTTTTCTTCCAAAAGCCTAAGAAACAAAGAAAATACATAAAGGAAGTAAAATGGCATAACTAACCAAAACCAAAGGATTAAAACATGCAAGTTAAGGACTGAAAATATGAATATTTTAGCACTTATCAATGCTCCCTGGAACGTCGATCGATCCCAGGTTTGTGCGTTCGATCGAACCTGACTGACGATTGATTGCAATCACAGAATGCCAATCCGCAACTTGAAACAAAAAACAAAAAAAGTTAGGGATAACGAAAAATAATTTTGAATTTTTGTATCTAAATTAAAAATTGAAAATTAAAATAACAAAGGTACAGGAAAATAATTTTTAAACAAAATTCGCCGCAATCCCAGGCAACAGCGCCAAAAACTTGTTGTGCAATTGTCTACCTAAATTAATAGGTAATTAATTGTACGTTTTACCTGCAAGTGCACTAGGTCAATATAGTAGTATAGGGTGCAAGTACAGGATCATTCTTACGAGGATTGCTGAATTTTTGTTTAAAAATAAACTTCTTAAGTAAAATAGAGATTGAGTTGATAATGATAAAAATGTAGGGTTTTGATATCCACCACTAATTATATTCAACTAATATAACAATATGCCAATGCTTTGATCATGTTATGCATATCTAATGTTTGTCAACCTAAGGGCATGGGTGTATACTCCTTAAGCTATAGATTTCCCTAAGCAACGAGTTAGGCATGGGTGTATACTCTAACTCTTTTCTTTCCTAAAAGATTTAGCATGGTATATACTAAGTTGTTCTTTAGAAAAGCATATGTTCTATGGAAATTGACAGACACACGGGGCCTAGGGCATGAGTGGATACTCCTGGTTCCCCATGTTGATTAACCCAAGAATCGCGGTGTGGATTCTTTTGTTACTTAAGTTAAACCTAAGACTCGGTCATCCAAATTGATCTAACTAACTAGTCCATACCACATGCACATGTTGATCAGGCACATACATATGAGGAATTCATGCAAGCAGATATTAATCAAGTTAAATAGCACAACAAGATCATCACAAAGGCGCCAATATTGAAATATTAATTAAACATAACTAGGGCTTCAATCTAGCCCGACTAAGTAAATTAGCTACACATAGAGTTGATGTTAAACATCTTCATAAAAGAAAAGAACAAACAAAAGAATTGAACTTCAAGAGCTCCTCTTCTCCTCCTCCTCAAGCCTCCCAATTCTAGAGGCTTAAGGGTCTATTTATAGGTCTTAGAAGTCCTAGACAAAGTCGTAAACCTAGGATTGTCGTGGGGTTTTGAGACCTATTACAATTGGGAGTTGGAAAACTCTAATATGGAAAGGGTGAGACTTTGGCCGCCACTTGATGTGTCTCCTGCGCACGGGTGCAATCGATCGCAGGTCTGTGATCGATCCTTCTTTTGGCATGCACTCGATCGCTCCTGGCCTGCTTTGTGCTATGTCCTCTCGGGTACTGCGCTCGATTGCAAGTACCCTGCGATTGATCGTAGTGTCAGGGAGCTCCAATTTTCTCCATCTTCTCTTTTTGAGCCCAAATCACCTGGTTTTACTTCATTTTCTTCTAAAAGCCTCTAAAAGTATGAAAAACACAAAAAGGAATTAAAATGGCCTAATTAACCAAAACCAAAGGATTAAAACATGCAAGTTAAGGGCTGAAAATATGAATATTTTAGCACTTATCAGGAGGCCACCCTCACGCGTAGTTTCACAAGGCCGGACATTGAGCCAGAATTTGAAGATGTTACTAATGACATCATTGAAAGAGTGCATCACCTTGAGGCTTCTCCAAAATACTCAAATAAGTATACTCCTCCCTTTGGGATTCTTGAGCCTACTAATACTTCTCTTTCTCTTTCTATTGTCTAGGTACCCAAGCTGGAATTGAAGCAATTACCATAGCACCTAAAATATGCATACTTAGGAGAAAACAAGACACTACCAGTCATCATTGCTACAAATCTAAGTTAATGGGAAGAAGAAAAGCTGTTGAGAATTCTTAGAGAACATAAAACCGCTTTGGGGTGGATCATTGCTGATATCAAAGGAATAAGTCCAGCTAAGTGCATGCATCAGATCTTCCTTGAAGACGAAGCAAAGCCAACCAGGGATGCACAGAGAAGACTCAATCCTCATATGAAGGAGGTAGTTAAGGCAGAGGTCTTAAAACTGCTAGATGTGGGCATCATCTATCCTATCTCAGACAGTAAAGGGATTAATCGAGTCCAAGTAGTGCCCAAAAAGAGTGGGATCACAGTGGTAAAGAATGAAGATGATGAGCTGATACCCATAAGAGTAACCAGTGGGTGAAGAGTGTGCATCGATTACAGAAGACTGAACAAGTGATAAGTGCTAAAATATTCATTTTTTCAGCCATTAACTTGCATGTTTTAATCCTTTGGTTTTAGTTAATTAGGCCATTTTAATTCATTTTTGTGTTTTTCATACTTTTGCAGGCTTTTGGAAGAAAATGAAGTAAATCTAGACGATTTGGGATTAAAGAGAGAAGATGGGAAAAATTGGAGCTCCCTAACACTGCGATCGATCGCACCCGTGCGCATGAGACACATCAAGTGGTGGCCAGAATGTCTCTTTTTCCATATTAGGGTTTTCCAACTCCCAATTGTAATAGGTTTTGAAACCCTACAAAATCCCTAGGTTTACTACTTTGTCAAGGACTTCCAAAGCCTATAAATAGACCCTTAAGTCTCTAGAATAGATATACTTTGTAAGGAGAAGAAGAGAAGCTCTTGAAGTTCAAGTCTTGGGTTTATTCTTTTCTTTTCTTTTCTTTTCTTTTATGAAGATGTTTTACATCAATTTTATGTGTAGCTAATCTAATTAGTAGGGCTAGATTGAAGCCCTAATTATGTTTAATTAATATTTCAATATTGGCGTCCTTGTGATGATCTTGTTGTGCTATTTAAATTGATTAATACCTACTTGTATGAATTCCTCGTATGTGTGTGCCTGATCAACATATGCATGTGGTATGGACTACTTAGTTAAATCAATTTGGATGGCCGAGTCCAGGGTTTAACATAAGTAACAAAAGAATTCACACTGCAATTCTTGGGTTAATCAACATGGGGAACCGGGAGTATATGCCATGCCCTAGGCCTCATGTGTTTGTCAATTTTCATAGAATATATGCTTTTCTAAGGAACAACTTAGTATACATCATGCTAAATCCCTTAGAAAAGAAGAGAGTTAGAGTAAACGCCATGCCTAACTCGTTGCTTAGGGAAATGTATAGCCTTAGGAGTATATGCCATGCCCTTAGGTTGACAAACATTAGATATGCATAACATGATCAAAGTATTGGCATATTGTTATATTAGCTAAATATAATTAGTGGTGGATATCAAAGCCCTACCTTTTATTATCATCACTTAAACAATCAATCTTTGTTTTACTTAAGGAGTTTATTTTTAAACAAAAATTCAGCAATCCTCGTGGGAATGATCCTGTACTTGCACCATATGTTGACCTTATGCACTTGGAGGTAAAACGTACAATTATTTACCTATTAATTTAGGTAGATATTTTGCACATCAAGTTTTTGGCGCCGTTGTCGGGGATTGTTTGATTTTGTTTGGAATTATTTTCCTTAGTTTATTTTTATTTTAATTTTTTCTGTTTTTATAGTCTTTTCCGTAGTTCTGTGCCTTTGGAGGTGCGATCGATCGCCCAACCAGGGCAATCGAGCGCACATCCAGAGAGCAACATAGCACTGCGATAATTATATATCTGATTTTTTTTTTTTTTTAAATTTCATGCAGGGTCAGTTGAGTCTGCATCTTCGTAAGTTTTAGTTTCAACTTAGTTTTTATTTTCCCTTTTTAATTTTGTCTTTTTGGTATTTTATTTTTGCTTTCACACATGTGGGGCGGCATTCCGACACCCCATGGACCTTGTTCTTTATGCCATGACCCTTATCACCATGTTAGAGAATGTCTTATAATGAGACAAATTTCTAACAAAATTAATGGGCATAAGAACACATCGTTCTCTAGACCGGGGACCGACCACTATTTTGATTCCTATAACCCGTCATAGAGTCAACAGTCTAATCTTTCATGGCAAGCTTAAGCTCCTGGAATTCAAGCACCACAATTTCATGAAGAGGAGCCATCTCCACAGTTCTATGGTGAATCATATTCATGTCTTAGTCCCAGTCTGAGGCAATCCATTTTCAAGATAATAGCTCAAGAAGAGGAACCATCTCCCATATATGACTATTCATATTCCTCTCCACCTCAACAATACCAAGAAGAAACACCTCCTCCAAAAAGGTCTACCTTAGAAGAAGCAGTTGCTGCCTTAGACAAACAATGTGCTGACTTTGTAAAACATATAGCAGCTCATCTTAGCCACATGGAGGAAATAGAGCAATCATTTGAATGGTGGGAGGCCCACCTCAAGCAAAAATCAGATACATTTAAAGAAGAAGAAGAAGAAGAAGAAGAAGAAGAGTCAAAGTCAGTTGGTGGCCAATCCTAATGAGCACTACATGGAGGATGAGTGCACTTACTATCATGAGCAAACAACCACCACACCTGGGAATGAAGAAACTATTGAGGAAAGTTTTTGTCAGCCAAGTCTTGAGGATCCGATGGGAGAGTGCTTTGATGAATTTGGAGCTAACCTAGACCTGGAAAAACTACTTGAGCATGCTGAGACTTCTAAAGAGCCAAGTCTTGAGGATCCATTGAATGAGCATTTTGATCAATTTGAGTATGACTTGGATCTTAACAAGTTCCTCAAGCAAGTTGAGATGTTTAGTGAGCCAAGTCTAGAGGATCTAGTGGAAGAGCACTTTGCTCCACATGAATTTGATATGGACCTTGACATGATACGTGAGCAAGCTGAGGCCTTATTGGATTCCGCTCCTGAGAGCGACAAAGTAGAAGAAGAAGATAAGCAAACTGAGGAGCTATATCGGAAAAAGGAAGAGAGCATTGAGACTTCTTCAACATCAGCTCCTATTCCTGAATTACTAAGAATCCAAGAGAGAAGTCTGTTGGGGCTCTGTGATGAGCAAATTGAGGACATCAAGATAGATGAATTCCCTGAGTATTATCCAGTTCATGATTCCCTCCCGGATGAGAAATTGTTAGAGAAAACTCAAAGTGGTCCTCCCCAATCTAGAAACACTTGGAAGCACCTTGCAACAGAAAAGATTCATTCCCTTTGGTGCAAAAGAAGAAAAGATTGGTGCTTTAAGTTTAAAGTGCCACAGTTTGGCTGAAGACGTTAAACTTAGCGCTCATGGGAGGCACCCCATAGCATATCCTTTTTATTTTGTTGTTTGTTTTATTTATATTTTGTTTGTGTTTTCCTTTGTGTTTTGTTTTGGTGTTTTGGTGTTTCAAGACTTTTGTCATGTTTTTACATTCTGTTACTACGATCGATCGCAACTTGTGTGCGATCGATCCCAAGTCTCCACTTGTGGTTTCATTGCATTCTGTCAGTGCGATCCCGCGCACCTTAGGTGCGATCGAGTGCACATGACCCACACATGCACACCTCTGGCCGAATGCGATCAAGCGCACCAAGTGTGCAATCGAGTGCAATCGGGCAGTAGGCTACGTGACCTATTTTAGGTCACTTTTTCCCCATTCCCCCTCACACTCTCACTACGCCGTACAGTCTTGATCATCTGCACCCACACTTTCACCGGCGCACAACCCATTTTCCTCATCTCCACCGGCCTTCAACCACCACTACCACACCGCATCTACACTTGCACGGCCCCATTCTCCTCTACGACCACCACCATCCTCGCATATTACACACACATCACCCATCAACACCCCAACTCCGTTTAACCCCCAAACTCCATTTCTTTTCCATCATTTTCTGCAATTGTAGGTGTTCATCCACCCACATTGCCTCTCTGTGTTGGGGTTTGTTGTCTTGCATGGAGTTTTGGGCAATTGTTGCCATGCCTTGGCAACCTTGGTCATCAGAAGTGTGCACCACCTGTTTGACAAAAGTCCCCAATCAAGCTCAAAATGCCTAGAACCCGTGCTTCATCCTCCCGGGGGTTTGAGGCCCAAGCTATCTCTCCTCCACCCACTTTTGAGGAGCGAGAGGTGCTGTTTGAGACTACCTTCACCATTCGCAAAGACTTTCAAAACCATGAGGCTACTCAATGTGCAGTCGCTGAATTTAAACGAAGGGGACTCAAGAAGCTCTTCAAACCGGTCACCTCCACTGCCTACCGGAACTTGGTCATTGAATTTTATGCCAAGCTTTCCCATGACTATGACAACTTGGCTGCTCTCTCCTCAAAGGTACAAGGCCAAGTTATTGATGTGACTAGGGCCGACATTGCCGCCGCCCTTCAATGCAGCGATGAGCATCCTCCAGAAGCTGCACATCTTGCCGAGCAACTGCCCCGATACTATGTGGCGGAAATCATTGAAGATATGTACAAAGGGCACTATGTGGATGCCCGTCATAATGCCGGTAGCTGGTCCAAGCTACCTCGATGGCTGTGGTTTGTGGACTCCGTTTCGCATCACAATGCCTTCCCCTTAGGACACAATACTCAAAGGCGTGATCAATTTCTATAGACCTTCTACGCCTTCCACAAGGATGCCTGGTACTCCATTCCCGACATCATTTGGAATCAAATCCATAAATTTTCGAATGGAGTGCACATTGGGGGAGCAGAGTCCACACACTCATGGGGGTTGCCTTTCCCATACTTTATCACATACATTCTTTGAAAAAAGGGCATCAAGGGCACTGCAGCTGATGAACTGGTCACTACTACTCCAATATATTGGAATTCACCAATGCAACAAGAGCTACTCCCATATGCCCTGGGCACCTCTAAAAGCTGGTGAAGAGGCGGATGAGGCCGAGCCAATGGCAGAAGATGAACCTGCAGCTGAGTCGGCAGCAGCAGATGAGGAGGAGGCCTCGTTTGACTTTCGAGCTGCCCAATACCGCTCCCTTTGTGAAGAAATGGCGGGCCTTCGGAGAGAGCTGACTGATCAAAGAAGGGAGGCTCGGGAAGATAAGGCACTAATGGATCAACGCTTAGCTGCCTTGGAAGAATTGATGCAAACCATCCTAAGCCATTTGCCACCACCATCTAGAGCATCTACTTCTGGGCAGCACTGAGATGGGACCACTGTCTGGCTGAAGACGTAAAACTTAGCGCTCATAGGAGGCACTCCATAGTTTATCCTTTTCTTTTGTTTAAAGTGTTTTCAGTTCAAATTTTTTTTATTTAGTTTTCGTTTTGTTCCTTTTTACTTGCTTGTGTGTTTTCCTATTTTACAGGGACAAGTGTGCTTCAATTCAAGTTTGGGGGTGTGCTATGACCCATGCTTTCCACGACCATATCGACCATCTCTCGAGTACATTCTTTCCTTTACTTAGACACATTGGGGACAATGTGTCATTTAAGTTTGGGGGTATGGGCACACATGTTCACACACACTTTGTCCCAATTTCATGTTATTTGTTTTGTGTTGTTGTTTGTTTATTTGAAAAAAAAAAAAAAAGAGTTTATGCATGTTCATGTTTGCTCTAAAAAATTTAAAAAAAAAAAAAAAAAAAGATATGAAATAAATGATCATTGATGGCTTTTCACTGAATAACTGGACCTCTTGCCTCAAAGCATTTAGTGTTCACGTCAAAAGGTGAAAAATTTGGATTTGATCAATATCATGGTTAGTTGGTTTTGTAGCCTTTTTGACTCGAGTTAATAGGTCCTTAGAGGTGTCTTTACACCTAATGCCCTAAAACCATCTGGTTTGGGAGTCATTGACTTAACACTCGCTCCAAGGGTCAAATAGAAAGCTTAAGGGAACCACCATTGCACAACCTGACCAAAAAAAAAAAAAAGAGAAAAAGAAAGAAAAAGAAATATGCCAGTGTGTCATTCTAATAGGAATTTCAATAAATTTTAAGATAAGGAGACATTGCATATTGGAAAGATTTGGAAGTCTCATAATTTTTCTACTAATTCACTATACACAAATTTCAAACTTGTGATGATTTAGCATGTCCTTTGTAAGTAATTGCACTTTGAGATTCCAATTCATTGCGAAGATGGAGTTCATCTTTTTAAGTTTGCTTATGAATGAAAATCATAATCTTGAAATGATGCATTAATTTTTAAAATAACATGAACTGTGCATGATGTTTGTGGGTAACATTTCTAGAAAACCCTCACGAGACTTCACTCGTCCACTAGGAAGTTCCTAGGGGTTTAAAAGGCTTGTTGCATACGCTAAATGCAATCGTACATCCCACGAAAGATGGATTTATCTTTTATTTTCTGTTTTTCCATTCCTGTTTTCAGTTTTGTATCGGTAAGGGACTAGCAATATGTAAGTTTGGGGGTGTGATAAGTGCTAAAATATTCATATTTCCAGCCCTTAACTTGCATGTTTTAATCCTTTGGTTTTAGTTAATTAGGCCATTTTAATTCCTTTTTTGTGTTTTTCATACTTTTGCAGGCTTTTGGAAGAAAATGAAGTAAATCTAGATGATTTGGGCTCAAAAAGAGAAGATGGGAAAAATTGGAGCTCCCTGACACTGCTATCGATCCCAGGGTACCTGCGATCGAGCGCAATACCCAAGAGGACACAATACAAATCAGGCCAGGAGCGATCGAGCGCATGACAGAAGAAGGATCGATCGCAGGTCACACAGGCTGCGATCAATCGCACCCGTGCGCAGGAGACACATCAAGTGGCGGCCAGAATGTCCCTATTTCCATATTAGGGTTTTCCAACTCCCAATTGTAATAGGTCTCAAAACCCAACGAAATCCCTAGGTTTACTACTTTGTCAAGGACTTCTAAAACCTATAAATAGACCCTTAAGCCTCTAGAATAGATATACTTAGTAAGGAGAAGAAGAGGACCTCTTGAAGTTCAAGTTTCGAGTTTATTTTTTTCTTTTCTTTTCTTTTCTTTTCTTTTATGAAGATGTTTTACATCAATTTTATGTATAGCTAATTTATTTAGTAGTGCTAGATTGAAGCCCTAATTATGTTTAGTTAATATTTCAATATTGGCGCCTTTGTGATGATCTTGTTGTGGCATTTAACTTGATTAATGCCTACTTGCATGAATTCCTCATATGTGTGTGCCTAATCAACATATGCATGTGGTATGAACTAGTTAGTTAAATCAGTATGGATGGCCGAGTCCTGGGTTTAACACAAGTAATAAAAGAATCCATACCGCGATTCTTTGGTTAATCAACATGGGGAACAGGAAGTATATGCCATGCCCTAGGCGTTAGGTGTTTGTCAATTTCCATAGAATATATGCTTTTCCAAGGAACAACTTAGTATACATCATGCTAAATCCCTTAGAAAAGAAAAGTGTTTGAGTATACGCCATGCCTAACTCGTTGCTTAGGGAAATCTATTGCCTTAGGAGTATACGACATGCCCTTAGGTTGACAAACATTAGATATGCATAACATGATCCAAGTATTGGCATATTGTTATATTAGATAAATATAATTAGTGGTGGATATCAAAGCCCTACCTTTTATTATCATCACGTAAACAATCGATCTTTGTTTTACTTAAGGAATTTATTTTTAAACATAAATTCAGAAATCCTCATGGGAATGATCCTGTACTTGCTCCATATACTACTATGTTGACCTTGTGCACTTGCAGGTAAAACGTACAATTATTTACCTATTAATTTAGGTAGATATTTTGCACATCAACAAGGTAACCAGAAAAGACCATTTTCCATTACCCTTCATTGATCAAATGCTAAAGAGGTTAGCTGGCCATAGCCATTATTGTTTCTTGGATGGGTACAGTGGCTATAATCAGATTGCAATAGCACCAGAAGATCAGGAAAAGACCACCTTCACATGTCCTTTTGGCACATTCGCCTACAGAAGGATGCCATTTGGTTTATACAATGCCCCAGCCACATTCTAGAGATGCATGATGAGCATTTTTTTTCAGACATGGTGGAGAAAACCATTGAGGTATTTATGGATGAATTTAGTGTTTTTGGGTCTAGTTTCGATGAATGCCTCAACCATCTGAAGTGTGTTCTTAAGAGATGTGAAGAAAGCAACCTAGTGCTCAATTGGGAAAAATGCCACTTTATGGTTCAACAAGGCATTGTATTGGGACATTCTATTTGAAGCAAGGGCATTGAGGTGGATAAGGCAAAGATTGACATCATCTCCAAACTCCCCCCACCTCTAGCAGTGAATGGGGTGAGGAGTTTTCTTGGACATGCTGGGTTCTATAGAAGGTTCATCAAGGATTTCTCCAATATCTCTAGACCCCTCTATGCTTTGTTAGGGAAGGAGGTCAAGTTTGAATGGACTAAAGAATGCATGACTGCCTTCAACACACTGAAAAAGCTGCTCACATCTGCACCAATAATGAGGGCACCTGATTGGAGTCTACCTTTTGAGCTCATGTGTGATGCCAGCGACTTTGCCTTGGGAGCTGTCTTGGGTCAAAGAATCAATAAGGTACCTCATGTCATTTATTATGCTTCTAGAACATTGAATGATGCTTAGCTAAATTATTCTACCACTGAGAAAGAATTATTAGCTGTGATATTTGCTTTGGAGAAGTTTACATCATACCTATTTGGATCTAAGGTTATTGTATTCATTGATCATGCTGCTTTGAGATATTTGTTAGCTAAGAAAGATGCAAAACCTAGATTGATCAAATGGGTATTACTTCTGCAAGAGTTTGACCTTGAGATTAGAGACAAGAAGGGCAGTGAGAATGTGGTGGCAGATCACATATCCAGAGTACTCCATGAGGAGGAAGGAGATGAGCCCTCATTGAATGAAAATTTTCCAGATGAACAGTTGTTTGCAGTTGATATCCAACTCCCATGGTATGCCGATATAGTGAATTATATCATTGCCAAGATGTTTCCTCCAGGTATGTCTAGCCAAGAAAGGAAGAGGTTAATATCCATATCTAGACAATACCATTGGGATGACCCCTAGTTATTCAAATTCTACCCTGATCAAATCATTAGAAGGTGTGTCCCGGACGAAGAGCACTTGAGTATTTTGCAGCAGTGTCATCAGTTTGCTTGTGGTGGACACTTTGGGGCCAAAAGAACAGCACTTAAGGTATTACAATCTAGTTTTTATTGGCCTAATGTGTTTAAAGATGCTTTCTTGTTTTGCAACTCTTGTGATAGATGCCAAAGGATAGGCAACATCTCATCCATAAATCAAATGCCACTGCAAAATATTCAAGTTGTAGAGCTTTTCGATGTCTGGGGTATTGACTTCATAGGGCCCATTTCCTAACTCATTCCGTTATCTATATATTCTTGTGGGTGTGGATTATATGTCTAAATGGGTTGATGCTGTCCCCTTAAGGACTAATGATCATAAAGTGGTTGTGAAGTTTCTGCAGGAAAACATTTTCACTAGATTTAGGACACCAAGGGCAATCATTAGTGGTGGGGGGAGCCACTTCAACAACTATGCCTTTGCCTTTGTGATAAAGAAGTATGGCATCACTCATAAGGTTGGCGCTCCATACCATCCCCAAACCAGTGGCCAAGTAGAGATCAGCAATAGAGAGATAAAAGGTATCCTTGAAAGGACAGTGAACCCTAATAGGAAGGATTGGTCACTACGCTTGATTGATGCACTATGGGCATATCAGATTGCTTACAAAACACCTATCGGTATGTCTCCATATCGATTGGTTTTTAGGAAAACATGTCATCTACCAGTGGAATTGGAACACAAAGCATACTAGGCCATTAAGAAGTTTAACTTCGATATGAAGCAAGCTGGTGAAAAAAGGAAGCTCCAACTAAATGAACTGGAGGACCTAAGGCGTGATGCATATGAGAATGCCAAGCTTTACAAGGACAGAACCAAAGCATACCATGACAAGCAACTGGTCAGGAAGGAGTTTCAAGTAGGACAGAAGGTTTTAATCTATAATTCAAGATTGAAACTCTTCCCTGGAAAGCTTAAATCAAGATGGTCTAGGCCCTACATTGTTATACAAGTATTCCCTCATGGAGCTTTGGAGGTTCATAACCCCCAGACCGACCAGTCATTCAAAGTCAATGGACATAGAGTCAAGCCATATCTTGAAGTAAAGTTAGCACCAAGAGATGAAGATTTGGCACTACAATCCTACCAAAATGCTGCACCACCAGCAGGAGCATCAGTTCTGGACAGCTTTGAGAAGGTGTTGTGCAAATTTATTTAACTCGTAAGTACACGAATCGATTGTAATTTAATGGATTGCAAGTGTGAGGTCGAACCCACAGAAAATTGTATTTTTGAAAGGGCAATTTAAATCTAAACTAATTAAATCCTAACCTAGTTCTAAAAGGGTTTTGAATTTTGGTTTTAAAAATTAAAGGATAAACATAAACTAAATAAAATAAAACAAAAGGTAAAGACTAAGGTTTAGGAATCCAGACTCATCGAATCATAACAACATACTCCATGTTTATCATTATTTATCCGAAGTTCTCACAATTTAAATCTTATGTATGTTTTACAATGCTTCAAAGAATTAATTAAAACCATCTCATGTATCCATTCATTGACCAAATCACAAAAGGAATCCAAATTCAATTGAAACACCAGAAGTATCCGTAGAACAAATCACAAGGGATATCCAATTTTTATAAGTTAAAAACCAAGCAATCAATCATATGAAATTATCTCAAATCATCACATGTATCCTTGAATCACAAGAGATATCCAAGAATCACTCCACACATTGATTAGAAGTAAAACAATTGAAATATAAAACTCAATAAAATTGGATAAATAAAGACTTACATAAAAGTGATGTCGTTCTTCATCGGTGAGGCTTCATCCCCAACCTTAGTTGGGAATTTAGCTCCACATAAAAATAAAATCTAAACCTAAACCTAAACCTAAAGAAAAACTAAACAAAAGAATTTTGCTCTCTAGGATTATGTCTCCTTTCTTGAATGCAAAGAAGTTATTTATAGGCTTAGGAAAGTCCTAAAAACCTTATTAAACCTAGAAAATTCAGAGGTCTGTTTCCCAGTCAAAATAGAAGTCTGGAATCGGAATAGGATTCGTTCAGATTTGTGTCCGTTAATTGGGGGGCCATATTGGCATAGTAATCGTCCGAATTAGGAAAATTCTATTTCACATCAAATTGTAGTAGTTTGAATTAGTTTTCCAACGACGCTTGAATTACTTCAATCCGATGTTTGAGTAAAAAGTTACAGTCAAAATACTGAGACATATACAGAATCTGAATTTGAAACCGATCCGAAACCTTATCCAATCTGATCTTTTATCCAATTTAATCTGATTTAACCTTTTTCTTAGATTTGGTTAGACTTAATCACATCATCTAGGTCTTCTCAAAGTATGCTTTCTTTCAAACTTTGCATTTTTTTTCCTTTAAAGCTGTAGTTTTTCTTCAACAACCTACAAAACACTAAAAACACAACTAACACAAAACATTAAATAACGACACAACTAAAGGATTAACTAATGTAAAAAAAAGGGTCCAAATATACAATATTTGGCACTTATCAGCAGGGACCACAGTCTGGCTGAAAATGTAAAACTTAGTGCTCATGGGAAGCACCCCATAGTTTATCCTTTTATTTTATTTAATCTGTTTTAAGTTCAATTTTTATTTATTTATTTTTAGTTTTGTTTCCTTTTACTTGTTTTTGTGTTTTCTTACTTTGTAGGGACAAGTGTGCTTCACTTCAAGTTTGGGGGTGTGCTTTGAGCCATGCTTTCCAAGATCATGTCAACCATCTCCCGGGTACACTCTTTCCTTTACTTAGACACATTGGGGACAATGTGTCATTTAAGTTTGGGGGTATGGGCACATGTGTTGTTTACACGCACTTTGTCCCAATTTCATGTTATTTGTTTGTTTTGTGTGTTTGTTTGAAAGAAAAATAATAATAATAATAAATAAATAAATTTATGCATGTTCATGTTTACCCTAAAATTTTAAGTTGATCTAAAAGAATTTTGGCTTAAATTCATTAGAGCTTAAAATTTTGAACACATGATCTGATGAGAGAATTTGTTAGTTTGATTACTTATTTAGGATAGTTGAAAAATCACATGTTTGATCTAATCACACAAGCACATTAGCACATAATCTGTGAGGTATAACATGAGGTCTGATATGTGTGTTTCTGCATCTTGGATGAAATTGGATGACTTATTAGATGACACTATGGCATATTAGAATATATATATATATATATATATATATATATATGTGTGTGTGTGTGTGTGTGTGTGTGTGTGTGTGTGTGTGTGGAATAAATGATCATTGATGGCTTTTCGCTGAGTAACAAGACCTCTTGCCTCAAAGCATAATGTTGATTTGATCAATGTTATGGTTAATTTGGTTTTGTAGCCTTTTTGACTCGAGTTAGTAGGTCCTTAGGGGTGTCTCTACACTTACTACATGGGTCAATTAGAAAGCTTAAGGGAACCAAACATTGCACAACCTAACCAAAAAAAAAAGGAAAGAAATATGCCATTGTTGTTCATTCTAATAGGGATGTCAATGAATTTTGAGATATGGAGACATTGCATATTGGAAAGATTTGGAAGCCTCATAATTTTGTCCTAATTCACTTTATATTGTTTTCAAATTTGTGACGTTTTAGCATGTCCTTTGTAAGTAATTGCACTTTGAGATTCCAATTCATTGTGAAGATGGAGTTCATCTTTTTAAGCTTGCTAATGAATGAAAATCATGATCTTGAAGTGATGCTTTAATTTTTGAAATAACATGAACTGTGCATGATGTTTGTGGGTAACATTTCTAGAAAACCCTCACAAGACTTTACTCGTCCTCTAGGAAATTCCTAAAGGTTTAAAAGGCTTGTTGCATATGCTAAATGCAATCGTACATCCCATGAAAGATGGATTTACCTTTTTGTTTTCAGTTTTCCATTTAATTTTTAGCTTTGTATTGCTAGGGGACTATCATTATGTAAGTTTGGAGGTGTGTTAAGTACTAAAATATTCATATTTTCAGCCCTTAACTTGCATGTTTTAATCCTTTGGTTTTAGTTAACTAGGTCATTTTAATTCATTTTTGTGTTTTCCACACTTTTGTAGGCTTTTGGAAGAAAATGAAGTAAATCTGGAAGATTTGGGCTCAAAGAGAGAAGATGGAAAAAATGGGAGCCCTTAACACTGCGATCGATCACAGGTTCCCTATGATCGAGTGCAGTACCAGAAAAGACAAAGCACAAATTAGGCCATGAGCGATTGAACGCACAACAGAAGAGGCTCGATCGCAGACCTGCGATCGAGCGCACACGGGTTGCGATTGATTGCACCCATGCGCAGGAGACACATCAAGCTGCGGCCATGATGCTAATATTTTCATATTTGGGTTTTCCAACTACCACTTGTAAAAGGTTTTGAAACCCTACGAAATTCCTAGTTTTACTAGTTTGTCAAGGCCTTCTAAAGCCTATAAATAGACCCTTAAGCCTCTAGAGTAAAGAGAGCTTTGTAAGGAGAAGAATTGGAGCTCTTCAAGTTCAAGTTTCGGGTTTATTCTTTTCCTTTTTCTTTTCTTTTATTTTATAAAGATGTTTAACATTACCTCTATGTGTAGCTAATTTAATTAGTACGGCTAGATTGAAGCCCTGGTTATGTTTTGTTAATATTCAATATTGGCGCCCTTGTGATGATCTTGTTATGATATCTAACTTGATTAATACCTAGTTTCATGAATTCCTCATATGTGTGTGCCTGATCGACATGTGCATGTAGTATGAACTAATTAGTTAAATCAATTTGGTTGACCAAGTCATGGGTTTAACATAAGTAACAAAAGTAATCCACACCAGGTTCTTGGGTTAATCAACATGGGGAACCGGGAGTATACACCCATGCCCTAGGCCTCATGTGTTTGTCGATTTCCATAGAACATATGCTTTTCTAAAGAACAACTTAGTATATACCATGCTAAATCCTTTAGGAAAGAAAAGAGTAGAGTATACACCCATGCCTAACTCGATGCTTAGGAAAATCTATAGCTTAAGGAGTATACACTCATGCCCTTAGGTTGACAAACATTAGATAGACATAGCTTGATCAAAACATTGGCCTATTGATATATTAGCTAAATATAATTAGTGGTGGATATCAAAGCCTTACCTTTTTATCATTATCAATTTAAATCCAATCTTTTGTTTTATTTCACTTTGGGAATTAATTTTAGAGAAGATTCAGCAGTCCTCGTGGGAATGACCCCGTATTTGCACACTATACAACTATGTTGACATCGTGCACTTACAAGTAAAACATACAGTTATTTGCCTATCAAATTAGGTGGGTAATTGAGACAACATGCTTTTACAAATCTCAATGTCATTATCTTGTTCAATTGAATGTTTTCACAAATGATAAAGTCCATAGTGTAGCAAGGTGTATATCGTGAAAATTGTAAATATACATGTTTTAGAAACACAAAATAGTCGTCTAATGTGAGAAAATAAATGGGGAGCATTTTATGTGTTAAAACTCACATGGGTCGAATAATTCCTCTGAGTAGTACTCCAAAAGTTTCTAGTTCTCCAAATATGTGGAAAACCTACTATTAGTTCTACTTCCAATTGAAATGAACCTAGAGCATGAAAACAGGAGTTATCAGATGACTGGCCAAAATGGCATTTCCTTGGAATGCTTTTGGTCGTATGTTCGGGCTCCTAGCTGTATGTTCGCCCAGAAGGTTCATGTAGAACCTCATTTGGTCCAAACGTCCTCCTATCCTCCCAAACTGGTTTTGTTGGAGCACAATATTTTGTATGATGATGTGGCATGCCTGCAAGCTTGATTTGACCAACGTACGAATGATTTGAACTGCACAACAAAGAATAAAGAAGGATCGAAGTGACCGGGGGTGAGCCGGCGTGAGCACTCCAATGCCTAAGTTAGAATGGGAAAGAGAAAGGATATTGGCAACAACTACAGAGCTCAAATAACGAGAGTTGTGATTACCTTTGCTTTGATAATATGACTTGTATTTATAGGCAAGGAGAGGATTTGATTTCCCACACATTCAGGAATCTTATCCCTTGATATCAGCTAAACAAACATTTGAATGTAGGATCATGTTCGTTAGTTGTTCCGTGATTTTAATGTCTTGAGATCAGAGGCCCGAGTGGGACTCGGTCGCCTTTGTGACCTTAGATGCTAACTGGCGTATCTTCATTGATATATAGAGGATTTGGATTGCAAATAGATATGATACCTTAGTAAACAACAAGATTACTTATTTACTAACAGTAATATCTTTTAGGATATCAGAGTTATTTCCTTTACCGAGACTTGTATGTCCTGAGTTAGTCTCGGACTTTACGGTCTCGGCTTAAGGGCTCTCGGATTTAATAGTCTCGGACACAAAAGACTCGGCTCACTGGGTCTCGGACGTAGGTCTCGGATTCATGAGCCTTAGGTCCAGGTCTTGGGCTTTCTCAGATTGGGCCTCAAGACTGTTGAATATTTAAATGGGCTGATCCATGACCCAACAGGTTCTAAGGCTACCAAAAGGATTTTTACGACCTCCTATCTCAAAACAATGCCTCCATGTATAAGAAAATGAGTTCGACCAAAATGAAATGCTAAACCAAACTTAAATAAAGATTAAAGGCACAATCTAGCTAGAAGCTCAAACCAACCACTAAGTTAGTCTAGAAAAGCAATACGATGACTATAAAGGAAAACTAAAACATAAAAGATTACCTCCTTGAAGCAAGACCTCTAAGAATTCACCTCTTCTCCTCCAAGAAGTCTCAAAACTCATAAAAACACTCACAAAGGGGTTCTAGAGGGCTTAGGGCCGAAAATGGGGCTTAAGGGTTGAAAGGGGAGAGGTATTTATCTGTGGAAAAAGCTATGGACACTGCAGGGGCTGTTCTAGAAAGTAGCATATGCATGGTACTACAGGGGCATACGTTTGTGTACTGTTGTGCAAATTTATTTAACTCGCAAGTGTACAAACCAATTGTAGTTAATGGATTGCAAGTACGAGGTCGAACCCACAGGGAATTGTGATCTTGAAAACAATTTTAAATCTAAATTAATTAAACCCTAATCTATTTCCAAATTTTTGAGAGAATTTTTTGTTTGAATGAAAAAGTAAAAACATAAACAATTTAAAGTCATTGAAAACTTATGACAAAGCATTAAGGTTTCGAAATCCGCACTCACAAATTCATAACAATATAATGTCATGATCTATAATATTCCCCAAAGTTCTCACATACAAATTTTAAGTTTGTTTTACTATTGCTTCAAAGAATTAATCAAAAGATCCTATGTATCCATTCATAACCCAAATCACAAAAGAAATCCAATTCAATCAAATCATTAACTATATCCGTAAATCACAAGAAAATATCCAGTCTTTATCAAAACATCAATTGTATCTAGAGAATAAATCACAGGGGAAATCCAATTTTTAACAAAAAAAACCAAGCAATCAATTTTATTGAATAATCTTAAATCATCAAGTGTATCCTTGAATCACAAAAGATATCGAATAATTATTCAATCCAATTGATTAGAAGTAAAAAAATAAAGCAATTAAACCATTAAATTGAGAAATATTACACACATGAAACAAAGTTGCTAATCATAAGTGAGCCTTCATCTTCAACCTTAGTTGAAGGTTTAGCCTCTCATGTTATTGAAAGACAAAACAAGATTGATTGAATTCATAATGTAAAATTGAGTACTTACAAATAAGAATCACAAAGTTGAGATCCAAAAGTTAGGAAAACCTTAAACTCCCCTCTTTCTCCTCTGCAATCTTGAAATTCGTAGCCTCCCTAACTAATTTGATAATTCCCTATTTATAGACCTAAAACTTAGGGTTTTACAAGTTGAAATCGGATAAAATTCGTCCAGGTTTGTACCCTTTAATTGCGGGACAATTTTGGAATAGTGAATGTCCGAATTAGGAAAATCCTATTTCACAATAAATTGTAGCATTTTGAGCTAGTTTTGCAATGCCATTTGAATCATCTCAATTGGATATGTTAGAAAAAAGTTATAGTCAAAATACTGAGACATATTCAGAATCTGAATTTGAATCTTGATGAGATTCAACAAGCACCTTTAAAGGATCCGTTGCATGTTCTAGTTGGGCCTATTACTAGAGCAAGATCCAAGAAGATCAAAGAAGCACTTAATGGGCTGATTCAAGAGATTTGGGCTGATTCTAAAATGGGGCATTACAAGCTTGGCCCAAAGGAAGATGAAGGCGTAATAAATTTGATCCAAGCTATTCATGGAGCAGATTGCACAAAATTTCCTTAGCAATGGCATGGATTAATGGTTGATTATGGCTAATTGACTATCCAATTACATACCAATTAATTGGATGATTGACTTGCCAAATTACATGCCAATTAGTTGGTTGATTGACTTACCTATTTCAAGACCTTCCTTAGGCGTGATTTAATTGCCAATCTCAGTCTATTTTTGGCATGGAGGAGCTACAAATTTCAGACCAAATCAACCTTAATTTTAGGCTTTCATTAGTTAGTCCTTTTTTACTTTATTTACTTTCCAATGTTGGAACCAATTTAATT